>NC_140702.1:60664942-61264942 GCF_054131305.1 Coturnix japonica | reverse complement strand
TATCCTTCATCACATCAATCTCATATTGCAGGTGTCTGAGAAATGATCTGATTGGATTTATACTTGTAATTGTGCCTCACATGACTACACTACCTGCACACTACATACAGTGAAGCTCAGTTCTCATTTAATGTAGGATAAATGCAAACAGCTTCCAAGATGGTCCAGATTTTTAAACATCCACAATATGCGAACTCCATACTTGTGCCTGGGAATATCATGGAACGGATCCCCCTAGAAGCTATGTTAAGGCATGTAAGAGATGAAAAGGTCATCTGTGACAGCCTGGCTTCACCAAGAGCAGATCATGCCTCACCAGTCACACGGGAGGCCATCAAGATGATCAGAGAGCTGGAGCACCTCTCCTACAATGAATGGCTGAAGGAGTTGGGAGTGTCCAGTCTGCAGAAGAGAAGGCTGAAGGGAGACATTATCACAGACCTCTCTAAAGAGAGTTACAAACAGGAGGTAGATGAGCATTTTACACTGGTAGATAGTGATAGGAGAAGGAGGAATAGTTTTAAACTAAAAGAGTGGGGATGTAGGCTAGATGTTAGGGGCAAATCTTTTGCTCACAAGGTCATGAGGCCCTGACCCAGGGTGCCCAGGGAAGTTGCTGATGCCCCATCCCTAGAAGTGTTCAAGGCCATACTGGATAGGACCCTGTGCAGCCTGAAACAGTGGACGTCAGCCCTGACCATGGCACAGAGTTGTAACTGAATGGCCTTTGAGGTCCCTTCCAACCCAAGCCACTCTATGACTCTGTGAACTCAGACAGTAAACATTAGCCTGCTACAGCAAATGTAAGCTTTAAACAATCAAGCTCTAGCAATCCCTAATACACACTCTAGAGGGTCAGATATTTCACTTCTTAACTGGCAAAATATTTAATCAGTCTGAATAATTACTTAAAGAAATGTAGATCCTTTGGTTCCACAACTTTAAACATTAACATTTTCAGTTCGAAGAGAGAATAAGCCAGTTATATATATACATACATATGTATATATACACATATATATATTTAAGGCTATCCACAGTCCATTTTCTTTGATGTGGAAAAACACACAGTAGACACCAACAAATGTAAATATTTACATATGATAAAAGTTTCTTAAGCCTACTTAATTATCAACTAAGAACCTGGTGGTCTGAATGCTATTTATGACATTATGGTCCAAGAAACTAACTTAAGCCAATTTTCTCAATTAAAGCCTTCACAACTTGCAGAACAACAACAATAAAAGCCCTGAAAAATGTACCCAGTGAAACAGTTTAACTCAATTGCTGAATAAATCTTCCCATCTCAAACAGCTAAGATCACAGTCTTCTCATATTTCTTTAGGAGAGAATTATGAATTTTACAGAACAAAGCTGACTTTTAAAAACCCATTTATGAAAATCCATTTGAAAAAATAAAACAACTAACATATATTAGCTTATCCCAAGTAAACACTCTTAAGCAAACACTAAAAGCATAAGACATTCTACAGAGTAGACAAATTTTAGCTCTAATCCTACTATGTTTAAGAAAATCAAGATTACTTCCCTTTGATCTATGTTAAAAGCCAGTCAGGGATAGTGAGCAGTACATCTTCCACTGTCTGCCCTCTGTACACTACTTCTAATGAAGCCAGTGGTTTTCAGCTCCTTAGAAAAACCAAGCCTTAAATACTCAGAAATATATTACAGTGAGAAACAAAAGATACATCATATCACACACTTCCAGAACATATTAACAAATTCTCCCCCCCTTCTCTGGTGATACTGTAAGTGAAATTTTCAGCCACAGATGGCAATTATGTACCTCAAGTTAACATTAAATTGCTTATATTCATTCATTGCTTATGATTCACTTCACAGAGTGAATCATAGAATGGCCTGGGTTGAAAAGGGCCACAGTGATCACCTAGTTTCAACACCCCCTGCTCTACGCATGGTCAGCAACCACCAGACCAGGCTGCTCAGAGCCACATCCAGCCTGGCCTTGAATGCCTGCAGGGATGGGGTATCTGCAACCTCAGGATTGCCTCAGCCTCAGGATTCAGCCTCTACTCCCCGTTTCCCAATAATTTTGTATCCTCATATATTTCAGAGGCACCTACTGGATGTGGGTTCCCCATCTGACTGCAGGACAAATACAGGTCATGCATTTACCACACAAGCTCCCCAGCTAGCTGCCAAAGGTACCTGACAGCACCATCTCTTCAACCATAGCAGCTGACGTACTGCAGGGCAGACCACACCTCCACACCCTTATCTTACATGAATAGCAATGGCCATTCTTCTGAGACAGGTGCCTCCACTGCAGCGGGAGGGAACAGACACAATTTCTTCTGTGGGCTAACTGCAAACCACAACATTCCCACTGACATCTCTAATTTTTTATGCTGACTACAAACAATTGCAGGCACTAGGCCCAGGTAACATGAAACCAGCGCCTAATTTTTCAGCAATACATGAGATACATACATGGGTTTTCCTTGAAACTGTACCCAGCATTTTCTTGACTTATTACATTGTTACACCAATTTCTGGCAGAAGTTTAAAACAAGCTACTCTGAAAACAAATTTGTGAAAGAAAAATGAGCCGAGAGAGAGAAAGATTCAGTCTCCTTTTCCACACACAACTCATTTTAATTATCATCCTGAAGGCAGATCATTTAATTGCCAGGAACAGCTGATTAATCATTACTTTTCTTTTTAGGTAGAAGTCTTTACATACTCAGACTGAAATCTTAGCATGAACTAAAACCAGACCTTGTTTGGCATTTATTTTGCAGTCCGACTATGTTTCCAATCTATTGTTTCTGCAACATAATGATAGCTCTACATTGCTTAGGTACGTACTCTCATTGTCTTTCAACATCTGAAATCAGTTACACCAGCTAATAAAGTATTGCATTATGTTTTTCAAGCTAAGCATCCAGATGTGTCTCTAGGTCTAAATCAATATGAAGGTTTTATTTCACAGAATAACAGGGTTTTCTTCAAGGCGCTACAGCAGAAATATTATTTGTTTCTATTTTTCTATACCTAATGGGATCTCAAGCAAAGAACAGAACTGTAACTTTAAAAAAAAAACAAAAACAAAAAACAAAACAAACAAAAAACAAAACAAACATCACATAGGTTGCTCCAAAAGTAATGCCTCCTATTAATTTCCATGGAAACTACAACAGATAGAAAGAGCACAATAACACTACTTGGTAAAGCACATACTCAGCTACAAAATGTTCACTTTCAATACAAGTCTCACCCATTAGCTATGCATTTTTGCTAGGAATTAACAAAAGCCCGCAGGCTGCATTGGTGAAAATCTGCACCAGTGAAGGTGACCACCCTCACTGTCACCACTGCTGAAATGCACCAATCAGCCTCATTGTGCTCACATCCAATGTTTGGTCTCCATCAACATTCAGCAAATGTCAGTGTATGCCAGTGAGTGTCATTTTTTGCACATGGAGGAATTCAATGACACATCTTTGCTTCATATGCACTTCCATGCCAGACACCATTTTGTCAGACTACCCCTCAGCTGCCATCTGTCACAAGGCAACAAAATTATAATCAATTACGTATTTTGACTGTATTATACTTTATTTAATATATTTATATTATATTTATATAAATGTTTACATATTCATATTTTCATATAAATATGTAGATATATATACACACATATAGACATATGCATCTACCTACACACATTCTTCTGGTGAACCAACAGTAATCGGGCTGAAAAGACTTAAATACCAAACAGAGCAGTCTGGAAATGAAAGCATGCCAAAACCAGGGCCTGCAGTGGACACACACAACAAAATGACAATGACAAAAGTTCTTGAAAGGTATCTTGCCTTCTGGACTGAAGAAATGATGTATTTCACCTGGGAAGAACACTGTTCTGTGGGGTTTTATTTTTGATCGAATGCACATGTTGGTATTTGAAATTGGAAATAAGACATGGCAGGGATAAATAAAGCAGTCCCCAGCTGCCACAGTTTATTATCAAAAAGTAATAAAACTAGAGAAATTATTTGGATTTACAGATGTTCTCCATTAAACAGAGGTCTTCTGGAATGTGCTGTTTCATACAAGTGAAGTCTCCAAACCATGTTCAGGCTTGTGAGGGGAAGAAGCTCCATCAGCCCACAGGTTGCTTCCAGGATGAGCACTGGTGGTCCAGCACACGTTAAACGTGGCAACAGGCACCCACATGTAGGTGACTGCATTACAAAATGGGCTACCCAGAACCTCACCAGCACAGAAAGAATACACAGACACAGACAGGTTGCCCCAGCTGACATGACAGCAGCCCAAAAATCTGCTTTTCAGTAGCCTGCATTTTGTCCAGTAGACCCTGTGAAACAAACACAGCTACAGAGATACCTAATGTGATCTTCTGATGAGCACTTGAAACAGATTTCTACCTTCTGGAGCCAGAAGGGTGCCTATACACCTCTTGGGATCACAACAGTCTTCTGGACATATTGTTCATGTTCAGCTTACTTACCCTGTGATCCTCCATTCGGAGGTGCCTCATTTCATAGGATCACAGAATGGCTTGGATGAGAGGGGACCTCAAGACCCCAACAGTTCCAATCCCCTGCCATGGGCAGGATTGCCACCCACCACATTAAGCTGCCCAGAGCCCCATTAAACCTGGCCTTGAAACCCTATGGGGATGGGGCACCCACAGAATCTCTGGGCAGCCTGCACCACTACCTCACCTGTTCTCTTATTTCCCATCTCTGTAACTTTGGCTTTAGAATCAGCATGCCAACTCACCCACATCACTGCCTCTTTCTGTTATTTGTCACAGCACATAATTATTTTCCCTGTCATCAGTGATTTTTAAATTCACGTGGAAAGCTCTTTCTATGCTGCAGCTCAGATAGAATTAATTCATAAACGTCCGGATGGCTCCCTTGCCCAGGAAGCCAGGCTGCTGAGGTCCCTTCAGGCCTCATCAGCTTCAGTCCCATGACTCTTCAATGCTTAACAGGGGTAAGGTAATACATTGGTTCACATCACCAATAAGGACAGTGAAGAGCCCATAAGCTTATCTGGAAACCCAGCCAAACACCGGCAACTCCATATTTACAGTTACATTAAACATCAGTCATTTAGCCAGGTCAAAGCTTATTCTTTGACTTTTCTCTGTTCTACTCTGTGAACAAAAATGGGTGTTGGAAGGTTAAATACTTGACCTACATTTATTACATCCTTATCTATCACTTGAACTTGTCAGTTTGTGTAAAAATATTACCAAGTTAATTCAAACAGACAAACTTTCCACAGTTGCATACTAGTTGGTATTAGTTCAGCACACTCCTCTCAGCATTTATTAATTTAGTCCCATCATGGCCATCACAACATCATGCCTCAAGGCTGACTTTCCCGGCACTTCCACGCAGCTCACCCAGCACCTTTCCCTGGATGAGGCAGAGCGTGCTTTTCAGGTAGCACCCTGTTCTGAGAACTTAATAGTGATGCTACAACAGCCTAAGCAAATAGTCAGGTTGAAGTTACTGGCAAAGGGGGAATGACAAGTGACCATTTCCGTTGCTTCCTCACTCACCAACATCAGCAACAAGAATCTCATTGTGGCTGCAGCACAGTAAACAGAAACTATGCATCCAACTGTATTCTCAACCTCTCCTCCCCAGCAGCCCATGTAAAAAGAAAACAAAACAAACACAGACCCAGTCCCAATCTGTGTTGTACAACATTAAGTCATCCCAAGTAATCTAATAAAACAAAGACATAACACTGATGTCATCTTCTCATCTCTGAAATCACTCCAGAAGTAAAGCAGAAACAGGGGGTATAGAGGGGTCAGGACAGGGATGCAAGTAGCATAAACACAGCAGGGAACTTGCTTTTCAGCTTTTCCAAATTTTCTGCATGCAATCCTTTGTCCCTGAGCATTTTAAAGGATGCTGTTTAATGGATGATGTTACTGGACTGAAATCTGTTTTCTTATAAACCTGAGAAAAGAGCTACACTGTCTCTTCCAAATTCTTCACAACACTTACTAATAAAAACCTCACTGTTTTTTTCACTCTCATTTGCAGTTATACCATTTCTATCAAGTAATGCACCGACTGTAAAGCTGCAGTTTGCTTTGTTCCCGACACAGTAAACTCAATTTCACAGTCCTTAACCCAGGGATCAAGACAATCACACCCATGGGGCACACTTAGTTTAAACAAGATTTGCAGCTGGTTTCCTTTTGTATAGGTAGTGATCTAAAATGTATAGTTCTGGTTCCTTTTTTTCCTCCAACAGTTGGAGCGCAACCGTGTATCCTGTACAGAGTACCACTTACATACACAATGCAATGATAAATTACCAACAGTCAGTGTCCAAAGATTTAAGCCACCTGTGAGGTGAAACATGACAAGATCAAGTTCTGAGAACGCTGATTATTATCCAACTCCAAATACAAAAGATTAACGTAGGGAGGAAAAAACCAAACTTCTAAGTTCTAAGGCAATTGGAAATAGGCATGGCATGGTTCATGCTGAAAAAGAGCTCAAACAGTTACTATACCAGCAATGCTGATTTGGTTCTTTAACTAACTGTCCAATTTACATTTAGGATTTCTGTACATGCAAAAGTGACTTACTCTCATTTTTATGATCATAAGTACTTGTATAACTGTCTTGATGAACAGACATATTCAATTTATTTCCTCTTAGTGTGCATAATACCCATATAACCTTAAGCCAGATCTCCACCTGTACAGCAACAATAACATTGCCAAATGGGTTCTCAAATTCAGTGCTTTCAAGAGAAGTATTTTTCTCTCCATTCAGACCAAAAGCTCACGTAAACTTAAAATTGAAATATTCCATAGCTAAAGGTTGTCCACAGACATCTCTAGAATTATTAAAATTGTCATCATTTTCGCTACAATTTGATGCTGATATTTTCCCATGCAGTTAGTAAGCAGCTACAGAAAGGAATGGAAGATTACCTCTCTTCAGTGCTGGTCAGCTTCTGAGACAACTTCAGGAAGATCCCAAGCTTTTGTTAACACAAACTCCATAGCATGTAATGATCTTAAAATGAGTTGTTCCACATAACACTGCTCTGTAAGCACTCCTTCTTGCAAGCTAGCCCGTGAACTCCCACATCTTCTTAGATTCTGCCCATGTTCCAGCTTCCAGCATCACTCATGCCCGCATAAAAGAGCAACAGTGGATAGTAGTCTATATTCCCAACAAGCTGTGGCACTTTCTTGGCAATGTTCTTGGTTCTCAGAAGGCTAAAAACCTCTCAAGTCGCCCCATCAGACTGGCAGAGGGATGTCTCAGTGCCTTTTTACAGTCACCCACTACAAGCATATGGCGTTTCTTTTTATGACATCCACTTCAGGCTGCCAGTATGGTTTGTTCTTACAGATCCTGGTCATAGGTATTATGAGTGACTATAGCTGTGAGAGCTTCCTATCTGTTTTTGGTAGTGAAGCAGAAGGGTGTGGACTGAAGCCGAGCCCTGCTTTTGTGAGTCAACAGGGACCAGGTGCCTCCTACTCAGAGTTGTCTTCTGCTGGAACATGATTATTAAACAATCTCTCTCTAATATTATAAAACTTTTTAATTTGTTCTTGCAGCTCAGACACTTGTCAGAGGGTCACCCACCTGTGTGCATCTTGTGCAGGTACTTATCACCAGGAGAAGGTTCAGGGCACTTGGTGCAACTGACTGCATGAACTAAAGTCTCCTATCTTACTGGCTGTGTCTCAGTGAGTGCAAAAGACGTCTCTGGAAATTTCCCTGAAGGAGTGCAAGTGCCCATCTCCATACTGGCAGAGATTAAGAGCACTTTTCCTGGTTTTGAACCTGCAAGCAAGGTGAAGTGCCCTGCCTGCATTAACTGCTATCACAGCTCAAGTTCACTTAAAAACAAAGCAAAAGCCGAAACTGTTCTCTTAGAAAAGAGACACCGAACTGACAGCTCGGTCAGTCTAGGTCAATGCAAGACAATGAACAGAGTACCCCATTTAATTTTAACATATCTGACTAATGTAATCTGTTATTTGACAGGAAGCAGTTTCAGAGAAAATGATTTCAGTACACAGAGTAACGCTGACACGTAGCCTACATCTTCTTCATTTCAACCAAATATCACCTTGTTTTCTCATTTCACCACTTAACGAAGCCATTAAAAGAAGTTCTGCTTCACTCAAAAGTAATCCTACCAACCTTTGATCAGTTTGATACCTTTCTCTTAATGTCTTTGATTTTACAATCACCTTTTTATAATAGGAACCTCAAAGAGCCTGTGATTCAAAGAAACATAAATGTATTCCAGAAAAGAGAGGTAAATTACAAAACTGGGAAGAGATGTGTTTTCTTTTCCCTCTTTCCTAGTCCATAGGTTATTTTCACATATAATAATTAGAACTGATTTTTTTCACCACGTAAAACTCAGATCTCAAGTACTCTCAACATTCCTTAGCATTCTCACTCTTTCTTACTATCAGTTTTTAGGGTTCTCAGTCACACCTCTTTTTCAATGTACACTACACAGCTGCTAAATAACATTTTCCAAGATACATCCCATCCATCCTGCTGTTATTTTAAATTTGGGAAACTGGATGCTAAGCAAGGGATGAAACTACAAAGTCTGTATCTGCTAGCATTTTCTTAACAGATTTCTGTCCTGAAAAAAATATATGTTTTATAATATATAGTTGACTCTGCCCAAAAGTCAACTCTAAATTTTAGAATAAATAAATAAATAAATAAAATCATCTCAATTGTGGCTAAATAACACTCTGTTACACACCTAATCAAACAAAATTAGGGTTTTAACTCTGTACGCTGGACTAGAAATACTATCCCGAAGATAGCTAGATAACAAGTAACCAGATTTTTTCTAATATTAAATAGCATAAAAATTCAAACACTTTGCCACTTGCTTTTATATATTTCAGACAGCACATGTGTCTAAAAACTGAACAGCCTCCATATTAAAATAGCTTTCTACCATGTTCTAGCATAAGCAAATGGATGGGTGGTGAAACTAGCAGCTGAGCTAAGCAAGCTCATCAGTATACAGACAAGTAAGTGAAAGGGAGCCAAAACAATTTCCCTCTAGAGGCAGAAACCCATTTAGCCATATAAAAACAAACAAATAAAAATAAAAAAAAATAAAAAATAAAAAAAAAAAAGCATATAATCATTAGGGAAAACTGTTTATCTTCTGTTTCTGAATTGATACAATAAAGAACAGATACAGCTGCAGTGTGGGCCACATCCAGGAAGGGTGAGGTCTCCTGGACCAGACTAGAAACAACTAAACATCTATTCAAAAGGGAAGAGACAATCTAGTACTTCATGGTTGTGTTAAGTCAGAGAAGGAGATGAAGATTTCCACTCAGTGATTGCTTTCCCTCTAACTGTCTGACAGGTAAGGAACACTACTGCAATAATGCAGCCCTTATAAGTAACGATGCACTACCATCTTCAAAGCAAAGCAGATGAAATAGAAGCCATACAAAACCTTGGCTCTCAGCACAGCCAAGTTGCTGGGGGAGGGACCAACGGCTGAATCACCTACTCCACTGTAAGAGCATACAAACTTCACAGAGAAAAAACAAACATCAAGCTTCTGTTGCACAGCCAGGTTTAGGCTGGCTATACCCATTTATAGCAATTTCCCCCTTGAAATCTTCATCTTGGTCACAGATACAAAAAAAGATAATAATTAGCAAAAATAAAGGCTTAAAATGTGGGTCTGCCTCTACATACTAAGGACAATACTGAAGTGCAGTTTACATTCCTTTCATTCTTCACAAATGAAGACTAGGACAACATTCCTCAACCCTTAATGGAGTAACAGGACGTGCATGTAATGATAAAAAGAATAATAATAATTGAAACTAGCTAAATACAGAGCTACTGTTATGTACAATTCATCCAGTATCAAATGATTGTCACTTATATGGGATCAAGCACTCCCTCCATGAGTTTGCAGATTGTCATCCAAGTTTTGTGGTGCAGCAGCAAGCCAGAATACTACTATGCAGCTGAGAAACCTCATAAAGTCACCAGCTGCAAACAGCAGAATACATATGAACGTCCACCAGTAGGAGGACATTAAAATTTTAAACAGGACAGTAGTTTACAACAAGAGCAGCAGAATACTTACTATGTGGCAATGATATAAACACAGATAAGGAGACACACATTTGCTTTTCACAGGCAGATTTCAGATTCAGTGTTGAGCCCTTGTGTTCAACTTCTCACCCTCCCTCAATTCTCCTATCTCTTCCTCTCTTCATGAGGACATTGCCCAGTGAGCAACACTGTTCTAGACAATGACTGTGAGTATTTCTTACTGCTTAAAGTAGTAATTTTAGCTACTCTTATCAATTACTATTCATTAAAAACCAAACAAAACCCACAAGAAAAACACAATCATACCTCCTTCTCTGAATAGGGAGATAGAAAATGGAATTTCAAGCTTCTGAGGCTCCACAGGAAACCATGAGATATAAACATTATAAAACAAAACACTGCTTTTTAAAAAAGAGACGGGAAATAAGCTTCATATTTTTTAAGAATTTGACTGGGGAGAGGCACCTATTGCTCTAAGCCATGCCACGAAAAGTAAGCATTAGATAATTTTTTCCCCCTAGACTGCAAACTGGTTAACCATGTTACACAATGGGACTATAATTGCCCATTCTTCATTATCAGACCAACATCTGCCTAAAATGAGTCATACTGTCTGAAGAATGCAGAGATACCGTGGAGCATGCCATGTGTTTGCAAACATGGCTGAACTGCACTATCGCCCTTAACAAGCTGGATAGATGATGGAAGAGCAGTGGACATTGCATGCCTTGACTTCTGCAAGTCTTTTAACACTGTATTCGATGATGTCCTTGTAGATAAGCTTAGGCGTTGGATAGATGAGTGGACAGCAGATTAGATTAAGAACTGGCAACTGACGATCCTCTAGCTGGAGGCCTATAGCTAGCAGTGTTCCCCGGGGGCTTGATACTGAGTCTGATCTTGCTCAACATCTTCATCAATGATCTGGATGAAAAGATAGATACTAAGGACACCCTTAGTAAATTTGCTGATGATGCAAAGCTGGAAAGAGTGGCTTAGCCATCATTCAGTGAGACCTGGACAGGCTGGAGATTTGGGTGGAGAGGATCATGATGAGGTCCAACAAGAGCAAGAGTAAAGTCTTACATGTGGTGAGGATGCATGCATCAATACAGCTCAGAGGCTGACCTGCTGGAAAGGAGATCTGCAGAGAAGGACCTGCATGTCCTGGCAGATGGCAGTGTGGCCATGAGCCAACATTGTGCCCTTGTGGCCAAGGCCAAGGGTATCCTTTTTTAAGAAAAGTATGGCCAGGAAGTTGGAGAAGTTCTCCTTCCCCCACTGTTCTGCCCAGATAAGGCCACATCTGAAGTACTACATCCAGTTCTGGGCCTCCCATTTCAAGAAAGATAAGGATCTACTGTAGAGAGCCCAGCAGAGACAAAGATGATTACAGACCTGCAGCATCTCTCTCCTGAGAAAAGGTTAAGGGACTTGGAAGCATTTATCTTGAAGAAAACAAAGAGGATCTTCTCAAATACTCACAAATACCTAAAGGACAGAAGTCAAATGAATGGAACCAGGCTCCTTTTGGAGCCTCCTCTGGCTCCTTTTCTTCTTTTCCCTCCTTTCTTCCTCAGCATAACTCAATAGCAAAAGATTAAATGAAAAACAAACAAAACAACAAAAAACATCAAGAAGATTTCCTTCAGAGTGTTTTCACAATCAGTTCTAGCACATGAGCCCCTCAGGTATACTCCCCAGTTCTCCGACAAAGAACTTCGTTTTACTGAAGAGCACTTCAGCTTCAAGGTAGGCTATCAGGCATATATAAACAGTAGCTTCACGTTATCTAACATATTAATCATGAGCACAATTGGTTAATGCCATGGCTAAGCCTTCACCTGTCCATGTAGGAGAGGTGTTTGAGTGGAACACAAAAGCTGGTCCACTCTCTAGTCTAAACAGAAGATTTATCTTCCTTTATCAATTCAAAAACACACAGCTGTGATACTGTTGACTATGACTAACTGTGTCTGGCACGGCTTTAATAAACCTTCAGAGAGCAGAACTGTATTTGCTGTGTGCAAATACATCATCAGTTCAAATATTTAGAGGTACCAGAAGATGACATTTGAAGATCAGAAGACTTCTGGGATTTTCAACAGTTTATTCCTAAGGTAGTCATAAAATAGTCCTGAATTAGCATTCACTCAACATGCAAAGATCAAAGGAACTACTGTATACAAACACCCCAACATAACAAAACAGCACTCACGGCTATTTACAACAAACTTCAATAGCTTCACCTACACAAACCCAAACAGTGCTTCTCAGACCTCTGCACACTCCTGCCTTCCCCACCTCCAAAGCCACATACTTCAGTTCAGCTCATTACAGATTGTGAAGTAAATGGAGCACTTGATAAACATACTCCAGTGGGAGATGTGGAAGCAGACTACAAATGCAATGAAGGCAGTAGGATGCTACTACCTACTGTATGACCCTTGCCTCTGTAGCTAGGCCCCTACTGCAATAGCATGAGATAATGGGGAATTTAGCCACTGCTAACACAGAGTGCACGGAATGGAAAAAAAAACAGCATAAACTTGGTAAAATTCAGGCTGAAAGGGTATGTTTATGGTAGATCTTTGCACCATATGACTATGCATACTTGATCTGACAGTGAGTGCCTTAAAGATGTACCACTGAACCCACACTCCAGATTAATCCAGTAAATCAGCGGCTGGAGAAAAGCCCAATATCCTTCTTCCTCTACCTCTCTGTCTCATTCAGAGATACAAGAACTTTCTAACTTTTCTCTAACTCCAAAGGCAATCTCACATATTATGTGTTTATATCAGCAGTTAATAAGTAGTATAAAAGAGAAGGGCTAAGAAATACAGAACTCCCAGACAAAATAAAATTTCACACAACTGTTGGAGAAAATAAATCAGAAAAACCAAGCTAGCATTACAGACATAGCCACTTAGATTCCCCAAACAGGACAACATGTATTATCTCATCTGGCATTTTAGTAAGGCTGAAATGAAACATAATTTGTAGTTAACACCAACTGGCAGAAGAAAGACAGGAGTTCGTGGTAATGTCTGTGTTTTGTTAAAAAATGCACTTCTGTCTTAAATTATAAAGAAAATGAATAGGAGGCTTTCGGTATAAAGAATACAAGATTTGTAGATGCTACCCTGAGTTGCTTGCTCAGAGAAAATTGCGTATTGAGTTTATGCAAGTTAAAAAGACAAATCTAAAATCATGTCAGGTCAAATCTTCTGCCCAGTACCCCTGTCTCCAAGAGCAGCCAAAAGCAGATGTCTGGGGAAGAGGATAAGAATAGTGTAAGCATTTAGTCATACTTTCCCCAAATACTCTCCAGTCTCCAACAATTTGCAGTTCAGCGTCTTTCAAAGTCAGAGGTCATGCTTATGCATTTAATAATCCCCTACAGACCTTTTCTTCTTTTCATTTTGTCCAGTCTCCCTTTGAACTGCTATAAATTTTTGCTATCCACCACACCACATCCTGTAGAATTACACAATTTAATGATGTGTGAGTGAAACAATATTCTTCTTTTTTTTTTTTTTTTTTCCTATTCTGAATCCAACACCTTCTAGTTTCATTAATTCTCATACTGGGAGAGACAACAACCCCTGTCACTCTTGGCATCCCAGGTTTGATTTTATAAAAGTATCGCTGCATCCTCAGCTGTCTATTTTCCTCATCAACTTAACTGTTCTTTGAATGGAAAACGCTATACATTTGCACTGTCCTTGTAAGACTTACCTGGGTGTTTTCCAGTTCTAATGGAACCTTTCTGAGATGATGGTGCATAAATGCAGGTAAGCACTGAAGATATAAGTACCCTCAGGATACAGATGGCAGAATTGTGTCTCACTCCTTTAAGAAAGAATCGCAACAACCTAGATTCCTAACATTCCACTTGATTTTTTAACTGTGACATAGTCATGGAACCATTTATTGTCCAAGATCTCATATCTAAGAGATAAGTCAGCTCAGAGCCCATCACTTTCCAACCATAGTATGTCTGGTCTTCTTGTCCCAACATTTTCATCAGCTCTTTTTCAACACTCAGTTGCATATAATGTTTTATTGCCTAGCTTCTTGGTCTTGAAAAAGTTTTGCAGGTGCTTGTTACCTGGAATAACACAGCAGCACATGTAAATACTACAAATTATTATTGCTTCTGAATCATGAACAGCACTGGAAGTCAAACAAATCCATTTGCATTTCTACTGGTAGCCTTCCTCTCACGTATTAAGAAGCCATTTATGTCCACCCTTGGTTTTTGGCTTTCTTGCCCATGCAAAGAAGCTTTGCTTTTGCCCACCATACCAGACTGTTTTCCTTAAGAGCTTATGTGAACTCTTAGAAACATAAAAATCACCCCTATCTCCATTATCTATATGATTCCAGGTCTATAAGTCACTACTGCCCCTCGAAAAACTCATGTTCTCTCTACCCCATTATCTCAGGTTTCCACTAAATCTATTCCTTGGTACACTCACATGCTGCAGACCACTGTTCCTGAGGTCCCTTGAACCTCCCCCAGATTCCCTGTGAAGCCACACATTCACCATTCACTGAGGCTTTTCATTACTAAAGTGTTTCAAATAAAACATCACAGCACATTTAACAGTTACATCATTCCTGAATCAGTTCTTCTGCACCTCCCAACAACAGTTCCAAACTGACCTTCTAACAAGTCTTCCATGACAAGGAATTCCACTGCAAAAACCTCTACTCATTTCTCCTGCTGCAAGAAGAAAAGCAAAACACCAACTTAACCTTTCTATTATGGCCTCACCTTATTCCCTGATAACTTGTTGGCCCTACAGACTTTCTGGAGAAACTCCCACTCCCCAACTTATTCCTTAGACTCTTCATTAACCAGCCTGCTTACGGTTATTTAGTTTTGCCAGAGTTCATCATTTCTCCATTCCTCTTTCAGACACAACTGTACTTTCAGAACTAAGGCCGATACTCCTGAAAATGCATTTTTCAATGAGTACTGATTCTGCAATGGCCTAGTATTCGTATTATGAAAACAACTAAGGATGTAGGGCACTAATTTCTTATGAAAAATACTATCTCCATGACCTGTGGGCTAGCTGAAAGACTTGAAGAGCAAGGAGGCTCTCTCCAAGCATTAACATCTGCACAAATTATTTTTCCCAATGATCAGATCAGGATCAGATGAAGTCCAGTGAATTTTTCATTCCTCAGACTCTTCAATACATATGGCTAAAACACTTGCACTACTAGGAAAACTACTTGAAGAGCTGAGAATTCAAAATGACAAACCGGAGCAATGACTTGAGAAACTATTATCAACTTCAGAAAGAACATGTACAAAATGCTACAGGCAGGCAGAAACAATAAGAAGTAAAGCAAAGAGCGAGAAGGCCATCTCATAACCCTCATGCTTGGACAAGGATCTGCCTGAACATGGAAAAGTTACCGAGCTGCAAGACAAGCATTGGATTAACAAGCATGGAGAGGATACTTCTCCACTTTATTCAACAACATTAATAAATCCTCAAGGCTAACACAGTCCTAATTTGAACATAAAGCTTCAAAATAGATCTGAGACGGTGAAAGATAACTCAAGAAAAGTAACAAGAATAACTGAAGTATAAAAAAAAAGCACTCCTGAGGTGAAATAACTGAGCTTGAAAAAAACAGTGGGCTAGAGTAGGTAAGAAGTAAACCTAATAAAACACACTTTAAGAAGAAAAAACAACTGTTTTTTCAGTCCAGTACAATGCATTACAGAATCAGTAATGTCAAATTACAATAAGAAATGTATGAATTTGTGATAACATGTAAAGAAGATTCCTCATAGCAAGTTGATCTAAGGGAGCCTGCTGGGGTAACAACTCTCAGAAGAGATCTAGACGATCCTAACTGGAGGCAGATGAATGGACTGGATGAATTCATAAGGTCTCTTCCCGTCCTGTTTTTTTAGGATCATTTCATATAATCACAGTACATCCCAAGCTGGAAGGGACCCACAAGGACTAAGTCCAAGCCCTGGCTCTGCTCAAGACTATCTAAAATTCAAACCATATGTCTGAGAGTGTCATCAAAATGCTCCCTGAATTCCGGCAGCTGAAGGCTGCGCCCATTGCCCTGTGCAGCCTGTTACATGCCCACCACCCTCTGGTGCAGACCCTGTCCCCAGCCCCCATCTGTCCCTCCCCTGTCACAGCTCAATGCCGTTCCCTCGGGCCCTGTTGCTGTCACACAGAGCAGAGCTCAAAGGAGCTGCAGCCACCATCAGGCCTCCCCTCAGCTCCTCTGCTCTGGGCTGAGCACACACAGGGGCCTCAGCTGCTTCTCATACATTTTACTCTCTAAACTCTGTCTTCACAGCTCTCCTGCAAACCTTGTCTAATGGGTTTATGTCCTTACACTGTGGTACCCCAAAATGCACCCAGTGCTCAATATGAGACCACACCATGGCAGCACAGAGTGGGTCAATCTCTTCTCTCATGCTGTGGAAAACAGGTTTGAAGTAGCCTATTTATACACAAAATATCATCTAGTTCTCTCCCTGACCATATCCAAGAAGCCCTTAGATAGGAAGTCCAAGAGCTGCATGATTACACCAAAAGTGAGGACTCTTACTCTCTAACTGTCTCCTCAAACACAGACTGAAAGCAGATGCATGCTCTGCCCAGTTTAGAGTGTGCAACAACCTGAAATTGTCTATTTATTATGCAGCCTGTACAACACACAACAGAAAAACTACATAAATTTTGCCAACGCAGGCTGGTCAAACATCAGTGAATCAGAATACTCTTAAGGGGCTATTTTAGTCTCAACTTTCACTCTTTCATGTTAACATGCGCCATTCCTGCACTAAGCAAACTCAAGACAGGCTGGATATTTCTGTTCTTCAAGTCTGGCTGCAATGAAAAGCAAACTCTAATTCAAGCTGTCAGGGCTGTCATGGAATGTGGTCTGGGTCACTTTGGCATAAAGATTGGTTAAAGGAAATTACACTGATTTTATGCAGCCATGATCACAACTAATGTCTGAATAAACAGACACGCACAACACAAACCTCATGCACATTTCTGCAAACTGGCTACCTCTCCTCAATTATATGGCATCTCAACAGAGCAATCAGCTGGGCAGTCTGCAGAAAATCTTGCACTCTGGCTGTCACGTACTATGTCTATGAGTAGCTTAAAGAAAACCTAAAACAGAGAGAAAAATGAGAACTTAGTTAACTCTTGACAGATAAACCACACCAGAATAGCAATGGCATGAGAAAAATCATTGCACAAATAAAGAAAGCAGGCAGGAAACAACATTGCTTGAAACTTTCTCTGAGGTATAGAACTACCTCGTAATTACCATGCATAACATGGCCCACCACTCAATGCTGAACTTGTAGGTTAAAATGATTTTTTAAAAGCACAGAAACAAATCCTCAAATATGACTGAATTTTAATATTAACACACAACTTATGCGTGCAGGACACACCAAAGGAATATGGACGTGCTATAACAAGAGCACACAGCCATTAAAATAAAACTTCTCTCAAATGCATTTGGCAGCATGTAAAACTGGTGCATCAGCACCAACACCAACTTTAGAGAGGTGGCCGGTTTTTGAGAAAGAAGGTTCGGTGCAAACTCTGAAGAAAAGAACCAACACTGTTTACAATGACCCTGAGGTACACAACGCAATTCACTGACCTATGTAAACTTATTTGGCCTACAGATAATCTCCCACTGAATACAGTTATAACATCTGTAAACACAGATGGCACCAACAGGCACCCTCTATCTGCAGCCTCAGCAGGTCAAATACAGCACTTGAATTTATACTCCAGCATCACAGGTGATTCTTTCCAAGCATTTTCAAGGGACCGTGACTAGAAGCTGAACCAACACCGCAGCAACCCAAACCCCAGCTAACTTGAGAAGTCACACCACTTTAACAGAGCTCCTTGAAAATCTGTTTGTCTTTTAGCAAACCACTGCAACATTTCAGTCCTGATGGCATTCAAGTTATAACTGTGAAAATTAAGATGCTGATAATTTCTATCAGCAGCAAACTAAGAAAAACAATCCTAAAGCACTGTAACAGAAGAACCTACTCAAGGTAAAAAAAAAAAGTACTGCAGGATGAAAGGGCCAATAACACACAGACATGTTTTAAAGTAAGTATCAACTGTATTATTAAAGCCCATTAAATGATTATACCTACAAAACTTACTGTTGGAACAAAGTAACAGCACTGCTATTGTTAATAGTGGGCTGTCATAAATGACACAAGAGAGCACATTCAAAGTATGCAATGTCAAATGTTCTCAGAATGAACACCAATTAATAAACTCTAATGCATTTTTGGGCCACAGAGCCCCAAAATGTAAAAGTCAGTATGATTACGTGGACCAGGAGACAAGGAAAACTATAGAAACAAATCCATTGCAACAGACCAATCTAGTTATTATGTTTTACATTTACTGGACTCTAGTGATTGTGTCAACCACAGAGCTGTCTCCAGATATCTTCCACTGTGACTTATTGTGCTTGGTCACAGAAAAGGTAATTGCCCTATTCCCCAAGTTGAGAATTTCAGATATATTCCTGATTTGCTCATACAGATCGGTTATATTCGGGTCATTTACTTGACTTTTGCAGCAAATTCTTATCTTAATTACTTCTTCACTGTGGATTTGTTTTCTTTGGAATTAATTTCCACAAGACTCTCTTCTAGAAAAATACATCTAAGAAAACTGATTATTCTCTGATTAGCTGGTGTTAAAATGCGTATCTGTGATCTGTCTGACCTCCTAGATTCTAAACACAAAAAAGGTAATTGAGAAAAAGATCTCAAATCAGCAGTAGAATATTTTCTAAAATACATTAATTACATTCTACAGCATAACATGAAAATGACCAGAATTATTTGCTTTAATTAGAAGACTGTTTCAAAATAATATACTAGAACTGCTCTTTACACAGCTTTCAGAGTGTGTGACCACACCACTCCAGCAAGGTAAGAAGGCAAGTAATAACAACATGATTTTTTTTTCTTTGCTTAACCAAAGCCCTACTTTTAGTTTAAATCCAGTTCATCTGTAGTTAACATGCTAATTGCAGAATAAGACACCATTTTAGCTCCACATTTGCAGAGAAGACCTTAGGCACTGCGACCTGGGACTATCCTATCAATTCTTGTGAAAACTGGAAAACCAGAAAGTGGAAAAAGGCCAATCAACACTTACCAGACTTGACAGCTATCATCACATCAGCAAGTATCTTCACACCAGCAAAAGGGCTCTGAGAACAGGCAATGCCTTCCAGTCACTCACCACCTCTGCCCCCTCTCCCACATGCGTTATATATACCTTCACTGACCCTCAACAGAAGGAAAAATTGGGAACTGCTCTAGGTAGGTTAAGGGAGGCTGGGAAGGACAGGGACACAGAAGAGCTCCTTGCATTGCCAGCTGGCAGCTCAGTAGCTGGGCCTTGCTCCCTGCCCACAGGCTGGGTGGAGAGGACAGGCAGCCCAGAAGAACAGTATGTGCTAGCACAAAGCCCTCTGGTAGGGCTGATCCTACACGAAGGGCTTTCTTCCTCTTCCTCCTGCTCTGGAATGAGCTGGCCTGAAGGCAATGAGAAAGGGAATTTCACAGACTTCTTGTTTCTCCTATGGACAACTAGGAGCCTGCTGCATTTAGGGACGGACCGAGCAGCTGTGTCCCCAGTTGTGACCACCACTTCATTTCTGTGAGAAGCCATCCTAATTGTACGGCTTGTGTCTAATGCAGGAGGAGCTTCTAGAAATACAAAACTTGGAGAACAGCAGTTATACCCTTCACATCACTCAGAATAATCATTCATCCCCAAGATTTATTTTAAGTGTCTGTGTTGCCACAGTACATAAAACAAAACCAAGCCCCTACTCTGGGGCAGCTACCAGACCCCATGTAGCCCAACCAGGCTCTCCCAGCCTGGCTGCCTGCAGTACAGCACCCATAGTCCCTGCTGGCCAAAGCATACACCACCAAGAGCACTGTGCACAGCTGCAGACTGCAGCACCAGCAGTCACAGCAAACCTAACCCAGACACAACACAGCACAATCGGGAACAAGCGAGCAAGGTGATGCACAGGCAAGACCTCCAATTAAGTAGGAAGAAAAGGAATTTCTGTACTTTCTATTGCATGCAACTTCGAAAAATTAAATTCTTACAAACAAATGACCCAATACTGTTACTTGCCTAACACGCAGGTACATCATCACCCCGGAACTTCCCAGAATGCTTAATAAAAACAGATGATTAAGGCCAAAAAGATAAAGTGGGCAATTTCCTAACCACTTATTAAAACCACACCATCAGCCAGACAGAGAGAACTCGAGAAGAAAGCAATGAACCGAGTGGATGGTGTTTGCTGCCATCATACACAATGGAAATGGAGTTACAGTGCCATGAAATTGTGTCTGAGATGAAACCTGCACACCAGGGATGGATGGTCTGTGTTGTACCCTGCATTAATAAGAGGAGAGGAAGGGAAAATACTCAATAAGATGCCATAGATTAACTAGGATTACACTTCTGTAGCAAGTTTTATTCAGAAGAATACTGACTTTAGTGCCACCAATGCTTTCTAACAAACCATGCTTTGTGCACAGCAGATATTCAGACCCCCATGAGGTTTCAATGACCAAAAAAAAAAACAACAGCACCCGAGGGTTCTCTGCAGGTGTGCACTCACATGGCCAGAATCCAGAGCAGGACTGGGACAGAGCTGACATTTTCATTAAGGAATCTGCAGTTGTGCCTAGGGATGTTTTCCTAACAATGCCGTACTTTTTAATTAACACATATAACGTTTCCTTCCAGATGAGGTCAGCCTGAGCTTTCTCTTCTTTTGTTACTTCTCACAGCCCATCTCTCACCAGGACCGGCGCAGCACCCGGCCCCCCGGTACCGGTACCAGCGGTCGTGCACTTGGCACACCGCTTGGCTGACGGCACTGGAACCACACCATTGCGCTCACGCCTTCCACATGATGGAATCAACTCAACAGACCTCTACCGGCGAGCGAGCCCCCTTCCAAAAGGCTCCTAGGAAACGAAATCCCTCAACGGCAGAGGGTAGAAAGGTGCGGGGAAGCAAGAGGACGTTCAGAGGAGCGCTAAGCGGCCAAGACGAACCTCACCTTTCCCCGCGGCGGGGCTGGGGCTGCCATCGGCCGGGACCTCGTGCGGGTGGTTACCAGTGCCGGGTAGCAGCGCGCTCCCTCTGGCTGCCGCTCCCCCTTTCCGCATCCCGCCCGGCAAGCAGCCAGGGGGCCCCGCGACCTCAAAGCCCTCCCGCCCCGGCCGAGGCTCCCCGAGTCCCAAGGAAGGATTCTATGACTCTATGAAGAGCTTCCGCTGCCCCCCCGCGGGAATGGAGGGGATGGGGCGAGCAGGCGCCCTCCGGCCTCCCCGCTTCTCGGAGCGATGCGGGCACCGGCTGGCTCCCGCCCGACGTCCCGTCCCGTCCCGTCCCGTCCCATGGCTGCCGCCCAGCCGCCGCTCGGGCAATGAATGGAGCGCTCCCAGCGCTCCGCTCTCCCTCCTGCTCCTTCCCTTCCTCTCTCGCATAACTTCGGCGCCTCCGCCTCACCTCCTGCAAGCAGTGCCCGCTCCCCGGCTCCTCCTGTGCGCTGCCGCTCCGCTCCCTGCGCCGCCTCCGGCCCGCGCCCCGCCGGGCTCACCCTGCGCCGCTCCCGCCGCCACCATGCACCGAGGGAGGAGGAATGGGAACCCGGCGAGACCCGACCCGGCCGCCCCCAGCCGGAGGGAGGGAGTGCGGCGAGGGGAGGGACGCGGCGCCTCCGCCCTGCCCACGACAGCCGCCTCCCCGCCCTGGGCTGATGGATGGGACTCGACGCGGGGCGGCGCTGCGGGCGGCCCGGGGTGCGCAAGGGTCCGCGGGGCCCCTCGTGTCTGTCCCTGAGCGGCCGCCAAAGGGGAGCGCCGCTGGGAGCCGACCTTGGACGGCTGCGGAAGCCGAAGTCCTGAGGGAGTGAGACCGTCGAACGTTCGCCTCCACTGCGAGAGCGGCAGCCCCGGGCCCCCATCAACAGCCCGCTGCTCTTCGTAAGAACAAATGTTAAAATAGCTGTAGGTCACAACAGCTGTATGTTGCAACAGCTATATAGTGCAGTAGTTCTGCAGTAGCTGTAGGTTACGACAGCTGTACTGTACAATAGCCATACAGTACAATAGCTGCTCTAACAGGAACAGCCATTACTCTCAAAACGGCCCTACTCGACCTTGTCTTAGAGGACGCATTACAAAGTGGGAATGGTGAACTCCTGCTTCCACACATTCCTCCTTGTCTGGACTGTCTGGGAAAAAAAAAAAAAAAAAAAAGAAGTTAATTATTATACAGCTTCCACTGCAAGAAAGCACCTCGAATTGTCTGCAAGGCATCTACCTTCATTTGTTTGTTTGTTTGTTTACCCTGGAATCTTTTCCCCCTCAGAACTAATTATTTCCCATCAGTCTCCCCGTGAAATCCCATTCATATTCTACCAGTTCCAAGGAAGCACACAGTGGTACCGGCTTTTCAGAACTGTTGTACTTTGTAAAGCGTTGCCAGATGCCTGGTTCTGAGTGCACTTGTGTCTGGAAGCAGTGATCCATGAACATCTGCAGAGAGAATCTTCTCAGGCTGGAACATGCACCCCATAAGCCCATGCTGCTCCTGCCCTTGTGCCCGTATGCATACACTGATAGCTGCAAGCGTGTCACAGGTGTCCAACTTCATCTGGCTTCTCCCAAAAGAAAGCCTCACTTGCGAGAATGGAGCAGACATTTGTAATAGGAAAGCCAGCCACTAAATGGGTGAAAAAAATAAATCACTCTGGGTATCTCAGGGACATAAATGAGCTGCTGCAGCAAGGTAAAACTTGATTTGCTGCTGCTCATGACTGTAAGAAAAGCAAGCTTTCTCTCTGCAGCTGTCAGATCCCTTCCAGGAGCACTGCGTTTGCAGGAGCTGAATTCCTCCTTCCTGCAGCATGCCGACCTATGCATGGCCCTGCCAGCAGCCAGGGCTCCCAGGGCTTCTGTGGGAGGTAAAGAGCCCTGACCAGGTCTGTCTGCTGGGCCCCTGCTCCTCAGAACAGCAAAACCTAGTGAATATTTTCACAAGTGTGTAGAGTTAGGAGGAAGAAACAAGCATAGGTAAACAAGAAGTATGCTCACGTAGAGGAAACATTAAAACATTTGCAGGTAAGAAGATAGAGCATGCTTTTGTGCTTTCTCATGTTTATCTTCTGAACTTGTAGCCTTAGACTACTTTTACCCTTTCTTTATGGATGAGTCATCAACTGCAACGCTCTAACTCATGCTTTTAATGAATGTATATTTTTTGCCGTTCCTACTAAAGGCTCTGAAGATTCACTTTTAACAAAATAAGGGAGTCTTTGTAAAGCTGAACTCTCCATGACCTCCAGTAGCTGCTTTAACATACAATAGGAGACAACTCAATAGGCCCGTCCAAAAATAAACATCTGTTTAAAGAATATTTTTACCCCAGAGACTTCAAGCAAACAGAGCAGTTGCAATGGATCTTGATAATGCAAAATGAATGTAATAGATGCATTAATTTGCAAAACCTTCAAGACATTTTGCATTCCAGGGTCTGAGTGCACTTTGAGCTGCTCTCCTGAAGGGATGCCTCTACAACTTTCAAGCTGGAGCGCTCCCTCAAAAATATACATGCCCCATGGCTTTCCAAAAAGACATGCTGGGGCCATGAGAACCCACCCGTGACATGAACTGGGAGTATAAAAGCAGCAGTGCAAATGTTCTTGTAGCAAAGATCAGGTCTCTTTTTCATTGCTGATCCTAAAAAGATAAAGTGCCTATTAATTTAATATAGATTACTTATATAGTAAGGAAATCATCATCCAGTCCTTGTTATATTCATTTATGAAGTTCTCTGGGTTTCCCTGCCATGTACAGATGGAATAAGGAGGGCTGTTGTGATGGTTGTTGTGGCAGTGAGCCCAGTGCTGGCAGCAGCAGCCCCTTTCTCCTTCTCTATTGCCTTTAGAATAGAATCAAGTGTTTGAAGAGTAGAGGGAGGAGAGACTCCACTGACCAGGTCTCACAGGAGTCCAAGTGCTGGCACACTGTCCTGTCTAGGCTGAACGGAGACAGCTTCCCTGTCAGTGCCTGCCAGAGCAGCCTACAAAGGGCCACCAGACCTGAAACTTCACAGCTCTGCAGCTGGAGTGATGGAGGCTAAAAGCATAAATGCTAAATGCAGCATCTGGTCATCAGAACTGAGATCTACTCTTAGATTTACCACACAGTCCTTGATGGAGAACCTTTTGTAGTGAGCAGGGTGTTCAGCTGTGGAGCTGAACAACTCTGGTGTTCAGAGAAGTTGCTACACACAGGTAGGTTTCCTGGGGAGGCAGGGAGCAGCACTCCAACATCACTGTGAGGCCATTCTATCATGTTTGTGCATCCTGCTGAGGTCTGGGGCTCAGGGCATCATGCTGTTTCAATTTGAAGGGATTATTTATTGGAAGTAGTGTGAGGAACTTGTTAATTCCTCCTACTGAAACACCAGGGTTTTAAGGCTAACTGTCAACAATGTTGTCTTTGATGTGCAGATCTAAACATTTCTATTTTGATTATCTGAAAGGCAACAGCACAAACAAATTATTCATCTACAGAACTTTGCACATATGCATTATACAAACAGGAAACCGAGATGTCAAACAAGCACACTCTGGATTAAGTAATATATTGGATGGAAAAGATGATATAATGCTTTTTCCTCTCACTCATAGATCTTCCCAAGTATTAACTTCACAGGCATGCATTTGTTTAGACAGTTTTCCTCCCTAAACACTGGTTTACTGACAACCCCAGATAGCAATACCTGACATCATTCTGACTGATCTATTTAAGTTATCCACAGACTATTAGAATGAAGGATTATTTCTCTCTGAAATTTCCTGAAGTTCACCTGAACAAATACAGCTTTGGATGTGGCCCAAAAAACCTTTTCTGAAGGTTGTAAGAATAGAATATAGACGGGGCAGACAAAACAGGATAGCAGAAAGTACGACCAAAGAGGCTGCTACATCCAAACAGCCAGGAAATAGCACATAGGTTGGAAAGCAGACGAACTCTCTTTGGCTCAGAATGAAGCTCTGTGAACAGACACTGGAAACTATTAAAAATACTGGAGAAGATACAAAAATGTCTATATGGTGCCTACAGAAAGTTAAAAATGAACAAAGGGAATATCTTGGCTGCATACAGCAATTAGAAGTAGTCATGCTACATAGCAAATTATTCCTAACTTTATAAGCTTCAGGTGTATGCATGTTACAAATGTACCCTGGTTTTATTTACTTAACTGTTTCTTTCGTAGGTCTTCTTCTTTTGTGTGTCTGTGGTGTTTGTTGGTTTGCACGCTTCCAGCTTCTGGTAACTGGAGTTCAAAAACCTTATTGCTTATATCCACAGGAGAGTGGAATAAATTGGAACATTCTGCTGAAATAAGTGGTCTGAGTATAGATACATACAGCAAATAATTCTGTCAGTGGAACATAATGAATGCTGCTTGGAAGAACATTGTTATGGACTGAACTAGTCCTGAGAGCCCTCATGTGAATGGCAATTGCCAAAGGGACAAAAGCTGAAGAGACACGAAGTTGAAGAGACACAAAAATAAAGAAGATGGTGGGAGGTACACAGGAGAAATGACCCAACTCCATAAGAACTGAGAAGTCAGAAGGAGCAGTGAGGGCATGGATGTTACTCTGCTGTGGTTTGTTTATACTTCGCCCCCTGAAGAAAAGTAAGACGTAAAACATTTACTTGTTATCTTTCTCATGTAATACTTATTCTTGTTTACAGCTCCAAAAATCTTGTTTCCTGGAAGCACTTAGTTTTAACATCATTCTTCTAGTGTCAACTAGCATGTGGCATTACAGAAAATAATCTCATCACTCTGCTCAGTGACTAGTGACAGTAGGGCCAAAAAAAAAAAAAAAAAAAAAAGAGTCACTTGAAGAGTCTGGGAAACCCATCTGTTAAAGCTTGTTTTACCATAACTTGCAGGAAACTTGGTCAGGATCAGACTCACACTGTATTACAGAGTGAAATGATGGCCTCCTGGCCAGAAACATCTTTATTACATTCTAAGCAAATCAGACATAAAAGCCAGTGCCTAGATACAGACAAACAGAAGGACACTGAGAACTAAATAACAACTACTGATCAGCATTTTTTTTGGCGAAAGTGTTGTTCAAAAAAACAAAACAAAACAAAAAAAACTGCAGAGGGGCTGACTGTATCATCACAGATTGTTTGTAATGCAATGGACATTTTGGTTGATATGAGAAAAGCCTGTGGTTAAGCTGGAAAGGACATTCAAAATTAGCATCTTATGTTGAAGTTAATAAAAAAAGGGTGCAGCATCCTGAGTGGGTAGCAGCAGTATCATATGGAATCCATCTATCAAGTGACAGAGACTTGGAATTTATAGTTCAGATACAACATATAAATTAAAGTATTTTAGCCATGGACAGATAGAAAATTATCTCGGTGATATTAAAGAGAATCAGCATGCAATATTTAGCCTATCTGCATTTGAGGACTGAGGAAAAGATCCATGCTGAGTGGCAGAAAACCACTCAATGCACACATCCATGTTGTGTGCAGTGAGACAGAAAATGAGAGGAAGACTTTGAAGGAAAGCCTGGAGCTGTCTTCAGTTGTACTGATCTTGAGTCAATGGCTTACCCTAAAAATATCCTGAGAGATTATGTGAGATTTCTGTTTCTACAGAGAAAGAAGGCTGGGTCAACTCTGTACATCTTCACATTAAGAAAGTTTATTTAATTGCATGGACATTATTTTGATTCCAGGAACAAGTAAAAGGAAAGCAAGGACAGAGCTGCTTAGAGATTCTCTGAGAGGCAGTTTAGGATATTCTTCCAGACATGCAGAGCCATGCACTGATTAAAATTAAAACAAATTGAAGAACAAGGTCAGTTAAAATTGAGTGTTTTGAAGACTGAGAGCCAAAAAGAAGGAAATATCAGAAGAAATGAAGGCCTTTGGTAGGTGACAGGAGGTATCATTGGCCCTGGCTGGGTATTCTGGTCTCACATTCCAACTCTGAACCAAGCACAGAGTTTTGGGAACAGTAACTGTTGAACTAATTTGGGACTCAGACAGTTTTTTACAAGCAAGAATCCACCTCTGTTTCTTAAGGGGGCTGTAATTGATTGCAGACATTCACTGAAGGGATTCAGATTTATCACGATGTCTAATCTGTATTTTTGAAACACATTATTGCAAGAAGTATGAGCGAAACCCTCTAGCCAAATAAGTGCTGCCTGACACAACAGCAGTAACAGCTGCTTTATCTCCTTAGCCATAATTTGGGGCTCTAGGTCAAAGAATATTTTTAAGAGCACGTTAAGGCAGTAATTCATGGGAATTTAAATTATCAGTATTCTTTCTACTGAACAAACATCAGCATCCAGTAGGCATAAATAATTAAAAAGGCTGAGTTTAAAATATGACATTCATCTATTGGAATTCCCACATTAATAACCAGCTATGCTAATCTGTTTTTCTTCTAATGTCTTGAAATCTCTTTTCATGTCCTAAGGAACACTAGGAGAAAATCTACCAAGTCAAATAGATTTAATAATCTTGAGTAAGATTCTATGCATATAATATTTGAAATTACCCAATCAACTCATATGTCCAGTTGAAAAAAGCACCTTCGATATGTTCTTCAACGACTAGATTATTTATCACAAATGAGGCATTTTCTAGGACTTTGTCCAAAATATCCTACAGTTCTGCAGGCTGAGTTACAAATTATGAAAGGATATAGACCAGTGCTATTTGTAATTACATATCTCAAAATTATTTAATATTTTTCATTTAGCACTGCTGACATCACTAGAAATAGGAAAATCTCAAAGATTATAACACTGTCAAGTTTTCCAAAGTAATTTACCATTTCAAGAAACTGCATAAGAATTGGAGTGGATGCCCCATCCCTGGAGGTGTTCAAGGCCAAGTTGGATGGGGCCCTGGGCAGACTGGTCTGGTATTAAATGTGGAGGTTGGTGGCCCTGCCTGTGGCAGAGGGGTTTGGATTCATGATCCTTGAGGTCCCTTCCAACCGAGCCCATTCAGTGATTCTGTGATAATGATGTTTTCTGGCCTAGAAGTCTGAATTTGTATTTCATCCTCAGCTTCTTTACTTGTCAGCTCTCTGTTACACTGTACCTTACTATGTTTCTGTAATCTTTTCCCTTGCTTGTCTCATATGGCTCTAGTTTTACTCTATTTCCTTTTCCTGCTCTAGACAAAACTGTACTGAAACCCTTGTATCATCTGAATATTAATAATACAAAATGATTGTATCTCTCTCCTAAATTAAACTAGATAGCAGGCTTTGTTAGCTCCTTATTTACTCTGTCTTGAATTTTTTTATTTTTCCCCTAGAAAAATTTTCTTTATGTTTTGAATCTTATTGACACTAAATTTAAATTACTAAGCACACATTCTAGGGCTTTTGCCAAGACTTTTTTTTGTTTTGGTTAAGCCAGAACTCTGAAAATAAACAGAAAAAAAATATGCAGAAAGGGCTGTTCTGTGTTTAAATTTGAGTTTCCTGAGAAGGAAAAAAAAAAAAAAAAAAAAAAAAAGTGTTTTTCCACATGCTCAGACTTTGTTAGAAAACGCTCAAGATTTAAAAAATTATTTCTTTGAGGATATACCATCCAGACTATATTCACTGAAATTAAGAGAATGTACTTCATTTTTCCAGAAAGCAATTAGTATTGAATGTATAATTAAAAGAAAATAACATTGAGACAGTTTTGGTTCTTAAGTACCTGCAACAAACATCAGGTATTAATTGAAAGTTATACTGTTCCAGGTTAGGGCAGCTCTCTTGTGGGAAAGGACAGCAATATCATTAACTCAGCCCTCTTAGTGTATAGGGCTAGATCACGTTCATGTCCATTGCCTCACTCGAGTAATAGTCTGTCTTATGCATGCCTGGGGCAAACGACAGTATATCTCAGCTCATCGTCATTTTGGGATGATATTTCAACATAGAGGATCAAGTCTATATGACTTGCGAGAAACTAAACTTGCTAGAAGAAACAATCTGTAAACTAATAAGAAGAATGCCTTTTAGACTTGCCTCCTATTTTTGCTATGGTCTGTCTATTGACTCCAGCACTGACTCAGGTCAGCAGGCATTTCTTCCATCAGTCACTAGTAACAGTCACGAGGATGTAGAAATCTCAATGAAACTGTGCGAACTACAGGCTATTAGCCCTTTGGATATGGCCATTCTGACTTTAACAGTGCACATACTAAATAAAATTGAGAAAGTGAAGAACTATTTGCTTAAAAAATATCAGACAAACTTACCAAATATATATTATTTTGAAGAAAACATTTAACCACGAAGCTCAAAGACATCTAGCAAAAAAAAGAATGTTGTTCAGTACATTTATAATCATTTGGTACTTGAAATTAATAACAAAGTGATAGAATCCCCCTTTGGATAATACTGTAAAGCAAAGTTAATGCAAAAACTCCATATTTTAACATCACACATTAAAGCTTTAATTGAGTTTCGTATAGAGCATAGTGCTACATGAAGTTTCTTTGACAGTATTGTTCCTTTCCATTAAAACATTCCATTTCTATTATGGAACACTGTAACTGTTTCCACTTAGTAGCAGCCTGTATTTGTTAGTAAGCCACAAAATGTTCATTAGTCTTTCATTTTTAAATCCCACCTAATTGAGGTTACTGTGCTTTAGCAGTGAAGTGTTGTGCTGAGCAGAATGCTGGCTATAACAAACTTGCAAAACAATTTTAATGACTAATAAAGTCCTGATGAAGTAACCTGATAATTAGGATTTATGACATTTCCCTGTACAGAGAATTGCCTTTCTCCAGTTATTCACTGAAAGCTGAATCCATCACATTGTTTGATATAGTATCTCTACATAAAATTTATAGAATGTGAAAATCAGCCCCAGTATAAATAACTGAGACATAAATAGCTAGACTAGCCTTTTCTGGTCTAGACACTGAGGATTCTGGACTACTGGCTGCTAAGCTTTTTGAGAGATCAAGCCCTGTGCTAACATACATATTTCTCACTACGTTTGTCTTTCCTTTAACAAGACAACTGGCATTTTCATAACAATTTTGTTCACCTTATATATTAACTTATCTTCCAGGTGCATATCTGTGTATGTTAGCATGGGAAATCTATTGGGAACTTTTGCTCAGAATTCTCATTACTATGTTATAAAATCATAACTTTTGTGTCTTTGTGTTGACCACTGTCTTAGAAAAAGATTTCTTGAAACGATCTGGATAGTAAGTAGTACTGCACCATGGCTTAAGTTTCTCTTGTAGGCCATTGGTATGAATTTGTGTATGTGCAGTGGCAATAAAGTTTTCTGATGAGTCAGTGGAAATTTCTGTGACATAATCAAATAATCACATTGCAATATTACAGTCAGTTCTGACTGCTGGACACATTTCAGCAGTACGTAGCCTCATTAAAGACATTCAGTTAATGATTTCTGGGTTCTCACCCTTACAAGCACTAAAGCAGCCCTCTACTTCTCAAAGATCCTCACACATGCTGTGAAGGGTGTTCTGCCTTGTCACACTTCATCTTTAATTGTTTTGTGTGCAATCAGAAAAGTTTAAGTTGCAGTGTTATGTTTTTCATCTCTTTAGGAATTAAATTAACTTTTCAAGAAGTGATGGATGATCCACGTAAAAGCACAAATGAAAACTCTTAGCTGGAGATAACATTAATGATACACTATGCTGATTAATGTCAGGAATTCACGCTTCCATTGTTTGAATAGATAAGATGGAATCAAAGAAAACAAAAACCCACTATTTGCATTTAGCTGCAGATGGCACTGATCTCGCAAGGACACTGCAATTATCAAGAATACAGAAAGAAGAAATAAGAAGTGAAAATTTAAATACTACAACTAATTAAAAGTAAATTTTGCTAAACATTATAATGACAGAGCTAGTAGACTCAAGAGGAAATGGAAAGGAAGAAATTAATTACAGAGAAAAAGGCATATATTGACCAAAAATGGGCTGTAAAACCATTAGAGCATGTTTTTCCTTCAGCACTGAAACACCCCTGAAGAGCTGTGGTAAGTGAAGAAAATTCTGATATGCAATACCACATTAGCCAAATTAACAGAAAGAGCAGTTTCATCATATAATGGTTTTATTTAGCTATTACCTGCTCTTTATGGCTTGGCATCATAGCCACATTCAGTACTTAAACAGTACATCAGCTGGAGTTCACAAAACACTATAGGGTAGGTCACTGCAATGTAATAAATCTGTTAACTATCCCACTGAAATCTTTAAGATACACAATTTTATTATGTAAGCTAGTTTTAACAAAACTGCAAATTTCAGTTCTATTTTCCTATTTATTACTTGGTTTCTGTGCAAAATCAGAATAAACGAGAAAACTCTGGAGAGAGAAAAGTAATCACAACAGGAAAAGGCATGCAGGGATGATTGTATATATGGAAGTGGCTAGCACTTCACTTTCTAGCATGCAAACTACTGTCAGTTTGCAAAGTCACTGAATGACAGGTAAGCAAAAGTCATACCTTAACTTCAAAACTAATTCAGTTTGTGATGTTTCCTGGGAGTCGCGTTTGGCTGCAGATCATTGAGGTGACACTGGGAGAAATTCCTAAAGAAGAATGATAGAGTGAATAGGGAAAAAAATAGAGCTCTTTGTTCTCATAGAGGGGAGCATTAATCTTGGTGGGGAATTCACAGCATAGCAGTGACGCACTCAGTAAGAATGGCCATTCTGAGCACTCCACGAAGAAAAGAGATGATAGCACAAGGTCAATTAAGAAATACTTCCATAGAGCAGTTTCAGATCTTGCTCTACACAGAAAAAAAGTTAGGATTAAAGCCACCATTAATATGCAGCCTCTGGCTTTGGAATAGCAAACAAAGAAAACCAGTCTCTCATGGCAGAGTGCACATGGTTTTGCAATGATGCAACACTGGCAAAATTAACAAAACTCTACACTACTTCTTTGGTACAGCACAAGCTTTTATTTATGCTCTTTGCTTACTGTGTATATGCCAGTCTTCTGGATGAGTATTTTTGGAATAGATGCCGTTTATAACAAGTTAGATTTTTGTGGATTTGACTATCTGATTTCAATTGAGACATCTGGCTCAGAGGCAAATAATGATCTTTCCAGAACTGATTGTAGGCCAAGAGGACTCCAGTGAGCCCAGATATACCATATGCAGTAAATCAAACAGGGATTCTATTTTTCTCACCTTTGGAATTAACTGAAAGTCCATAAGGGATGTGACCTTCATTAGTTTTCTTCCAACTAAAATAAATAAAGCTCTCCCTTTAGGAAAAAAAAAAAAAATCACAAAAAAATCAGCACAATTTGCTTCTTTATAATCTGCTCATTCAGGGTACAAATCCAGTGAATAAATATTTTGCAACTTATAGATCTACTAGGTTTTTTGAATGGCAGCTACCTTACACGTTTGTTATATAAGCACATGCATAGATATGGAATTCTAGATAAGAATATTTCTCTGTTCTTGGGGAAACCTTGTTAAGATTACCCTAAAATTGGTTCAAACCAATGGCAATCATGGGTTAAGGCAGAGATCCAAAAACTGAATAAATATTGATTTTTTTTTCATTTACAAGTGAATATATCAGCAGTAATTTGCCCACTCCTTACATCCTACCCTCCTTCCCCCTACCTCCCCCCTCCCCCCCCCCCAAAAAAAAAAAAAAATTAAGGCTTTTCAATGGAATTATTCTGCTCTTAGAAACTCTAAAATAAAATCTAGCAAATGTTGAAGTGTTCAGCTAGAACAGTTGTAAGCAGTTCTGTTAGTAAATCAAAGACCTGGGGTCACATGGCTGTACAGTAAGTGGTACCACACTAGACATCTTTACATTGCTTTATTTTTATCTTAAATGTTCACCCTAATCAAATGAAAGTTGTCTCTGTTTCCCTATTAGTACATCCATTCAAATTCAGTTTCACTGATTCTAATTTATCTAATTTACCATCTTTTTTTTTTTTTTTTTTTCTTTTCCTCTAGCAATTTTAACTGTATAATTAGGATTTCCTGCTGGCACTTCCTTTTAGTTTTTCAGCTTACATTCCTTCTTTGTTTAAATGCAGCATGCTTTACATCTCTAACATATTCCAGAACAGTAACTAAAAAAAGCCCCCCCAAAAAACAAGAACAAAAACCCACCACCAGAGATGGTAAAGAATGCACAAATGACAAATAAGTCAATAGAGAAAGTTGATATAATCCACCCTCAACACCAATAGCACATTCCGTCAACTCAGCTGAAACTGACAGTATCATCACATTTGAGATAGGGGTGCAATTATGGCTGGAAGATTCCCACAGCCCTGCCAGATTCCTCGAGGGGATTAGCACTTGTCTGACTGCAGCACACAACAAAGGCATTGTTAAAATATCAGTGCCCCAATCAGGAGGCATTTGGAGACTTTGAAGTTTAAAAAAATAAAACAACACTGTGGGAAAAAGAAGTAGTTACAATAGCTAAGAGCGTTCTGTTCACCTGATTTCGTTTGATGATCTGCAGTTCAACTAGTGCTATATTCTTAACAATTTCTCAGTAAGAATTTAATATTTATAAATGAATTTTTACTTCATCAAATACTTGATAGCTATCGATAGAATCAAAGAATGGCTTAGGTTGGAATGGACCTTAAAGCTCATCTACTTCCTATCCCCTGCTGCTGGCAGGGCTACCAGCCACCAGCTCAGTCTGCCCTCTGAGTAAAGAATTACCCCCTGAAGTACATCAGCTTCATGTGCCTTCCCTACAAGAAAGAAATTTAAAAAATATAAAGAACATTAACTGTGGGTTTCAGACTCATAATTACAGATGCAGAGACTGAGGCTACACTTTCCCACAGTACTGCCAGTTTCCCTGCCTTCCAGCTGTTGAGGTCAGAAGATAGCGCTGAAAATCTAAGGAGGTGGATCTCTTAAGGACAGGCTGTAGTAAATACAGTCTCCACTAAATCTCACTCTGCTCTGTAGGTGGTGAATACTTTTCAGCTGTAAAACATTCACTGTTAAGAATGACAATGAAAAATACCCACATAATTTCTGATAAGCATAAACTACTGTACTGGAATTCATAGTTGTAGCCTCTTCATAGTAAACATACAGAAATGTGCAAGCTTTTATTTTGCTGATTTATATTAATAGTTATACCTGATGTTATGGTATAAATCTGAGCTAAATGTGTATACCAGAAGCATCAACAATAGGGGTGTGCTCCAGCTAAATGTAAAAGGTTTCATCAAAACCTTGCTTTGATTTCCCAAGAAAACTGAACTAGCTTCAACAGTGGATCTCTCAGATAATAGTTTGAAGAAGCATTTCAAAGTCTATATCTCTTCAAAATCATCTCTAACAGGTTAGCCACAAAAGTGACTAAGGATGCACAAATGCAGCATGCACAGGTAATGGGAAGCATATGTGTTGAAAGCACAAAGAACAACCACCAAAGATTTCCTAACACCGCTCCCCTCACTACATTTGCTCCTACCACAAACAGGTCTTACAGAAATTTACTCAGTTCCAACTGAGTCTGCAGCTCATATTAAACTTGTCTTTCACTCAAATACTCTGATTTTTTTTTCAGTTAGCAGTGATGTTTTCTGATGAAATCAGGGGATGTATTTTCACCAAGATGAATCTGAACAAATCCTGCATAAGACTACACAGCCAAATGAACTGGATAACTTCCTTAGTCCAGAGACCACAGACTTTGTAACCGCCTTTATGAAAAATAAATCCATCACTCACAACATCACAAGAAGATAAATAAGCAGAAATGGCAGTGGCTCGGAAACCTGCAAGGGAATGTGTTTGCTCTGTACAGTAAATTAAAACCATGTTCAACAACCAGTGCAGTCAGTGGCTATGGGATGAGCTGGGACAGAAGTATGTTAGGACAGATATAATGTGCCCACAAAAAAAACTGTCAGTTTTTTTTTGTCTTTTTCTTTCTTTCTGGCTTTAACTGTCATATCACTGACTGAGAAATTATGAGCCTGTCAGAAAGAAATTATAGGCTGACTCGTGTTCAGTTACTCTGAGCATGAAAAGATCCAATCGTTACTGCTACATAAATATGCAGAAGTATGCCACCATGTGCTTGCAAGAGACCAGAAATTAAAAATAGAGAAAAGGGACAAAGATCTTAACAACATCTGCATGAGACTTAATGGTATAAGCCAGAGTAGCTCATCTGGCCACAGCAGTGCTGTATATCAGCCTCCTAACATGAAGATCTTGGCTCTACTTTGATTCCTATTATTGTTCTGAAGTTTGGAACAACAGGGTTCAAATCATAGAACCATGAATTCTTAGTGAAACATGCGTAACTAAATAGTATGACAAGAGCAGGAGCTGACAAGAAAAATGCCAAGTTTTGAAGCTTTCAGTTTGTATATGCCAGCAGATCATGAAAGGTGCATGAATTATTTGCAAATGCTGAGTTATTTGAAAATCTGTTCTGCCATTAATTTTTTTGTTTTGTTTTGTTTTACTGCCTTTGAGAGAAGAGGAATTAAGAGTGTCAAATTACAAAGCAGAATTCTTACTGCTGACCAGAAAACATTGGATTTCCTTGTTCAGACCCTATGGGAAAGAACAGTAGCTGCTGTTATGGGTTTTTGAAACTTGATTTCTAAGTAGCAACATACAGTTAAATACAGGCCCACTTAAAAACTATAGAAATCTAACTGATTTACTAGACACTATGTCTATACAGTCTTTATTATAGGTCTTCTGGAAGAAAATTGTGTCTAAAACATATTTTTTTCTTTGTAGGCTTTGTAAGAAAAGGAAATGGAGATTAAAATATTTTCAAAGAGGAAATTGAGACTGCAATATTTTCAAGACTGTGAATTTTATTAATGATTGTTTCAAATGCCAGCAGAATTGTTTTGAAACTAAAGTATGAATAAATCTGTTTGATATCTTCCTCTGGAGCTGTAGCTAGCAAAAACTTATTTAAACATAAGCACAAAAAAAAACCCACTCCTAAAACTAAAACAAGAGTAGAACGTTTTTAATACATATTCATATAATTAATTTCAGGCTGTTAACTGAGAAAGTAAGTTTCTCTTCTTCCAGCATGGACGTGGCATGGCAGTCATTGGCACGTTGCATTTGCAGATGAATGTTCAAAATAAGCCCATCATTCCAGAGCAAGGAGACATTTACCAGGGAACAAGGCACAAAGAGTTTTTCTGGATTGTGAACATGATTCCAGTTTACAGTATAAACTGGCGTCTTTAATTCAGCTCTGTAACTGTACTGAGCTGATTCCTAACGCACGCTGGAGCTGTGACAGTAGTCAGGTTGAAGGATCGACATCCTGAACCAACATTTTCCAAAAGGCACTCAGGAACAGCCCTAGTCTTTATTTCTCACAATATCCTCTCCTCTCTTTTTCTTTCTTTTTCTTCTTCTTCTTCTTTTTTTTTTTTTTTTTTTTTTTAACTTATGGACAACTAAGTCATATGTAAGGACCAAATATTTTTAGGCTGGTGCAGCTTTGGGCTAAGAGCTATGCAGTTAACAATGCTAGATCTCTGCTATGCCTAGGGTTTTGATGATTATCAGTGTGCTGTAGTCACTTATGGCCTGGCTAATGTAGAGGATGAAATCTAAGTGTTTGTAAAACACGTTATTTTATTGTAACGCACATCAGCAGTAGATTTATCCAATGCACACTGAAAATAAACTATGGATAAAAGCAGCACTTATATACAAAAAAAAAAAAAAAAAGACCACTACTTTATTTGGACATGCCATCAAACAAATGTTATTAAATCTCATTAAGCAAAAGTTTGGCTAGTGGCTGCTTTTGTGTAGTCAGCTTCTGCTATCAGCTACTGATGCTTAGAAATACATTTCAGCAGGAATGACAACATTAACAAAATTAGTGTAGCAAGGTCTTATCACCAGGACTGCTTCTAAAGAAACAGATGCTGATGCCCCAGGTAATTTCATCACTGCATATGGAAAGAGAGATCCAGAGTGTGAAACTTAGAAGTACACCAAGCTTAGAAAAAGGAAAAGCAAAGCTTGTTTGGGTTTGCATTTTGGATCAGATTGATCCATATTTTGAGCTTCAAGCTAAACATAAAATGCAAAATGCACTGAATAGTATAAATATCTCAATAATATTTGTAGGTTAATCATAGACTTCCTTCTTAGCACCACATTCAGTCTTTGTTGCTCTGTGTTGTAGAAACTTGTCCATTTGTTTAATATTTCATGATCATGCTCTGTTCATTGTAAAGGCCAAAACAGAACCAAAAGGCAGGTGAAATACTTGGTTTCTACAACACATCACTGCTGGGGTGGAAGTGTGTGACTAATAACCACCTTGGGACTACTTAAGACAGTACTTTATCAGTTAAACATGACTTGTAGATTGGAATTGTTAAAAGCAAAGCCAAGGGGACAAGAACTAGAGTGAAAATTCAGTACATAAACAAAGGCCACCTACATGGCAACAGTGCTTGTGTTTCTCGGGATGGCAGTCACTATTCTCAAAACCTTTTAAGAAGGCTCCCATTACCACTACTCCTCCAGAAACTGTGTTTTCATGGATAAACCCACACTGGTGAGCAATTTCAAGGAACAGTTTGGATTCACAGAATCACTGTAAATGAAATCCATAGAAAAAAAATAAAATAAAAAAGGTATTTTCTGTATATCAAGCTAAGCTTGAAATGTAGACCTGCTAGAGCTGAAAACAGCTGTAACTTAATGCTCTCAATGCTCATTTTTACATCTTTCAGAGACCCATTAAACTGTTTTTGCTAGCGAAGCAGGATAAATGTAAGGCTAATATGAAGTCCCAGATATCCCTGAACAAGTGAATTAAAATGGTAACTCCTAGTTCATGAGAGTTCTGTCAGAATGCACACAATGAACAAAGTGTCCAGCACTGCCTGTCAGCTATCAAGGGTGATCCCACCAAGTGATGTTCCAAGCAGAAGTTTAGATCCCATGAAATAATTTGGGTAGGCCACAGATGTCCTGATTAAAGTTTTCTATTCATTACTATAGGTTTTAAGCCCAAAACTGCTCAACTGGGTTCTTTATTTTTATCACTATCTTCAATGACAGAATCTGGCAGCACAGAACTGTGGCTTTGGTGTAGTACCTTGTTGTGGCTTTTGAAGACTTGTCCAAATAAGCACAGCATTCTTTAGATCCAAATCTAGTTATTCTAACCATACTTTTTCTAACTATAGTCCGGCAGGAAAAATATAGCTGCCTGTGTTGCTTTTGAATTCAGCTAGAATTAGGGGAGCAACATCCGGTAGCTGCTTTGATGATGGCAACTGATAGTCACTTTTTAGAAACTTGGCAGCAGATATATCGCCAGCCTTTCCAATCTCTTTCCACTCCACCCCAGAAAAATAACACTCTCAGGAGGGAACACTAACGCAACAAGAACTTAGTGCATCATCCTCTTTGCCTCAGCTAACCATGGTATGTAATTATCACAAGGGCCATCACTGAGTACATGCACAGTTGGATGACTGACTCACTTCACTTGCTTTGTGCCAAGATGTTCTTACTATTCACTGTAGCAGTTCTGGTCTCTATAAATGAGCTCATGCGCATGTTGTACAGCTCCAGAACAAATCTGAGAACAATGGAGTCAGACTTCCCAATGCAGCTTTGGTCCTCAGGTCATTTTCTACACTAAATATTTAGCCAGAATTTTCCCAGGTAATAACCTAATCTGAAACTTAAAGATCTGGTGGTTGTTTTTTTCCCTTCTCTTAAGAAAAACACCGCTTTCCTATTACTAAGCTCAGCTTATTTATAGCTGAGATATACAAAACCTAGGGGTGCAGTTAGGGTGGGGCTGGAATGGGCTGCCAAGGCAAGGGCTGGGTTGGACTGTAATGTACTGTACTGCACTGTACTGTACTGTACAAAGGATTCTCCAGGCTCATTTCATGGTTAGAGTCAGGATTAGGGATACAGCTGTCACAGCTCCAAGTCTGTTAAGAGGCTTTATTGATGTTGAGCATCCTCATCTGGGAACTCTCAGCCTCTAACCTTCGGGCCAAGATCCCCATTTCAGCTCAGCACTGGGCCTTCAGTCCTTCCCTGAGCTGTCTTTAGGCCCTGTGTTGTAGACTTGTTTCCAGACCTATCTCTGTATTCCCTGAACTGGAACTCCAGAATGGACCCTAGAGATGGTACCTGCTTGGTACTTTCAACAGACTCTGATACCAGCCTAGCAAGGGACTGAGCCTCATCCTGAAGACCCTACAAGTCCAGCTGTGGCAGATGCCCCAGGTAGATCTAGGATGAGGAGACAGACAATGTCTGGGGTCCAGCTGAGGTGGGGACTACCAAGGGCAGCTGAATGCTTATCTCCTCACGATGCTTGGCTGACAAGCTGGGGTCTTGAGCTGTGGCTTAGCCCATGGCTAGAGTTAAGGTTAACCTTCAAGCTTGGACAGAAGTAAATCTTAGGGTTAGGAGCGAGTTAAAAATGTAGCTGTGCATGTTTGTTGGGTGGAATGGTTCTAGCAGATGGGGTAAGGTCCAAAAAGAATTATTCTTTGGCATCTTTGCTATCTCAACTACAACTTCATTCTGAGGTTAAGAATCACATGAAGTTTTAGAGCTAGATCTAAGGTTGGGTCTGCAATAGTGATATCAAAAGGGCAGGCTTTTGAAAGAAGTGTCTCAGGATTCCTTCACAAGATAAGAATGCTGGTCAAAGGCTCCACCCACCTCTCCCTCATTTGAGAGAGCTATGGTTAGTGCTATGAGATAGCCTCAGGGTCCATCTGGAGAAATGCCTGCAAGTGGGCTGCCAAATGGAAAAGAATTATCTTTTGCCAGCTACATTCTGGAAACAGCTTGGTCTTCCTAGGCTAACCACAACCCATGGACAGATTTTGGATTACCACATATTGCATGACATCATATATATATATATATATAAAGTTTTCATTATTTATACTGCTTTTCTTATTTCTCACCCAGGTTTCCCAGGCCCTGGGATTTCAAGCATGACTACACATGCAGAATACATGTCCTGGTGTGCATGACTCTATCACACATCCTGTATCAGTGGTTCTGTCATTGTCATCCCTTCAATCAGGACTCTTTAATACATCTGCAATAGGGTGGGACAGGTAGAAAAGGACTCTTAGTGTAACTTCAAGATCATTTATAATTTCCTAAAGAAAACATGCAAGAGCTTTGGAAATCCCTAATAGTGTTACTACTTTTAAACCACTGTGACATGAGACAAACTTCCAGAGGCCAACAGGAACAGCCTCTGGATCTTCAAGTTCATCCAGACATCAAGGGTTTAAATTCTGGGTTCTACTGTTCAGAGATTATAAAAGGGATTAAACATACATGTTTTATTCAAGTCCCCAAGTATCAACTTTAGGAAAACTGAACAAATTATTTCAGGCTGAATTTAAGGCCTTAGACTTAAGAACAGGTCCAGACTTTGCTTATAGAATCACTACTTCCTTCTTTGTGGGCATATTTTTATAAATAAGCAGTGCAGAATGAACATCCCTCCTAAACATGGTTACTTTTCCAAAGCTTAAATAATTGTTACAGTATACAAATGGACACTTTCACATTCAAAATCCTCAGGTGTTTGCTACATTAAGAATGAATCTTAAATTAGAAAGAATGCAATCAAATTTTCTTTGGAGTTCAAAATGCTTGCATTTTTGAATATCATTTGAGTCTCCACTAAACATATAAAGGGTTCTGTACTTTCTAATTTGAAATAAGTGCAGAGTTACGTGGCTCTTTTCTAATGTCGACCTGAATGTGTCAACTAGATTGGATGGTGTCAACCAGCTGCTTGTCTTTTTTACTGACTCAGTTCAACTAAAATATTTTACACAGGACCACCCATGTCAAATAATTAGATACTAAAGTATGTAACGAATTGTTGGAGAAAATAATGAATCCTTGGATGTCAAAATATATCATCTCTTTGTATGGCAAAAGGAGAAACAGAGAGTGAATTTAATACCTCAAGAAGACAGGAACAGGACACATTCTTCTCCTGGCAGATAAACTCCTAGCAGCAAGGTACTAAAATGCACACTGCAGGACACAGATAAAAGAAAGCATATAAAGGTTCTACTTACCTCTCAAATTAATATTTGTTGCTTTAGCCAAGGGGCTGACATGGACGGGAGACTCAAATACACAGATTACTTGAGCTTTTGCAAGTTATCTCATGCTTCTTTTGTTTCCATGAAAATGAGCTTCACAGTAATAAAAACAGTATCTGTTTTAAAAACATCACTGACCGAAGCTTCCACTCTTGTGGGTAAGCCAGCACCAAAAATCATGCAGTGTAATTGCAGGATGCTGAATGACATACAGGAATGCAGGGCAGAAGTTCCACTCTCCCTCCACCCCCAAGTCCAGGCCCTTTTATTGTGACAGCCACATCATGTAATTGCTTTGCAAACTGAAATGTTATATGTGGATACCGAGAACAGACACCTGCCTAGTCTTACATCTATCTATGAGAGCAGACGCAGTGCAAAATGCACTAAAAAAAACCCCAGACAACTCTTTCAAAAGTGACAGTAATACAAATGCATTGGGTCTACTTGCTTTGCCTTATAAACAAGGGAATGATTGTCAACTTCTCCATCTGAAATTTGGTAGCAAGAATAAATTAACCACATGTTTTGAATGAATAAGGAATAGAGGACTAAACAGATGGAATCTCTGATATTTGGATGATTTATTTCAAAAAGCCATTTGAAGGCCAAGCTGCATCAGTAATGCATAAAATAAAGAATCAGTAACTCCCCAAGTTGCTGTACTGATGTTTCCCATATTCTCATATTCCAAATCTCACATTCCATATTTTACTAAATATGTATTACAGAAAATTGGATAATGAGAGTTAGGATTGCAGTATTAACATCTAAGTTATAAACTAGGATAAATAAAGAAATTGGTATAAAATAAATACATCAAAACAGCTGCCAAGGGAGGTGGTGGTGTCACCATCCCTGGAAGTCATCAAGAAATGTGGAGATGTGACAATCGGGACATGGTTTAGTATGCACGGTGGGGGTGGGCTGATGGTTGCACTAGAGACTTGGAGGTCTTTTCCAACCTTCTATGATTCCACATAGAATAGAACTGACATAAATGAGTAAAACGGACAAGGACATAAGACTGGGGGAAAAAAGCTGTACTGATCAACAGCCTTTTGGAGAGCTTTGGCTTCATTTCTGCTTTTAGGAACATACTGAAGGTGCAAAAGACAAACCGGATTTAAGACAGTGTAACAGAAAATCACCTGTATCAGAAAGGATTTTCTGTTTATTTTCACGTACGTTTCAGTTTTCCTAAACCTTACCTTTTCATCTTTTTATTTAAAAAGTGTAGAAATTCTGTTAATTCTCATTCTTCATGAATCTCTTTGCTAATAATTAGTGTGCTTCCTGAAGGAAAACGGCAAAAATATCTGCAAAACTAACTGGACTTTTCCTAGACCCTGAAAATAGGCCATTAGATCCCTACTTTCTTGATAGGGTGACAGCTGAAGCTTTGCAGCTTGAGAACTTGGCTAGGGACAGCAAGAAGTAAAACCAGAACTCTGGCTAGAATCCAGAGACTTGATACATTTAGAAAGCTGGTAGGTTGATTTCGCATCAGTTTGATGAGTACCTGGGAAATGATGGTTTGTCTGGTTTCTTCATGGCTCAGAGCCCACTTCAAGATGAAAACAGTCTCTTCTACAATGATGAAGAAGTACAGTCTGAGTAGGGTTACTCATCACAATGGCAGGCAGTCAGAGTAAGGCTTTTTTAATTGTAGAATGGTTGAATAATGCATGCTGAAAGGCCCTTTGGAAATCATCACCTGTTTTTCCCCCACAGAAGCAGGCCCAACTTCAAGTTAGACCCAACATCAGAGTTAGATAACACTGTTCACGGTCTCCTTCAACCCAAGTCTGAACATCTCTGAGGTCGGGGATATAATTGCCTCACAGATCCAACATTTGACTATCTTCTCAGTGTGATTTTTATTTATTTATTTTTTTTTCTTATATTGAATTAGAACTCTCTGTGGGCCTCTCATCTTTGCATCTCTGATGGGAGTTTCCATATCCTTCATCTTCTCTATTTTCTCATATTAGGTAGTTAAAGATAGAAGTCTCCCCTTTCTTTCTTCTTCAGTCTAAGGTAACCCATTCCTTCAACCACTCCTTATTTGTTCTCCTCCAAATGATCATATTCCCTTAAGTATTCCACTATCTCCCACACACAGTGAAACCCAAAACACTCTGCTGAGCAGAGGAGAGTAAATAGTTCTCTTCATGTGCTGGGTACATTCATGCCCATACAGACAAACAAGTGATCAGTCTTTTTCACCAAGAGAGAATGTGGCAAATCCTTTTCAGTTTATCGTCCAGTAGAACACCCAGGTTCTCCTTCACAGAAATGCTTTCAGTCTAGTCAGATCCAAACATGATCCTGCATAGGGTTATTCTACATCAGTTGCAATACACGCCTTCTCTTGAACTTCATAACTTTTTTGGTTTAACTTTTTCTTTAGCCTGTCAAGGCCTTTCTGACTGCCAGGTCTGCCTTCTAGCTGAACACCATTCTCTTCCCCAGTTTGATGTGTTAACAATGAACAGGAATTCAAGATTTTGCTGTATTATCAGAGGCTGAGGGCTTTTTCTTACTCTCAGAATTCTTCCTGTTGCCTTTTCTAGAATGAGGAGTATGTTAAAGGCAAAGATTGTAATGTCAACTGATGTATTTTTTATTTGTTTGTTTTTTAATGGGTAGTGTAACAGCTTTCAATAGAATTTGTCTCCTGGGTAAACATGAAACAATCTGTTTATTCCACAGGAGAATTCTAAAGGTTTCTGCTGCCATGACTCACTGCAGCTTTTAACAAACATCATCCCTTCCAGAGAAGGAAGAAACATTTTACTTTCTGCTTTAAGGGCATAATGTTAAAAAAGAATGCTTGAACAACAGATTTATAATTTGATTTATAATAATCAATTTTTCACAAAGAATAACTGGGAAGGAGACAGTGGGAAGGACTGAAATGAGATCGGACTGTATTTTAGGAGTAAGAAGTACTCCTAAAGAACAAGTGAATAATGAATTCACAATGTGCAATAGTGTAACAAGGTAAGACAGATGTGACAAGGATTCTGAAGTCCATAAATCAAACACCACTGCAGACATGTTCTAGAGTAGACAGTGTTGTACACTATGCCCAAGGACCCCAGACCCCCGTTGCTGCTGGATCACACTGGGGATCCTCATCAGGATAGAACACAGGCACTGAACGTCTATAATAGTACTGAAGCCGTGAGAGCAGCTTTTTCACCACATGAGGATATTTTTCAGACAACTCGTATTTCTCTTCAGGATCATGAACAATATCAAATAGCCAAAGTCTCTTCGTTGGTGGATCATATGACTGAATCTGTGACCCATTCAACAAAGATGGTGGAGGGAACCAATGACCACAGCCTACGGAAAGAGGAACAGATTGTTAATTCCCAGATATAAAGCAGCAATGGAGAGGCAGAGTTATACTGTAAATGAGGAAATCACCAGGTCCCCCTGATAAATCACTGGTCAGTGACTGAGCTGCATTGTTAGCCCAGCACCAGAATCTCTCTACTCCAAGACTACCTATACATAAGTAATATTTGTACAAAAAAAACCCCAAAACCTTGCACAACTGAGATTCAAAAACTTGCATGTTGCTGAATTTCAAATCAAATAATTTCATGGACTTTCTTCTTGATAGATTTTCCAGTGCTGAAGAGGTTAACTGTGTCAAACCTACTTGCAAAATGAAAGAATATGACTGGATTTTAGAATGGCCCTCCTAGATTCATGCATCTGACCAAAATCCTGAAATACTAGCAGAATAAGTAAAAGAAATGGTGATACAGTAAATAGAATAAAACTGTTTGAGATGGGGGAAGATACAACACTGTGTACAAGAAAGAGCTGTTACCTGGGTATCCAGTTAGTAACTTCCATTTTCCATGACGGATTGCTGCATGCATGGAGATATTGAAAAGTGTATTATCCCATGAAAAAGAATTGATCTGTGGTGAAGATGTCCTGTTGTCAATGCCAAGACCTTAATGAAATAGTAAACTAAGTTATATACATAGATTATACATGAGGTTACGTTTAGGATTCAGACGGAAAGCAAAGCAGTATCATTAATTTACTTCTACACATTGCATACAGAATTTGTTGTATGTACATACAAAGATCAATGCTAAAATTAAGTGGAGATGCTTAATTCTTGGAAATTAAACTGCAGCCCCAAAAGTGATTTGATTACCTACAGAGAAAGTTACTCCTGCATCCAGATAACAGGACTCATCTCATATACAGATATCATATGTTTATCTCATATTATGAATATAAGAACTCTAGGAACTGTAGATGCTAAATTATTCATAGGACTTAGAAGATAAGTGCTATTACTGTTATTTCTGTTATATCACTCCAGAAAGCAAGCTAGGTCTCAACTTGTATCCACACAAACAAGAGAGTGGACTCTATGTAATGACGGGCTACATTCAGACAGAACCATATCTGTCAGCTGCTATGACAGAACACTGTGAAGCATGTCTTCATGTAGTCTTTGGTAGAAAAACTAGCTTATGGTGTGACCCCATAATCCAGAACTGCAGCAAATTCTCAAACATTAACTATGCACTGATTCCTTCTCAAAAGGAATATTTGTATGTTCTTTATATGAAGTAGCTCAGAATTAAAAATTAATATGTATACACTAGGGATGAGGAGACAAGTTCCATACTGAAACAAGGAGGGATTTAGACAATCCTGGAGGATCCAAACCTTCAGCCATCTTCCATATTGGCTTTCATAAGAAAGCCATGTTTACAAAAAATCTAATAATTTTACAACAATTCAACCAGCTGACACCTACTTACAAAAGGACTATCAAAGAGCAAGTCTGTAATCGGAATAGAAACAAGACATGAGGATAGGACAGAAACGGATTATGGACTTATATCATTTTTCAAGAGATATTTTCAACCAATTTGGGGAATTTGAAGGACTCAGCTGACAGATTTCTGCATCTTAAACAAAAAGAGAAATTCATGAGAGGTGCAATGATCACATGCAATCCAGTATCAGAAGTAATACTAGAGGAATCTGAAAAGAGGGAATTTGGTAAATCATAATGGGGCAAATATATATCAGGCAGAATACAGAAACCAAACATTTAGAAAGGAAATGATTGGATGTAATTTATCTTTTTTGTTTGTTTGTTTGTTTGTTTGTTTTTTGTTTGTGAAGATCCTGCTAAGTTTCTGTTTTATTACTGGGCTTCAGACCATTAATTAGTTTTCTCTTAATAAACATTTTTTGTAAGTACCCAAATTCTCTGTTTACATCAGATTTGTATAGTGTTCCCACGTAAATAAGACTAGAAGACATGTTTAGAATTTGCATGCACAGATTAAGGAGGGCTGAGCTTAGCTTACATCATGAAATACTGAAGTTGATGGAAACAAAAAAGAACCCATCCTCACCCCCTTCAAAAAAATACCACATAAACAAGAGAAAAAATTGTAAAAATAACACAAATAATCTTTTCCGGAACATAAAAGTCTCATGCAGTCATGTGATGCTCCTATCAGATAACAACAGTTTGAAGATTTATATTGGCTGCTTTTCCACATCATTACACCACATATTATTCTGTCATACTGTTTGCTAATGGGAAAACTCATCTTTGCCTTTCACTTGTTTAAAAAGTGCAGCGAAGGACATTTAGCAGATCAAAAAATACAGCTATGCTTTTTAAACATTACATCTCAAAATTACGCGGTCTAACAGCAAGATTATTAAAGCCTACATTTTTTATCTGAAGGTTTAGCACGGAGAATATGCTTCTGAATGTTACAGTGTGTGAAGCCATAGCAATGCACAATATAAATGATTTAAAATACTTCAAATAAACAGTATGGAAGACTGCATTTTAAATATACCTTGCAAAAATATGGGTGACAAAACCAAACTAATTCTGAACTAGGAAATGCTTTTACCACAACTTAGCACTGAGAATGTTTTATATAATATTATGTCTGAGCAAAATTTATTGATGAGGAAAAGAACAAGAACAAAAAGAAAGCCTATGGTCTCTGAAGAGTGAGCAAACTACTTATGAGGATTACAGGTATGCAGTGAAGCTGTGCAGGGAGAAAACTAGGGAAGCCAAAGCGCAGCTAGAACTGAGCTTGGTTGCTAAGGTAAAGAAGAACAGTAAATATTTTTATAAACACATAAACAGCAAGAGGAAGGCTAGGGAAAATCTCCATCCTTTTGTTAGATGCTGAGGGCAACTTGGTTACCAGGGATCAGGATAAGGCTGAGGTACTTAATACCTTCTTGGCCTTGGTCTTCAATAGTAACACTTGCAATTCCCTGGGAACAGAGCCCCCTTCGCTGGTAGATGGGGAGGGGGAAAAAATAAGCCCTGCATGATCCACAATGAGATAGTTTTGGACCTGCTTCAAAAGCTGAATGTTTTCAAGTCCATGGGGCCGGATGAATTGCACCCTAGAGTGCTGAGGGAGTTGGCGGATGTGGTTGCCAAACCACTCTCCATCATTTGTCTGCAGTCTTGGCTGACTTGGATTGTCCCGGTAGATTGGAGGCTGGCAAATGTGACGCCCATCTTCAAAAAGGGTTGGAAAAATGATCCTGGCAGCTACAGGCCCATCAGTCTCACCTTGGTGTCCAGGAAAGTTATAGAACGGATAATCTCAGGAACCATCATGGACCAATTAAAGGTCAGCCAGGGGATCAGGCCTAGTCAGTATGGGTTTATGAACGGTAGATCCTGTCTGACAAACAACGGGCAACAAGGCTCTTTAAGGGCTTGGAAAATCAACCCTATGAGGAGAGGCTGAGGGATCTGGGGCTGTTTAGTCTGGGTAAAAGGAGGCTGAGGGGAGAACTTATCGCCCTCTTCCAGTATTTGAAGGGTGCTTACAGTGAGAGTGGGACAAGTCTTTTTTCTCACTGGTGACAGGTGACCGAATGAGGGAAAATGGCTTCAAGTTGCACCCAGGTAAGTTTAGGTTGGACATTAGGAAACACTCCTTTACAGAAAGGATAGTTAAGCACTGGAATAGGCTCCCCGTGGAGGTGGTTGAGTCGCTGTCCCTGGATGTGTTTAAGAGCCGTTTGGATGTGGTGCTCAGAGACATGGTACTATGCCAGATTAAACCTATGATGGAATGATTGTATGAGTGACTACATAAATAGGACTTTCATCCCGAAAGAGAAACAGCACAGAAATGTGACACAAGGTAGTAATCACAGATTGAATACGGAAGGAATACTAGTCTCTCATAACATAGAGCACCAAATAAATCATGAGGCAGCTCATTCAAAACAAACAATAGGATGTACTTCCTCATCAAAAACACAACTCAACACTGGAACTCCTTTCCAAAGGATGTTGTGGATGCCAAAAATTTACATGTGTTGAGGGATAAAGAAATGTTCAAAAACTGCAAGAAAAGTCTACTAAGGATTATTAAAGACCAAAATACAGCATAATAGTCTGGAGCTCCACTAGTTTGCTGCAGGTTGTCAGGATATACAGTAGATATATCTTTATGTACTTTCACTCATACACTGTTTCTTACACAATAGCTACTGTTGGAAATAGGATAGAAATAGAAGCAAGAGAGATTTTTTTTCCCCACTAATTATATACAAGATTACAAAATTAAATTAGATTCAGGGCAAAGAAAGTATTTTGTTTACAAAAGGAAGGGTTACATCAAAGTAGATTTATGCAATCCCTTTTGTTACATTAATCACCATGTGTACTTAACAGCAGGGCTTGAAATTTTTGTTGAGTATATATGACTCAGATTCAGGTTTAGCTGTAGTCTCAGAAACACATACACACCACAGAACATTTCTAGCATACCCTCTAGTTATTTTCAGTTCTTCTACTATTACGGTACACAAAAGTAACTTTGACCAATTGATGCCTGTGATGACATTTGGCAGTTAAAAAAGAAGGGCTGATCCAGTTTTACTAAATTTTACAACTTCAAGTGTCTTATCAGAAGTCTGTAAATCAAATCTGTATGTTTTCTAAGTCTCATGATAGGTTTCATTGATACCACTGATATTTCATTAAACATTTAATATTCAGTCAAGAGTAGCCACTAAAAAAATACTATCAAATATTATTTAGATATATATTAAATATTAAATAGATTAAAAATAAACATTATTTCTACTTTACAATGAAAATATTTCAGATACTCAATGGGTATAATCTGCTAAAAAAAAAAAAAAAAAGGAAAAAGAAAAAATTTCCCAGAAGTCACCACCTGCACCACATACATTTGCAAGGCAAAAAGATTGAACTCTGAACTTTCTACTTCTTTAGCTTTGTCTAATATGTGTATTTGTTGCAAACATTTCACTACATTTAGTAAATTTATAGAAGAGTATATTAATTTAGAATTTCCTCTCTAATTGTTGGTCATGAAAAGGAAGAAGATTGCATGTAAATTTCCATCTGAAATATAAAAAAGTGAATAAATATACAGAAATATATTTTACTCATATGCATAAGCATGATACTTGTAGAAATTCAATAAGCATTCCCATAGCTCTCCTTTTTCCCTCTGACAATGACACCAACTCAATTGGTAAAAATCTAAAATGCAGAGACAGAAATAGTACACATAAAAATAGAATATTCTGCCTTCAATATGTGATTTAGATTACAAAAACTACCCATGTGGAGATTAAGAAGTTCTCTTGGTTGGTAAAAGACCACAGAGCAGAGAATTCTCTCTAACATACCATTTAGCAAGAGACCAACCACAAAATTTGGAGGTTTAAATAATGTTACTATGAAGCACACTACATTTCTGTACACTATGGTCTATGATGCTAGAATGTAAGGAGAAAATACAGGGTATTGGATACAGACAAATAAATGTTAACTACTTGGGAAACAGAGCCCTGCTAAAAGTAATCTAAACAACCCACACAAGTGCCAGTTTGCAGAGTCCACATCCCTACAATTTTCCAATATACCACACAGTAACAGAAGCTTTCATGTATAAGCACCTACATACAATCCAGGCCCTTTACTGATAATAGATGCAAAAGAAACTCATAGAGTCAATTCTTCATCAGTAAAGCAAAAACTAAAGTAGTTAGCTATATTGTGCCAAGGAATTGATAAACAGAAGAGTAACAGCATCCTCTATATCAATTTTCTGTATATAATAAGAAATTCAACCATATGCAGGGAATATATGATCATCACCTTGTCACACAGGTATATATGTGTATTATACAACATGGGTATCTACATAGTTTAGAACTTGCATCTACAGAAACCTTCACAGTTTACAATCTATATTGCTTCCAGGTGTTCTGTTTGTAACTAAAACATTCTCTCTGTAGTTCTCAAAACTTGTTTCAGTAGAGCATTTTCTGGCAATGCAACTCCTTCTATCATTTATTTGGTTATTCCATTTCAGGATTTAAATAACAAATAAACAGGATCCACACAGACCAAAAGCTTACTTCTTATGCTGTATGAATTATTTAAGGAAAGTGGAAAAGGTAGAGAATGTTAAAGCTAAGACTTGTCATAAGAAGAGAAGATAACATTAATCATTTTGAAGAAATCTGTCTGCTCTTTACAATGAAGATCAGGCAAATAAAGCATAGCTTGAGTTCCAAAAGGCTCCGGACAAATGCATTGATTAGCCATGAGATAAGAGCAAAGGTCATCACATCAATTAGGTGGCATCTAATAAAACAGGAAACAAAGTTTTATTTTCACATTCGAAACAACACTGGAGTACTGAAGGAATTCGTGCTGGGGCTCATGCTGTTAAGATACATTCCAAATGACCTTGGGGAGTGAAAACTGAGATTGCACAATCACAACATTGTAGGGGTTGGAAGAGACCTTTGGAGATCAATGCAAACCCTTGCAAAAGCAGGTTCCCTATAGCATATTGCACAGGAGGGCGTCCAGGCTGAATTTATTCAAATAAGGAAACTCTACAACTTCTCTGGGCAGCCTGTTACAGTCTTTTAAAATACTCAAAGAAGTTCCTTCTCTTGCTTGTAAGGAACTTCCTGTGTTCCACCTTTGTGCCAGTATAATCAGAAGCCTCCTTTAAGGGCTGGATGCCACAAGAGAAGGATCTCTATCTTCACTGGATTCTGTCCAGTAGCTTCTTATCTTTCTTGGAATGGGAAGCTCAGAAATGGACGCAGTACTTCAGATGTGGCCTCATTAGGGCAGAATAGCAGCGGCAGAAGAACTTCCTCAATCTGTTGGTCATACTTTTTCCTAATGTACTCCAGGATACCACTGGCCTTCTCGGCCACAAGGGCACACTACTGGCCCATCACCAACCTGAGGTCCAGGATATTTATGTTCTTTGCGGAAATCTTTCCAGCACGACAGCCCGTAATCCACACTGATAAATTCAGTTATTCCTCTCCAGGTGCAGGACTCTATGGTCGCCCTTGTTGAACCTTGTAAGGTTCCTCTCTGCCCAACCTTCCAGGCTGTCCGTGTTATTACAAAGTTTGCGGAGTATAAGAAGTTATTAAAAGGCAACTGAAAAGAATAACAGAAGATCCTTGTGAAACCGGATGAGGGGGTGCTAAAACAGGCAATGATATTTAACACAGATAAAGTGGTGCATGTGTGAAATAACAACCCTAAATTCACATAAAATAAGGAACTGCAAGGACAAGATCCTTCCTTCCTCTGCATGAGCAAAAGAAGGCTTTTTCCATCTTGTGTGATGCTGAGCCAAATGCAGTCACGTTAATCAGATCCCTAACTGACACAGGATATACCAAGGCAACACACAGGCTGAATAGTTTTGTCTGTTGATATATTCAATGCAACTATGGTCTGGACCTGGACCCGACCTCTTCAACCACTGACTAGATGTCACTTACAACTCCAAATGGCAATACTACGCAGCACACACCCACAATAAGAAAAACTCAAACATGCTGAAACACTGGGTAAGTTACAGAATTATTTGCCTGAGCAGTACTTTTCTGTTCCTAGTAATATCCATATTCCAGCTAGACCAGACAACATTCTCTTAACAATCTTGTCTACATCCTGAAATGCATTTATATATATATATATATATATATATATATGTATGTATATATATATATATATAAATTTATATATATATATTCATATATATATGTATATATATATAAATTTATATATATATATATATATCTATATATCTATATCTATCTATCTATCTATCTATCTATCTATCTATCTATCTATCTATCTATCTATATATTTATTTTTTTTTTATTTTTTTTTTTCCAGCCACCAAAGTCACCAGGGAATATTTCCATAGTTTTGTATGACTTTGTAAAACCTTCTCCTAATAGCATCTCAACTTACTGCTATCAGAATGGCTACAGCACCTCTCTGACTTTTTGGTCTGCTGCTGTTGCATGATAAAAGAAAGCTCATTTTGTTTGTAGGTACTACATAGGACAGCACTGCAAGAGAGTCTTGTGTGTCTCTCTCAGGATGATTACGCACACTGGGTGGTACTTGCGCTTGCAGACATAGAATTAAACTCAGAGGATCCCAGTTTGGAAAGGATCCACAAAGAACACAGAATCACAGAATTATAGGGGTTGGAAGGGAACTCTGGGAATCATCACATCCAACACCCCTGCTAAAGCAGGTTCCCTAGAGTCAGATCAGACATATTTTCTGCCAACACAACCTGGAGAGATACATACTGAGATACAAGTGTGATACATACAACAGATTCTACCAACTATGCCTTTAGAGCAAGGATCACATATATAACAAAGCCTCATCAATCAGCCAGAAGAGGAGAAACTACTGTGCTGAAGAAACTAACACTTACATTATTGCCCTTTCTCAGCTTTTGAGAACAGTGGAGTCTCTGCATATGACTAAAATATATACTGCATTTAAAACATCTTGTCCATACAGTTTGTTAAATGACTTAAGTCAGTCACTCCAGGAAGATGAGATTTCAAAAGGTACTTTTATCTTGCAATATCAATTTCAACATTTTTTTTTTCCCTTTTTAGTATTATGTTAAGATTATACTCTAAAATACTGAGTGACTAAAAAGCAGTTTCTTTACTTGGTAAAAATGCTTCTGCTAGAGAGAAGTGAACATCTCAGTGCATTATAGAGTAGAAATGTGCTTAACAATTTAACAAAATACTGGGGAAAAGACACACAGGCTTTTACCACTAGAAATTAAAACCAACAAACAATAACTCATATTATTTTCATAGTAAGGCAATGCATATGCCTTCTTGCCTCTTGTGATCTGATTAGTAGTCTATAAAAACCACAGAGGAGATCCCCAGACAGAAGTCTGGGACTCACAAACCAAAAACCACTTATATGTGAAACTCAAACAGAGAGAGGAAATTTTCCAGTATGTTCACTTCAATGTTTAAAATCAACATACTGCTTTAATGACGCAATAAATCTGTATTATATTCAATAGCCCCTATATATTGCTACATAAACAGCAACAGTACCATTCTCTGCTCTCTCCATCAAAATGAATCCAAAGCTTTTCACATCATGCCTTCTTTTCTAATATAAATCATCTGAATCTTTTGTCAGGATTTGAAGCATTTACATGATGCCCTCTAAACAGAGAACACTTCACCCAACACAACAGAAAAAAGCCCGTCTTCAGATAGCAGGCACCCAAACAATTGGATATTTATAGGAGTGTGCCATCAGTAAGAGAAATAAAAAGTGGAGAAACAAACTGTAACTCCATAGCAGTACAACTCAGGAAGCCACATTATAACTCTTCTCTGTGGTCAGAACTGCTTCCCATAATCACATCTTAGGACTTTTATTGGATAATATTTTTCCAACTGTCCAATAGCTTCCTCCCTACTGGAGAAAGGTCACACTCAAAACTCCACACAAATACAGGCTATATACATTATTTTTGTCCACTACAGCAATTAGAAAAAGATGCCAATTTAATGATGAACTCACTTATTTTTTTCAGTGAGCTGGAAATAAAAGAGAAGGCTCAGGCCAATTTAATATATAGTTTTAATAAAGGGAATCTGAAAGCAAAGCGTTAGATTCACATGAGGATGCACCTGACAGAATGAGAGATTGTCTTTCATTTCTAAAAGATCCAGTCCAGCATTGGTATTTTAGGGACCCAAGTTCCTGCCCCAAATATTCCTGGCTGATAAAAAGGGTTTTGAACTGTGATTTTCCTTTCAACATGAATTTATCCTGAACAGACTGCATGAAATTTCAAGATGTGAAACAGAAAATATGTAGAAGTTTCATGCATCATACAATACATGGAAATACTTACTTTGATGTAAGAGAAAGCAAGCATTTAAGATGGTAATGGGGTATTTAGATGGGTTTGGGTAATGTCAATTTCACTCATACCAAATTCATACATAAAGCTTCAAATTTATATAAGAATTTATAGAAATTTAGTGCATACACCATGTAAATCAGATTCTTACCTTAACTGTCTCCTAAATTTTAACTTAATGATCAGCATGTTTTTCTAGCACCCACAGATGCAAAACATTTTGTAAGAATAGGGTGGTTTTGATTTGCAGGCAGTCTGGTTTGGTGCTTAAACAATCATTCTACAAATCCAATGCTGAATTAGAAACTTTACCTTACATCACAAAAACAGAATGTTAACTGGAAATTAAATCAAGATCTCTTTCAGTATGTTCCAGTAAGGAAGTAGCTAGTTCTGGGGAGAACAGACAGAAGGTGACAAGACATCCTCTTATAGGAACGTAAGAACATCATCAGCTTGTAGTGAATGTCCTTTTAGCAATTGGAAAACTGTACTCTTCACACCATACAGCTGCACACGTAACAGAAGAAGTACAAATCTATGGACTGTTTCAAAAATACAAGCTGGCATTGGATCTCTGTTCTGTTTGAATTTATTTTATACTTTTGGATTAAACACAACTTGCTTTACATTAATTTTTTTTCTGTTTCTAAATTTCACTAAATAATACAGCAAATGTGAATCAAGCTTTTATCTAATTACCCAATATACACACTAGGCAATGGCTATGGTACTAAGAGAAGCAAGAATACTACATATTTCATTTCTGTCAATGAACACGTAATACATTCTCTTCCAACTATCTGAAAAACCTGACTGTTTCTAATGTAGCCATATAATTTCAATACTTATCTAAACTACCCAGATGAACTAACCACTCACCTGCAAAAAAAGGAATCAGAGGGGAAGAGAGTATTTCTCTCCTCTTTTCATGTTACAGCAGCATGAATGTTTTGCATAAAAATAGATAAGGATGACCTAGGCAAAATCAGTTTTAAATACAACGCACTTTTCCATTTTGCAGATGTGCAACTAGGTCTGTAACATATGTTTCTCAAGAGAAGGAGACTCACCTTGTGCTGGCCTACCCTGCACTGTAAAGCAGTACAAGAATTATCAGAGTCTTGTATTAAGCACCAGCAGCTGATGAAAAACATGCATGTCCCTCTCTATAACACAGAATTAAAAAAATATTTGTGTTTGGGTACTAAGTACATTTGCAGCAATTTCAACTCTTACTTGTTCCTAAAGATAAAACTTTGTGATGTGTTTCTCACAGATGCATTAGGAACTTCCTAGGTGGTGATACATTGAAAATCTTGAGCATTATATTAAAAATATATGACGGAAACTTAATGACAAAAAATTACCTCTTGCTAGACTGGATTCTCAGAAGCTGATTGTTGCTTAGTTTTCACAGTGAAATGCAAGCAAAAGCAAACTGCAGGGAAAATTTTCAGAAATCCTCTCACTTCCTCTGGCAAAATGCATATTGCTGTCTTGGGATAACTAGAACACACGTTGCTCCTATTACTGATTGGGCCCTGGGATCAAATGCACTCAGGCTGGTCAAGTGGGATATGATCAATTCTGGCTAAAAGCGTGGATCTGACCAGTTTGGTTCTCTGCAAAGGACTTTGTTGATCACTTCAGTGAATTTTAGTGTTTGAAATACCTTCCACAAAATGCAGGGAACTTTTAAAGCCTCCTGGTGAGAATTCAGCTTTTAAGAAGAATGTTTTTAGACTAATTTTTAAAATACTGCAAATTTTGGGACCTAACTAAGGAATAAGAGGTAATGCCATAAATGTTTAACCTATTACTTCACAGGATATATGATTGTAAGAAACTTAACTATTTATTTTTCTCTGAATTCACTGAATATAAAACTCCTTTCTCTATGACAGGAATTTACCAAAGAGGTGAAGAAATAAGAAGGAGCAAATGGAGGAAACAGAAAAAAAAACTTATGGATGCTTACTGTGATACCACAGTCATCACCATCCACAATAAAGCCTGAATTAAAATCTTACTACATGTCTCAGAAGATATATATATGTTAAAGTCCTGATCAACACCTCCTCTATTACACTTGTAATACAGTCTTTTTCAGAAAAAAAAAAGTACAGGGAGCTATAATACAAAACAAAACAAACTATGGAAAAAATTAAATGCGCAAGTACCAGTCCGACCTTATTGAAGAAGAAACATTCTGAGCCCAAGCAAGTTATATGGACTGTATTAATGGAAGTATATACAAGAGCATCCTGCTTGTGATCGGACTGCTTTTGCATAAGCATTGTTTTTTCTCATATCAACAGGCCTATAGTCAGGTCATAGCGCTTTACCCGTACTGTCTTATGAAGCACTTCAAAAAAATCTCAAAGAAATGAAATTTTAAAGTTTAACCGCTGCAAGATAGCATTGAATAACACTACCTACTTAGGGAGTATTTTCCCTCTTCATGAAAAGAAAGAGATTCCATCAACATGTGAGCAGTGCAAGATCTTCGCGGTTATTTCTAAGTCTACAACAACATTATGGACATGTTCATAGGCAAGATGCCTTAATTAACAGGCTACTTGTGAGAGTCCATGAGAAAGATGAGAATGTGCAAAAAGGGATAACAAGTCTGCTACGGTTATCTTGAAATTCAGATTGGTCTCTGGGCTAACAAGGCCTTTGCAACATATACTTTTAACCAATTTCTCTTTTTTTGAACTTTGATGTATGAATCAATCATTTCACCTCAATAAGGAAACTGCAAATGTCAAGGGCTCCTCCAACCTGCACTGTGACAATGAATTACTAAAAAAATAATGGCTTTTGCTACTTCACTAAGGAAAGACATTTGGTGACCTTTTGCTGCTTTATAGCAATAATGAGTTTTCTTCAAAACTCTGAGTCTTTCTGTTACATTATTAAAATAAAAGCATTTGAGGAATAGCCAAGGCCTCAGACACCCATAATGTCATGATGATGAGACACAGGTTTGTGCCACAGACAGACTCACACAGTGAAGTTCGCACGCCTTAATCCACTTAGCTAAATGTTGTGAAAAAAATAGTTTCAAACTAACCCTTCTAATTTCAGTTTTCTTATGGCAATTTTTTATTCCAGATAAAAGATTTATATGAGAATACCAAGCACAGACTCTTGTAAACTGTATACCCTTCTAAAATTAATTTCAACAATAGTAAGCATATTAAAATGCTCTTGTTTCAAAGCACTCTTCACCTCCATTTTTACAACAGATTAAGACTGTATCTTAAAAAACATTCAGAATTAGTAACAGTAGTAAGAAGTATCACCAAGAAAATCAAGTGTAAAGCACTTGTCAACGTTATTGCCTTCTTACACAATTAGAGAATAGAAACATTAAAGTTATTCTAAATAACAGCAAACAGATTAATACAGCCTACAAGATAAAACATAAAAAAATGAGAGATAGCAAAATGAAGCGCTTAACTTTCATTTTTCCTGGGAAAATATGAAAAAAAAAATAATAATAATAAATTTCCCTCCAGGAAACAGTTTGAAAATCATGGAATAGTATTTATGAAGTGTGGTAAGACATCAGATGTCTTGTTGAGATGGCCTTCTCTGTGAAACATACAAACCCACTTGTGTTACAAGAAGACAGCACTTCTAATAACAAAGAAAATTGAACAGTCCATAATTTGATATTAATATAATGTGTACAATTGAAACTTTATATGTCCAGCTCAGAGATATTTCATTGAAAAATGGAGCATATAAGTCAAGAGCAACAAAAACATAAATAAACAGTGTTATGTTCAAGTAGGTATTGGACATAAAAGAGCATAAAAAAGCAGTAGTAACAAATGCCTGAATCCCAGCCATCATATTGGTATTGGACACTTAATCAAGTGACCTACCAGTTCTAAATTCTAAAGGTGATCACCTACATCTCAAAGGAAACATGGAATAATTACTTATAAGACTCACCAAAAGTGCAACTATACTATACTATACTACACTACACTATACTATACTTATATACTAATATGTCAGTGTACAACCAAAGGCCAAACTTCCCAAGAGACACCTCCAAAAGAGCTACACAACAGAAAATGCATATAAACAGTAGACAAAGAGAAAGCACTATTCATCTGATCTGAACAGTGGTGAGTTGGCTGGAACTATGGTTTCCTATCAGCAAGTGGGGTTGAGTTCTACCCAGAACTGTCAGACCCACATGAAAGCACGAAGTGAAGCTGCTGAATGCCATGCACAGATTCAGGGTCACATGTTGGCAACTCCTATGTTATGCAAACACACAGAATCATTTGAATGTATGATTTACTTGTAATGAAAAGATGACAGATTCCAGATGGTCAGCATATGGACTGTTTAACTTTGCAGAGAGATGGAAATTGAGAGATGTAGTGCATCTTTTCCCCATTCTTGATCACTTTCCCATTCCAGTTATCATAATGTAAGCCCAGTCATCTACCAGTTACTTCTTCATATCCTGATTCAACAAGAATGATTTCTGTGTCTTAGCCTAGTAGAGATTTGGTAGTACATTTTTCCAACAAAAAGCCCAAAGAGCATATTCATCCATGCATACCTATGCCTGTTTTACACTTCTGTTGCTGAATAACTCCATTACCAGAGATTGTTTTTCTTTTCCCTTCTTTTCATAGTTCTAAGAAAGCTAGATCATCAGTATTAAAATTTGAGAAGAACTCACTTCTGACCAGAAAAGCCTTAGGAATCATCTTTCACCTGGACGCTGTAAGTAATAAATGGGGCCTGAAGGAGCCTGGAATGTCTATTACTTAATCAAGATTAATCATTTTGGTATATGTATAGATATAATATATAATGCTGCAGCCATTACAATGTAATTTTAATGCCGAAGAATGGCATATCAGTCCCAGAAACAAAATGGTTTCTCTATAGTAATATATCATATGTTCATTCTGCACAGAGTAGATTTAGCTCTTTATAAGCAATCATTTATTTTGGCAATTAATAGTGCAATATATGAGGTAATGCCTTTCTCCAAATGTCAAGGAGAGCAATGTAAAGTTTTATTTGCATTGAGAAAATGAATCAAAGCTTAGAGAAAAGTCACAGAATGTTTTTACAAGCTTTCTGTCTTGGATGTCAGCCTCTGTGTATAGATATCTTCAAAATAAATTGTCTACAATTAGTAGCCTACAGTTTTATAATGCCTTTGATGTTCCACTTTATGGTTAGGTCTGGAATTTGAAAGGAAGGTGAAAGTTTTTTCAGCCCAAAACAGCCCCACCCAACAACATATTTATTTTGAATACACCACTGTGACTTAAAGATTTAAATTGCTTTTTGAAGAGAAATTGATTCTACATATGTAGTCTATAAGACTTTGTAAAATCTATTGAATTCATTAATAAGTCAGATTAAAAAATAATACAGTACGTACTGACAGATTCTTATTAACAGCTCTGAAATGAAGTGCGCATTTTCTTTCACCATGTCATTTAGTTCTGATTCTCAAAATAAAACTGCTTTCTGTGGGTTATAAAGTTTCAATACGGCTTCAAGACAGACCTACTCGAAATGATGCTGTGGCCAGGAATATGTTCGGTTTAGCAGTTAGGGGAATTTAGATTTAAATCCAGTTGGTTTTTAATTCAGCTGAATCACCAGAAATTGATTGAATGCCATAAGACTATCTAAAAAAAAGCAGATATTTCACAATGGAGGAGCTGACATCATCCTTACAGCTGCCAAGCCATCAACAACTTGGCTTTTTATAAGAAAGAAAGAAAAAAAAGATGACGTTACAAAAATGTGGTAAAACAATTTTGTTTCTTTCTTCCAATGGATGAAAATCAGATTTTGATTTATGCAACTTTTCAGTTACTTACATATTTTATTTGAGATTTCTTAAACAATTTATTACAGAGAAAATGATACTGTTTGAACATAATTCTAGCTTTCTGGTTTTAATTTTCTTAATTTCCTACTGAAGTCGTAACAGAAAATGTGACTGTTTCAGACAGAAACCTGGAAGACTGTAAGTCTTTCATACCAATGTCCTGCCTCTATGGAACTGCGAACTCTATAGTAAATTACCATGTGATTGAGGCATGTTTTGTGGGTGTATTTTTTTGTTTTTTTGTTTTTAATGAAATAACTGGATAATGAATGAGAAACAAAAATGATGACTTTCAGCAAGGAGCGAAAAGAGCAACTGCTCCAAGCAGACAAGGTCTATCTCCACATGCACAGCTCAGCAGACTGGTTTAGCACAGCAAAGTCCAACAAAAGGGTGCAGCCCACGCAGTTTTCCCTGAGGCTCTGGTGCCAGGAACAGCCAGATGCCAGCTGAGGAGGTACTAGCTGCCAGCTAGGAGGACTGGCTCTAGCTCTCCACTTTTAATTGCACAGCTCTCCTCACCCCACCTTCCACTGGCACCCATCAAGACATTCAGTGAGCAGCTGATTCAACCCAAGTGAAGAGGAAAACAATGTTTCCCACTCAAGGTATGCATGTTCAATTGGCCTGTGGAGGCACTTGACTAGTACTAGAACTGATGCAAAACAATCATCAGGGCCACGTGGCTGTGAATGGGGAACAGCCCAAGTGAAGGATTTCTCCAACAGAAACCTGCTGGATCACTTTTTCCACATATTATGAAATAGAAACCTCAAGGTTGATAGCTCCGAAGCTAAATGAAAACCAGACTCATCTTTCCCTGGAAATTTATTTCCCTCCCTTCCTTTGTACCAAAATGAGCATTATGTTAAGTATCCAAAGTGTATCCCAAGGAAGAAAAAATAGCAATTAAAATTTGAATCAGTATCTGATATTCTTCATAGCATGGCTATATGAGTCACTCAAAGGAGAGGGTGACTTGAGCTAATCTGGTGTCCATGTTCTGTGGCCATTCCCTCTGTCTGTCACTAAACACACAATCCCATCTGCTTCTAGTCATACAGTTACTGGGTAAATTTACTCAGATAGCTGCTTTAGTGTAAATCTGCTCCTTATTCACCCCACCCATGCCTCAGGTTGAAAGCTGATCCAGCAGAAGCCTCACCCTGTTGTCATGTCATTTCCAGATTCCCCTCAGGAAGAAGAAAGGATAGGAGAAAACAAAAGACAGGCTGGTCATTTTGTCAATATTATGTCAATATACCACATAGGCCTCACTACAAAGTTGTCAAAATCCCCATACCCTATCAGTACTACTTTTTGGAGATTTCACTCCCAGTTTTTCATTCTGTTGAAACATCACAATTTTTATGAACTGTAAACCAGGTCAGTTCAGAGAGAATGGATTATTTTCAATCTGACCATTCCACTGGGCTGCTACAGGTAAGACATCGCCTGAGGGAAAATCTGCAGTCAGGAATAGGAACTCCTTTTTAACACAGATAAAGACAAATGAGAAAAAAAAAAAAAAAAAAAAAAAAAGTTTAAAAGACTGCAATATGTTTTAGACCACTCTGAAGTTTTACATTTCAATTAAGAAAGTCTTGAATTAAGAAGGTAACAACTTGAAACAGACAGTAATATAAGGACTGCCAGCACTGCTTTATAAAATGAAACTGAGGATGAAATAGTTTACAGTGTTTTGCTTCTTAAATTATTTAGTGTTAATAGGAATGAAATACAGTACTTTGATACAAGAATACCACGGGGCTATTATATTTGCCACTAGATAGAAGTTCTAAAACACAGGCAAGTAGCTGCTGATTAGATCCACCAACCTATTGCAATAGCAAAGGCTGATGCCCGGATGTTAGGTAACAACACCCAGACTAAGAACTTGACAAGCTGTATGATCTTACCCACAAGTGATAAACTCACAGGTCAAAGTTAGTTCTAACACCACAGCAGCAAAGACTTTGTTACCTCTGTAATCAAGATAGTATATTCAGCCTTAAATTTAATATTCTGCTGAAAGCCCTGTTGTAACTATTAACACTGATTTGTCTTCTGCACAAATTCTTCCCTGAAAAAAAAGTCTGTCCTTAAAAATATGATTAGATCACAATTCAGTTTTCCTGTTTCAGACAAAAAATCTGAGAATTACATAGGACATCCCCTGATTCACTCGACTAAAAATACACACTATCAGTTTATTTAGAGATGAAGATAGATGCACTCATTAGATAACATATATAGAAAGAATGCACACACTGTATGCAAAAATACTCAAGAGTTCGGACTAATTAGCACCCGTAGAACAATAACTTAATTCCCTGTGTGTGCATAACTACAATGATCAGTACTCTCCTGATAATCCTCAACCTCCTGTAAGCTTTCCTTGATTATGCTTAATAGTATCTTGACATTTGGTTTCCTGACAGACAGCAGCAGAGGAGCAGTACAAAATGGCATCTAGCACGAAAACTCATATGAAGCAAAGGGTTGTACTGAATTCCTACATGCACAAAAAATGGCATCCACTGACATTCATCAGTGCTTGCTGAATGCTTATGGAGACCAAACAGTGGATGTGAACAACAGTAGATCACAAGCACCGTTGCAGATTTTTAAGGTGTAGTATGCAGGCTCCTGTTAATCACTGTTAAAAATGCATAGCTAATGGTAGTAGTGTTTTGCAGCTGAGAATTTGCTCTAGCAAACTGCTTTATTGTGGTCTTTATACAGGTTCTGTTTTCCGTTGTGATAAATAGGAGGCATTACTTTCAGAGCAACTCGTGTATATGCAAGCTAAGACAATTCCTCTTTATTCAGCGAGGCCCAGGCAAGTCAGAAGATTGGACACTTACACCATACAGGGTGCACAAGGACTTGCAGGTGGAGATTTACATATTGTTTCTCATTACTCCAGTTTTTAAATAGCATATAAAAATATTATGAATTTACAGGTACATACTCCCCTCCCTCCATTCCTGATAGTTGAAAGTCACACCTCATTCAGAATAAAGTACAATTTACTACATCTTCTGCCCAGCTGCCTTGTTCTGTGCTCAAATCTCATGCAACAAACACACACATCAAGTAAAGGCATGCTGGATGTTGTGTACAGTAAAGAATCATCAGTGTATTGCTTCATGGAAACAATCTGTGGGAGTATTTCCTGAGCTTAGGCTCCTGAAAACTTCCTCTTCTCATCCCCTTTATATTTAAAGCAGGAAGCTGGCTATTTAAACACCTCAGCTGTGCTCAATAACAGCAGCTCCCACATGGAAATGATGGTCTCTGAGGTATACCTCAGAACACACCATGGCATAGCATTTTACAGGGACACTACAACTCACTGAGGATTCTTTGAAGGGAAATTGGAGTAGCTATGCTTTAATTTCATCAGTATGTAGGAATTATCTTCAGGCAGTATCATACAGACAACATTAGTTGTGCACGTTGTTTCTCCATCTCAGAAAAGCATTGCAGAAACAGATGTGCCTTGCAGGCCACCTTGCCACTTTCCTTCCTGTTACCACAGCAAAACTTGTATCTCTCATGCAAGTAATAGATCACAGTTCCCACTGGACTACTATTCCTATGACTGGATTTACTTCTTCATTTAATGCAATACAGAAATGCTATAAAAGCACTGGAAAGGACCTGTTCCAATGTTCTGTTTGAAAAAAATCTGCTTGAAAAGTCTGTAGTCCTTAGTAAACCAATCGTGTTAAATCATAAAACAGACTGTGTCCAAAAAGCTATGGAACTGGCAAAGTTAAGTTCCAATTTATGTGACTAGCATTAAATATTTAACTCATGTGATTATGGAACAATAGCAAACACAAAACTTGGAACTTCTAAGCTTCTCACGATCTCAGGTTTTCCATTTGCAAGGTTAACAGTATGATCACTTCAAATAGACACATCAAGATATGCCTGGCTGAGCATTTCATTGGGAGCTACCTGCCAGTCTGGAGCACTGAAGACAGGATTTGGTGGTTTGTTTTGGCTGTCTGCCTTGCTGTGCACCTCAGGCACATGGCTGCTCCTGAACAACTCCATGTCACAAAGTACTGTATTCATTACTCAGCAGTGCTTCAGAGCTCTGCAAAACGGGAAGCGTGCATTGGTCATGGTTCAGTAAGGATTTACCTAGGGTATGATGTTTCTGTATTTTAAAACGAAATGCTTTATCGAAAAGAAAATGGCATACTACAATATGCTGTTTCACCTAGAAGGAAATACTTTACTTAAGGGAAACAAGGAGTATTGCAAAGATAGTCTGTATGTTTTATGAGTCTATACCAGTGGCATACTCACATGGGTAGTCATCCACAAACATGGGATCTATGTTATGAAGCAGTTCCACTCTGGGGGAAGGTCTTCCTTCACTAGAAGAGAAAGAAAATATTGACTTTATTCTACAGCTCATTAGGATCCTGCATGTTTTATTTCAGTGCTCTTCACAATCCAAACAAAGAATTAACTCATACTGGTAAAACTAATCTGAATGTTCTCTTCTAGCCCAGTAACAGTAGTTTTTGCCCCATCTACCTTCCTTGACTTTAGTGTAATGTACTGGGATTATCCACAAGATTAAATAGTATACCAAAGAAGGATTTTCACTATTACCAACTTTAAAAATCAAATTTAGCAGCATAAGGTGGTAACTTAGACTTGCACTGCTCACTTGTGCCTGAACAGGAATCATCACCCTAAAGTGCTGAAAGCGTTTTGGCTGTCTGCTTCAAAAAACACCAGAGGTATTGGCTAACCCTTAAATAAATTCAACTTCTTCCTTTTGTAGAGAGAGACAAAGATTATTCAGATACTCCAAGCCTTCCTCTGAAAAAATAAATAAAAATAAAATAAAATAAAAATCACTTTCTCCAGCTATTAGGTCCATAGTGTGAAACCCTGAGCTACAAAGAAACTATCTGAAGAAAACCCAGTCCTGAAAGAAACTCAATAAATGAAATTCACTCCTTATAAAAGGCAACATGGGTAGGAACTATTAAATAGAAAGAACCTGTCTACATCATTATAAAACATTATCGTATTATCTGACAGAATGTAAACATTCTCAGTCTTTAGAAACTTTTAGAAACTTCCAAATAGCTAAAACTGTTCTCATTTATTGTAAGTCTCAAAACAGTCAACGCAGGCCACTAAAACTCTTGACATTAAAAATAAAAACTGAGGTAATAAACTTAGTGGAAAACTAGTAGAAACCAAAAAATGGCCGTTAGTTTAACATACGTTTCTGTGAGACGTATTTTATAACTGAATAATATTTACACAATTTAATCCTTTCAATATCAACTAATTAATATCATTCCATTTCACTTCTAAAATCATTTCTGGATGCTACGCATTTTCAGTAAATAAAAAAATAACAAGGAGGATCAGTTGAGAGACTGAAGTCATTCAGATAATACAACCTTACAATGAGTACAGAGGAAGTACAATAATTGACCTATAGGCTAATTGGTGGTCACATTACTGAGTGACCTGGAAGTCACTACCAGGTGCCTTTCTATATGTAACAAAATTTGATCTTAGATTTAAGAGGACTTTATTGCCTCTAGATGCTCCATTTTCAGCTGCTGTCAAGTGTGCCTTTTCCCAGCTGTTATTAATACTATTATGAACCAATTAGTGCAAGTTAAATTAGGATGTGAAATCAACATTTGTATGTGATTTTATAGAAGCTGCTTGGAAGATACTGCCGCTTTCATGTGATTTTTCCATATTCTTTCAAAAATGGAGGCTTACAAACACTATAACAGGACATCAGGAAGGAAGAGACAACGTCCTTTCAGTACAGAACTCATCTCTTTCCAATTTGCATAGGTCTGCAGCTGACCTTAGTCCCTCCAGATGCCCTGCATTAGAAATATACACAGCTAAATAAGAAAGCTATAGGATTCTCTATGACGTCTTACTTTTCTGATTTAGCAGGTTTCATTGTAACCACAACTTAAAATTCTCTTCTTTCAGAATATTTATTGTTAGAGGGTAGCCTAATACTTTGCTTCCTCACCATAAAAATAAGGAAGATTTTCCTTTGTCTGGAAGTTATTTTACCATGTCAACGGAGAATTTAATTAAGCAGACAAAAGGAGATTTTTCAAAAAATAAAATAAAATAAATGGTCTAAGAACATCTGGATTGAAACATTCTGAGTTAGCAGAAGAATTAGCAAATTTATGCTGAGAATATCAGTCTATCTTCTCCTTTTTAAAAACATATAGAGGATGTACTGCTCTCTAGTGAATTTTAACAAATATCAACATGTGATCATTCATTTTAATTGCTGTCAAATAGGCAGAAGGTGTCCTTAGGGGGCAATCAAGATTTTTCAGAGTAAATATGTTTATCTTTCATGAAAACATCCTGAGTATCACTCAGCAAAAGCATCTGCATCATCTTGCACTTCTCTGGGTTATATCTGTATACACTTTTCTTAAATAATTTTATTCTACATGTTCTGGAAATAAACATTACTCTCAGCTTTCAATTGCTCTGTTTGTAAGCAGTTATTTATACCACAAATAGATGTGAATGAACTTTTTCCAAGCAGTTCTTCAAGTTAATGTCACTATTTAGTAAAAATAAATAAGTAAAAATAAAATTAAGTTGATCTTGATTCCTATTTCACCCATTCAAATCTGATCTAACATCACAAATATACAAAACTGCAACACGCCAGGCAAATGTATTGGAATAACACCTGAAAAACTGCTAAGAAGATTTGGAGAAATAGTAGTTATTCTAAGCACATTTCATTCAGAATCTCCTAGTGTCTATCACAATGTGTCATGTACTTTACTACAGTCAGCACTGCACTTCTTTTTTTGTTTGGTTAATGTAAAACAAAATCCTTCTGAGCACAGACGTATTAGATAATTCAGTACTGAAAAGCAAAATATATCAAAACAATGCATCAACCAGGACAGACATCATTATTTTGCCCCACATTTCTGTTTCAATAAATTAGAAAGGATATGGAAAACAGATGTTTTCTTAGAAATGCAAGTGCCTTTTGAGAAACATGTTGTACAGTTCAGATTCCTTGACTAGCTGTATTTTAGTATTGTATTCCATTCACTGTTTTCGTTATCCTCAATTGCTATTTTTGAAAAACAGTGATATTTCTACTGGATTTTAGATATAATTTCTAATATGTACATGGTTTTAAAGGTTCCAGCTACAATGCAGTATTACTAGTGATAATCTAAGGTACAAGGTAAGTGAAATCCACCATGATTTATGCAGAATGTCTATAGGCTGTGTTAATAACACCCAGTTTAGAAGGTGAACAAGACCCGAACATGCAGGTCACTTTGACAGGATGTAGTTATCTGAAGATAAAGAACATTGAAGACTTCTGATGCTTCAACAGAGGCAGAACAGGAAAAACAGCATCAGCAAGGGTACAAAAAGGCATAGCAAAAAACTGTGCACAGTCACCAGTCTAAGAAGAATACAGATGTGTCCCTTGACCTCTGCACCACTGCAACTGCGGCTGGGCAGAAGTGTTGTGGAGCTCAGCTGCCAATGGGCTGCCTCAGAACACCTGCCCTGGTGCCTGGATGCAGGGCAGACTTCTTAAGATACTCACCTTTTGGTGACTGTGTGTCAGACAGTGACTGTGTGGGTAAAACCTGTTTTACTTCAGTTTCTGTATAAATTAAATTACATTTTACTGCCATTAGGTTCCCCCAGTGGTACAGGGTTGCAATGCTATTTCCTCCAGTACTATGTCAGTAGATGAATTTGGAAAGAGCGAACAAGTTTTGAGCTCAAAGGCTCTGTCAGACAGCTTCTAAGCAGCATACCAATTTTTATTCAAGAAAATAAGTTCAAACAAGGAGAACACAAATACTGTATTTCTGCAGTTTCATGCATTGTATGAAGGGAACTTAAACTATAAATTGGTAAAAAGCAGTGCAGAAAAGGATATATATATTTGTCTACAAGAACCATATGCTTATGAACTTAAGTTTTTCATGTCCCATTTGCTCCCAGCCATTAAGTTTTCTTCTGGTCCTTCAATCAAAATTCAGCAGAGGAAGTGCAAAATGAACAGTTGTGGACACATGTGGTTTTCAGCTCTATTTACCACAAGAATTTAATATTAATCAATGTCGTGTTGATGCAATTCCTAATTTGGACTACCAATCACCCTAAAATAATTTTAGTTTCTTTTAGGATTGCAGAATTTATATTTATTCACTCTGTTTTTATATCATTACCAACATAAACACTCTGTTTATTACTGAATAATTGCTTTTGTAATTGTATTTACTCATAAGTATCATATTAAGAAAGGTTCTTTAAAAAACTATCAATTATCTGTAGATAAAGATCAGACAGCTTTGAGAGAGGCTCCAGTATGTTCTGACTACTGAGATTATCTGTGTTGTTTCATACGACCCTTTGAAAGGATGGTAAAATCAATATCCCAAATTTAAAAACTTTTCCCCTTTGTTTAAATACATAAATACATTAAATAGTAGGCTTAGGTTCAAAGTTCAACAAAAAAAAATCCTCAAACAAAACAAAAACTCACAGAAGCATATGCAGCTACTTGTACTGTATCAGGAAAGGAAAAAGAATACAGATGTAACATCTGTAACAGATAGGTGATTAGTTTCCATTTTTCAAATGAGGCAGAATCTTAGCAGACTTCACTCATTAAGAGCTACCTCATCCTAGAAAAGCAACGCATTTGAACTTTCCATCAGATGTCACTAAAAGGGCATTATCCCTTCATTGTTTACCACCCAATTGTCAAGCGACCTTTTGAGTTATGATCATGAAATTTAATATACTCATTTCTCCTGATTATATGGGAAAATCACGTGAAATTGACATTTATGCTGCAAGGCAGACAAACAGCAGCCTGACAGTTCACAAAAAACTGGCCTTTCCTCCATTCTGGACAAAGGCCCTCCAGCTGGCACAACTGCAAACGTATGAGACCAACTATTTCCCTAGCAGTGCTAGTAAACATAACATTCAGTAAGAGATGAGATTCAAGTGACATGACTAGTGGTCAGCGTTGACAGTTTGTCCAGATTTCCAGAAATTCGGAAGGATCACTCTTTTCTTATCCCCAAAGCCAGCACACATCACCTTGCCTGCTGAAGGATGAGACTTGAACTTTTTCTTTGATGGTGAATTCACATGTCGCCACTCCATGAACTGCTGTTCACACTGTATCTAGTTGTGGTAACAGCATGTCTTGTCACCACAGGATGAAACCCAGGAAAAATGTCATCTTCATCCTTGTACTGGCTCACAATTATGAAAAACCTGCATATAATGTTCCTTCTGCTCCTGCAAGTGCATTTGTGAGCACCTGGTGCGAGTTCTGAGATACTCCAATGTTGCCACCACCATTTCCAATGCATTGAAGCCAACATTCAGTTCCATGTAGAGCTCACTGGTTGCAATCTGCTGATTCACATGGATGAGCTGATTGAGATGCTCTTCATTTTGTGGTGTGGCAGCTGTGAATGGCTGTCCAGAACATTGTTTGTCTTTTGTCAGTGTTACCACTGCTGAAACGCGCTGCCCACCCCCTCACTGTGTTTATGTCCACTGTTTGAATGTCAGTGGATGCCTTTTTTTCTGCATGAAGTAATTCAGTGACACATCTTTTATTCACACACACTTCCATGTCAGATGCCGTTTTGCCAGGATGCCTCTGCTGCCATCTGTCACACAGCAGCAAAATGCAATGGAATACTATCAGGAAAGTTCAAACTCTACTGCCTTACCACCAACATTTGCCCCTGATTTCATAGGCCAACATCATAAAATAGGAGGCACTAATTTCAGAGCAGCCCTCATATGCAGTATTGTATATACTACATTTCTGTATATACGCAAACAAAACAAGTGATGCACAATGCAATTGCTCACCTCTCACTGACTAATGCCAGTCACACAGACGTAGCCATTCCCATGGCACAACCCACCTAGTTTTATTGGTGAGCACAAAGCCACAGGGCCTGGAATATTCCTCTAGCCAGACTGGGTCACCCATCCTGGCTAAGCTCCCTCCCTCCCAGCTTTCTGTGCATCCCAGATTCCTTGCTGACAGGGTACCACACAAAGCTGAAAAGTCTTTGGATCCATGCATGCACTGCTCTGACTTCAGGCCAGCACATGATCTTCCCCAAGATTCCTGTGTTTACACCATAGCCTCAGACATATGATGTGTGGAGGGGACCCTCCCTTTGAACGTGCAGCTCAGCACAGGCAATTGGGGTGCCAAGAGTTGCTCTTCAGTACCAACCACTTCTGAAGCATTTCAAACCCCTTCATATGCTGCCAATTGCTTTTTCAGTTGGAACGTAGCAGATCCACTGTATTCTTGACTACAAAACCCTAGGGATCAGCCTCAAGTCTCCTATGGTGTTTTCTGCAATAGGCTCCAGGTGAGGCCATTCTCCCCAGCTGCAGTGCAAAGCACATTTTTTATATCTTGCCCTGTCCAGACTGGCCCAAAGGCTACTGAATGAACTCCCTCTCATTTAATTTGTTCAAAGGCTTGTTGTTGCTCGGGACCCCATTTGAAATTGCTCTTCCAGGCCACTTGATAGAAAGGGTTCATAATCAGATTGTAATTCAGAATACGAATTTTCCAGAAACCCACAATGCCTCAGAAAGCTTGTGTTTCTTATTTGATAGTTGGTGGAGACTTGACAGCTATTATTCTGATCACATCCACGGGGACCCAACATTGTCCATCTTCACATTTTAGTCCTAAGGACCAGATCTCCTGTGCAGGTCCCTTGACCTTACTTTGCTTTTTGGCAAAACTGGCTTTCAGAAGGACTGTCTTCTCAGAAAATTCCTCTGCTGTGTGTCCCACAAGTGTTCAGGAGCTTCCCCCTGTTCCAGTGCAGTTAGGACCAGCCCATGGAAAACAGCAGGGTCCAGGAGCACTTTCCAAGTGAAAGTAAACTGTGGTGTAGCCGACCCTCTGCCACCAAAACAACTGAGAAAAACACCCCCCTGAGGCACAAGTGGTAGAAGTGCCGCTCTGCTACACAGAGGCTCGAATCCCGGAGGCTGGACTCGATGATCTCTAAGGTCCCTTCCAACCCGCATGAGACTGTGATACTGTGATACTGTGATGTGATATCAAATGCAGCATATTACTTTGCTATCTTTGATTCCAGTTTGTACTGAAATTCTAGTGTGTCTGGCACAGCAGCACTCAACAGTGGTGCAACTTCATTCAGGTCAAGACTGTCCACTGTTAACCTCCACACACCACTGGACTTTCACATTGGCTATATGGGACTACCACTGCATGGAACTGTTACTGGAAACTGGAGCAGCCATTTACCTAAAGACCTGCCTTTAACATACCTATGCCTCTAGGGCCAAAGTCCATTTTCCATCACACTACCTCACATCCTCTCCACAGTCATGCAAGTAAGAATACAAGGGAACATGGTGTGTTCCAACTATGTCCCCTCTTAAGCAGAAGAGCACTTACTCCTAATAGTTGATGTGTTGGTCTACATGGGTGGGGGAGAAAACTCATTTTCTCTCTTTAAGCTGTTGAACTGGTGACTCCATAGCAGATGTTCAGACCCACAGGGAGGAAGAGCCTTTCTTCATATTACTGGAATTGTCCAGCAAATTTATCCACCATTTTTCCCTCTCCAACTTTCCAAGTCAATATTGCCAGTGACTTCACACACACTTCTGTAGCATGGATCACATGCCCTTGACTTCACTTGGATCTTTGGATAACTGACCATTATCCAGGTCAAGATAAACTGTCTTAAGCATGGCTTATTCCCACAAGTACCAGATGCTTCTTCTCCATGGTGATTCACTTGCTGGTATTACATACTTCTTCCTTGATGTACAACGGGGTTGCCTCCAGAGGGTAAGGGGTTGCCCCCCTTTGCCAATTGCTTTGTCAATGCATCTTTCCCTGAAGAGGGATCCCAGCTGCTTGACTTGTCTGCCCTGTTTGACTTTCTGGTACAAAAGCAGGGCCTGACAAAAGATTGGATCAAATCCAGAGGCATTTTCTTCCTCTCAAGGGTGCTGAATTGTGTTGACTACTGCTTGATAGGCACAGGAGATAATCCAGCATGGTGAAGAGAATTGTTACCTCTGGCACTGTCAGAATCAGGACATACCTTTTCAAAATGTATCAGTTTTTTTAGAGTCCCACACATATTCATGAATGACATCTGAAACCATCAGAGGTGGCAGTTGTTACAGATACCTGACTATATCCTCCCACACACACTGCCACCCCAAACCCCACTCTGCCTCAGGCCAGATCTTTGGTTGACAGCAATTTAACCCTAGACAAAACTGCAGACAAAGCAATAGGATCTTCCCAGCTAGAATATCTCAAGAATATTCAGAATTAAAAATATATATATATTAGCTCTTTCTGAAGTGAGGAGTGTACTTGTTAGTAGTTTCCAGGATAAGATTCCTGAAATGTGAGAATGATGGCAGTTCTGAGTACAAATACCAGATTAAGTTCATGGTCCATTTAAATTGAGCACATGCAATATACAGATCGGCAAAACCATAAACAAACATAAGCCAGACCCCAGAGACAATAAACAGTAAGAAAAGATTAAGAAAAACAACTTTGAAAGCAAATAAAGCAACATTATGAATGAATAAATCATCGCTGTGATCCGCAACTATCAGTCTAGTATAATTGCTATAAAAAATTAATGTGTTATCCTCAATCCTTTGAGCCTCGTGTTAGGTGCCAAAAGGACTTTTGTGGTTTAACCCAGCAGACTACTCAGCCATTCAATCACCTCCACCCTTCTTTAGTCAGACAGGGAGAGAATACGAAAAAGGTGAAGCTTGTGGGTTGAGATAAAAAGAGTTTAATAGGACAGAAAAAGAAGGGGAAGAAATCATAATGATTCAGATAAAAATGTACAAGCAAGTGATGTGTAAAACAATTGCTTATCAGTTCCTAACTGATGCTCATCTAGTCACCAAGAAGCAGCAGCACCCAAGGCCAATTCCACTCTTTTTATTACTCAGTTCATGGTATGAAATAGCCCTTTGGTTAGTTTAAGTCAGTGTCCTGTTGCCCTCCCAGTTCCTTATGTGTCTCCAGCCTCCTCCCTGGCAAGGCAGTGTGAGAAGCTGAGAATTCCTTGATGTAGTGTAATCACTTCCTCAACAACAACTCAAACATTGGTGTGTTATCAACACTGTTCTTTTCGTAAACTGAAACACAGCATCATATTAACAATCACTGTGAAAAAATAATCTTTTTCAGCCAAAACCAGGACAGGGCTCTAGAATACATTTCAGTAGAATGGAAGAGAACATTACAAGAACAGCTTTGGAAGATGGACTAACTGAATCTAAGTTTTAACTGAAAATACCACAAAGAGACATCACCAGAGCTCCTTTTGATAGCTTGTTCCAGTGATTAATCACCTTTATCAGTTAATGCCTTTTTCATTTATTCTTTTACATTCAACTTATTCTGCTGAGCCCACTGCACCAGTAACAAGCACATATTCATATGTACCCAGTGCCCCAAGTCCAATATCCAGTATTTGTGATATCATTTTTATTATGCTACTCTTGAGGAAAAATGTATCAGATTTAACTCATTTTCCTTTTAATGCACTGAAGACTTCATTATCTGACCTAATGGGGTCTGGGGTATCCCATTTAATACACACAGCATGAGAAGTACACAGAATCAGTCCGAGAGCAGTTAAATGTATTAGGTACTCATGGTCTCAGTGCAAATTCAGCTAGAGCTAAGCTGTCTTCTCTACAGTCATCTAAGTAATGAACTGGCTTAAACCAGGTTCAACATCACAAAATCAGGAACAAAGTCAAGTTTATCACTGTATCCAACCTCACAGGCTTTCTGAGACACTGGACAGTGTAATACAGACTCATCCAAATCCATCCAAATCCATCTTCAATTAGTTTAATTAATTAAATTAGTTAATTAATTTAATTAATAAGTATGGTTAGATTTCCAACATGTCCAGTTCCCAAAGCATACTCCAGAGATGCCCAGCATGGCTGGGTCCATGTAATTTACTAACTTGTACTCCACACTGTACAAATCTGGTTCTGGAAGATAGAAAGTTCTTGAAAAAAATATACTGTATTTGTGCAGCACTGCACATGCACTAATAAATTCAGCACACCTAAGTTAACACGTTACAAAGGCCCTGCATCTGGGGAAAGGATTAACCTGCAACCTTTATAATTTTCTCACAAGCAAGAACCTGTATCTTCCCTTCAACTAGGGAAAATAGGAACCTTTTTTATTCTATTCAGCTCTGTTCCGTAGGTTTAATAAATTTTTCCCATACCAGAATTCTTACTCTGTGATTTGACATGCAGATATACCTGATAGTTTTCCAAACATCAAAGCCATCCAAAGGTTTTGTGCCACTGGTATGTCCTCCAGCAAGGTGCACCAGTGTTGGCAGCCAGTCGGAGATATGGATAAGTTCGTGACTTTCTACACCTTTTTGCTTCAGTAAAGGACTTGCAACAAAACCTACTCCTCTAACTCCTCCTTCCCAGAGCGTCCATTTTCTTCCTCTCAGTGGCCAATTGTTTCCACCTGCCATAGTTTGTCCTCCATTATCTGAAAAAAAGTAATTAGCCATAATCAGTGGTAAGAAAGGAACAGAACAATCCTCCATACAACATTTATTCACCCATTTGAAGTATATATGTATATTTTTTACAATCTAGGCATGACATGGGAGTTCATACAATGTACTGAATATGTTCAGAGTATTTAAAAAGTCAAGTCTTGCAGAAGTCTTAGAAATTACTGGGCAAAAACAATACTATCTTATAAAGCAGTGATTCAGAAAGTGACATTTAAAAACATCCTCTGACATTAGACAGCTCAAGTCTCTGGGATCAACAGCTTAATTTTATTTTCAGCTACATTCAAGACCACAGGAAGAGTTGCTATCAAAACCATCACTAGTACTCTGACTACACTAGCATTCCATTTTCCAAAGCAGTCATATTTTAAGTAGAAAACTGTTATTCCAGTGACAGGACACCGTACTCCTCATTCACAAATATTTTTTTTCCTTTTTTTTTGTAAGCTGCCCAAGTGACTTATTTGTTATATCAAACAAAAGCAAATGGCTTCTCAGACAAAAGCAGAAAGCTTGAATTGTAACTACTTGAAGTAGATGAACAACTTGGAAATATGCTAAATCAATTTTGGTTGGTAAGACTGTGCAAGATGGTCACAGAAAAAGCTGAACTTCAGATTACAGTAACACAGAAATACCTACATGAATCAGAGATAGCTCATGTAACTTTTTAACCAGATTTCCACATTTAGAAAAACACTTGGATTTCTAAAATTGTCAGGATTAATGATTTGAGGCAACTTTAGTTACTACTGTGCATTTCTTCTTGTTTATACCTGTTTTAATGATTTCAGAACAGTAACTGTCAACAATCTTTCTAAGCATGACTTTTCTGCATTTTAGTATGCTTAAAATTACTTTCAAAGTAGTCACTGAACTAAACTTTATTAAAAATTGTCAAGTCTCTGTTTTAAGTACGACCCAATTAAAATGCTGAAATTTTAGGTAAGAAGCAGGAAATTCACGTTCAGTCCACTACAGAAAGACTCTACTGTAATTGCCAAATGATCTCCCTTCTGTTTCACTAATTAAGAAGCAGTGTAAAACACTACTATGAATATTTTTCTACTGAAAGATTCCTTTTGTTCTACTAAGGAATAATCTAGAATAGGATTTTCAAAGGTGGAAGCCTTAACAGTTGAAAAAAACAGCATGACCTGAAAAGTACAATGTATTCTGTGGACCAATTAGCTTCCAGGAAGGCTGCATGGGTTAAAAAAATAATAATAATAAAGTCAAGAGCTTCACCATTTTCAGTACAAAATACAGGGAACCGAATCCTAGTTACCAATATTTCTCCCACAAAGATCTTGAGTATGGAGACCTAAGAATTCAAGCAGTTGTCTGAGACAAAATAAAAAGACATCAGTTCTATGGTTCCTTCTGAATTCAGTGTGAATAAGAATTCCTATCAGGAATAATGATGGGACAAAGTTCTCATAATTAACCTTTTAACCTTTGGAGAATTACAGTGTAGACGAGATGCCTTTTACTGTTAGAATTTAGTTAAGATTTGATTCTACAATTTGTCCTAAGTATATTTTTTTCTCCATATGACAAGCTACTATCTTTCCATATCAGTTCAACACTAATATTCAAGACTGCAGAAACTAACATATCAGCAAACAGCAAGGAATTAGAGAAGTAGAGTGAGCTATAGAAGAATGAAGGAAGTGTACGTTTCCTGGGTTACAGTCAGATCTTTATGTAGTTTTTTTGTTTCGTTTTTTTTCCAGAGCCTTCACCATCTGTAGTTTAGTTAATACACTCAACACTGTGCCAGATTCATTATGCAATAAACTCCTTGAGACAAGGCCTCTATCCAACACAAATCTACAAGTAAGGACTTGTGTGCAATACCATATGTAGTATATGATTAAAAGAAATGGGAGGAGGGGAACAATATTTTCTTGTTTTGCTAGTTTATCTGATATGCAAATGAAAAAACACAACATATGAAACAAGCTTCATCCCACTCATTTTCAAATTGCTAATTTACAATTTCCTTCTCCCTAAGGAATATATGTGCAAGGATTGCTTTCTGCTTCAGTTCTTTACTGAGCAACCAAGAAAGTTTTGAAGTATGGGAAATCAAGGTTTCTGTTCTGATTCTTGAAATTTTCATTCTAGTGAATCAGAATAGAGTTGATGATGCCAGAATAAACCATACCAATGGTTCATACCATTTTTAAAAGTTATACTTGTGTATTTCTGAATGATTTGAAGCATTATCTGGGACTTCAAAAGCAATAACAAATTAATGAGGAGAAAACATAATAACATTAAAAGATCATAATGTACCTACATTGATGAAACATTAAGGAATAAACAAGAACTCAATGACTGCATGAGATGTAGACCTGGGAGAAAGAAAGGCACAGAAAACCACTAGAGAACTGTAACTCATTTTTGGGGGTCTAGTGCATGTCTAGACAACAGGACATAAAGCAGACAGCTGCTGTGTACACACCTTTGCCCTAAGATAATACCCATGGATGTTACTTTTTTGGTATTTTATCTACTGATGCTAAAAATTTGCATGGATTCAGAAAACCACCGAAGAAGTTTGAAGTTAAAATATCACTGATAGCTCTTAAGCGAAAAATAGCTACTCTGTTTCTTCAGCTACCTCTGCTGAAGATTTGAATATTTTCACAAGATTTTAGGTGAAAGGGCACCAATGATGAGTTCTAAAACCCTTTCCCAATCACATGCTGCCAGATACTGCTATAGTGAGAGGATACATATTCAGAGGGATCTTTTGTCTATGGGAGAACAGCCATTCTCAAATTATCCCAAACAAGCTAAATCTTCATGCTATTTCTCACTGAAACTTTATGTTATTTTAGCAAAGTATCTTGAACATGGAATGCATTCCGTAGTACATATGGAAAGTTCCAGTAGCTTAAAACACACACTTAACATCCACTTAGGTAAGAGATAAATAGGATCATTGTTGCTTCACATTCTATGCCAACTTCATATCCAATTCAGAATCCACTTCAAAACAGTATTTCCTCAATGATTGATCATCCATTTTTGCAACTGTTTCTCTCCATGACTCATCCTAATACATTATCTCAGCAGACGGTCTCCAGAGCAAAGCTTTTATAATCAAAGTACGTACAGCTAGAGGCTCTGATTTATAACACTTCTTAGCAAAGCTTCAGCCTTGCTACTTCAGCTGAAAGCAGAAGCCCCACCCCCTCAAGCATGATTCTTCAATAGTCTCTGTAATGGAGACAAACATCAAGTATGACATTCATTAAAAATAATGGCAGAAAAGTCTGGAAAAAGAAGTGAGCATATTTTTCCTGCTGGTAAGAATAATTTTTGCAATTACTTCTTTATAATTTAGGCTTCAATAATACCCACAACATATCATGTGCATTAGAAAATTTATAAAACAAACCTACTCTTGTTCATAAAGAAAGGATGAAAGCGAAGAGAATAAGTCTGTAATTAGAAATGATGGTACTTGGCATAAATATAATCTAGCTAATTTATTCAGTACTGTTTGTTTTCTCAAATGGAAGAATTATGCATTTGTAATGAGCTTTGTTGTTGTCTCGGTTTGCTCTGATAGATGTTCAGCTATCTCTGTGTTCCCTTGGTATTCCTATCAAACCCATCATTTTGTGCTAACAGTAGCACCTGAAATATTATCATTCTGACAGGGTCTTCTTCTATAAGATGTTATCTGAAATATATGTAGGGTAAACAGCAAAACAAGGACTGAATATACAAAAGATGCAGAGAAACAGAAGTATCCCAGAAACTCTTAAAGTTTGATTTGAGCAAAGTAGTGCACACTTGAATTAGCTCCAGCTTTGCTGACTACAGAGAAATCTGAATAACAAAAGACAAACAAACAAAAAAACTCAATTATATGGTTGCACTGACTTGGAAGTGGTGTTATTCTTGCTATGTAAAAAAGTGAAAACTCTAAAAAGAAAATGAAAGATACTGACAGTTCTGTCAATCACTATGGAGAGATCCCACAACTGTTAGATTTGAGGGAAGGGAGTAGTCACAGAGAGAACAGTCTATAAAGGGCAGCAGATAATTCTGAGAGTCAGGAATTGGACAAAAATCTCTAGGAGTTAAAGTCAGATTAATCTCTGGTATTATCAACCCCTTGCCAATTCATGTCTCCTGTGAGTAGCATAATTGTGTTCTAATTTTGTGTTGGTCCTCAGTAACCAAAATATAAGAATCCTCTTATAAAAGAATTGTCATGCTGAGCAACTTCAATGGAACTGACGCTAACAAAAATTTTACAAAACAAAAAAATTTTTTTTTTAGGTCTTAGTAGACCTAAAACCCCTAAACCCATACAATGCCCCCAGACTGTTAATAGCAATGCATTTTATGTCAGTTTTTCCACACAAACGTATTTGTGGGAAGCACATCCTTGATAAAATAGATTGATTTAAAGCTCCCTGGACAAAATATTCTTTGCTTTAACAATACACAACACCCTAGGTCCTCTGAAGACTGTAGAAATTTACCATACATTTTGATGGTAAAATTTCTGCCAGTAAACAAACAAACAAATATGTATATATAATTCTCCTAACACTAGGAACTATTCCAGTATGCCTTCAAGAGCAAAATCATTCCACTTAAGACAATTTTTACAGTCTTTCAGTCATGAATCTATTTACATTCAATCACTCTCTCTTCCCTCCCCCCCCCCCCCCCCTCCGTCCCCTTTTTTAAAGTCAGTTCAATGCTGTTCACATTGATATTTTTCAGTGGTCTAAAATGAAACAATGAAAATAGCACTTTCCTACCAAAGCATTCAGGATGAAATTCAGATAATACAAGCCATATTAAAAAAAATCTTTGTATAACTCTTTGTATAACTGGATGTTTGTCTTTCAAAATATTGTGGGTTTTGGTAAAGGTAATGAATATTTTAATAAAAGCCTTTCAACATAAGCACAACAAAGCTTGTACCTCTTTTCTGTACCTTTAAAAATGAAGGACAATTTTTTTTCCCTCACAGTCATCCATTTTATAAATCAATATTCACTGTCATATACATAAGAAAGAATTTAATTTGCTGTATCTGTAATCTGTAAACTGTCAAAGATGTATAACGGGAGTTCTTAAAGGAATCAATAAACAAAACTAAGCAGATATGCCACTCTGTTTCTCCCAAACTCTTCTCTGAAGAGTTGCCAGCTGCCTAGCAGTCTGACGAGTGCATTATATCTATGCAGTGATGTGGGACACATGCAAGCAGTAAAGAGTTTAATGAATATAGCTTCTTTGAAGAAGAGTTTGATAATAAAGAACAGGAATGAAGCAATTCCGAGAGCAATAACTAATGAAGCATGCATAAATTCCAACCTAACAAACTTCAGTTTGACAAACTTTTTAATTGAATGACACTGCAAGAGAAGCAGCAGCCCACTTCAAATAATTAAGACAAGCCGCATACGCAACAGATAGTAAAAACCATGGGAAAAGCTGCCTGGCAATTCCACTGCAGCAATCTACTTTTTCTCCAAGAGGCTAGAAGGCTAGATCTTGTTTCTACTATAGCAAAGTAACTTACTATCTTTTCTTCCTTTCTTTCTTTCTTTAATAGAATACCCTTTTCTTCTTATGTTCTTCTTATGACCACAACAAAGCTAAACTTCACCTCACAGTCCTGTTGACACGCCTGGCAAACTGCTCTAGATGAGCTCATTGCAGAAGGCTTCCTGAAAATTCCCCACAGATCCATCTGGGATTGTATTAGATGCTGTTATTAAGCAGTTTTAATTCCAGTATTTCTTTTCAAGATTTTCTGTTTTGTTACTCCAAGTAAGGAGCTGCTCACAAGCCTCCTTACAGAAACTGTTTTTAACTTCTGTATGTTCTAAACCTTCCACTCTCATAAAACAATAAAATCAGAGGCTTTAGATTTGTAATATATATTATACAACTTTGCAATGGCAGAACTGTAATGCTAAGTTTGTATGTTAGTAATCCTAATTATCATAACAAGCTTAACAAATGTTTTTGGCATTTGTGGAATAAAAAACGCTTTAAAAATGTGGAACATATAACTCTTAAAAAAAAAATTAAAAAAATCACAGCATATAATGAATTATTTCCTTTAAGAAAAGTAACAGTCTTAACAGACTCCTCTTCCCACTTTCCCCTCCCGCCTCCCAAAAATAAAACCAAACCCAAATCAAACAAGTAAATAACAACAACGAAAACCCACCACCAACAAAAAACAACCCACTTTCAGTGCAACAGTCCACTAGGATTAACTATTCTGGACCATTTTGATGTCTCAGTGGAACATAGCCTGTATAAATAAACTCTAGCAATAAGTAACCAAAGTTATATCTAAAAACATCAACATGCATCATATATCATCATAAGAATGTTAAATTTACATAAACAAATCCACGTAGACACCTACAATCAGAAGTAGACATCCAAAAGCTTAACAGATCTTCATGCATATATATTCACTACACACAGAGAAAGAAAAAAAACAACTAACATTTAAGTGATGTATTCAATAAGTTGATAAAAAAATAAAATTAAAAAAAATCAAGTGATGTGAGGAAATTTTTTGACTGTGAAGCCACTTCATTATCCTATTCAGAACTCAGCGAAGGAAAAACATTTTACATATTATATGTAAAAGTGCAAAGCAAAGGAAAATTTAAGCACTGAGGATACTATAAATACAATTAGATATCACATATCTATTCACCTCCACGTTTATCATGTACAAGTGCCACTACAGTCCATAAAGAGCAGATTCAGTCTAACAGTCCTGGTTCTGTGCAAAAGATACCTTATATCCTGAAAACTGATACAAAAGATTTGCCAAATACTCTTGCTGTACCAACAGAGCATTTCTTTGCTACTTTTTTCTATTTTTTACCGTTGCTTAATCTCCTATATTTTTCAACTGTTGAATTTTTCTGAAGGTGTAAGAGAAAACTCCCATGCTCCGAATTTTCTCCTCATGGGCCCCTGCAGTAAGCTGATCTAGCACACATCTGTCTGATATATAAACCATACTAAGCTCTGTTTGAAAGGTTTGTCTAAAGCCATGCAGTACTTTAAAAGTGAGAACAGACCAGGAAAAGAAAAAAAAAAATTCAACAAAAAAAACCCTAAACAATAATTGTTTAATTTTATAATGCAAATCTGGACACTTCAATATATTTAATCAAACTGGAGCATCATCAAAATAAAGGGAAAAAGGATTATTTCAAGCTCCTGATACTCCTGCAGCTACAGGCTGCATCAGCTGGATATATCCTAGCATGAAACATTCACGAAGTGTTTGAAAGGCAAATATGGTCAATAATAATTTATAGCACTTATTCCAGGTTTTACTTTTGAGTAACTCATTGCTTTCTCAAGATGAGAGAAACAAAACTACTTCTTTGCTAAATGGAACAATGGAGTCCCTTCCATATGCTCCCTCTTTTCAATTATGGTCAGGGCTGTATGTTTAATTTAAAAGACTGCTACAACCTCATTTTAAAGTGCATCCCCCTCTCCACCTACCATCAGAAGAGATAGGTTTATGTGGTAGACAGACACTCCTCCATAAGCAGAGGAGTGACTGTGAGTGTGGTAGGAAGCGCCAAACTTCAAGTGTAAAGCTTGTAAGAGCCAGAAACTGTCCAATAGTTGGCAGTGTCTAGTTGTTTTCATTCAGTAAAAGCATTTGGAAGTTTATTTTGAATAAATTTGGGTTGCTTCCTCTGCTTCTGGAAGCAGTGTGAATTCACTTAGAACAAGTGTAGTGCTGTTATCCAAAAAAACAGTAATGGCTCTAATTAGGGCACATTTATTGCAGCATTCTGAGGGAAAAATCAGGAAGTCAGGCAACTGTTACCATACTTACAGACAGTCTGTATAAGCACATATCAGCCAAAACTAATGTATCTATTTTTCCAAACAGATGGAAAATGCCTGACCCAAGGCCTGCCAGTTTTGTGCTCAAGTTGCAGCTGTAAGGTAAGAGAAGATGAAGAAATTCTAACATGTGAGAACATGATCCAGCCTAGAACTAGCTTTGTATCTTTTACTCATCAGTCCTGCACAACAGATTTTCCTGAATTCAGGTGCAGCAGAAGTTCTAAGATGTGCGCGGACTGCAGAGAAGGCTGCAAACATCAGAGAACCATTGTTTCAGGAAGAATATCTTGACCTAACACTATTATATTTTTAACCTTTAAAAAGGAAAAAAAAACAAAAAAAAAAAACAAAAAAAACCCCAAAAAACAAAAAAACACCACATAACTTCCAGTCTTGTGGAGCTGCCAGACTTTAGAATTACATGCAAACAGGAGAGACAAATGATCCAATTTACATGCATTAAAGCCTCGTGCTTATGTCTAGAATCTGCATCTTCCATCATAATATCCTGTACCCCTTTTCCTCTGTGTTTATTTGAGGAGGACCGTTAAGATTGCACTTTGTCACTTATCTTACCCAAAATAAACAGAGCAATCTGGAGCTAATTTAAGTGGTTTAGCATATCAGGATACAGCTGGGAAAGATTTTAAGAGAAAGGCTCCAGATGAACAATAGCAGTGTGCAGCCGAGCAGCAGCAAGCACAGGAAGGCTGAGCAGACAGGCTGGCAGACAGCTGTCAGCCATTCCAATAACAATTCCTGCAGCCAGTGTTAACTAGTCAGCATTGAAACCCTCCAGCCAGCTCAGGAACAGCCACAAACAAAACAGAAAATTAAAAAGTTCACTTGAAATGACGGGAGTGTCAGGGCCAGAATTTAGTGTCATGAGCATTTCAGTTGTTCTTCGTTCATGTAGCAACAGCACAACTCCTGTCTGTCTATGATTTTTATAGCTGCAGGGTCCAGATGTCTTTTTTTTCCCCCTTGTTAATATTAAGCAGGCAGATGCAATGCCTTAACAGTTATGAGTTGATTCAGGCAATTGGATGAATTTATACATCTGTTTTTCACATCACTTTTCCTTGAGAGGAGTGACTTGAGCTCTTACCCACTTGGGGCCCTACCTATACTCAGGAAATCTTGGCACTGTTCATAATCAGAAAGAAACACACATCTACTGGCATACAACATTAAAATGAAACAGAACTCCTTCATTATTACTTGCAATACTGGACATTTGAAAAAAGGGTAGCAAGTACCTTAACAAATGTATCTTTCTTAAGCCAACTCTCAAAAAAGCATATAAACCACAAAAATTGAAATTCCACCTCATAGTTCTCTCAACCAAATAAATGAAGAAAAGTAGAAAGAAAAATCTTTGTAATACTAGTCCTAAACTTTGAGGGAGGAAAAGAAAAAAGAAAAAGAAAAAAAAAAAAAAAGGTGGTTAATTACTTTGCAATCTGTTGTAATCATTCTGTCTACTGTAGTCTATTTCATTTTCCTCAAGATGACAATGAAATGAAACAGATAAGTTTATTAAGTATACACTGACAAGATGAAAAATATATCCGTTTCGAACCCATATATTCAGCATTGTCCGAGCCTATGGTAGCCCTAAAGCCACCCTAGCTTTGGCTAAATGCAATAAAGTTTATAGAGGAGAAAGGGGATTATATGATAATATGGTGGCAAACAAACACAGATAATGAAGAGAAAATGAAGGTTAAATAAAGCATGTTCTTTCCCTTCACTGATCTAAGTTGCATTTTTAATCAGTTTCCATAAATTAAAGATTTTCTGCACTGGATTATGTCACTAGGATGGGGAAACAGCAGAAAACAGGATGCCAGAGAGGCTGTGGGTGCTTTTTCCCTGAATGTGTTCAAGACCAGGTTGGATGGGGCCCAGGGAAACTTGATCTTGTACCAGATCTGGAGGTATTCTATGGTGGCGTGAATAATGCCTGAGTACATATTGCCAAATAGAAGACATTAAGTTGGCTATAACTGAACACATTTCCCTGAAATACTACTAATAAAAAATACTAGGGTGTTTTTCAGACGTACATGTAATGTTCTTCTTCTCCTTCTTAATGTTGCCCCACTAATACAACTTCCAAGGGGGTGACAAGAAGAAGCTCTTAAAATGTATTGTTAATCGAGATTATTCTATTCAAAAATTATGACTTCCTTTCCCAATTGCACGCCAAAATAAGACATTTTCTAATTGATCTCATTATCTTAATCACTGCAAAATACCTCTGAGACACTACAGCAGTTCAGTAAGGTCACCAGCAATTTCCTCTTTGAAAGACTCAACATTTCTGCAACATCATCATCCTTATCCTTGAACTTTCTGACACTTTTGATCATGTATCCTGAATCCTGAAGTCATGAAAGCTCTCCTCTTGCAATGCTCTGCCATTTCTGACCACAGTCAGTTTTCAAGTTTATATTCTCATTTCTTTCAAGAGTTATCTGTCCATATTCACAACAGAAGAAAACTTAAAGACTTCAAGGTAACACTCAAGTTGCATATCTTGTTCTTAGTAGGCATTGTAGTCTGATGTTTTCATGCCTATGTGTAACTAATGATCATTTCTTTCTTTGCCTCTACTATGAATGGAACTGGAAACTAGTTGACCTGAAAAGGATAAATTTTCTATGATAAAATTGCTAAGGAAATTCATAAAGCACTGACAGGTTCATTGGTTCAAATTCAGTATTTCACCAAATAGCTTTGGACTAGCTTTGGACTGTCCAGTGTCTACCAGTACAGGCATACTTAAGAGGGCATGACAGTACCCTGTGATTTGAGTTCCCCAAGCACCACACTTAAAACCGAAGATTTATCTTCCTGGACTGAGCACTCCCATCTTTTCTTTACCTTCAATTTGAAACAGGAATTGATCTTCAAGAATCCAACTTGAAGTCTTTCTCAGCATTATGGAATAAGTGACCCACTAAATTACTTAAGGTTCTTGTTCAGCCAAGGGCTTCCTCTCAGTTGTTGTAAGTTGCTGTAAAATGTCCTGTTTTGGTTCTGACCAAACTAATTTAAAGAGTTAAGATAATTAAAAGCTCTCAGATTGTGCAAGAGGAGGCCAGAAGTCTTTCAACAATGGCTGGTACATCTGCATGTGAGCTTACTCTCAACTTAATTCCATCAAAATTATCTAAATTAATAAACCAAACCCACTATAACTACTGAGAACGTTCGAGCTACTCAAGGTCACTTGAAGAGAATCACAGGAAGCCACACTGTCCCTGTATGCAGCTGAGAGACCCCAGGGGCAATCACCTGTGATGAGACATACAGAGGGCAGAAAAACACCTGTGGGCAGAAAAAAGCACTGGTAGAAAGAAGCCGTTCCACCCATCAGCATCACCGTCCACACAGACATTTCTGAGACAAGCATTTTCTTTTTTTCTTCACTTTGTTGTGTTTTTATTTCTGTTGTCTTTGACTTCCTGTAACTACAGCTGCTGACTGGCAGCAGTTTACATCTCCTAGTCAATGTGAATCACTTGTGGTCAGTAATGTGTAATTATTAAGCTCTCTTAAACATAGCTTTGCTTTTTCAGTCAATCAGAAGCGCTAGTATAAAGCCTGAAGGCAGATTTATGCAGCATAACATGCAGTAATTCCAAGAAGAAAGATACGATTTTGTGTATTTGAAGCCTCAGGTTTCTACATATAACCTTCAGGAGAACAATACTGGAAGCCACTTTTTTTTTTAATTTTTGTTTTTGTTTTGTTTTTTCCTTCCCTTGTGAACAGTAATAAAAAAATGCAATTGTAAGAATTTGGACTTGACAGAAAAACATGTGCAGGATGTCATTCTTAAGATCCGCCTATAACAAATGCTTATTTGATTTCAAAACGTGTCATAGTGTTGTAGTGCAAACAAAAGCAGACTGAACAATTATTAAAACTATCATAATTTTGCAGATGTCAATATATTTCAGCTCTTTTGCTTCCAATTTGTTAAAATATTCCCTTGCAACCTATCAGAAGCAGTGCAGTACTCTGAGACATGCATATGATCAGTAATAATCTTTTGCAAAACTTAAACACGCAGACTGCATCTAATATAAGAGGTTCATAAGGAAAAGCACACTCTGCAGTTGCTGCATTATTACTTCTGCTTGAAGCCATTTGCCTTAAAACATAAGTAAAATTTCTGCTGCTGCTTCTTCTCAACTAAGTTCAAACAACTCTGGAATCTTAATGAGAATTCAGGGTCAGTGTACACAAAGCACTGGCTATATATATTAACATGAGAAAATGCAATTAGAGGTCAAATCTCAAAACGAGCACAGGCAACATTCTACATGGCTGCAGTGCTGAAAGTTCATATAGTAAGTGTGGGTGTTTCTTCCTGATTAAAGAAAGATTTCCAGATGAAGAAATACTTAATACTAGTAAAAGACATATTCCAGTCATATGAGACAAATGAAGAAACTCTGAGATGCAAGAATTGCAAATGGTATGAAGAATATCAGTAGGAACATATAGCAAAAGCAGAGCAAAGATTAAGATGGAGCTGAAAAAAAATGAAATACAAAGAAAAGTCCTTGTGAATGGAGTGAGAAATGAGCTTCTTAGTTCAAACTTTAGTTTGAAGAGCTAAGAACATACAACAGACATTGCAGTAAGTGGTCTCAAAGCCAGTTTTACATCAGATGTTTACACTGTCTGATACATGCATCCAAAGCCAAATCTAACAATGAGAACTAATGTTAAGGGCTACTTTGAAACTCTCTCCTTGTTCAACTTTATTTGCAATAAAGAAGGACGGACACTTTCCATGTGCTAGCCTTCACTATCTTACAGGTTTTTTTCCCAATATTAAACACATCCCTTATGCTTCCAACACTGTTTCGTTAAAAACAAGCAAACAAACAACCAGAAAAAAACCATTCTTTTCTATAAGCACAGGAGACAAACAACACTATGATCTACCCATACTAAATCTTGTGATAATCTGTTTTCATCTGTCTAAATCCTACAGATTGCCAGGAGATGCTGGAACCACAGTTTTTCATCAGCAGTTATTTTTGCCTACCATTTTTTTCCATGAAAATAGACACTACAAGATTCCCTTATTGTCTGTAAGTGCATAACCTTAGACAGAGTCCACTTAGTCTTCATCTCTATCCTAGAGTTGTGAGGGTTAACGTTCTGCTTTGGACACTCATCTCTCATCATTTCACAGTCACAAAAAATTTGTTTCCTTACACCAGATCATTTCATCGTGGTCCAAACTGACTCCCTCATCTGTGCCACAACATCCTCTCTGCAGCTGCTCTTCATGGCTGCTATCTTCACTGCCATCCTGTCAATAATCTAGATGAGTATCATGAGTGATGTCTTTAGTCTCTGCTACTTCTGTTTGAGCATCTTCTAAGGCTTGCTTCCACCAGCATTGTGAAGAGGTGATAGAGAGAATGAGTCAGTGAGGGAGTGGGGAGTGTATGTTTCCTGCCTATTTTTTTCTCTTTTTTAATCATCTTTAGGAACTCCTACTATTATGTCATTCAGATGAAAACATGTAGCACAGAAAAAAAAAAATTTCAGTAGCAACAAGTGCTGCAAAGAAGAGTTCGAATTGTTCCACTGGCCAAGGGGAGAGTCTTTACAAAGTCCCCTAAGAAAGCAAATTGTATTTCATGGTATGAAAAGCTTAGTTCCTTCTAGACATCTATTAGAGAAATGAATGATGAGGAAAATTGAAAGGAAAGAGCACAAAACTAGGATACCAAACTTTTTATCCACTTCTGAAATCAAACAATTTTAGCTGATATGATGTCTGTACAGAATAGGTGTGATTTGGAAAAGCTACTATTTATGTCCTTTATTTTTTTAAAACTTGAAATATGTAAAATGTACAAATTCCCAGGCGTTCAACATCTCTATATTCAAATGTTGTAAGTAAATTCAGCTGGTTATATTTATTTATGAATTAAAGCAGAGAGAAAAAATCTTATTGCTTAACACATGCTAAACTGAAATTTTCCCCAGATACAGATCAATTATGTTAAATACACAGGAATAACATAGATCATAGAATGCTTAGATTTGGAAGAGACCTTTAAAGGTCATCTAGTCCAAATCCCCTGCAATGAACAGGGACAACACAGGATGATGGAAAGTGAAAGTGAGAAAAGAATATAAAAGATAGTTGTGCTGAGCTTTAATATGGAAGCTCTATTTTTTTCTGTAGTTTAGCCTTCACACATTTATTTGGAGTGCTCTTTAATTCTGAAATATTCAAAAGTATAAAAAAATAGAATTCTAGCCAAGCCATAGCATGCTTGTGAATATAAAGGTATGAAAAAGAAAGGAAAATGCAAAGAAAGAACACAGATTTGGAACAACTCAGCATGGATTTCATACATATTTTTCTGATAATACTAGGGCCATCTAATAACATCTGTAGCCTCTTCCAAATGCTTAACCCAGACTAGACAATATCGTACTCAGTTTCTGTAAATCAGTGACAGATCTTCCTTTAGTTCCTGTATTGGTCCACAAAAGCAAGAGCTTGCTCTGGTCCAATATAACAAAATAGGTGGCATTACTTTCAGAGCAGCCCCCATTAATGGGAGGCATTACATTTGGAGTGACCAACATAGATAAGAGACTAGTTTATTTGAAAAAGGCATACATTTGGTTACATTTTAATATTCAGTATCTTTAACAGTATCTGATGATATAATAGTACCTAATAGATTTGTACATTCATAGCCATAGTATAAAACAACTTAGAGGATGAGAAATACTTAAGGTTAGGAAAGGAAGTCATGAGGAAAAACAAGAAGGCTTATTTACCCAGATTTTTTTCTAGGATACAGTCCCTACTCAAAGCGAAAGACATTTCACCATTTGCTTACCCAAGACAGGCAGAACAATCAGAGACTGCCATATTTACCACATCTTAGTAAAATAAGTACAGACTAAACTCCTTCCTTCTCAAGTTTCTGCTGCATTTCCACTGTGCAAAAACTAAGCATGGGAAAAGCTTGAAAAGGATTACAGACACGTTTTGAATACTTCTCTTCCTTTTCTTCTTGTGCTTCTGCCTTAGGAGACTTCACAATGAATCATAAACAGCAAGAACAGACTTGTCCTCCAATCCTGCATCTCACAGCACCTACTGTGATCCTACCAGTTTGCTGCCATCAGCCAGGAAGCACAATCACATCAACAGAGCATGAACTACATAAAATGGACTGGGGACACATCATTAACTATCCATAACAACCACCACACTGCATTACTGAAAATGTTGCTTTGTCATCTCCTTTGTTTAATTCTATATTTTTTTCCAACACTGAATTGTTGATTTTTCTATCCAACATTACTGCATTCTAGAAATCAAATGCAATTCAACATTGAATACAAGAGGCTATTTAGGTTCCTTAAATCCACAACAATTAGATATTAATGGAAGCAACCAGTATAGAAAAAGATGGCAGGAATAATATGGCATGTCCCATTCATCCACAGTTTGGTTCTGTAAGCATTTGTTACAAGCTAGCGCTCCTCTGCAGGACTGGGGCTTTATGTGCAATCATGCTCTTATACCTAATTGCTACCATATGGAGGCCAGTGTAAGGGTCCATCCACAATGAAGCAGAACTGGAAAGTCTATTAAAAGTTAACCGTGAAGTTATTTTATACCTAACTTATAAACTTTAAGAAGCCAGTCTAACAATGTTAGTCTCGATACCATTGAAAACAGAGTATGTCAGCAGAGTGCCTCACACTACACATAATGTTTCTACACTGCTACTTTCTGAAGTTTGCAATTATTTTAAAAATAAGTAAAATGAGTGACACACAACGTGCACACACACTTAGACAAAAGTAAACAAAGTACAGACATTGACATTAAAACAAAGGATGGGAAACAGTCAGCTTTCTTGTATTTGTCCATTTGTGTATAGAAATTTTGGATATAACACTTCCATCAGCCACCAGTATCAAGAATATAAGCAGACACTTTGTTATTGTTGTTGCTGGGTTTTGGTCTGTTTTTTGTTTTTTTCTCCTCCCAGTTCTGAGGGTGAATTTGGTATAGGCAAGAAGAAATTAAATAGCATTTACTAGTGCCAGACACAGCGTGAGCAAGCACTAGACAGCTTCAATGCACAGCTCTGTAAATGCATCTTATTTTTGACCTCCCACATTCTTTCTGAAAGTCTAGGTCACAGAACAGACCTTCGGAGCCTTTCTTTTATACAATTGAAGCTCATGATTGTGGCTCAGAGTTAAACAGAGAGGACTGTCAATAGCAGTGGTAAAAGATCACATTTGGAGAAAATTTCTCCCCTCTGATCTTCACAGCATGAATGCTGCTTATTCTGTACATGTTCCAAGTATGGAACTCCCATTGAGGTTTTGTTTAAGAAAAAAAAAAAAAGAGAGAGAGAGAGGGAGAGAGACAGTAAAGCATACAGAGCAGAGATCTACACTGTGGATAAGCTACTCACAGCATGAATTAGAGAATAACTTTGCCCTTAATTTGAACTCGAGTTCTTTCCCATTTCTCCATATTGCATTTGAAAGATCCATTTGTTGCTGCATTTTTGAGTTGTGCTAGAAGTGTGACAAAAATGTAAGCACACTCCTCTGATAGTTTCTAGCAGGAAACATGCATTTTCATTTAGTTAAGATTTGCAGATGAAAAAACACTCGTATATTTCACTGTGATTCTGTGGAAAGAGCAGCCTTGAAGGCTCAACACAAGCAGGAGAAAAGCTACTTAAAGTCTTCAGACAGCTGATCCATTATTATATCTTAATACAGATTTTTGTATGTGTATCATCAAAGAACTACTGAAAGCCATTCAGTTAGAGGAAACAGAAACCCACACCTTCTCCTATAAAATTCTGCTCATGTAATTTTCATCAAGATTTAAGTGCACCCATCGGGCTTTCATTTTCCATCAAGAGAACATAATACTTCTGCCGCATCAGAGCACTGTGTTTTTACAGAACACTGTTCAGATAAATCAACTTTTCTTCTTCAGCTTAACAGAACTGTCTGTTTCTTCTCCTGACTGTTCTAACATGAAGGGGAAAAAAAGAAAAAAAAAAAAAGAAAAAGAAAAAAAAAGGAAAAACTGATCTCATGGAAAAAAAGAACTTTATAAAAAGACTCCAACAGTTACAAACACGGCCTTCCAACAGCTGCATATACAATGTTCTTTTTCATTCTATACATTTTTTCTTTTTTTTTAAATCCCCTGTCTTCCCCACTGCAGTTTTAGCAATAGGAACAATGCAAGTGCAAATAGTTTCAAGGCAATCATTTTACTGTAAGCAGCTTCAGCAACTAAACAGGGCTCAGAGTTACAGACCCTGCTCCATCAGGTCAATATTAGAATACACAATCATGAAACACAAGAGAAATACAAAGGCAAAATTTTAACTGAAAACCAATGTGAGTAATCTGAAAAACTTCTCATATGTCTGCAGTAGGCAATTTAAATGAGACACAATGAGTAAACCAGTATAGTTGTATAGGAATTATACTCTAATGCAAACCTTTAACGGTGGTGTGAAATTATTAAATGTCATTAACATGTGAAATTAGCTGTTTTCAGCATTTACCATTACCCTCAGTCTGAGAAAAAAAACACAAAAAAAGCAATTGCTAGGATGGCTAAGTAAAAGCTTTAACCAAAAATGGACAGTTACTAACACTGGGTAAAGCCAATTTCTGAGTTTACTTACAAGTGAACTTCACTTTCAGTACTGGCATTTCCTTAAAGCAGGAAGAAAAATACCAGATTCTGGCTATGCAGGAATTTTAAACACAGCCTGATAAGAAGTGAGTATCTCTGCCATGAGGTTGCCCTCTGTTCAGGAATTCAATTTCAGAAGGTTTGCAAGAGAAAAAGTAGGGAAGGGCGATGGGACTTAATGCCATAAGAAAGAAAATAAAGCAAACAAACATTTCCTACAGAACGTTTCATGTTTTCACAGGATTTTAGAATAAGAAAAAAAGAAAGACAGTATATTTCTTGAGTATCAATATTTTCTCAGCTTTCATTTTTATATTAATTTCCTTCATAAGATAACATTTCTACTTTTCATAACATAATTACAAGATAGTCTAGATGTTTCATTACAACTATCTGCATCTTGTTACATTAATTTAGATGTCACCCATACTTTATTGGGGGGTAAAAAAATAAGAATGAAAGCCAATACTGGTGTAAGAAACACCAAACACATGCCAGCAATGCGTGCTTGCAGCCCAGAACACCAACTGTATCCTATTTTAACTCAAGGGAAGCGTGACGCAGATCAAGGGAGGTGATTCTGCCTCTCTACTCTGCTCTCATGAGACCCCACCTGGAATACAGCATCCAGTTCTGGGTCCCCAACACAAGAAGGACATGGCACTGCTGGAGTGGATATAGAGGAGGGCCACTAAGATGATCCGAGGGCTGGAGTACCTCCACTATAAGGACAGGCTGAGAGAGCTGGGGATGTCCAGCCTGGAGAAGGCTCCAAGGAGACCTTAGAGCGGCCTCACAGTACCTAAAGGGAGCCTATAGGAAAGCTGGGGAGGGACTTTTTATAAGGGCATGTAAGTGAGAGGATGAAGGAAAATGGTTTTTAAATGGAATAGGGTAGATTTAGACTAGATGTCAGGAAAAAATTCTTTACTATGAAGGTGGATGCCCAGCTAAGTTGAGAATGATCCCTCCCTGGAGGTGCCAAAGGCCAGGCTGGATGGGGCTTTGAGCAACCTAGTCTAGAAGAAGGTGTCCCTGTAACAGGTGAGTTGGATCTAGGTGATCTTAAAGGTCCCTTCCAACCCAAGCAATTCTGTGATTCTATGATTATGTGCAGCTTCCATTATTTCTCACTCACAGGCAGTACTGGAAATCAGTGCAAGTGCAGTAGTAAGATTCACCTTTTGCTTGTAGAATAACAAACTTAAACAGTCCAGACAAAAGCTGTAATTTCAAACACAGTGACTCAAATACTCTTATTGAAGGTGCTTGCAACTTAGATACATAGTTAAATAATGCAGATGCTCTGTCAGTTTCTTTGATGACAGTACACTGAACTTTTCAGAGTTCCCTGACAGGACTGATTAAACTAGTTCTTCAGCAAACCTGCTGTAATTGAGGAGGTATACTAGAAATTCTGTCTGATAGCACATCTAACAGTACAGTCAGATAGTAACTTTTCCAGTCAATCTGTCCTCTCACTGCTTTAGACAGTTTAAATCTAAGTCCCCTTAAGTTGCTTCCCGACAAAAGAGAATGAATGGAAGTTTACTCAAGAGTAAAGACATAAGGAAGATATAAAAAAGATATTTTAAAAGTCCAGTAAAAGACAGATCCCTATTTTTTAACAAAGAAGGAAAATATGCAACATTTTATCAAGCAAAAGCCAAAATATGCTTTAAAATAATAAAAAAGAAACAATATGCTTAAGATAAAACAAATGAGAGTAAGAATTCTTTAATAGAGAAACATAATATAAATTTCTAGAGAAAAATACATGAGTATGTAAGAGAGGCTGTATAAACATCAGTAACTACATTCATGAGAATCTATTCTTCTATTAATAATAATTCCAAAATGATTATAAAATATTCTGGAGTGAAAACAGTCAAAACAAAGGATTTGTGTAGTTTTTTCTTAGCAGTATTAAGCCCTGGACTGAACAGAAATGCTCTACATATTTTACTGTTCAAAGCCCTCAAATGGCAACAAGGAGACACTACAGTACTAATCAACTTTTAAGAACTGTCAGGGCATACTGGAAGAGAGTGTGTTATGGGGTGTTGCTTCTAAGCAGTTTAGAATGCTAAGAAGCTGAAAGTTAAATAAGACAACAGATATCATCTCTAATACAGAACTGAAAACAGAAGTCTGATTTGTGTTTTCTAATGTCGGCAAGTGTCCACTCAAATAACTTGCTGCATTTTGCAAGAACCTTAAACACATGCTGTAGACAGCAAATCTCCACCTCTTACCTTAAATATAGGCCTACATTTGAAGCAAAACTTGGGCTTTTAAACCAGTGTTAATAGTGCTGAGCTAAATTTATACAACTAGAATGCTTATTATGACCTTCGGGTATTTTAAATCAAGGTTCTCTTCAGGAAAGCTGTAGTTACAGTCTCTTAACATTTTCTAAAAAGAAAAATAAACTGTATGACGTTACTTTGTATGTCAAATGGGTAAAAGGCCATGGACACTCGAGACATTGCTGCATCCATTTTTATCTCCTTTGCTTAAAATAAGAAGGACTTCATTTTCACCACTGATTTTATCAGTGTAAAGCATTTGCATCTGCAGTACAAAATGTGGAAAGCGAATTCTGTTTTACATTGAAACAATCATGAAGTTGCTTGTCTCTACTACTCAATACATTAATAAAATATGACTTACTGTCTTTTCTTTTTCCACTTATTCACCTGCCAAAATTGCTAGTATACCTGTAGAAAAAGACCTGCAGTGTTGATGTACATGTTATGTTGAGGGGTGGTGAGATTTTACTGATCGTCAGATGACTTCATTCTTGGCCCAGTATATCCATCAGGCCTTTTATTTCTTTTAAAGAGAAACTGGAGTTCTATACAATTTGCCAAGCTCTTGTAAAATGTGCAGTAGTTCCATTTACCAGCTGGCATGTTTTCAAGTGAATCTTAATTGAGCCTCTTTAAACATCAAAATGTCAATTTTGGCTGTAACTAAAGAACAGTAAATGGTAAAGTAGTATCTACTGCAAAACTAGAGGCTTCACTTCTTTTTTTCTCTATTATTTTCCAAAATTACACTTACAGAACTACATGGGTTTTTAAGAAGCTTGAGGGTGTCTTTATGGTCTTATACCTTTAACTACTATGCTGAGAAGAAACGCAGCCACAGCCCAATAAAATTATGAATACTATTTATCATTCCCTACTCTCCTCTTTGTAGCCTTCATCCAAGTTCCTAAATTAAGCTTACTGATTCTTAACTTCATAACACAGGAATAATTATCTTGATGATAACTCCGAGTCACATATGAAAATGTGTCTCTTTAGTCATACAGAACAAAAGGAAGGCCTGTAGGTTCAGAGCATTGAGCTGGCCCTACAGAGCAGAAGAAATGTTTAATTATGCTAGAAAAAAAAAAAAGTAGTTAAGAAAGAAAGGGTGAAGAGAAATCTAAATACAGCATGAAGTGAGCAGAAGAAGGCAGAAAGTAAAACAACTGAGACATGTGAGGGAAGGTATACTTTCATTACAAGGAAAGTACCAAACAAGTCTAGAAAGACCTAAAGCCAGAAGAGCATAGAAGAGCACTGATTTTACAACAACAGCAACAACAAACAAAACCATGTAAATCCTATCAGGCCACACTGCAGACCGAACTTGCATGGTCATTAATTTAGGCAGTACCATTTAGGTGTATACCTGTGCACACTAATATAATACAGAACAAGAACCTGCAATGAGATCTCACATAGCACAGTCTGCATAAGACACCCAACTGAAGACCCTCTTATGTTTCATTTCAACCACTTCCTAACGACCATTATAAAAGACACCATCTGCAAAAGTGATAGATCGAATTGAGAAAAGTAGAATAGATTTCTAACTTTTTAAAAAGGTTTCAACCTTTGATTTTTTGGAAGCTGGGTCTTTAATGTAAGCAATGTTTTATGCCTATAAGGACCAGTTGTGTGAAGGAAAGAGAGAACACTGGAAAAAATTAATCACTGCCCTGTGATCTGCTTGATCTAGGCCCAATTTCCTTGCATTTCAATCATTAAATACCACTCCTACCAGTTTAAGACTTCAGTTAAGTCAAGACAAGTCCCATTAGATAAGAGACACTAGATTCTCCTGTCAGAGTTTTGTTTTTTTTTGACAAGCATATGAAACTAACTGTAAAATCACTAATGTTACAACCAAGGTATACTGTGGCTATTTGGAAAAAAAAAAAAAAAAAGAAAGATCCTATAAACAAAAATTAATTTTGTCCCTTTAATTCCATAATACTCTGGATTTCCAGCTCAGATGTCATTAGCTTTATTCCACAATGTACTGAAAAAACATTACTGCAAAAGTTCTACCAGGACCCCATGAACAAAGATTGGATTTTTTCCACATAGGATAAGTATTGGTATCATTTTCCATATGGCTTTGCTTACTTTCAGTTCTAAATATGAAAACACTGTAAACGGAAACAGGCACAGAAAAGTTATCAAATCCTGTTAGAGACAAAGCCTGGACACACATGCAACAGCACAAGGGAAAAAGGCTTGGACTTAAACTGAAATTCCAGAGCAGCTGATAAACTCAAAATAAATCACTGCATTTTTATCAAAATTTGAGTTATGCTTTTCAGATTTGCTTTTTGGGGGCTGTTGGTTGATTGTTTTGTTGTTGTTTTTATCCTCAGTGGTGTCCACACAAAATGCATTTGCTATTTTGACAGCCCTAATGTGTAAAGCATGGGCAAACAAGCAATTTTTAACAGGCGGCTTCCCACAGCCAACCAAACAAGAACATCTATTTTCCTGAAATCCAGCCAAGCAGCTGTATTTCAAAAAGGCTCCATTTCATTCCTAGTTTGGAAACAAAGAACACTGCTTTATAATCCATTATTTGCATTCGCCTAAATTGACAGGCCTCTGCTTCTCAGGTGCAATGTGCCAGTGAAATATTTTAAGCCAAAACTGTGCAAAAATCATGTTACATGAAAGTAAGAGGAAAAATGTGTTTTGGCAAAAGTGACAGTCTGTGCTTTCTGCAACCTATGACAATTTATAGACTGATCAAAAGCCACCTACTGCTCAGGACGTATGAATTTGGTAGATTACTCACAGTAAGGATTCAGTTCTGATAGATATTCAGCGACTTCAGTGGCAAGTAAAAAGTCTCCAGTTTTACTGCACTACTAATAGTACTGTTTTTACTCAAATAGGAGCATCCTCCATTTCCACTGATAATTCCTGAGAACTGTTTCAGTCACACATTAAAAAGCCATAAGAGGGAGGAGAGTTTTCCTTACAGCTTGAGTTTCCTCTTTCATCCATCTTCCATAATTACAAATTACATTGAGGAACAACACAAAGGCCAGATGTCTCTGCATTCAGCTCATTAGACATAGTATCAGCACTGTATCAAAGATATTACTGAAACTATATAATCAAATGAACTTACCAGTAGAGAAGACAAGAACAGTGTTATCCCAAAGGCCATATTTTTTCAGAGCATCAGTAAGATTTCCTACAGCTTCATCCATAAGAGACACCATTCCTGCATAACGGCGCCTCTTTTCATCTTTAATGGAGGAATATGGTTTCACATATTCTTCAGAAACCTCAAGAGGTTCATGGACAGACTGAAAAGCAAGGTAGAGAAAGAGGGGCTGGGGTGGAAGGGAGAGAATGTATATTAGTTCAACACAAAGCACTACATGCAAAAATAAAATGGTACAACTCATTAACAGGTACAGGAATTTATTCTAAACTTCTGATTCTAGTGTTTGGTAAAATCATAGAGAAGACTGTTCTAAGAGCTATTGAGATACACTTTAAAGATAATCCAGCCCTTAGTTATAGCCAGCACAGGTTTGCAAGAGGATGGTCTTGTTTAACTGATTTAATTTCTTTTCATTACAAGGTTATCAATCTTGTTGACAAGTGGAAGTCAGCAGACCTGGTTATTCTGGAGTTCAGCAAAGCTTTCAATACTGTTTCTCACAGTATCCTTCCAGATAAAATGCCCAGCATGCAGCCAGCCAAGAACAGAATATGCTGGATGAACAACTGGTTAATGGGCAACACTCAAGGATTACAATAAATGAGGTTACATCAGGCTAACAGCCAGTCACTACAGGATACTGCAGGGTTCCATTTTGGGGCCAGTTCTCTTTAATGTTTATATAAAAGATCTGAACGCAGGATTTTAATTCATACTAAGTATATTAAGAGGACCAAAGGTGTGAGAAAGCTTCAACTGTACCTTCTCTTTGTAACACAGTTAAGAGTTTTTTGTCTGAAAATTCTCACACTAAGCTTTCCACTGTCTTTATAGGAGAGCAACCAAAAGATGCTAGAACATTTTTATGAATTCACTGCTCCCATTATTAGAAAAAAATGGAGAAGGGTAGTATGCCAGGGTTGTGTGAACTGAATTCATTTGGACAGGGAGAAAACATGAGTTTAATCAGTGATACTTCTCACGTTTAGCTGTTCTCTGTGTAACCTTCTGAAAATCCCAGATACAACCTCTGCATTACTATTTCATTATTTTAATTTAATAAATATTCTCTAGTGCAAGTAAGAATTGCTGACTCTACCTTCTCAGTTTTATGATTGGCTATTATGTCAATAGCTCTTTCTGTAAATAAATTTGTGGAGTACATGTTTTCAAACCCAGTTGCAACTTCTTCTCCATCGCGGAAGTCCAGAGCACAGCGTGTTACATTCTTTGCTTTGATGAACACACAGTGATCATGAGAATAATAATCCTCACTCCCCAGAAGATAACCTAGAAAGGACAGCAAGTAACGAAGTCCATTTAACATCACAAAAGCAGGGGAAAAAGAGACAAATAAAAATGTCAAAACTTTTGAGCTTTTGATATAAGAAAACTCCTCCAATTTTTAATAACCTGTATTGACAGCCAGTGATAAAGCTAAATAGCTCGACACTTGACACACAGACTTTTTATTACTAAGACAGGTAGTAATTATACCACTCACGAAATAGTCTGAGTGCAGTTCAGTGACATTTATGTTCAAGTCTGTGATAAAAGTTATAAACTAACACACTGTTAGCGAAATAAGCCACCTTCCCCAGTAATACTATGGATTTATATCTTGTACAACTTTGTATACTTGCTTTTTCATATCAGGTTTTTCTCTCTATTGAAAAGTTTGGACTACTTTTTCTTAGCACTTGTTCTTAGTGGGTTTTTTGTTTGTTTTGTTGGTTGTTATTTGATGATTTTTTTTTCTTATATTTATTTAGAAGCACCAAAACATGAAGTTTCTTCAGCCATAAAGACATTTCTGATCCACTGCTGCCACCAACTGGTGCCAAGAAGATATTACAATTTAAAGATAAAATATCTAGAGGTACAGATTTTCTCCCATCAAGAACTACACTGTTAAGGGTTTATTTTTTATTGATCACAAACAAAACTCTTTAAAATAATTCAAATATTTTAATTATTGCTTCTAGAATTAGATTTCAGATGCATATTTCAATACCCTAGAAAAGAACCAAAAAAAAGGCAAAATCTGCAAAATTATATTCTGAAGTTCTGCAAAGCCAAACTAAAACTGAGGATAAAACTTCAAAATGGAAAAAGTCTACTTGAATCTTATTCAAGAGCTTCAACTATTATTAGTCATGCTAAATAAATAAGTAAATAAGTACAGGAAGAAGAGATATTAAATCACAAAGCACTCCCTCCATTTTAAGGTAAAAAGGGGCTTTTCTTTCAAAGCATGAACAGTGATTTTGTGGGCCTCCTTCAACTTATTCAAACTAAAAGTTTCATTTTTCTATTTTGAGTTTCCAATGGGGGAGACGCTATCAAGCTTGCTAAAGAATGAAAAGCCTCTGACTGCAATCAAAACCTAGTGGAATTAAATGAACATAACAGGGTATCAAACCACCACACTCTCTGAAAAAGAATTCCCTTAGTGTCATGCTGGGCACCCACTGAGCATACTTAGAGGCAACACCGGCCCAGTATTAAATCCTGCTCATTCCTAAGGTGAGATTTCACAATGAATGTAAGCCTGTAGCTACATCTGTGCTGTCAAAAAGAACACAAGCCCATTGAAGAGATTGGAGTAGACAGACAATAAGGTAAGAGGCATAAACATTCAAGCAATGACCCATGATATTATGATCCCTATTTATTAGCTTCATTCAGTTGTGAAGCCATAGCCTAAAGCTCCCTTAAGAGTCAAGAGACAAATAACTTAAGGGAACTGTTCTTCCCACCATTTTCAACTTGAATCATCAGTATCTACATGCGAACATAGTACAACCCAGCTCTTACTTGGGATACCCTGCATTACAAGAGTGTGGGCTTCAAAAGCATAGATTAAAGTTTCTCTATCTTAATTTCCCCCATTGCAGTGGCAATTAATAGTGACAAAGTTATTTTCAATTTGATGTGTTTTGAATTTTTCCATTCAGTGAAACTTTTTAAAATCCAACCTAGTGGATATTACCAACTTCATATCCAGTATCAGGTGATGTGGGGTATGTTAATGATAACTCCATTCAAATAACACCAAAGATATTTGTGCAAAGCTATGAAACATCTAATCAATACTTGGAAAGGAAACTTTGTGAGAGGAAAAATATGTAATACATAGTTACAAATTGCTTTGTAACATAAACATAGTTGGACAATCCAATTCTGGCTTTTTGTTTGTTTGTTTTAAATCTAGGTGACCTTCCTATCTTTTAAACTAAATCTTCTAACCATCACGGAACACACTCAAACGAATTTCTTTAAAGATAAGCACTTTCTTTAGAGGGACTCAATACTTACTGCATTTTCTTGAATAAATTGTAAGGCTTGGACATACATTTAATACAGCAATGCATTTTCAACAGTTACACTTCACAAATAAGCATACACAAACATTCGTTCACTTATGCACTTACAGTAAATCTGTCCTTAGAAGAATCAAGCACTCTCACATCATTTTTAACAACACATTTACTGCACAGATTAAATCTACCCATTACCAAAGTAAGTATCAAATCCTCTGCGGGTTGGAAGGCATTCCTTCCTGTACATCCCTAAATGCCATTTCCCCACCATGTGAGTAACATATCCTGCATCTTTAAGCAGCTCTGGAAGGAGTTTCTCATCAAGTGGTAGACAGCTGGGCTGGCATGGCCAAATTATTTGGTGCTGTAAACCTGTGTGGATCTAGCAAGGAAAAGAAAGAAGAAAATCACTTACAATGCAGTGACAAACGCATGTAGGCTATACATCAGATCCAAAAATAAAAAATACTATACAGCAGACTAACATCAGTTTTAGGGCCTGTTTTCACTGTCGTAGCACCGAGGAAGCTCAAGAACCCAAAGAAGGAGGATATGGAGGAAGACAATGAAACATCACTGCTGGTGTTGAGAAGCCTCTTGGGCTTCCATTGAAAAACCAATTAACAACTACCAAGCTACCACTACATCCTTTCTGTTAGACCTCTAACTACTCCATCGATGTTTTTAAACCTAACAACTGGTGAATTGTGTATCCCTTCACAAAAGTATGACCAGTAATGATAGTCTGATTGGAACATTGCGTTCAGTGCAAGAAACCTCTTCTATGACTATATACCTTAAGCCGGATTTTGCTAATTCCCTTACCTTTGACAACACAGACAGTTGGATCAAGTTTACCCTCAGCAAGTTTGCTGATGACATCAAACTGAGTGTTGCATGTCATATGAGGAAGTGATGCCATCCAGACTGACCTGAACAGGCTTGAATAATGGACCCAAGAGAACCTAATGGGGTTCAACAAAGCCAAGTACAAGGTGTTACACTAGGATTGAGCAACCCTGTGTAGGAGGACCTTGGGATTCTGGTAGACAAAAAGCTGGACATGACCCAGCAGTGTGTGCTCGCAGCCCAGATGTCCAACAATACCCTAGGCTGCATTAAAAGAGGGGTGGCCAGCAGGGAGAGGGAGGTGACTGTCCCACTCTGCCCTCATCAGGCCCCATCTGAAATAGATGGTCCTGATCTCGAGCCCCTAGTAGAGAAGTGATGCAGAGCTCAGAGCTGTTAGAGCAAGTCAAGAAGAGAGCCACAAAGATGATCAGACGGCTTGAGCACCTCAACTATACAGAAAGGCTGAGTTGGGTTTATTGAACTTGGAAAAGAAAAGGCTTCATAGAGACCTCGCTTCTGCTTTCCTCTTAGGGAGCTTATAAACAGGAGCTGGGCTGACTTTTTACACACTCTGACAGTGACAGGACAAGCAGCTTTAAACTAAAACAGTATAGATTATATTAGAGGTTAGGAAGAGATTTTTCACTGTAAGGGTGGTGAGCTGATGGAACAGACTGCCCAAAGAAGCTGTGGCTGCCCCATCCCTGGAGCTGTTCAAAGCCAGGCTGGCTGAGGCACTGTGCAGCCTGATCTAGTTGGTTTCATCTCTGTCCGCAGCAAGTGGGTTGGAACTGGGTGGGCTTTAAGGTCCCTTCCAAATCAAGCTATTCTATGATCTCCCACCAAAAACAACAACAACAACAAAACACCCTTAAACCTAGGATAGAAAACACACCATGCATGTTTCTTTCTGGTTCAGACTCTGTGACAACACCATACCCAACTGTAACACCATGAATTCTTACTATATTTGTGATTGGTTAAGAGAGGACTTGCAGCAAACTGTTAACTAGTGAAACAGAACTGTAACAATCTTGGGAAGGCCTTGCAACAAAATGCTGCACTGTAACACTCTTCTGAAAAGTTGCATAACAAACACATGTTCTGTGCAAGCAGGGTGCAGAAATAACGAGTTAGTTGCCTTGGGTCCCCCCCTACAATTATGATCCTCCATGACTGCCATGCAAAGGGAGAAGCACAGCCAGTACAGCATGTGCATGGCAAGTGATACCAGACACCTTCTGCCTGGCAACAGCTCCTGGCCCAATTGGAAGGGGGCATCACATGGCATAACAGGCACTGCCAACCTCACAGCCAGTGGCAAATGCCCCACCACATCCTCAACCACTTCAGAAGAAGGAGACGGACTCACAGGATGACATGGGATCTGCAGTGGTGGCTTGCTTTTCCTTTCTGCAGTTCTTTTCCCTGCAATTGCTTCAGATGAGACAAGAGATAACATCCATAATGACAGAAAGACATTTACTTTCGTTCAGAGCAGTTTCTCTGGCAGATCACTATGGTTAACATACACATACAGGACTTCTTTAGAGAAGGAAGATGTTTTGGAAATACACTTAACCCTCTGTCATTTCCTCCATTTTGACCTTGCTAAATTATTCTTTTACCTGTCTTTGCCAGAGTTGCAATAAAAAATAAGAGTGAAGGGGGGGAGGGAGATGGAAGGAGGGGCTGGGAAGAGGGAGAGGGAAGGAAACAATAGGTACAGTATAGTATGAAGTCCAACTCTTGTGCAGCAGAAACAATAAAAGTAGCTCATGAGCACACTACAAAGAAGTGAAGTAAGGCTAAGGCTCAGTCAAAGGGCACACAAATATATGTGCTGAGGGTATCACATGAAGGAGGACATGAAGGTAAGAATGCATTTAAACATTTATAAATTGCACACAGAATCACAGAACTGAAGGGGTTGGAAGTGATCTTTGCAGATCTCTGAGTCTGACCCCTGCTAACGCTGGTTCCCTAGGGCAGGTCACACAGGAAAGCATCCAGGTGTGTTTCAATTATCTCCAAAGGAGACTCACAACCTCTGTGGGCAGCCCATTCCAGCACTCTGTCACAGTAAAGGAGTTTTTCCTCACATTCACATGGAACTTCCTGTGCCCCTTGTCCTGTCTGTCTGTGGGCATCATGGAAAAGAGCCTGTCCCCATCCTCTTGACTGTTAGACTCTAGATATTCACAAGCATTGATAAGACCCCTTCTCAGCTTGCTTTCTGCAACATGTCTCAGCCTTCCATCACACGGGAGATGTCCCAGGCCCTTCAACATCACCGTGTGTTCTCTGTTAAGTTCCCTGCCTGCCTTCACCTGGTGACACCGGAGCTGCGCACAGACCACACGAACGCAGCACATCACACCGAAGCAGAGCACCTCGCACCAAACCCCGTTTACTTTTACCCTATCGACCAGAAAGTGAAGAAGTGACGTGTTTCTTTTCACCAAGCGGCAGAGGCAGCCCCGCTGCGAGGCCGGCAGGCTGCTCGCCTTACAAACAGCCGAGCTCCCTACCTGGTAGCGGCCGCTGAGGAGCTGGCTGCGGGACGGCGTGCACAGGGGCTGCGTGTAGTAGCGCTCCAGCCGCACACCGTCGGCCCCCAGCGCATCCAGCCGCGGCGTCCGGATGGCCGAACCGTGCCAGCCCACGTCGCCCCAGCCCAAGTCGTCGGCCAGCACCAGCACCAAGTGCGGGGGGGGCCGCGCCGCCGTCGGCCTTAGCAAGCAGCACAGCAGGCAGCACAGCGCACTCAGCAGCCCCATCCCCGGCCCACAAGCAGGAACTGCGCCGTCGATGAGCCGCCCCGTCCGTAGCCGCGGCCCGCCTCCAGGATGGGCCACGGCCGGGGGGCGGGAGCAGCCGCTGGAGGGAGCGATGTGCGGGATGGGGGTGGTGGCTGTGCGGGTTGGGTCGCTTCTGCCAGCGTACACGAGACCGTGGTAGCTGCTGCCCTGGTCCCCTAGCGCTCACATCCCTTCCCCTGCGAAGGGATGAGCGAGAACAGGTTTTTCTCTTGGTTTGGTTGAGGTGGCTCTGGATCTGCTGTTGAAATCTCCCTCGTGGCAGTTACAGTGTAGGAAGGAAGTGAAGCAACCCAGAAGCAGAACTAACAGCTGTGTCAGCAGAGCTGTTTCTTCAAACCATTTTATCTTCTAAGGCAATGTTGTAAATGGCTGGTAACCTACATAAAAATCTTGGTGCAAAACTCAGGCTGTGAAGGAACAGAAGGAGCTGTCAGCTGAATTTTGTACACCCATGGACCACAAAAGTATTCCTGTATTGAGTTTAAAAGCAAACAGCCATATGTTTCACATTTACCTGGAATGGTGCATGCATGCATTCCCAAATTTATGTAGCCATTTGGTAACAGCTGGAAACTGTATTTATCAGTTAAAGGAAGGCCAATGTTGAGTACACCAAACTCCGGCCTACTTTCATTTTGGTTCACAAATCTCTGTAGAAAATAGGTTCCTGCTTCTCTGAATGGAGACTATTGGATAAGCCTATGAAGCCAGCAGATATTACAGAATCCCCTTAGGATTCCCTGCTGGCTTGAAAACAACAGCACTGACTAGTGATTATGTGTTTTTCTACAATGATCAGTAATAAATTGATTTACATTCCAGTGAGAAGTTTGTTTAACCTTAATTTTTCAACTCCTAGACATACACGGTATCATCTGAGAGATTCCCAAAATGTGTTTTTCAGACCATTAGTAGTTCTGATACCCATCTAGACCAATGATACTCTTTTCCCAGCTTCCAGGTACTTCTCCAGACCTGATGGAAGAAATGAAATGTGTCACAGAGGCATTGTAAAGAAAAGATAGGAGGAGAGACTGGAACTGCATTCAGTACACAAGAGATGAAAATCCATAATGAAAGACAGCAGAGAAGCAAATGAGGACAGCACTAGTAAGCAGATTATATATTTGACAGTTAATGCAAAGTGCCCAGGAACACCAAGCAAAAATAATCTGATATGAAGAAATGGAAAGAAAGCAGAATATGAGAGGGAAGAAATGTATTAAAAGAAATTATGATTTTGCTGTTAATTTTTTCTCTCATAAAACACAGTGAAGAATGAATGGATATCATTGATATTGGTTCTGTTATACCTAGATCTGTAAGTACTATTTCTCTACAGTTACGATTGCTGTCTTTGTATAATTTTATTCTGCATATCATACCATGTTTATTTTTTCCCTGAGTGAACTTCTGGGACTGAACTCTGATGTGTGGAAGGTTCTGGAAGAGGGCTGTTCCTGCATCCTTTTCACCTCAGCCTTAGAACTGGGTGAAAATTAAGGAAATTACACAGTTAAGATAACCAAATTCTTCTGTTGCTCTTGGAAAGAGGCTTATCAGCCATGAGTCAAAATCAGACACTGATACTGGAACAAGAAGCAGTAAGACTTTCCTAGAGTAACTTTTCCCTGAAGTAAACTCCAGGATTCCTGACAAGCTGATATGTGACTATGAGTTATGTTTCATTTGTTCACATTTGATTCATTCTGTTTCTAAGTCTGGAATGTCCATATTTTTAGTCCAGATTCTATCCACAGTCACAGTTATCTCAAATAAAGTTGTGTATTTTACTAATTTATGTCTTCATTCTAGTTAAAATCCCATTCAAATGTTACCACATTCTTATGGAAATTATTCTTGCTCATTCAAAATAACTTTGAAAATCTACACAGTGTTGGTGAGAAGTGTGAAGTTTGCATTAAGATTTATAGCAAATACATATATGTTTTCAAAGGTAAAATGGTATTTCATCTCCTCGTGTAGAGAGCTGTCCAGATTTTTTTTTCTGTTTGTCCTGCCAACCCAGAATTATATGTAAACTGAATGCCTGGTCTGCCAGAGCTGAAGTGTTTTAAACTACCTCAAACACATACACAGTAGGTACTGTGCAGTCACAGTCTGAGTGTTGCTATCTTTTTATCTCTCTCTTTCTTTTTTCCTGTTTTTCTTAGTGCTAAGCTTATTGCTATCTTGAGAACTGTGCCCATGTGAACCTAATAAAATTCAACAAAACAAAGTGCAAGATGTGTACGGACTGAGAGAACTCACTGAGTGGACTTGAGGGTCCTGACTGATAAGAAACTTAACATGAACCTGCAGATTGCCCTTACAGGCTGGAGGGCTGAAAGTGTCCTGGGTTGCAGTAAAACAGGGTGGCCAGCAGGGAGAGAGAGGGGATTGTCCCTCTCTCCTCTGCCCTTGTGAGACTCCACCTGCATTACTGCATCCAGGCCTGGACCTCCAGCGTAAGAATCAGTCACAGAATTATAGGGGTTGGAAGGATCTCTAGGGATCATCAAATGCCTTACTGAATAAAGGTAAAATTTTTAAGCAGCCCGGTGTTATGATTATCTGTAAAATGAGACTGGTATAGTATACATAAGGAGAAGTCTGTTGTTGGGAGGTTACAGATGGAAATGTGCTGTGCATGTTATTCCTTATCTTTTGAGCAGGCTGCAGAAAGTCTGTACCTTCTACAGTCAGAATGATGTGGTTGATCTCTTAACTAACAGCACCTTTCTGAACTGGAAAGAGTTACAAACCTGATTTTAACTTCCAGTTTGATATATGGATGGCACAAGTGAAACAGCACTTTGTAAAACAAAGCTACTTAAAAGAATATATGACAGCCTGCCTCAGAATTACTGTTACTGTACAATCCCAGACATCAAGTCTAGTTCATCTGCATATTCACTGTTTGCATATTAAAATTCAAAACTACATTTCTAAGAATTGCTCTCTCCTCCTCCGCTCTAAATAAAACACTATCACATTGTGTTGTATTTTAGGCTTCTTAAATCTTCATGGAAACTCTGCAGCTGAATGCCTTATTAAAAACAATGTCCTCTTTACGAAAAGTAACACCTCTGATTGGTTCAGCAATACATAGAGAAAAAAAAACAACAAACAAACAAAAAACATCAGCAATTCAGTTTGCCTTTAATATTGTTTTTATTACTTTGTAATGATTCATGGGATAGATTTCAATTCTCTTGTGAGCATTTTTGTGCATAACAGTGATATTATTTTATTGATAAGTTTGTGAAGTTATAGCCAGTTGTAAGGATAAGCTACATTAGCCCAAGGACAGATGAAGGATGAACTATGAGTCTCCAGGTGAAGGAATAATTTGCTATTAGTCAATACTAAGAGCAATCTTTTCCTCTGCCTGAATTCAGATCTGACAGCCAAAATCTGAGCAAGCTGAATCAAGGATCTACTCATTCCCAGCCATTTTCTGCTCTCAGCTGTTACTGACAAGAGTGAACACATACTGGTCCATCAGCTGTGCTTTGATCTCTGAAATGAACAGTGGATACAGAGAAGCCAGAGGGCAATGCCATCAAATTTTCCAGTGAAGAATGGCAATCAGGTTCTTATGTTCAGTAATTAAGGACCCTGAGTAGTTTAATTCTCTTAATTGCATGCATAGAAAAAGAACTATTTCATACTGCACGATTTCCTGTATTCTCATTTGTGTTTATATTTTGGGACTTTGACCCTTTCTCTGAAGGCGTGTTCTTGTTGGCTCAGTCAGCACCAGTGGCTCTTGTATCACAGCTGCTGAATAATTTTTTCCTAAAAGTTCAACTTCTAACTTCTGTCCAACTTTGCTGAGCTCTATGGGAACATATGCAAAAGCCAGACTCTGCTTAGCGCTATAGCTGAAACATCCAGATGTGGTGTTGCCAATAACCTGAAAAAAACAACACAACAAAAAGCCAAGTCCTTAATGCATATATTCAACATCAGCTGAGTTTGTTGGTTGGTTGTTCGTTTGTTCTTATGACACACAATCCAAAATTAGTATCTGAGGTGTATATTTCGTATGTGAAGTAAATTTCAGGTGCATTGTGCTGTTCATAACATTCTCCATGGATGGCATCACCTTAAGCTGGTAAACTTTTGCTCAGTGAAAAACAGTTTATTCCTGTTGCATTCAGCTCAGTTTTTACCAGGAACAAACACATTACACATGTATACACACACAATTTATCTATATATAGCAGATACACAATGTTTTAATTGCTAGTAAGTGTCTCAGTGCATAATCTGACCTGAAGTGTGAGTGCCTAAGCTTTACTGGTGGTTTTTTTTTTTCTTTTAAGCAAATAACAGAAATTATCTTAGAACAATGATTAACTTGTAGAATGACTTAGTTCAATAAATGGATGACCATACTTCAGTCTCTTCTGTTCCTGTGTCTGTGACAGCATTCAGTACATAAACAATGCTGTTTCCTACCTGAAGATTAGAAAATGGTGTCATAGCTTAAAATTCGTCTGTGCCAGCAGAACAAAGATATTATATTCACACTTGAAACACTAAGTAAGATTCTGTTCATGAATTAACTTTAGTTTCTTGTAACATGACCTGTAGTCATTACCTTGCCATTATGCCACACACTTTCATTTCCCTCTGGATCAACATCATCTGTTTCCAGGGTGAGATAAACCAGTCGCCGTTTGAGTCCCTTTTCTTTTATCTGCTTCAGTGTTTTCTTTCCTATAAAGTCTGCAGGCTGAGAAAACAAAACATAATGATGATATTCAGGTTACTTGAGTTTTACAAGGAGGTCAGAGATAAAAACATTTATATTGGTCTTATTCATTTTCCTAGCACTTCAGTATTCTCTATGAAATACAGATCAATTTTTTTGACAGACATTATATCTTGAATCTTGTTGTTTTTATATTGGTACATTTCATCTTAGTAATTTTATTCAGCATCAGCTACTCCTTCTGTTACCTGTTACAATTCCATTCTGATGCCTCTGTGCCAGGGTGCAAATCTGGCAGTTCAGTCCATATTCTTGTTTTAACCTATGAATGGGGAAAGAACTCATATCTGCCATTTTAAGAGATTAAAAAGCGTGTTAGCGACAGAATACTACTGCCATTTTGAGTTCCCTTTTCAGCATGTCTAGTAAAATACATATAGATGCTCATCTTTTTAGAAGCAGACTGAATAAATACATGACAAGTACTGAGGGAGCCATCTGTAAGTCTCTGCATAGTAAGGGATATATAAGATATTGTATGCACTGTATTGTATGCAGTGATGTTGAGCTGGCTGAGATGGCTTGATTCCACAGCCAGGATTTTGTCTTCTATTAGCTGTAACACTGACTTTTCTCACACTACTATTTAAGTCTTAGATGTAAATCAGATGACTTCCTTGCTTGATCAGCTGGGAATTAATTGGGAAAACAAGCCATAGGAAGAGCTGTTACTGACTTTGTGCCTCTAGACAGAATGTCTCAAGTGCCTACAGAGAGCAATTCACAACACTGCTGATAGCATGGCTGAAGTATGTCTACGCCAATGTACACAGAATGGGAAACAAGCAGGAGTTGTTGTGAGCCACAGCATAATTAGAAAACTATGATCTAATCGCAATCACAGAAACATGGTGGGATGATTCATATGACTGGAGCACAATGACTGAGGACTAGAAACTTTTCTGAAGAGATGGACAGGGAAACTGCCCTCTTCACAAAGAGGAGGATAGAGAGCCAAGACCTGCCTTTGAGGAACAGCCATGATTGGGTTAAGAGCCTGTGCCTGAAAATTAGGGACTGGACTAATAAAGCACATCTACTGCGGGCCACCTGACCAGGGGGAGCATTAAACTACTTGGATGTCATCTGGGAAAGCAACATGGCACGCTCTGTTGAGGATCCTGATCCAGGTACTGAACAGATCAGTCAGGAGTGAAGCATTACTAGACCAGGTGCTCACCAACACAGAGGAGCATATTAATGAGATTAATACTGGAGGTACTCTGGGCTGCATGCCCTGGTAGAATTTGTGATCTTGAGGGAGACAGCCCTGGAAGAAAGCAGAGTCAGGAACCTCAGCTCCAGGAGAGCAAACTGGCTGTTTAAGCAATTACTAGATGAGATCCCCTGGGAAAGTATCCTTAGGAGCAAAAGATTGGAGCAGAGCTGGCTGCTCTTGAAGGATGCCTTTCTGAGAGCATAACAGTCTCTCTCCCTGAGTATAGCAAAACAAGCAGAAGAGGCAGAAAGTCATCAGGGCTGAGCAAGAACCTGTTTTCAAACTGAGGGGTAAGAAGGACATGTGCAGCCAGCAGAATCAGGGATGGGTGGCCTGGGAAGGATACAAGGATGTGGTCTGGATGTGCAGAGATGGGATCAGAAAAGTCAAGGCATAGATGTAAGTGCACTTGATGAGGTATGTGAAAAATAAGAAGGGATTCTACAGGTACACTAAACAAGTAAAGGAGAATGTACTCCCTCTGATAAATGAGAAGGGAAAACTAGCTTCAACAGACAAGGAGAAAATTGAGGACACAATGATATGGTCCCACACCAGATCCTTATATTTAAATTGGAGAGCTTAGTGTTCAAAGGATGGACTACTCTGTAGATAAATAACTGGTTGGAAACTGACAGCCAGAGTGTCATGGTCAATTATTCTGTGACCAGGTGGAGGCCAGTCATGAATTATGTCTCCCATGGGCTTGTGTTGGGATGGATGCTCTTTAGCATCTTTGTCAATAACACAGATAAATTGATGGGGTTGGATGCCCCCTCAGCAAGTTTGTGGATGGCACCAAACTGACTGGTGCATTTAATATGACAGAAGGAAGGGATACCATCTAAAGGGAGCAGGACAAGCTTGATAAACTGGCCCCCATGAACCAGATGAGGTTCAACAAAGCCAAAAATTGTGCTGTTTTTTTTTTGTTTGTTTGTTTTTGTTTTTGTTTTTGCACTTGCATCAGAGCAATCCCAGACATGTATGCAGATACAGACTGGGAGAAGCTGAAAGCAAGACTTGGGAGTTCTGATAGATGAAAAGTTTGACATGGCCCAGAAGGCCAGCAGTATCCTGGGCTACATTAAAGGAAGGGTGGCCAGCAGGGAAAGCTGTTGCTTCCAGTATTTCAAGGGAGCTTATAAACAGAAGTGAAATTAAATTTTTAAACAAGTAGACAGTGACAGAACTAGGGGGAATGGCTTTAAGCTAGAAAAGAGCAGATTTAGATTAGACAGCAGGAAAATATTTCGCTCAGAGTGTGGTGAGACAATGGAACAGGTTGCTCAGAAGGAGCTGTGGATGCCTATCCCTGGAGGTGTTCAAGGCCAGGTTGGAAGGGGCCTCGTGCAGCCTAACCTAGTACCTGATTTAGTGGTTGGCAACCATGTCATGGCAGTGCAGTTGGAACTAGATGATCTCTGAGGTACCTTCCGGCCTAAGCCATTCTATGATTCACTGTTTTTTTTTGGCATAGGTCAGACAGAACAAACAATTTGCATTCAACTAAATTGCCAGATGCACATCATCCTGTCCTGTGGGCAAGAAACATAACAGCAGCTAAAAGTTCACCGAGCTTCTTAGCCTTTGCTGAGATGAGTAGCAATGAAAGCTATTTTAAGACACATGGTCCTAGGTCACCGTGACAAGTCTTCTACATCTAAAGCAGAATTTCTAGCCATTTGATGAGAGCTAAAGAGAAAAGGAATGAAATAATGTTGAAAATATCAAGATACTATTTCTGGTATTGTTCTTTAATTTCCATTAAGGATTACAGCCTATAGACCCCAGCAGTTACTTGAAATACACTTGTAATGAGTGCTCTGCTTATAGAGTGATATTCAGAATGCCAAGTTCTAAAGTTCTGCTCCTTGTGAGTCAGCAGCGAATCATTATTTTGCAGTAATGCTAGCTAGGATTACAAGCAAAATGTATTATACTTGGAATAGAGTACGGCACAGTTAGAACATGTTCTTATTTCTGAACATCTTATTCTAGTTCATATACGTCTGTTTCTAGGCTCAGAAGAAACCACTAAAGCACCAATGAGTTTTGAAAGATTGGATTGTACAAGCAATGGTGGAAAGCTGCAGGTGTCAAGAAGTGGCTAAGGATCAGACAGTCTGAAAATCAGTGTGGTGACATGCGGAATCGGACTCTATAACCAGAATTAGGTTATAAAGTAGGTCTGTGTTTATTCAGCGCTGGGCACATGGGGGATCACTCCTCGTGTCATGTGCATCAATGGACTGAAGCGTTGGAAAGTTATAGAGCAAGCATATACATATTCATCAAATTTCCAAGAAATCATTAACATAGTCATTGTTTATCTGGAACCTCATTTACATGCTGTCCCTCCTACTGACACATGCGCAGTCTGTAGTGGGGGTCTTGCTCCAGTGGTTGTTGGGATGAAGTCAGAAGTCTTCCTCAGGTTACTTCGACCCAGCTCCTCTACTCAATCAGTCAGAATCAATTTTTTTGGCTACCTTTCCCTTCCAGCTGTATTGTCTTAACTATAGACTCAGCTGTGCTACCCCAGCTGTGTTAGCAATGTCGACATGTCCCACTAGTCCTATTCTTCTGACTTTCCCCAAGGCTTAGGATACTTAATCTTCATGAAGGGCCTCTATTTTCTTGATTCTTGCTTTCAGTGGACCAACTGTAGATAAAGGCAGACATTATCCCTAAGTATTATGAATGCTCCACTCTGAAGGGCATCACAAAATACCGCCCAGGCTAGACAAAGGACTGGGAGGACTGATTTTAGAACTCTCAGGATGTTGCTAGAAAAGCATAAAGCAACAATCTCAGATCTGACAATAGACAGCAAATGGGTGGTTCCTTGTCACTTTTCACAGAATTGCTTTTGTGTTACACAGGAATATGTATAAAAGGAATCACCTACAACTAGAAACACAAATAAGATGGCATACCAGAGCACATCACACAGAGTAGAACACTTTGCACGAGACAGGTATCTAGGAAGCAAATATTTTACAGGTGAGCTGAATGCTGAATCAACTTCCCCTCAGCCCCCAGCATGCCAACGTAGTACATGGTATTTAGTCTCAAGGAATTTAACTGGAACTAAAAACAAGAACTCAAATAAAATGGCATGTGCCCTAGGCCTGTAACCAGGAAGTTAGGTCTCCCCTCAGTCTTGTGTCATATTTACCAACAGAGTGCGGATGTTTCTGACTAAGACATCTAATATAACATTATGGGTATCTTTAAATTCCTATACGTAGGTCTCTTAGCAAAATCTAAGTGGTAATAGGCAGTACTCTTCAAACCAGCTTCCAGCAGTATTCTTTTACTGTGCCCATTCCCTTCATTAATTCACCCTCTAGTCTTCCAGAATAAAAAAACTAATACATTGGGAGTGCATTATCTCACCACATTGACACAGCTAGTGCTGTACTGACAGCACAGCTTTCTTATTTTTCTATGGTGTATTTAGATACTTGTGAGAGCATAAACAGAGAGAGAACTGAAAGCCCTTAAAACATGTCTCATTTTCACTGGTGTGTGTGTGTGTTTGTGTACTGTTTTTTTAAACTCAGGACTTCCAGTTAATTGTTACCTCTCTAAGTTTCTTTTTTTTACAAATGGGTGAACAGTTCCATAAAAATGAATGCATCAGTCATAATGAAAACCTTGAGTATGACCTGGTAGCATATAAACACCACTCTAATGGGTCACTTCAAGATTAGCTGCATAAATGATAGTTAATTCCTGTTAATCTACCAATTACTGTAACCTTAAGGTTGACAGCAAAAAGCCCTTGACTTCCATGGTGACCACTACGGAAAACTCAAGGCAGTTTACAGGTTTTATAATCTACACATTTCTGGATTGTTTTCTGTCTGTTCTTTATGGATAGAAAATGCAATTCTTGCTGAATTAATTTCAACTGCACCAGACCTTCTGCCACCAGGAATACATCATTATATTCTGCATGCTAACTGGAGATGGATTTGGCAGCTTTTATACAATGGACTAGTTGTTTGCTGATTTATTCCTTAATGATTGATATTTTTCTTATTATTAGAATTCTGTCCTGGAAAAATAACCTAATGGTAACCCAGAATTCAAGTTGTGCAAAATACACACACACATGCTGACATAAACACAACTTTCAAGAATGAATACATGTATCACAGAACCACAGAACTGCAAGGGTTGGAAGAAGCCTCCCAAGATCATCAATTGCACCCCCTGCTAAAGCAGGTTCCCTAGGGTAGGCTGCACCAGAAAGCATTCAGGTGGATTTGAAGTATCTCCAAAGAAGGAGACTCCACAGCCTGAGAAGCTGGTTCCAGTGCTCTGTCACCCTCACAGGTAAAGGAGCTTGTCCTCATGCTTATATGGAATTTCCTGTGTTCCCTTTGGTGCCCATAACCCCTTGTCCTGCCACTGGGCACTGCTGAAAATAGCCTGGCTCCATCCACTTGACTCCCACACTTTAGATATTTATAACCATTTGACACAATGGAAAGTGATTAATTCAAGTTAACACTGTCTATTCTTGGCAACTTCTTCCTGTTTCTTGGAGAAAATCAGTAAGTTGAGTTTCTATTTCTTTTAGGTCATTGCATTAAATATAATATTAAATACAATGCAAGATTAAATCCATTCAAACTAGAACAACTTATTAACAGGATATTCTGCAAAAGAAAGGAAAGAAAAAAGAAAAAAGAAAATAGAAAATATTAAAAAAAAAAAGAAAAAAAGAAAGAAAAAAGGGGGAAATATTAAATAATTCCAACCTCAAGCAAATGTCAAATTTGTATTTGTTCCTATTGCTTCTTCACTTAAAAAAAAAAACAAGAAACAAAAAAAAAACACCATGAAATTGAGTAACACACAATGCTTCACTACTTAATGATTGTCATTAAACTAAGCCTGAAATACAGAAGACTTTCCAGTATTTTAATGTATGCTTCCAAAGCGTTAAGCTGGGGCAGAAGTAATATTTTTCACAGTAAGTAAAAAGAATCAGGATAAGGACAATGGTATTTAGCTTCACATTCTTTAGTTTGGGTGCACTGAAAATAAATAGAAGGGTTTAGCTCTTTACATACTATTAGAAAAGGAAAATTACCACAGTGACAAATCAGTTACAATTTTCAAATAGCATAAAGCTTAGGGGAGGCCACAGGTTATCCAGACTATTAATATATCATACATTTTCCCTTGCCATTCTCCCCATCAGGCTTTCACCTTGTATCAGTTACTCTGTGTTTGGTAGCATAAAATAAGAGCACTTAAGGGTTAAAAAAAAAAAACATTAACCAATGAGGTGATTTTAGGCACTGTGGCATACCCCGTATTTCAAACATATACACTGTATTTCAAACACATTTGGTGCTCATTCTAAGGCTCACGGATCCTAATTCTAATTCTTCAATAAGTTACTTAAGGAAAGGAAATACAAAGTGTGTACGAAGCTTCAGATTTTCTTTTTTAAACTGTGCTGCTTAGTGGCATAAAGTCTGGGTTTCCTGGAAGAAAACTGTCAAATCCCTTCAGGAATAACTAGCAGCAAAGATATGCAAATCTCTTTTAATAATAAAATGTAATTGTCATTTATTTGGAATCCTTCTTATGCGTGTGGGCATACAGCCAAATTATGTACACAAAGGCACCCAGCTGAGTGAGGCAGCACCAACAGATGCTGCAATCTGCTATAACCATGGCACTACAACTCACTGGAGACAGCATCAATGCAGTATTTTGAAAATAATTATTTTTACTTGAATGCTCTTGAATAATTTCAGGGTTATGCCCCAAATGGTATCAGAGAGTGATAGCTGAAGATCATTTTCCCCCACAGGTAGCAAATATTTGAAGAATTTGTTTTCCAGCACCAAACCAAAGCTGCAGTTTATACTGCATTAAACAATTTTCTAAAGGATACACGGCCAGTCAGTATGTGTGGTACCTTCACCTTTCACTTCACCTTTCACTCAGTCTGCCTAAGCCCTTCTTGAATGCAAACAAGCAGCTTTAAGAATCTGTTTAAAACAAACTGCTGATGAATTATTTTTGCTCAAAATTCCTAGTTTGGTGGGCGCCTATAGCTTTATATGACCCAACATAGTGGGAGAGACCCAAGTGTGCATTTTATACAGAAAACAAAACCTCTGCAGATATTTTCATACCCTGTGTAAACTGATGGGATAAAACCTTTGTTTTCATGACCTGCCTGGACATCCAATGAAACAACTACAGTGTATGAATCCACTCCCATCTCCTTTTCTTGTTTAAAGAGGAGGTGGCACAGAATCTTATTCTGGATTATGAAGTGGAGTCAGTAATTACTACTATGTTCATTCCTCTATGAACAGGTGGGATGCAAGTCACTGAAAGGGAATGCTGGACAGACCTTAACAAAAGGGGGAAATTACAGAAACTCTTGCAGATTCACCAACATCAGAGTTGGAACTGTGCTTCCTGCACACCCGATCGGTAATTGTCAGGCATTTCATCCATGAAGCCTGCCTTATATAGAGTATACTGCATTTTAGGAGCAAGAAAATAACTATTTATCACTTGCTATGGCCCTGCCAACACAGGACCATTATAAAGTCAGGGACTAAGTAAAACAGAAATTCAGTTAAGAAAACATGCACAAAAGGCAGCCCTGCACATGGTAGAGGGTTAGAATTAAATGATCTTTAAGGTCCCTTCCAACCCAAGATATTCTATAATGCTATGATATGGTAATACAAAGAGTTGGGCTGATACAACTGAGGGGTACTTCTAGAAGAGTGGAAAGGAAGCAGATACACAACTGGGGAGATCACGGATGTGTAACACTGAACTTACTACAAAAGGAATAAAATATGTCCAATAGGTGAAATAGCAACAGCCACCACTGAATTCCAATGCAAAGTAAGAAGTGGCAGGATTGCAGTTTAAGAAGCACTGTTTGACATTTAAATGCAATACTGGTGGAGACAGAAACATTGAGAAGCTGACAGGGAAGGAAAAAGGAAATAAACCAGGTTAAAAAAACCTGCAGGTATCATAGGCCTAAGAAAATGTAAAGGGGTGGAGATTGCGGGTAATATATAATCCAGGAAGGAAAAAAAAAAAAAAAAAAAGAACTTTGAATAGAGATATTGCCTCAATACATAAACAGGACAAAGAAACGCTGTCTCTAATAAAGGTATTTCCTACTAAAGGAAAAAAAAAAAAAAGCTAAATATTGGCTAAGCTCATAGATGAGTGTATTAAAACAGAATCCCCACGGGTTTCCGTCATCTGCTGCCTTCCCCCCCCAAAAACTGCAGTGAGCTGATGCTGCACACACTGCCCAGCAGATGGCAGTCTTGCATATATATCACAGCAAGTTAAATGCCAACAGATAAACACGGAGTTTTGTGTCACAACAAAAACGATAGTTTGGTTATGAAGCAAAAACAGATGCATCCTTTTTCATCCTTAAAGACATCCTGTGAATTTCCTGACACAAAGCTGATTAGGACCCTACTGAATAATTTGTAACAGAGTGCTTACTCGTGAGTAGAAAGTATGGTGTCTAACAAAGAATATTCAGCAAAAACAGTTGAATAAAGAGACTAGAGATACTTTAAAAATACCACTCCTGAAACAGGAAGATTTTATTGTGAATTTATAAAAACGATGTGCACACTAACTTCGAAATTCTATTATCATCCCTCCACTTTGATTTAATCACAGCCCATCCTGCCCATCTCCACAAGGAACAAACACCATCAACAAAACAATAAGGGAGTACTAAGAAGAAGCCAGACAAAAACATCTAGAATACAACCTCTTCATCTTTTGATAAAATGAATCTTTCCACTGAAATCACGAGGAAACCAATTTAAGCTTTTAAGAATTTTTCATGTTACTTATCACAAATAAAATGAATGGTCTCTACATACCTGAGGTTGATGCATACACTAAGGTTTGCATAACACAAAGAAATACCGAGATTTTATTGGGAATTTTCACCTCTTTATGTTTGTCCTGTAGATTTTTGAATATGCTCTTGTGGAAAATATCTTTGATCGTGTTACCTTCATAGGCATTTGGCTATTCATTCACTATAATCTGCTTATAAGCTGTTTGTATTTCCATGACTTATGATTCACTTACATTGAAGTGAGCTATTTTAGCTGTTTGTTGTGCAGTAAGAAGCGCTATCCAATAACCAGCTGAATGGTTCGTTTTTGTTTTAATATACACAGAAATAAGCACTTTCTGCTATTGGGGGTGCACAGTTAAAGTTATGGTTCCTATCAGAAATTTCCCGCAGACCAAGATGTCAAACAAGAATCTGTTATGGCCTTGTTTTGTTTTGTTTTGTTTTTTAAGAAGAAGAAGAAGTTTCTTTGACAATAGGAACAGCTGATAGCCATGATAAAAGAATATTTAGCTCGTATTCAGTCATAGTGTCCTGTAGGAACTGCTGAAATCTATGCCATGCCAAATGGACATCAAAGCCAGAGACAGGAAATTGTAGCTAAAAATGGGATTCGCCATCCTAAGCTGCCAAAAACAAGAGTAAATAATCTCACATGGCGCTTCATGCTACACTGTTTAGACTGCTTCCAGTAACTGAGTTAATTCAGGTACCTCTGCAGTGTCAACATACAGTCACAACTGCCCTCTCCTCTAAGTCAATAAATAAACATCGATTATTTCATTCTTCACGTTTGTTCGACAAAACTAGCAAATGTTTTCAGGCTGACATCCTGCTTCTATGACAGAGGTTCTCTTCACACCTACTTATCTACAGTATGCATAACCATGAATAAAAGTGCAGAACAGTAAAAACCTAAGTGTTTCCTATATATTAGTGCCTTCACATATTCTGCATGGGGATCTTGTCAAGCAACAGCTTCCCTGGCTTGTGACAGTTTTTGTTGGAGCTGGCTTTTCTTAGGTTAGAAACTTCACACCCACAGTATATGTGATCCCTATTTGAGCTGATAAGCTAACTGGTAGCAACAGGTGGCATCGGAGCTGCACAGGAAGAGATTTCACAGGGTTTCATGGAGAGTTTGGACACTTATTTTATTTATTTGGAACAGAAAATTACATGGAGTTTCTCTATCTGTTAGACAATAATAGGTTTTGATTTTCTAAAATATTAATATCATAAGAAAATGAGGATGGCAATAAAGGGAGATAGAATAATGATTTTTACTTGTATTAAACATTTAAATTCAACTAATCCCATTCTCTAAACTGCAACTCAGACAAGAACAAGTTATGAACAGGGATCTCCTCAGAAATTCTATCAAAACTTTTTAAAAAAAATTTTTATATAGACAACATCAAATTTAATACTTGCAAGTTTCCAATCTAATATATACTTTTGTTATCGAGAATCACGGAAAAAAAATACATACATTTGAGTCCGTACTTAGTACTATATACTGCAAAAAATGTTGCTCAGCTCATTTTCTAATACCTGTTTTATTTTACAGACAACAACAATTTTTCTTTTCAGACATTGGAAAGGATAACTTTGCACATAACAGAACATTCTGAAAGTAATGGGACATACCTTGTTTAGCTTTACAAAATATTCCAGTCCAGCTTCCAAGGGATTAGTGTCACAGTTCATCTGTTAAAGAAAAAAAAAAAACAAAAGCCATCTCTACATGGTGGCCTATAGCAGGTTTTACCTTTAAAAAAATAAAATTATTATTATCCTGTGCATCTTTCTATTTATTTCTGGATCAATGACATCCACATTGCTTATGTGTAACATCCATCTGAATACACTGTAAGCTTCCTCATACATGACTTCAAGCATAATATTTTATTATCCTTAACATGAAGTGTACATTCGTAACTCCTGAATTTAAGTTTCAATGTGCAAAGTGAATACACATTACAATCAGAAATGAGAGTTTTTTTCAAAGCAGAATGGAACCTGCAGAAGCTTGAATAATTGGGTTATAAAAATTAACTGCAACACACCAGAATGCCTCAGCTAGAGACAAAAATAAGATACAATGCCAGGTTTTCTTACTGCCTTCCTACTGGGGGACGGAGGGATAATGGTTTGTTGGGCAGCGTTACAAGCAAGAATGAAAATAATTGTCAGTGAACCAAGCAAAAGTACTCCTAAATGCCCAGCATTTTGTCTTCCTTGTTTCTTTCCTTTCCAAAGGAATCACACAAAAAAATCAGGTAAGCAGAATGTTACTGTTTTTCCCCCAGTTCTCTAGCTCTCCTGAGTATTTCCTTACTGTGGTAAGTAAATTCACTAGAAAGAAACTAATGGGAAATGAGTAAGTTACAGACACATGATAGAGCAAGAATAACTGGCCTCTCATGACATAATTACTCAGAAATAAAACATTTTCAGAACCCATCTGCCAAATCTTTGATTTCAAAAGCCTAAACTCAGCAAGACCATCATAATTTTGTGATACACAATGGGCAAAAGTATCAGTGAATCAACACAAGTGTCTCTCTGCCAGCAGAGCATTGGAGTACAGTAGTTATTTTTTCATTTAGAAAAGGCGCTGTTCAAAATTACAGCACTTTCAGCTCAAAACAGATTTCTTTTTATGCTAAACTTAAAAACTGGAACAAGAAACAAAGACTATCTGTGTTAATTCAGACTAAAAGCTGCGTAGTCATAGTGAAATAAAGAAACAGAAAGAATAATAAAAAAAGTTTTACTTCCTGACCTCTGCCCCCCAGGCTCGGAAACCCTTTTCTAGCCTTAAAGCATTCAGAGCATATGTTCCAAAGTTGTCAATTCCCTCTTTTTGGCCAGCATCCATGATTGCATTGTAAAGAGCTACAGAGTCTTCTTTTCTATGATACAGTTCCCATCCCAATTCACCTGTTTGACAAACAAGATTAGTATTTCCATCAACTCAGCATTGAAACAATCCTAGTAACTAATGCAGTCTGTTGGTAAAAAGTAAGGAGCAGCACTGTATTCGTTAACGTTATAGGGCCAATTCTGCTATCATACAGAAAGCCAATTTCCCTGTAAGAACCACAAGAGAATTCATGCCCTAGCTCTTAAGCAGTGGTAATATTATTCTAATTTAAAATGTTTACTGACATCTAAGTGGGGAAAAAAAAAAAAAAAGACCCAAAATATTGGCAAGAAATGATCATGTAACAAAGTTGCACTTAGGGATGAAGCTTAAGACATTATAAGCAGGTGATGAATCTACAAGTGAACAGCACATGTAACACTGCAAATAAGCAAAAAGTGAACATTTCATACTTTGCACACTAGAAAGAGAATATGAATTTCAGTGACTTCAGCTGCTTCAGAAAGCTCTGAATTCATTCAATTGCAATAGAGATTAACATAAAAAAAAATTAACTCAGAAAAGCTAATATTCCAAATTTCAGTGTTACATTTTAAAAGCACTTGACAAAAAATATACGGTAATCCAAAACCAATTCCTGACGTTGGTTTTGCAGCAAATACCACAGAGGTTATCAGAACTGCCCTTTTGTTCTGTAAAATAAATATTTACACCACAGGATATTCTAGAGAAGAGGATCTTGGAAAATTTGGAACCGACCATGACCAGATTACATGTGAAAAATCAATGAGCTGGGTTTCCTCACACATAAAAAAAAGCATGGTGAACCTACTTAAGAACATACAGTGAGGTTTATTATTCAATATACTTTTGATTATACTGATTATATATTTTTTTTCCTCTTAAAGAGTCTTCTCTATCACTCACCTGTGTATGATATCCTTATGGCAGTAACAGCAATATCAGAGAGTTTCAAATGTCTAGACTGGAGAAATTTAAATGAGTCATCACTCAGATCCTCAGTTGTCAATTTCTGGAGGACCTGTCGTGCATATGGACCTGCTATACCCAGTACTCCCATCTCATCGGTCACGTTTTCTATTTCAACTTTGTATCCACCTCTCGCTACTTCCTCTTCTATCCATCTGCATGTAAAACACAACAGTGATGTTAACTTTATGTTCTTGATCCATATCAAGAGTAAAAATAAAAGTGTTTTTTTTTTTTTTCTTACTGCTCAAATTCCGGTGAGGTAACTGGTAAAAGAACACAAGTGTCTGAGGTACAATGAGGAAAGTGGGAGAACTTAGATACACTATTTCACGGAATATTTCACAGAATCACAGAATGGCTGAGGTTGGTAGCGGTCTCTGGGTATATCTGCTGCAACCCCTGCCCAAGCAGAGACACCCAGAGCAGGGTGCCCACCACCATGACCAGGTGACTTCTGAAGATCTCCAAGGAGAAGATTCTGTGGGCAACGTGTCCTACTGTTCTGTCACCAGCATAGTAAAAGTGCTGTTCCTTAATGTTCAGACAGAACCTTCCGCATTCCAGTATGCATCCAGTATCTGTTGTCCTGACAAATTACCACTAAAAACAGACTGGTTCTGTCCTCTTTGCATCTGCCCTTCAGGTATTTATATACACATTGCTAACTTTCCATTTAAGCATTCTCACATCCATGCTGAACAGTCCCATCTCACTCAGCCTTTCCAACTGGGAGAGATGCTTCAAGTCCCTTCATCAACTTAATGGTCCCTGATTGGATTCTGTACAGTATAGCTATGTCTATTCTACTGGACTGCCCAGAACTAATCACACTATTCCACATGAGGCCCCATTAGTGCGGAAGGGAAGGATTACCTCCTTCAACCTGCCAATGATACTACTGCCCAGGATACACCAGCTTTTTTTCTGCAAGGCTCATGCTCAACCTGGTGTCCATCTGGATCCTGAGATCCTTTTCTACCAAGCTTCTTCCTGGTGGTCTCCACCACTGAATTCTGGGCTCTGGTCTCAGCCATTCAGCCAAGTTTCAATCTACCTCGCTGTCTGTCCATGTAGCTCATAGCTTGTCTACAAGAATCTTGTGGGTGACTGTGTCAAAGCTCATATTGAAGACCAGGTGGACAATACCCACTGCTCTACTCTCACCTATGAAGCTAATCATTTCATCACAGGAACATATCAATTTGATCAAGCATGACATCTTGGCAAATCCGTGCTGACTGTTAGGAGAAAGAATTGAAATCTTAAAATCATAAGACTTGAACACAGACATGCATTTGGATTCAGAAGGTGTTAATAAAATCTCAGTATACAAAAAGAATAAGCATCAAACAGAATGAACGTAATGAACTTCAACATAAATTTCTGGGCTGACATAAATGTACAAATGTTATTGTTGCTTCCTGAATGCAGTATTTAAAGTACTGGCAGCAAGTTTAGCTTGCAGTCTTGCTCTGATTAGAAACTAAAGCTGCATACATCTTTCAGGAAATTCACAAAGTAAATGAAAGGGTTTGTTTTTTAAAAAATCTTATGAATTACTGTTTTGTTAAACAGTGTTTAATGACCTCAGGCCCAAGGAAGTACCAAAAAGATCTGCAGAAATTCTTCAAAAGTAAATGCATTAGGCCTGTCCTTTTTTACAAGCATGGGGCTGTTAGAGAAGTGCAATATGCATCATGTGTAAGGGTAGTAAACTTCAACTTTCATGTATTAATTCACTTTGAAGAACTGTTGTCAGAAATTATAGGAAAAATCTTCTTTTTCTGTATTATGTCTGTACAGGCACTAAGAACACTATAAACATGTATCTGATTGGAAAAAAATATCCAGTGAATCTTACTGAAAGAAAAAAAATGAAATGGAGTCAACCTGCAGCTGCTTCTACCTCCTTTCTTTCACTTCACTTTCTGGCCCCAGAGCCCAAAGCAGAAGACATTATCACAGTATCAGAAATAATACTATTCATCTCCATTAGCCAGGTCAGTGCCTCTGGGGTCATCTGTGTTAAAAGTCAGTTCTCTTTTTTACGTAAGAGAAAACACTGGAAAGGAACAACCATGCCATGTTCCATCGTACAATGCCAAACACAAATAGGTTCAATAACAAAACAAGAACTACTTAGATTAAAGCATATTACATAACTGTCAGTAAATTATCCACCTTTTATACCAACATTAAACCCAATATTCAACTGCCTATATTTCAGGATTCAGTTAAAACAAGTTACTAGGAAAACAAGTGAATTATCACTTATTCAATGAATATGTAGAATTATCTTGAAACTAGTGAAATGACTGTTGAATAATTATTAAGAATCTGGCACTTATTAAAATGATCTCTATATTAATATGATTGTATGGCATTATGTACTTACGATATCAAAAATAAGTTTACCTCAGATCATGAAGTTCTGACCCTGAGCCAGTTACAAGCATAAATTCTCCTGGATACAGTTGAGACACTGTTAGCTCAGCATAAACTTTTCCTCTGGGTGTCAACATATGGCTTATATTTGTGGAACCAACCTACAGAGTACAATTTCTAGTTAGTAAACATGCAGAGAAAAACCTCTGAATTTTTAATCATCATTAAATATGTGGAAATACGCGTTTACTTAACAACTTTTTATGCTTGTTCTACTATAACCTAACAAGAGAGAATCAGCCAAGCTTAACATTTACAGGCTAAATTCCATATATTTCTCCATAGAAATCACATAAATAAAGATCTTTGTAAATATTTTCTGGTCGTGTATTAAACGTTACCAAGAACGCACTTTAGATGCAAACAGATCCAATGAATTTGAGTTTGTTTGCTGATCACCAGAATTTAAAAAAAAAAAACCTTGTACAGAACATTGATGTAAATATTCTTTTTCAACCATGTGAATAACACTTTCAAAGCCCAAAAGGATGACATATTCTGTGTCTCTTAATTTAAAGGAAAAACCACTAAGCTTGCTTATGTTTTTCTGCCTCGATGTATTCACTTCTTTCATATTTTATCCAGTTCTTGCTTATGAATCAACATCATTGTATATCTGGATCAGATTCTGTGTATAAATGTTTTCCCAAAAGGCAAAATTTCAACAGGAATTTAGCTGTGACAGTAACATGTATGCATGTTCATACAGATGCCATCTGTACAAACAGAAATTTAAATGTGCCGGAGCAATGTTGTACACCTTTTGCTTTCTTTTGCTCTTTCTTATTCCCCTCAGCAACTCTTCCATATCCTACAGAAATTATTCATTTTTGTCTTCATAATTTCCCATTTAATGTTGCTTTAACTTCAAAATATAAATGTATTCAACAAGTGTTAGCAATGCCAGCTGATGATAGTCACACCACCTCTACACAAAGCTGGAGAGAAGACGTTTAAACTATTTAATACAGTATAATATATGAACATGTGGCAGTTTAGGATCTTTTTTTTTCCTCTCAGATCTATGGGACAAGATTCTTGTGTACAGGCTTCACATCCAGCTGGCTCTGAACTCCAAGAAGACTTCTAGCTTCATGACTATAGTTTCAGTGTACTTAATGTTTTCCCCATGTCTCCTCCTTTTGCTGTCTAAAGTAGACAAAACCATAATCTATAGCCAGAAAGAAAAGTGTAATTCCATCCCGGAATAACAGAACCTCATGGCTGTAGCACTTCAGAAAAGAACAAGACATACCTTTTGAAGCAAATCATTGAGTCACAGAGTTGTTGACATTAGAAAGGATCTCATATACGAATGACTGGCGCTAGATCTCTGCAGTTAGGCACTAGATGAGAATGGCTTACAAAGCAGGAAGACAAAAGGGACTCAAGGAGCACTACCATGAACTGAGGACCAGTAATAAGAAGCCTGAGTTAGTTTGCCAGCGTGCCATTCTTCATATTCTGAGTATCTGTGAGCAGATTCGGAATTGTGGAGAAAGGACAGGTGTGAGTTTGAAAGCTGAACACCTTGAACATTTGCAACCCGGCCTGCTCTAGGCAGCCAGATATAACAAACAGTCATTATGAGCTGTGTGGAAAACAAGCATGAGATAAATTTAAAAACAAAACAGAACGTTCATTTGGAGATTCAGAAAAAATACAAAATCCAGCTATGGTCTGGCAAGAACACATCCCATTGCTATCCTTTGCTACTTGAAGCTGCATCTTAGGCAAGCAGCTTCCAAGTTATTCAGGTATCATTGTAAATGAACTCCAGGTTTTCTTTAGATCAGGATTTGAAACACGAACTTTTTGTCTGAATGTGAGAAAACACATTTTTAATGTGAGCCTGACAAAGCACTGGAATGGAGTACCCAGAATGGTTTTGGAGTATCCATCCTTTGAGATATTCAAAACCCATCTGGACACAGTCCTGGGCAATCAGCTCTAGGTGGCCTCCTTTAGTAGATGTTCAGACAAGATGACAAGAATAAGGATTCTTATAACATCAACAACTCTGCCACTCAATGATTTGCACAAAAGGTACATCTGAAAGCTACTTCAGTACAAACTCCACAGCTCCTGCTCCTGACACTGAAATTTCTTCAAAGGACAGGAGTGCTTGGCTATCTGAAAGATATTATGACAGTATTATGTCACATTTTCCACTTCTGAAACACATCTTGTTTGCCTAAATCTTACATTAAAACAGTTATCACAATCCCATTTACCTTTGGAACAACATTTGCAAACAGATGATCCAGCAGCTTCACAGAATCAGCACCTTTTACTTTAAACTTGCCAAATGGTGTCAGGTCAATCACACCAACCTTTTCCATAACCTGTTTGTACTCACGACCCACTGGATCAAACCAGTTTGTGCGCCGAAAACTGGGTCTGAAACAGAGCATTCATACACTGAAGCCTTCAGTTTCTTCAGTTCAATAAGAGATAGACATTCCAAATTGTAGGTAGCTTACCCAATATTTTGCTTGGTCTAACATAGCTTAATTATTAAATCCTCTAACAACAGAGAAAGATATGGGTTCATATTTTATCAACCACTCTGTAGAATAAACTGTGAACTGATCAAATGTTGGAAGAAAGTAGTAGTCTGTCATACGTAAATTTACAGAAAAAACAATAATAGAAGATCAACATAGTAGACATCTTTTATCTGAAACAAGTAATCAATGTATCCTTGCCTTTAATCTAAGTCATCTGGCCCTTGCTGACAACTTATCAGACAAAAATAAATATATAAATAAATAATCTTTAATTTACTTGTATCCAGTCTCATCTCCAGGTTTGTAGAACCAATGAGGTTGTTCCCATCCTGCGTGAAATCCCATTGAGCATTTTGTTTTCAGCAAATCATACAGCCCACTAGACCTCTCTGTTGGTCTCCCAGCAAATCTTTCTTCTTTAGGGTAAATAACTAGAGAAGAAAGACAAAAAAAACTACATCACAGAACAGAACGTACAAATGTGTATGTGAACAGAAATCTAGAGGCAGGCTTTGTTGGAACTGATTTTCAGAATATAAGTACAATTAAAATGTTTTCTTACTAATGTTATTAAAACCGTAAGATTCTCTTGCTTTGACAGCTGTGTATTCTGTAGTGGTCCACTTTCCGTAGCGATTAGGATCTAATTCTATCAGGTCAAATGGAGGTTCCCCTTCAAGGATCCAGTCACTCAGGTACTTTCCTATGCCACCAGCATGTATAATTCCATACCTTTAAAAAAACACAGAAAGCCCTACAGTGCCAAAACTTGCTTTTTTTTTTCAGTCAATACTAGCACATATTGCTACTACATCCCCTAACTTTTCCTTTTTGTTGTTTGTTCCACTTTGTCTTGTTTCCCAAGATTACATTCTTTACTGACAGATACTTCTACTGCCCCATGGGTAGCAAAACTCCACTGATGTATGGCAGCTGTAGAGCTTAAGACTACAGAAAACTCTGTATCTGAAGTTCAGAATTTAATAGTCTCTGCCAGGAATATTAACAATTAACACTAAAGAAAGTTCTCAATTAAATGATACCCATTAAATACAATTTCTAGCTACAAACTACATCTTTTACAATCAAATTTGATTAAACCAGACTCAGAATTGAAAACAAGACTAAGACATTCTAGCAGCTATGGTGAATGTTCTCATTACAGAGACAAGAACAGCAGCAAAAGTTAAGAGATAGTATTATCAAGACTGTCTTAAGTAAGAGGGTGACACATCAGGACGTAGAGTTCTTTTGTTGGGAATTTGTACTGAAGGAACAATAGAAGACACCAAAGTTAAAACCTCACAAACATTTCATACTCAAAAGTAAAGAAATGATAGATCCAAGGATTTCTTACTAAAGCATTTTGTACATAATTTGATCTTTCAAATACTCAACATCTTAATATCCTTGAGAAAACAGCAATGTAGGAAACATGATATTGTGTTGAGGGACATGGTTTAGTGGGAGCTATTGGTAATAGGTGAATGGTTGGACTTTTAGGTCTTTTCCAACCTTGGTGATTCTGTGATTCTATGAATTGCTGTTCATAATTTTTCTGTGCCCTGAATTAAAAAGATAAAGAACTTCTTAGAAAGAAATAATACAAATTGATCCTACTTCATACACATAAAATGATGATTTAGTCCTATCCCTTAATCCTGGCACTTTCTAGCTGTAGAATGCCTGACTTCACAGTCTCCATGAGATTACTTTGATAAGAGTGCTGCTGTTATAGGGATGTATCTTCACAGTTTTTGGGGGTTTGGCAGTGGCTCTTTCGTTTTGTTTTGTTTTGTTTTGAATAAAACTAATATCAGGCATTTGAGCACATGAAGTAGTTCTGCCAAACATACTCCTTTAGGATGTTCATCAGAAATCTTCAGATTCACAGAATAACTGCTTGTAAACAGCCACTAAGTGCTACTGAATAGCTAGCCACTTTTGGTGCTGATTTAGTTAGCCAACTGTGAGATATTCATGGGTTTCAGTTTTGTAAACATAGCTCTAGGAGACATTATAGCCACCCCAAGTTTCCCTGCACCATTAACTGTAACCAAAAGCAGGGATAATGCAGCACAGAGCCCACTATGGATGACAACAGCTCAATCGCAGTGAATTTCTTTTTTATCTTCAGCTGATGACTGGCGAGTTAATGGCACTGTATCTCCATGGGCAAGACAGACTAGGTGGCAGCCCTGCAATGTGGAGCTGCTATGACAGGTACAAAACTGCACCTGGGCTGACTGGTTTCTGCATTCTGCAGAGCTTTCCAACATTGACTCTGCACATACAGCTAGTGAACATATGGTGCTCCCAGCAAAGTCCACATCATCAAAGATATTAAATTGCCCAGGGTGCCCAAACCCCTCATCAACTCAGATAAGGAGAGCTGACTGCATTAATAAAGCACAGAATCATAGAATAATCAAGGTTGGAAAAGACTCACAAGTCCAACCATCCACCATCACCAATAGTCCTCACTAAACTATGTCTTAATTCTGCTATAGTTTGCAGTGATGGCAAGGTATAGCTGTAAAGACTGGTACAGCTTGGAGTTTGTCTTCATATGGAAATTTAGAGAAACCTGCCTTAGAGAACACAACATGTCATTCTGTTTTCTTTCCTTCCAGTTCCTGCCAATGATACTCTGCTCCATGCAATCTTCTCCATCATCTCTGTCCTATTCCTGTGCCATACTTGCTCATGATCCCTCCTCTCTGACTTTTGAAGTTTTCCATTCCAGCCCAAAATTCCTAGAAAATCCAAGTCCCTGAACACAGTGGTCCCTTTTCTAATTACTTCACTCCAGGTTCAGCCATTTTTTCTACACTGAATATTTCTATTTCTGTAGGAAAACTCCAACTCAGTCTCCAGCTGTACAACATAACTGTGGATAGAATTCAGGAAGGTCTAGTGAGTCTCTTTTAAGTGTAGCCTTAACTATTATAAAGACTAGTGAATGGGCCTCATCTATAGACTTCCTGAAGAATGGCAGAAAGATACATCTTCTAGGTCACTGCTGTCAAAATGAACGTGAAGTTCATTCTCAGCAAACAGGAACATTAAGAGCTCTTTGAAAGAAAGACTTCCATCAAAAAAGCTTAACATGGCAACACAACATCCATTACAATAATCTCATTCTTTTGAATAGTTACACTGCCTTGGCGCCAACTTCCCTGAATAGAATGCAAGCCTCTTGTTAAAAATTTCAAAGCTATAAATAACTGAAAACAGTCTTAAATGGGAAGCATTGAGCAACGTTAATAATAAACATGCTACATGCCCTGCTAACTATACTTATTAACCTCTTTGCACATTAAAATGCCTAGCATGCTGCTAATTTTAGATAATAAAAATCCTCTAAACTAACAGCACTAAGTCCTCTGTCACAATGTCCATTCCAGCTGACTGTGAGATAAGGATTTGCTAATGCACACGAAAAATTACAACACCGGCAGAAACATCACTGCGACCCAGAAGTGCAGAACAGAGTCAAAAGTCCCTGAAAAGCAGACAAACTAATCCAGTGACAGCATTATAATTGCAACCTGTGTCTATATGTTTAGAGATTAATCAAATTCCTGAAAAAAGTTTTTTTAAGAGACTTAAGCATACAAATTGGTCTCCAGTTATTTCTGTATGGAACTTTGATTCTGCTCCCATTGATGCCAATGAAGGAAAGCAGGCTCCAAAGTCTGGCAGCATAGTAATGAACTTAAATAGTCTTTCTAGTGAACTAGGACTAGGCAAACCACTTTTGTAACTGTAAGTTCTGCAAATGTTACTCAAAGATAACAGTTTTGTTGGTTCTTTTTTTTAATCTAAGCAGCAAAGGTGAACACCTTTCACAATGAATCATTGCAAAATTACCAAACCCTTTTATTTTGAGGGCCTCAGAAAGCAAGTCAGTGATACTGCCTTATCTTACAATCTAAGGTTTTGTTTGGTTTGGACATAAAGAACACTAGGAAAAGCTTAGCTGGATTTTGAACAGCAAATTAGGCAATTGGAAGAGCAATGTAAACAGAACGTGTTCAATAACATGCACCTGGAATTGCACTCAGTTCATTCTATCAATCTTAAGACAACAGGCAAACTAAGACAATTAAAGATAAGTCAGTAAGAGTTTTACCACTGACTTCAGTGCAGCCAGACTATATAAAATGCAAATCAGACTCAAAGAAAATATCACAGCGGGCAAAAGAGAATAAACACCACCAGAACAACCATTTTTGTTGTCATATTAACCTCATCACAATAACCTCAACTTTAGTGATACCATTTTCAGCACATACTAAGCAATTTATGAACACAACATAATTCAAAATGATGCATAAAACAAACTGGAAAATTCAGCACTTTCAAGGCTTTCACTTGCTAAGCAGACAGTACCAAATACTACTCACTACATAGCTATTATTTTAATAATATGACAGGCAAAATTTGTCACAACAAATTTACTTACCCAAACCCAATAGCTACCCAGTAATTTCTGACACCCTGATGCGGCCCCACCATAGGAAGAATGTCTGGAGAATAAGTGATAGGACCTGAAACTGTGTTTATGATGTTTGCTTTTTTCAGAACTGGAACCATTTCCATAGCAGCCTCAATATATTCCATTATTCTGTCTAAATCAGACTCAAAAAGTTCTTTTCCAAAACCTGTGGGAATATAATTAAATACTTGTTAATTACACTGAAAATACTTAAACTTTAGTTACAGTTATGCAATCTAGATATATACAGTTTGTACAGAATTTATCAGTATGTTCAAACATTTACCACAGTACATGAGAAAAATGGTGTGTATAAGCCCCTAGTTAACTGCAGGATCAAGTTTACTGTCACTGTCTTTTACGCATATTTGTTTAACTCTAGGGTCATGCAAATTCAACAACGAAATAGAAAAGAACTGGAGAAAGACAGAAAACGCCCTTCCGTGTTAATAAGATCAATTCATTTATCTCATTATGGCAACAAATTGAGGAGAGAAAGAAAGATACAGCTTAGGTCAGCTTATGACTTCCATGGCATTTACTGAAATCACTGATATATTTTAGTCTTTAGTCTGTGCGCTGTAGAAGGACTTGTCACTAGTGGAGGCACTAGTGGAGGGAAGCTGTGACAGTGTCATTCAAAGCCCAACAGTTTAAACTGCTCTTCATTAGGAAATGAGTTCTGTGGGTTTTTATTTTAAACATCAATACACTGGCTTAGGATAAATTTCTGTACAGAAGTTAGTGGAAAACTGCAGCACACATGTAACAGTTATTTTTTTTCTAATAATGAGCAGTATGGCAAGTTTGTGATACTTTTGTACAAAAATTCAATACAGATCTACAGCTCTCTTCCACTTACATCTGAAAGCAGTACTTTGTTTAAGACATTTCTTTGCTGCATCTCTTCCACTACTAGAAAACCACATTGCTTCTGAGAGAACAGTGGGAGTTATACAGACTAAAACATACACTACTGAGTATCAAATCTAAAGATTTAATCTTTTCAGTTACCTGGCGGGACTCCATTTGTGACCCAAGAGTCCTGCAGCTTCATCTTCTCCTGACTTTCATATGGACCAAATAAAAGACCATCTCTTTCTTGCCTTAGATAATATGATCCTTCTAAGTCACGAATCACAGGCAATTCTGTTTTTAGGGCTTTCACTTCAGGGACAGTTGATGTCACAACATACTGATGATGGACAGGTATGACAGGGTGCTCCAGGCCGATCATTTTGCCTATTTCACAGGCCCAAAATCCTACAGAAAACAAACAAAATACTAACATTCAAACACTTTTTATACAATTAATGGAAAAAACCAGCAAAACATTGTCTAAAAGCATTCTGCTTTGTGGAATGTGAAGAATCTATTTCACACATTCACTTTTAAATTTATTTATTGTATTATCCAGCATTACTTTCAGTCAATGATTTGACATTCTTGTTACTAATTTTACCACAAAATATATATATAGGTACTCAAAAACATCGCTGAAAAATATATTTCCAAAAGCTCAGAATGTAATTCAGTTATCAGCTCCACAATCCTCAAGGTTTGTTTCAAAGTAGGTCAGCAATGCAGAGAAATCAAATACACAAGCAGATAAACTAGCTCATACCAGAGCTGTTGTCCTAGCCTCTTACTCACAAACAAAACAGCTAGAGTGCTTTTCCAAGAGAGTAGTGAAGTCCTAACACAGCAAGGCAGTTCTTTCGTCTGCTTAATTTTTCCCTCTTCTTTCATATGTACCATGCAAATTCTATTAATTATGCCTTCCAGGTAACAGTCAATTCATTATGATTTTCCTATTGGCAAGTATTGAGCGTACTTTATTGCAGTTGTCTAATTAAATGTTCAGATATAAACCATAGAAAAAGCAAGTAAAAATTTCCCAGCCCTTAAGCCTGCTTGAGGTCCTTCATGTAAACTTCCACAGATAAAATAAAAGCCTAATTCTTCTCTGTTAGGTTCCTTTCTGGCCAGTTGTTTCTACCTTGTTAGACATATTCATTTAATGTGTACTGGTGATGTACCAGTGTCTTCTTAGTTAGAGCTCTGAAGTGTGGCTCATGTCTGCTGTGAGGCTGTAATATATAGATGCACATAAAAAAAAGACTGAGATGGCAGATGCTCTTACAAGCTTGGAATGTCCTTCAACATGACTTTCCTGACTCTTTGGATGAAAGAATTGAAACCTCAAAAAATAGGAATGAAAGCAGAAAATCTGATAAAGTAGGAACTTCAGAGGAGTCTGTGGCAACAATGTTAGGGTTTGGGAGAAGGCAGAATGGAAGAAAAGGCTGAGGCAACAGGGTCTTTCAAATAAAAGGCAATGTGCTGTATGTACTCCCTGAAAGGAGGCTGTGCAGACTGGTTGCTTTACTGGTCAGCTTCAAATTCTAAGAAAAGCTATTAGCAAGATTTGCTACCTAACAGAGCTTCCTGTTCTCCTAAAGACTACACTCGTGATGATCAGCTTAACATGCAGCTTTTCTCTCTTGCAGATTTTTTGCAGCTTCTGAAGCAGACATTTCAATTCTACATTTTCCAAGAACTGGTCAAATTTTAGCTCATAGGACCCCAAGAGCACTAACATGCCCCAGTGATCTCAACTGTGACATTCACCTACATCCCTGCCCATGGGTCCTGCAGCCCCATTTCTGCTCCGCTCAGTACCAGTCTGAGCTGGTTTGACTGGAGGTGTGCCTGTTTACAGCTCTGTCACAACCATGCCTGTACCTGGCCATGGACCTCATTGATCCAGACCCTGATCTGTGGACTACTTTCCAGGTTGGCCCCTCAACCCAGTCGCATCACCATGGACCTGCTTGTTGATAACTCAGCAGTCTCTGACCTCAGTTACTACCGACTTCCTGTCTTGTCTGTAGCCTGGGATCGTCACTATGGATATGTCTGTGCATCTTCCACACAAATCTGTCTGGAAATCCAGACAATGGGCAGAAGACATGTGCCAGTCTGTGGCCTGCCCCACTCTCTCCCTTGCACCATTTGGGATGAGGCCCTTGCTGGCAAGATCCCTGCCCTACTGCCCTTATTTCCATGCTGCTGGCTGACACTAACTTGGGCATACATCCTCTCATCTCTGGCAAGGCCTAAAGCTAGGGCAATTAGAAAAGCTGAGTTGGGCTTGGAGCCATTACTTCATGCCAGGAGGGCTGTTAATCCCCTATTTAATATTCCAAGACAGCATCAGGCACTAACACTCAGAGTTTTTAAAAGTACCCAGTTTCCAAGAGGAAAGTTTTCTGTGGTAATTCATTTGACAGCTGCTAACAGCCAGGTGAAGAAAGGGACAATGAAATCCAAGATGATGAAATTCATATAACTGAACTAGTAAATAGTTCAGTAAATAGTAAAAAAAAACCAAAACACAGTATCTCCTGTTCTGCATTTATCCTATATGCAAGACATTTCCTCCTGAACTGCAGCCACATTACTAGGGGAGACTCACAGACAGAATAGTTGTTAAATTGGTCAAATTAGCTCACATAAGATTGTGCCATAGTTGTACACCAATTCAAAACATCTTCTTAAGGCTTCCGAAACCTGATTTATGCTTCTTAATGCAAAGAACAACAACAAAAAAACCCTATGAAGCTGAATTTCCAGCACATCTTCAAGAGTTTCCTCTGTTATTACATGACAAATACAAATGTGATTTTAAGCCCAGGCTAAGGGGACCTAAAGGTTACTAATTTAATAATTAAAAAATAATTAACTCATTTACTAGGCAGTCTGCACACTGCCCCTTTCTATCAAGTCCAGGCCATTGACTAGTCAACTACAGTCAGTCTTTATGTAGGTATTACAGTAATTTAACAGTGCTTTAGACTTCACAGAAAGCTTAGGCTTAATTTATTTAAATCATATAAAAGAGAACTCTTCCCCCTAAATCAGCAAAAGGTCTGGTCTTTTACTGTTGCTGTTTCCAGAAATCTAGTAAAGGTCATACAACTAATACCCAATAATTAGCAAAAGTATTAATTGCGTGCTTTGATTTTATATTTTGTGATTTCTTCTTATAATCTTCATGCAGGACAAGCTTGTAGTAATCACTTAGGAATGTCTCAGATTTGAAAGTAAGGCTCTCATTTTCACTGTTATGATTTAGGAACACTGTAGATGTCTTAACATGACTACATATATATATATGATACAATTGAAAGTTACATCAATATCTGTAGGGGACTTATTTTGATTTGGGCATTTCCAGACCACCTCCAAAGAAAACAATTTTAAAGGTCAGTTAATGATCCATTTAAAAGTGAAGAAAGTGAAATAGCACTTACACATTTGCAAAATAAATAATACTCCAGGCATGATATTCAAAGAAATTCAATATTTCTGCTTACTTGTTAAAACAAAATTAGTTTGAAAACACATAGAGAGCAAACATACTCAAGATCCTCAGAGAAAGTAAAAATGGTAGACTTAATTTTATATCTTTGTAACATAACTTTGCTGCTTTCAAAATTGTTTGAAAACAAAACAAAACAAAACTAGAAAAACATTAAGTTTCCAGAAATACATGGCAAACAATTGATTTTAAACTGCCAATAAATTAAAAGCAAGTACTTTAGGCATGCTCAAAATAAAATCTTACTTATCATACTTCTAAAAAAAAAATTCATAGTTAAGCTAAATGCTTATTTAATTGTTCAAAACCACAACAGCTGGCATTTACTAAATGAAATATATCATACTTTCTTTGTTTAAAGTTTTTGAACCATGTGCAAAAGCCATTATAAACACAAAAATGACAACGGAGAGAATATGTTCTCTAGAACAAAATTATAATTGGAAGCAGATGTCAAGTCGTATCACAGATAGAAGAGATAAATGAAGGCATAAATTACATCTCAAGGACATTTATAAAGATTAAATTCTAGAGACTGCAAAACATCTGATGCAGAACTATCTACTGGTGATATTACTGAGCATATCTGTTCAACTATGTAATCTATCTCTTGTATTTAAAAGCAGAGAGAATCTTCCATCACTACATATGTATAAATGGTAGTGTACAGATTGTGCACAGGCCTGAACATGTGTGCTTATGTATGCATATGTACATTGCACCAACAAACTAAATCAGCTATTTTTTTTTAGATTTTAATCAACTTTCTGTTATGAGTAGGCTGAAAATCACTCTAACAGCCTCAGTGCTAGTTAGGTCTTGTCAAAGATTATTTATTAGACATCTACTCTTTTCCAAAATGGAAATCCCACATAAGGAACAGGTAAAGTTTGGTTTAAACTAGTTTGTTCCAATTTCACGGCAGATGCCGGTTGAGGGATGAGGGAGGAAGAAAGAATGTGGAGAGCCATTCTGGTGGAATGAGATAAGGCTGAGAAGAAGAATAAATGTTAGCTGAAGGAACATTTATAAGAGATATGGTTTATTCAGTATTAAGTTCACATCCTTAGCCAGAATGCTAACCAATACGTGCTTCCAGTGTTCATTTTGGCTGAAGAGTGAGCAGTATATTTTTTGGTTTAATAAGATATGAAGTCAGAAGGAGACTATGAAAAATTTGTAAGGGCTCATTTTGATTTTAACAGACTCTGAGAAGCAGTTACTAGAGAATTCTGCCTAGTGATGCATAAGCCAAAGATGAGTACACTACAAAAATTTAAGGAAATTACTACGTCTGTGAAACTCACACTTCATCCATATGATGTAGAGCCGGTATTTTGGAATTATAAATATCTACAAGTTTGGAGCCCAAATACGAAGTCTGACTGTCAAAAGAGATCCTCGTTCCATAATCTTGGAATGTTTCTAGGCTAATGCACCCATCCTGCCTAAGAAACGACACAAGGATCCCTTGACACAAGGATCCAAGAGAAGTTATGATTTTTTGTAACTGAATGCTGTCATGAAACAGTTCACGACCTAAACAAAGAATCCAAAGGCAATCTATATATAGATGCCTTTCGTATTCTAAGTGCTTGGCTTTGCAGTCTACATAAAATTACTTTAATGTAGTTTTCCCATCTGTGTGGTTACCTGCTTTCTAACAAGCACACTGAACTCCTCTAGACCTCTTCAAAATGTAATTATGGCACATTACATTGACATCATGATAGTCCATGCATGGAAATTCAATGTAGGCTATTTTAGCAAGACTGACAGCAACAGCAGATGAATAACTATGTATGTAAAAGCATATAGATGAGAAAGCACACTTTTCAGTGGGTTTCTCAGTATTTACTAAAAGCCTGGAATGTCTTATACAGGGGTCTCTGCATTCCTTACATGAAAAGGTCACCAATACATACCATTTTTCTGTCCAGAATACAACCATTTTAACTCATTCCCTCCAAAAATCTCACCGTTTCCATCTTCTTACCACCCTTTCTCAGCTAGTTTGTTTGTTTGTTTTTTCCAGATGCAAGTCAGTTTCCCTCCTTTGTCACATCCTGTTCCACTTGCTTTGTCTTCCTTCCAGCCCACTCACGTCTACCTTCCTCTTGCTTCTTCTTGCTTCTTCTGCTTCTTTAATCCTGAGATAGTTCAGGCAAACCCAGTTCTCAAATAGCCTTTTTTATCTTTTATTTTTTTTTCCCCAAATAAAAAGCTCCTCTGCTTTCTGTAATGAAACATATGGGATCCCTTCAAGCTATCTCTTTTGTGTCTCCTCCACCAGTCTCTCACAGTCTGTTCCTCCCTTATTCAACACCTCTCAGGTGCTCTAGCACCAAAGCTGCCAGGGCTCCCAACTACATTCCAGCACCTTTCTCAAGAATTTCACTCTTTCAAATTACCCCTTTCCAATCCAACTGACTCATGTTTTAAAGTATTAGCCATAGTTAGCATGTCCACCAACAAGAAGAGTACCTGTCTCATTCAACTCATTTAGGAAAATAAAAATAAAACTTGTTTCTTTGAAGCAGAAATATCAGTTTGGCTTCATTAACAAAATGAAGAATAAAAATAGTATATTGCAGTTGGGAAATCTTTGCTACATTGTATAACTGTATTGTTAAGCAAAGTGCACATTTAAAATACTATGCAAAGTACAACAAAAATCTCTTTCAATGATATGTGGTTAGAGTTAAACCTTAGAGAAAAATAAGTTATCTTTTTTGGTACAAATCCTCACTCTCTTTGAAAAAGAACAATGAAGGTATTTCTACTTCATTTGTATATCTCATCTCCCTAACTAGTTCTCATAAGATTTTAGAGGACAACATTCACAGACTGTCTCCTCTACACAACTTAGTGCATGATAGAAGGTGTCTCTTCTGCTTCTGAAATCTAAGAAGACAGCCTAACTAGTAACTTCTGGAGACAAACCAGAAAGAAATATTATTAATGCCTAGTCAAGAGCAACTAACTAGAGAGCTAAATTTTCATAATAATGTAAAGTAATACACACAGAGTCTATTTTACCACAAACCAAATGAATACTCAGAACCCCATATATTACTCACTTCTGTAAATCACACAATTCAATACAGTTCCTCAATGGATCTGGTTTGTAAATCAGAAGAGAATAAAAATGATTATGTTAAATCCTACCTGCAGCATTGACAATTCTCTTTGCTTGAATTACTCCAAGGGGAGTTTCAACGTCCCATGTCCCATCTGATCGAGAGTTTAGATTAGTCACTTGGACTGGATAACTTAATTGGGCACCATATTTTCTGGCTCCTGCAGCCAAAGCCATTGTCAGAGAATAGGGATCTATATGACCATCTCCAGGGTTATATAGGCCTGCTAAAACCTAAATGGAGGAAAAATCACAGAAAATGAAAGCATATAAAAACAACGAATTTTGTTTCAAAAATGCTTTATTTTCTGAATGTGATCTACTTTGATTTCTTGAGTAAACCTTAAGGAGACAAATCAAAATAAATCTAAAAAACCAGAATATTATGACTGAACAGTGGCCCAAATGAAATAAAATTCCTCAGTTCTCCCATGTAATTAAAGGCTTAAATGCTTTAGAATTATAGCATAGAGTATTCACTAAAATCTGAGTGATTTCGTTCATTTCTTTTTTCACTGAAAAGCAGGAGTTTCTCACACCACTTGTATGAACAGGCTCTAGAATTAAATTTCTGATCAATATTTAAATGCAGTAGAAGTTATTTTTAGTGAAATTAGGTTCTTTACCTTATCCATGTTCAATAAGGGGAATAGCTCTTGCACTTTCTCAGGTGTAATTAGGTACTGCTCTGTTGGATGCCAACCAGCACGAGTCATTTGGTATCTGAATTCATCCACCCTAGTAGGGGTTGATGCAATTCTGATGCTGCCAGGCTGATGAAACCCCACAGCCTAAATGAAAAAGTAGAAGAGAAATAATGCAAGAACATTTACTTAACTCCATAAATACATGTTACTATACTGTGGAAAGTCCACAGAAATTCTGTCATTAGCACAACGAAAAAGTCTCATGTAAGTCAAACATTCTTGAAGGAACAGGATATAGAAGTGATCTCTTAGAGTTGTTGTTTTGTTTTAAATGTTATCAAATTAGCTTCCCAAATAAATACATAATATCATCAAAAAAGTTCTAAAAAGTTCTGTGAAGATCTGATTAGTATTTAAATGTACAGATCCACTTTCGAAACAGACAATCAGATACATCTGGAAATAAATAACAGTTTATATTAAAATTTATCACCTACATAATTTTCTACTGAGATACAGCAGAATAAGCCGAGCTGACCAAGCACTTTTATGAACACAATGAATAATCTCTCTCCCTTTTATCTTTCTAATAATGTAGACATCCTTATATATTTAGACACCATATGCTCACTTTTTGGTATATATTATGTACTTCATCTTTTCTCCATTACTTCACAAGATGTTAATATGACTTTCAGTACAACTTCCAATGACAGTTTGCTGTGCTATCTTAGGTAGCTATAGAAAATGGCAATAAAAAGAAGAAAAAAGCTTTTTATGACAATTAACTGATTAGTAGACTAGTACTATGTGTATCATGCAGTTTCTGCTATAGTATGAAGCAAGCATGAGTGTAGTAAATGAATGGCTGAATGATGCCAGATAAGGAATACAACTCCCTCTCTGCATACCCATTCCTTAAGTCACTAAATAAAAACATGACTCTTAAAGGGATAGGAAGAATTGCAGCAATCTTCTCAAGTACTATCTATCACAGTATCACAGTATCACAGTCTCGTGCGGGTTGGAAGGGACCTTAGAGTTCATCATATCATATGAAATTAAAAGTGGACAAGTTTAAAGCAGGAATGTATCATAATCAATCCACTCATTCCAGGTCCTCGATGCTATTTTAGTTCCTACATGAAGCTAAAGTTGCAGACACTCTATCTGCTGAACTTCTGAGATGTTTGATGAAAACCATCTTCTTAAACTTCAGAAAGATCTTGGAAACAATCCTAAATATTTACTGATGAAGCATCGCATCAGACTTTAGCAGTGACATGCAGGCTGAAGAACATGTTTAAATAAAAGGTAAGCCTTATGATAGTCCCTAACAATTACATACAATCTGTCCATTCCAAACTTTTTTGTAAGACTATTAATAAGATTTATAAATATTTGAATTCATACTTAAAAAGTCAGTTACCTGTCCAGTCTCTTCCTCCAGCTTTTCATAGAGCTTGATGCTGTAAGCATGGATTTTCTTCAGGTTTATTCCAGGGTGAAAATAAGTAGTTAAGCCAGCCTCAAGAAAGAAAAAGGAACAACAACATAGTGATATGATTAGAAATGCGATGTTTTCTTTCCCTCCCTTCAACTGTCATTCAAAAAGGAACTGTCAAGATACTGTAAAGAAAAGCAACACATGGATAGAGACAAGTGCCATGAAAAGAAAACCAAAATTCTTTCCCTACTTAAGGAATTCTTCTCTGCACACATGTTTTTCCACCTGTCCTTTCTCATCAAATTTGGCAGCTCCCGATACTCTTGCAGTTGTCCTCTCCTATAGTTTCCTTTCTTCCTTAACTTATAGAGTTGTTTCAAATTGTTTGGAAGTGACACACAACCCTCATCAACTTCAGTCTCTGCAGTTGTCGTGTTTCAGAAGTAACACAAGAAACTGGTATTTGTATGTTGCACACTGTTTTTCCAGGTCTGAATTCAGAAAGCTGAGGAGCCCTCTTGGGCCCATACAAACATGAAAGCAAAAAGTTACCACAGCCTTTTCTGCATGTAAGGAAACTATTCACTTGCCTCCTCTAGAGCCAGCTTTCTTAATCTAGTGACATATACTTAAAATAGTTAAGCACGTGTCTCTGCATCTCCAGAATTCAGCATCTCACTGAAATCCTTCCAAGTGAAAAATCACATTACATTTTCAAGCTAATTGTTTTAAATATTTTCATAGCGTATCTCCCTTTGCTGACTAAAATAGATCTTATTCATAGATAATGACTGCTTTGATTATTAATTCAAATTACATATGAAGGATCTATTTACTTACATGGATATATTAAAAGTACAGTGCAGTGTTTTTTAAAACAGTTGAAGGAGATAGACACCAGAGTTCACCTTTGAGTTCATAGACATTTTAAGGTAAAAACAGCAGGGCATCCAAAGGTAAAAGTTAACACAAACAGCAGAGTTTTAGGCTAGCCACAGTGTAAGAAGTTTTTCCTACTTCTCTTCAGGTGGATTTTATCTTTCTGATATGTTACATTTTATATACAGCACCATATTGCACCAAAGAAGTGATATTATGTATTTTTCATTTGTGAGGGTATTTTATTCATACATTTGGGTGCAGTTCCTTAAGCATGTCTGATATTGTTTGTCACCCAAACAATCTGAGTTTAAAAACTGTCATGCAAATATGTACGAGCAAAAAGTATCCACCAAGTGCTACATTAAATACAAAACAAGAACCTTGAATTCAGGAAGGCCTTAAATAGGTAAAAAGCAGGGCTACTTCACTGCAGAATCTGTAATTAAAACTTCCTTGCTTCCTAAAAAATAAGCCCTAAAGGTTGTGGTTTTTTTTTTCTTCTGTGTATATAACAAATAAATACATAAATAAAAGCAATAAATTAGGCACTGAAGTGTTTACATTTCTTCAGCCATTTACAATAATCAATGGGCAGTTCATTCATTTGCACCTGGAAGCTGTGCCACCTCATATTACTTTTACTGTCTTCAGTTATTTATGAAAATGTTTTCAGTGTGATCTTTCCTTTTTTTTCTGAATTTAGGAATATCTTTTCCAAGTTAAGGAAACTCCATGTTAGTGGCCGCTGTTCTTAAAGTCATTTTAATCAATAAATCACAAACTACTTACAAATTAGCTATAAAACCATACGAAGTGCATTAAATTTCAAGAATCTATGACATCTTTAAGTGAAGAAAGGAATTCTAAACATACTTAATACCTTTGGCTTCTCATGAAAAATGTTTCTGATTTCAGAAATGTAATGAGACAAATATAACTTGGCTGGACCACAACAAAATTAAGATAATTACAGAATAATTTAGGCTGAGTAGGACCTCAGGAATTCTGTAACCTCATGCGTTATGCAGGGTCAGCCGTGATATCAAATCAGTTTGCCTGGTGTTCTCCAGTCTGGAAAATCTTAATGGACAGAAACTGCTGTTTGTCCATGGATAATTATTTTAATACTCTGCATTTGTACTTGATAAATTTCATTAAGTTTTTGTCATTCTGTCTCCCCAGTCTATCCAGGTCACTCAATAAGATCCCTGAAACGTCCCTGCCCTTTCCTGTATTAACTGGTTCCTGCATTTTGGTGTTAACTGCAAACTTGACAAGTACACACTTTAGTCATTTGATCCAGATCACTGATAAACAAGACAGGTCCAAGGACAGACCCACATCTGACCCAACTCACTTGTTACCAAATTTTGGGTAGAGTATGATCCATTAACCACTACCCTCTCAGTCCAAGCATCCAGTCTTTTACCTATTAGTTGTTCTTGCCATGTTGTCCATAAAATCTTAAACTGAATACAAAAGTATTATGGGAGTCATAATAGTCTTGCTGAAGTTTGGGTAAATGACATGAGCTGCTCTCTCTTTGTCCCCAATCATTCTGACATAGAAGGTACTGGATTTGTTCAGGTATGTTTTACTCTTAACAAATCCATGCTGACTGTTCCCAATTATATTCTTTTTTTATGGGCCCAGACATGGATCTGAAACTTGATCCATGACTTCCTAAGAACCAAAGTAATGCTAGTTGCTGGCCTTTAGCTTCCCAGTATTCTCTTCAGCTTCATATAAAGTTGGACACTTTTGCCCTTTCCCAGGTGCTGGGTATTTCCTTCGACACCACAGTCTTTCAAAAATGATATAACAGCAATCTTGCAATGCCATCAACACATCTGTGCACTCAGACTATGCGAGCCAATGTACTTGCATAAGCCAAGTTCTAACTGTGTCGGACCCGATACTTACTCACTGCTGGCTGTTCCTCTACTCCCCAGACTCTGTAATCAGAGAGGCACCAAGAAACTTTGCCAGTGGAAACTAGTAGCAGAGGCACTGAGAACTTCAAACGTATCAGTGTTCACTGTGGCTGAATCATCCACAGCAGGAGTCCCCCATTTCCCTTCTTCAGCATTTTACTACTAGTGTAACTCTGGAAGCTGTTGGCCTTAATCTTCCTTACCAGTCTTAACTCTAGTTACAGCCCTGTTGCATGCCTATACAGGTGCTTTTTTTTCTTTTAAATTACCTCTTTGTAGCACTTTTCTGCACCCACCTCCTGTGTATTATGTTTTTGCACTGAAATTCTGTCATGATTTCCCTGTTTAGCCTAGCTGGCCAACCAGAATGCTGTCCTGAATTTCATAGTAAGCCACTCTCTATTTGAAGATTTGCTTTAGGTTCTGTACTATTTCTATAAGATAGATTTTGTTCCTGTAGGTGAATGTGAGCAATGAAAGTAGTTTTCTTTAGAATGGATGTTATGCTATAAAAATTGACACAGAGATTTCAGAGCATGTTTATAGATTAGATGTTTATACTTTGATGTATTTTTGTCATTTTATTCGGGTCTGTTCATCAATCTGAAGTGAAATGGAATAAACACCACCTACATCCGCTCTTCTCGCAAGTTTGACCAAATCTTAACAATTTTTTTTTTGTCTTGTGCTGTGATTTATTAACTATCAGCAGCAAAATCAACTTAATGTTGCAAGAATCACTATTACATAACAAAATGATACATTACACATTTTCTTACAAAACAGCTTTTCAAAACAACTACATAAAAACTACTTGTTGAGTGAGTAATATATGCATAATTCAGTTCTTAGAGCTCCAGTAGTTAAGACTGCCAACAGTCTGACCTGTTCTTGAAGCCGTAGTCTTGACCTACTTTACATTCATGTAATAGTCATTACTTTGTTGTGGTTAGGTAGGAATAAAAAAGAGCAGCACACGCCCCATTATTTCTATCTACTCATTACTTCTCATCATTCTCATTGTTAGCAGAAAAGTGTGCATCCTTTCCATCCTGTTTTCATTTCAATATAATGAAAGTCAGACAAATTTATCTCAGACCTGAGACACGGAATAAAGTTTTGGCGGTAACACTGACAGCAGTATGATCTATATGAAACACAATCCTGAGCTCTGGCAGAACTTACTGGCCTGTGTAAGAGAGAAAATATGGTATGTTTTAGCAATATCTGCACCAGGCTTTCTCAGATTTTGGGGCTGCAGATGATACGCTATGTGCCATTCAACATGCTGATCACGTGTATAATTTTCAATTAAACCTAGTATTGAATCACTTTGAGGAGGCCACTGACAAATATACAGTACCTACTGCAATGAAGAAGTGACAGTTGCAATTTTGATCTCTTTGGTCTTGTGAAGCAACTTTTTCATCTTCAGATACAGCACCCTAATACTGAATTCAATGGAGAGCAATACTAGATTGTCTATTTTACTTCATAGCTATCCATTTTTTACCTGTCTCCTACTGTATTGATCACAGCAATCTGCTGCATCCTGGACTATAAGGCAGCCCTCTGAGTTGCCTCAACCTTCTTGGCTGTGGTACCCTCCCTATCTTTAGAACAGAGCTCTTCACCCAGTGCTCCATCATTACATTCACTAAGATGGGATAGAAAAATACTGAAGGATTGGTGTACATAGTTACAAGCAACAATCTAGGAGGACAGAATAATAAAAAACCTGTTAAAAACAGATTCCCCCTTCACCATTTTGATTTCTTATTGAATGAGGGCATTTTTATTTTACACATACATCATTCTGTATATACACTGGGTAAATAGAATTCAGTCCGTGACTCTCATATGCTTAAAGCAAATTATTTATTCAAACATGTCACTATCATCATTTCACTTTGAGAAGCGTGATCTGGCACTTATTATGGACCACGTTGTTCTGTTCTCTTTACTGCATCAGCTATGCTACGACTGGCTAAAAGAAATGCAATTACTGGATTGTGTTTTCTTAACTCTACAAAGTGTATTTTTTCTGTTTGCAGAAAACCAAGTAAAATTAAAGATAAATACACTTAAACATCTCAGGCAGTGTTTTTTTTTTCTAAATATCATTTTTTAATACTATTGTCTTGTAAGGCTCCAAACATACAAAGCATGTGCGCCATAATGAAGTATTTCAAACTTCACACCTCCTCCTCTGGGAAAAGTATGAGGATACAAATCAAACGTGATCGATTTGAGTCATCCTCCACTCAGATAGTAGCTATAAATATTGCATAAATGCTCTATCGTATTAACAGAGCAAATCCAGAGACAGATGCTTATGCATCACTTCCAGTGATAGACTGTGCAGTATAAGCTAAATTACTTATGAAGCAAAAATTAAAATCCAACTTCAGTGAAGTTTAAAACCTCAATCCATTAATTATCAAAAATGTGTAATAGAACTAACAGTTACCTTTTGGCAATTCCAAAATACAGTCAGTATTTGCCCAAATTGTCACAGATGAGGAAAGCACACCCTGGTGCTAAAATTGTAACACACTCTTGTTAACCTCAGAGATTAACAAAATATTCCTTACTGCATGCCAAGTAGATCCTGCAGTGAGCTCAGATTTTTCCAGTAGAACGACATCCTGTAAGCCAGCCTTCGCCAAGTGATAGGCTAGACTAACACCAACGCAGCCGCCTCCAATGATCACTGTGTCTGCTCTATCTTTCAGCAAGGAAGGAGATTGGCTTTCTTTCCTAGAGGAAACAAAACAGTACAGTTACAAAAGGACAGCTGAGCATTTGTCCATTTTCACTGATTACAGCTCCAGACATAACACAGTTTGGTCTCTGCTTGGGAGTCTACGTGCCTTAGAACTTAGCCTATTCACACTTTCCTTCTTATAAAGTAAACACTCTTTAAAAAGTCTTAATACATGTACATTACTAATAACTCCACAAAGCAAATGTAGCTCCAATCCTAGCTTTTAGTCTCGGTTATTTGTCCCATTTACTCTTATCTCTGGTTCTCATTTCTTAATGACAGCCTGTACCCCTCAAGTAGCATAAAAATCTGTATTCTGAAAATTGTGATCAGTGTGTTTGTGGTCAATGGAGCCGAGTCTTGTTTGTGGCCTGTAGCTAGTGGTGCTCCCCAGGGTTTTGTACTGGGTCACTCTTACTCAACATCTTCATCAGTGGCCTGGATGAACAGACAGCACGCACCCACATCAAGTTAGCTGATGATACAACGCTGAGAAGAGTGGCTGACACATCAGGAAGCTGTGCTGCCATTTGATGAGACCTGGACAGGTTGGAGAGCTGAGTAGAGTCTTATGAGGTTCCATGTGGTAAGTGAATGTTTCTAAAACTGAGGAGGAATAACTGCACACATCAGTACAGCTAAGGGGATGACCTGCTGGAAAGAAGCTCTGCAGAGAAGAGCCTGGGTGTCCTGGTTGGCCATGAGCCGGCAGTGTGCCCTAGTGGCCAAGAACAACTGTACCCTGAGATGCATTAAAAAGAGCATGGTTGGCAGGCCGAGGGAGGTGATCCTCCCCCCTACCCTGCCCTGGTAAGGCCACATTTAGAATATTGTGTCCAGCTCTGAGCTCCCCAGTTCAAGAAAGACAGGGGACTACTGGACACAGTCCAGCAGAGTGCAACAATGATGATGAGGGGCCTGGGGCATCCCCCCTCTAAGGAAAGGCTGAGACCTGTGACTGTTCAGCCTGAAGAAGACTGAGAGGGGATCTTATTAATGCTTATAAATATCTAAAGGATGGGTATCAATTGGATGGGTCCAGGCTTCTGTTGATTTTGCTGGGTGGCAGAACAAGGGGCAATGGGCACAAAATAAGCACAGGAAGTACCATACAAATATGTGGAAAAACTTACACACTTAGATGGTGCCAGAGCACTAGAAGAGGTTGCGCACAATAACCTTCTCTGGCATTCAAAACCCACCTGGATGCTTTCCTGTGAAACCTACTGTAGGGAACAAGTCCTTTTGAGGAGTAGCTGAGGGAAGTGGGATTATTTAATCTGGAGAAGGGAGGCTCAGAGGAGACCTTATCACCCTCTACAACTGCCTGATAGGAGGTTGTGATAAGGTAGAGGTTGGCCTCTTCTCCCATTAACTAGCAATAGGGGATGGCCCCAAGTTTCACCAGGGACATTCAGGTTTGTCGTTAGGAAATACTTCTCAGAAAGAGTGGTCAGGCACTGGAACAAGCTGCCCAGGGCGGTGGTGGAGTCACTGACCCTGGAGGTGTTCAAGAAATGTTGACAGGTGAACAGTTGGACTGGATGATCTTGGAAGTCTTTTCCAGTCTTGGTGATTCTATAATTCTATGAACCTGCTATTGCAGGAGCTAAGACTAGATGGTCTTCAGAAGTCCATTCCAACCCCAGAGTTCTCTGATTCTGTGGAAGTGCCTACTTAAGAAAGTTCTTTAATGTGTCAGCAGACTACATCAGTGTTCACAAACAATGAAACTTAGCTTTTATTTCCATGTTCTGCCTATTTTGACGTTTTACTCTGCTAAAGTTAGAGCATTATGAAAATAGGTCTTTCTCAATTGTTAGCATACAGTCAGTAAGCTGCACTGCAGTTCCAGTCACTTCAGGCCAGCATAAACCAGAACGGATATCAAAGGCAGCCTCATCCTTCTCTACCTTGTGTGATCCTCCCCTCTGCTCTCTCTTCCAGGGACTGTGAAGCAGCAAGCAGATCAGGAAATTTATCCAAATTAAAACCAGCCATTTTTTGGACAAGTGAGATGAGGTCAGACCTCTTTGTGCAGGAGATGTTCCAGACAGCTGTGAAACCACAGCATCTGTTGCTCAAGGACAGTTAATCAATACTCATTTAATTTCATCTCCACACTTCTACACAGCTTTTTGCTTGTTACTTTTGCCAACTTCTCTGACATAAGGCTATCTAATGTGTAACTGATCTTTCACCTACCAGCGCTTAGAAATCCAAGCTGCCAGTTGTGCACATTATGAATTATCTTACAAAATGGTATCCTGGATACAAACGCAGGGATAAGCTGGCATGCTCACCACGTGGCAGCGAAAGAAAGCAGCGAAGCAGTGGACACCACGAGTTCGCTGTGTTTGACCTGTACATGCTTACATGTGTTCTTTTTTGAGATTACATATTAATCTTTTTCCAAGTTATCATTAAGCTGTTCAATGGCCTGATGTGAAAAGCAACAGCTCCTATACTGAATACTGCACTGAGGTACACATTAATCAGGGTTGAGCTTCTTTTGCATTTTGAATCCATACCCTGGCCCTCCATTTTTTTCAAGCCAGGTCAGAACCCACTTAGTCCGTCTCCTGCAAACTCCACCACTCACCCAGCTGCGGCAGAATGTCACTGTGTGCGTGCCCACATCACCCAGCACACAACGGGGAGCACCTTGGCACACGGACCCCCACCCCGCGCAGGTCTGCCCTCTAGCAGGCGAGTCTCCCCTAGCGCACACCCCGCCCCACGGAGGGCCCCCACGGCCACGCGCAGTGCCCGCCACGTGGGTTCACCTGCCTAGGGCGGCTCCCATACCTTTGCAGGTAAAGTCACCCTGCAGTGACCGCCGTTATCGAAGCCGGCAGCTCCCACACCTCCCGCGCGTCACCACAGCCAGCCCCGCTCCCGCAGCCCCTCGCAGCCCCCGGCTCAGGGCCCGCACTCACCCGCCCCGAGCACCCGAGGCACCACCGAGGGCCCGCGAGGCAGCGGAGGGGTCGGGACACACGCCGCGGTGCGGGAGCGGCAGGCGCCGCAGGGCAGCCCGCAGCATCGCGCTCATCCCGCACAGCTCAGGGATGCGGAGCGCTGGCGCTGCGCCTCTCCCGGCGGGCGGACTCCTGCCCCGCCGTGAACAGCCCTCCCGGGGAGGACGCCGGTCCGCCCCTTGGCTGGAGCAGCCGCACGGGTCAGCCTGGGAGCGCTGCCGGCCGCCCACCCTCGGCCGGGACGGGCGGGGCTGAGAGGGCGCGGCGGCTGCCGGCGGGGTCAGGGGGTCAGGGGCTCGGGGGGCGAACCCGGCCGGGGGTGTCACCCGCAGCGCTGCCCCCGCGGACCGCCTCCCGACAGAGCTATAAAAGCGCTGTCTGAGCACCGACACAGCGTCCCGCTTCGTGCCGAGCCGTCGGGTCGCAGTAGGGCAACCGGCGTCCCCGGACGAGGAAGATGATGCCGATCGCGAAGTCCCTGAAGCAGGGCAAAAGGGTAACTTTCCCCCACCCCTTCCCGGCTTGGCACCGCATCTGCGGAGCCCCGCGAGGGTCTCCTCCGCGCTCCCGGCACGATCTCCCTTTGGCAGCGCTGTTTACCCCGCGGGAGAGACCCGCTGCTCCTGCGGGTAGGGGGCTGCAGTTAAGGGCGGGTGGTAGTGCTGCCTGCTGGGCACCGAGCTTCTCTAAGCGATCGGGCACTGTTGTGGGATAGTCGGGTGTATTAAATTTAACTTAGTGCTGCTCCAGCCCTTAGAATTTTTCTTTGAACGCACAGATTGCAGCCACGAAATCCATTTTGTTTTACAGTATTTGGTAACAAAATTAAACAGGATTTGCAACGCACTGAAATTCTGGATATTATAAGCATAAACCTTCGTTAGGTGGGATTTCTGTTTCCAGCCAACTCTATTTAAAAGCCCCAATCTGCTCTTCCCTTGATTGATAGGACTGAATACCAGCAGTGTAACACGAGTAACTACCCCCAGTGTGTGCATGCCCTTTACACTCTCATTCAGCTGAAGAAATAAGTCAGTATGAAGTTATTCTGGCATCAGCCATTCTTCCTATTAAGACAAACCTTTGAGCAATGTGTGAATCAAACATCGACATATAGAAATGCTGCTGCCTGTCACTGTTCGCAATGGGCACAGAGCGACACATTCTACCTTCTTGCCAGGACAGTGCTCTTAATAGTTGGACACCTCTTAGAGCTGTTTTCAGTCATTTTTGTGTTTATGAACTCTGTCCCTTTCATGTAAACTGTTTGTGAATGAAGGGCACAGCTTATGATGTGAGTTTTAGGATGCTTTCTTTCTCTTCACCAATGGAAAGGCAGGGCATAGGCAGAACAAGCACACTGTCTGCTGACATTGTTCAGCTACACTTCTAAGCAAGTTGAAAATATCTTCATACAGTCACTTGTATTCTTCTGGTGAATAGATAGACCATTCTGGTGAATGCACTATGTGGTGCGGTGTCATTCATGGTAGTAAAAATGAAAAAGATGCCTTGAAAGCAATAGATTTTATATATCTTTCTCTTTCTTTGTATCAGATCTGTGTGCAACTGGATTGCCACGTGGATTAGTTTTGATCTAGTTTAGGCATGAGTACACAGCCGTACTTATCTGTACAGGACAAAATGAGCTGGTTGTAAACTTACAACACCTAAATGCTGTTTGAACAAATGGTATTTCATTCCCTGAGGATATGTAACAGTGGTGTGGTGGGATAATATCAATCTACAGTAAGCTGCAAAAAAGTCATTTACATTTTGAGCTGATAATACAGATTAAGTACTGTCTTAGTTTATGTTGTTTCTGTGTATCAGAAGTGAAGGTTATTTTAAAGTGCTGTTTAAAAAAGCTGTGACTGAGGAGAAAATGCCATTAAATCCGAGAGGTAACTTTTAAAAAGAAATAAGTCAGCGTTGTAGTGCATTTAAATATAGCACCTATATGTGACGAATCTATTTCCTCATTTTCAATCAATCAGCAGTGCCTGAAGTTGTTTTTATCTTCAGGGCTTTTCCCTCTGTGTTCCTATTCCCTGCACATTAAACTTCTGAAGCAGGCTTTGTTCAACCTTCCTTGGCATGCAGGAGAGGGAAGGACTCAGACATTGGTTCCTCGGCTGCTTTTCCTTAGTCCCATTTGAGTCATTCAGCCTAAAATTTATTTAACTGCAAACAATTTTCACAAAGCCTCCCAGCATTTACATGTATAACAGAGCTGTCATCTGTTGAGGTATGACTGGTGGGCTCCCTGAAAGTTGCTCAGTTTTGTAGATATGGTACTACAGGCTGAGTTTTGTCGAGCTCCTGCTGAAATAATGCTACAGTTAATCAGATTGCTGTTTTGGCAAGTCCACAACGTGCAGTAGAATGAGATGCAAGATCTGCAAGCCAGCACTTGGTCAGGCTTACGTATCTGCACAGCAGCCCCATAACCTTACTGCCATGTCAGCACCTGGGCCAAAAGTGCTGACCCTCTCAGAAGGGCTTTGAACCTTTGGGTAGTTTCACTTTGAAGTGACTGGTACTAGACCTGTCTGAGATACATGGTGCTCCTTGTTGAGAGGATGTACTCTCATCCCTCTGAAAGGCCAGTGACAAGAAGTTGTATAAGTTTGTCTTTCTGATATGTGTGATAGGATGAATGAATTAGCAGAGAAATTATCAAGATACGCTCTGGGTACATAACAACACTCAGCTCTTTCCATCAGGCTTTTCCTTTTCTTGCTCTCTCAGATTTCATTGCCATCAGAAAAAAATACAGCCATAAATTTTTTCATAAATTTTTCTCTTCCCTTTGTTAATGTCTGCATTCATCCATTTCTTGAAATCTTATGGAATTATGGTAGTAATCTGTTTGTTGCATGTAGTATTACTGTTCAGTGTAATAGCACAGAACACACTGAACGTAATACAAAAACCAATGTCTAATAGGTGCAGTTTGCTTTCATGTATTTCACATGGACAGCCTGTTTAAAAAGCCTTTTTTTTTTGTACTATGATTCTTTCAAGAGAATTTCAAGAAGTAAATAAATGATTTTTTTTTATTACTGTGGTGTTTCTGTAGCCCACAAATATTTCTGTCTTGTCAAATATGGGCAATGACAACAAGTCACATATGCCCGTGAAACTGAAGAACTGTAATTATTAACCTTTCCTCTTGCTTTCTTCAGGGTATTCTGGAGCGCTTGGATGCTGGAGAGATTGTGATTGGAGACGGGGGATTTGTCTTTGCCCTAGAAAAGAGGGGATATGTAAAAGCTGGGCCTTGGACTCCTGAAGCAACTGTGGAACACCCAGAAGCAGGTCAGTTTTACTGGAAAATGGCACTCCTGCAATGAAAGGAAAAGAGGCTGGAAAAATAATTAGTATGTAGAACTTGTAGCAGGTTTTTAAATAGGAATGTTTCTGTGGAAGTAGACACTGTGAAGAATAGCGTAAGGATCTGTAGATCAAAAGCTCATCTTACCCCATATTCTTCCTGTAACAGTGGCTAAAAGCAGTTGGCTGGGGAAGAATAAGTAGTACCTCATTATAGATAATATAGTGATACCTCTCCAGAATGGAGAACCAGATATCTTTGGTTCTTTGAGTTCAGTAATATTCTCTCTCATGGGCTTTTCCTGTCTGTCCTTGAGCCAAGATCAAATTTATTACTGAGAGCATCTTGTGACAAAGAGATCTACAAGTGGCTGCCTGTTTTGTTGGATTTGACCATTCTAGGATTTTATATTGCTATAAATGAATATTGTCTGTGTATTATTTTTCCCCTGGAAATAGTGGCTTTAAATAAACAATTGAGTGGGAGTGGAGTATTAAATGTATGTGCCTCCACTGTGAAATAGGGAATGAGAACCCAACTGTTCCAGTAAAATAGCATAATTTTCTGTGCCTCTCTTGTTTAATGTAACTGCCAGCAGTGAAGGGGGACAAAATGAGCAATTACAGTGTCTTATAGCATAAAGTCTACTTAGCATAAATAGTGCTAGAACAGGTTCTATTAGCAGTTAATGTGCATTCTGTTTACTTTTTTGTACAACGCTTTTAATTCTAATTATCACATCAGAGAAACAGTGCTTGTGTTACCAAGTGATTCAGTCTGGGAAGGATCTATTTGTTACGAGCTAACATCAGCTGGCTTAACCCAGACAGTGCTGGTTGTCTGCCTTGCTGATATTCTGCTTTAAGCTGAGTTCTTGTTATCAGACAGTGCTTTAAAGGATTAAATGTGCCTTCAGTGGAATTTTGCCGTCTGCTTTTTTTGACACATTTTATGTAGAAAAATACTTTCATAGACGAATTAGATGTGCAAAATGAGCACACAGACCTGCTTTAAGTGACTGCCGAGTTGTCATTCGTTAGAGCTCAGCCATCTAAACATTACTGTTGATTTGATGGTAGCTATCTATAGAACGTGCAGTTTATGCCTGTAACCATTGCAACAGTTTAATTAACCTTTTAATAGGCTATTTATAAGCAAATACTCAACAAGGAATATGGTCATTTCTTGTAGTGCAGTGTGCTGCCTGCCTCCCCTCCATTGCTGATGTTTGCTCCTGCGTGTTTAAGAGTCAGGTTTCTTGGAAAGCAGTTGTAAAGAGCACAAGGAGCAACTGGCTGGGCCAGCTGGTACAAAATCCATACAGCTAACAGCCCCCCTCCTCTTTGTAAGAAAAGGGGAAAAAGGAGGGGGTTCTTAGAATGCAGTGAGGCATGTGAAAAAGAAGAAGGAAAGTAAAAAAAAAAAAAAAAAAAAAAAAGGCAAGTTGAAAGCCATTCACTCTGTTACAAGAGAGAAGTTCTCTGAGACTGACAGATGTCCTGAGTCAGATCAGGTATCTGAGCTACTGCCCTGCATAAGGCCATTTTTTCTCTCCAAATGTGGACAGGAGACTCCTGAGTGGGTCTATGTAACTAACAGTTTGAAGTAAGCTTCTTGTTGTTATTTTGCTTATCTGTATCGCTGTCCTTATTCACCCAAAGCCCAAGACTTTTTCCAGGAATGCATCAGTTTTAAATAGAAACTGAACTAACACTGTGGGTAAATAAAACCAGTTTATTATGGAGGTCAGAGCATTTGTGAAAATATTTGTAGATTTTTTTTTTCTTTGCTTTTTCTCATTTCCTGACTAGTTTTCACCAGTGTTTTCTGTTCTTCCTCATGGGGGAAAAAAATAAAACAAAAAAGCACTTCAGACCACTAGAATCATATTAGCCACAGGCATGTTTCTAAGATCTATTTCAATGCAGTAGGAAGCAGAATTCTCTCTGAAATAGTAAAGTTTTGAATTAATGTAGAAATGGTAAAACTGAAATCTGATCCTGATAGCTTCATCAGATTCCAGGGACTTTTTGATCTGTAGCCCTGCTACAGTCTGTGTTCTGAATCGGTCCCTTTGGCTGCAGGGTAAACAGGCACTGTGTTAAGTCACACTGTGGTTGGCCAGGGCTGTAACTGCAAATGAAATACTGCACCAGCAGAGAAAAGCGAGCAAGACGACACTGTTCCTTCACTGAAAGCAGATGTGCTCATGTGATTGATGCTAGCAACTTCTGCTTGAGCCTCCCTGTTGTAGAATGCTTTATCTGTGGTAGCTGAAGGCAATAACTTCATTATGACACAGCCACACAGTTTGCTAATGACACAGATTGTCTGTGGACAAGGAGGAATGATAAACCAGGACATCAGGAAAACTTTCCCAAATACCTACCGTAAAAAACTTCAGTGATTTCTTGTTTTCAGTATCTAGAGCTTAAATGATTTCATGTATGTGCTATAAACTGTTGAATCTTTTAATACAGTCTTGATCTAGAAGCTGAGAAACTGGCTCATTGTTTCATTTGATGTTTGTTTTGCTTGTTATTCCCTGCTACTCCCTCACAGGCTTTTGCTGTTGTTTTTTTAATCCTTTCCCTTCCCAAACTATGATGTATTTCTACAGTGTGAGACTGGGAGATGTGAAGGACTGCAAAAAGCAGGAGATAGGTGTGAAGTACAAGACAAAACTGGATCTACTGATAGAAGACTGAGTAGAAATCCTCGGTTATTTGTAGCAGGGAAGAACTAAGTTTTTAACCTATTGTTTAAGAGTTGGGGGTGTAGAAGAAATTTGGAATACACAACTAGTACAACGCTCTCACAGTGGCTTTACTAGTAAATACTATATCAATTTTGTCACAGTAACATTACTTCGGTAAGCATTTAATTTTAGAATACCAGTGGGAATAACTATACCAAGGATCTCTTCATCTTTTTTTAGTTCGTCAGCTTCACAGGGAATTCCTCAGAGCTGGATCCAATGTTCTGCAAACATTCACCTTTTATGCCAGTGAGGACAAACTAGAGAACAGAGGCAACTATGTAGCTGAGAAAATAACTGTGAGTAGAATACTACTTTGATGGGGATATGAAGTAAGTGAATTCAATTCAAAAGGTTCCTTAGAGTGATATTTATTTATTTATTTATTTAATCTTTGAGGACTAAAAATGAGATGATGTAATCTCAGAGTTTGGAACAGTAAGAAGGATGTGGTTAAAGGAGAAGATGTCTTCTTCACAAAATGGTAGAGGATACCTGTATCTTTCTTTTCTCATCTGAAGAGATTAATTTACTGGGACTTTGTTATGAAGAGAATTCATTTTCACAGAGAACAAAATCATTTGGGGGTGGAGAGGGGAAGAAGTGCTTTAACACTCACTGAAACAAATCAACTGCTAAAATGGTGAAAAATCCTAGAAATTAATGAATTAATGACTGGTTAAAAAGTATTGTGTTTGTTTGTTTGTTTGTTTTCATTCATGCAGGGCCAGAAAGTGAATGAAGCTGCTTGTGACATTGCCAGAGAAGTGGCCAATGAAGGTGATGCTTTAGTAGCTGGAGGAGTTAGTCAGACACCATCATACTTAAGCTGCAAGGACAAAGCAGAGGTTAAAGCAGTCTTTCGAAAGCAACTAGATATCTTCACGAAGAAGAATGTGGACTTCCTCATTGCAGAGGTACACTTGTAGTTAAAAATAAGAAAAATGCACTCAACTGATACAGCATGTTAACTTCCAGCCTCCTTTTGGGAATGCAAGTTATATATTGCTTCCTCCTTTAAATTTTTTTGTTATATTCTGGTAGCATCAGAAGCTGTTTGTCAATACTTAACAGCATCTGCAAGCATTCTAGAATAGGCCCTTGAAGCATACATTTCTTAAGTCAAATTCTATACTGGCACAATTATTACACTTGAATACGATCTTGACTAGTTCCTGTTTCCTTATGTACTCTGCAAGCAGCAAACTACAGTGACTTGATAGATAAAACTTGTTCTTTGGGGATAAATCCCTCACTAACCCTCTACATAGGACATTTTTAAGAGAACTTGTTTATTTCCTTTATTTGCTGACTCCTTACAGTTATTTTTTAATGGTATGGTCAGTGAATTCAACAGTTTTGTTACAGTTTGTCATTATGTTATTCGTGAATTTGGGATCTGAAATAATGTTTATGCTTCATCTCCAAGAAATGAAACTAGTTTTGCTTTAATGTCTTTCAGTATTTCGAACATGTTGAAGAAGCTGTCTGGGCAGTTGAAGTCCTAAAAGAATCCGGCAAGCCAGTTGCAGCTACAATGTGCATAGGTCCAGAAGGAGATATGCATGGTGTGCCTCCTGGACAATGTGCTGTCCAATTGGTGAAAGCTGGTAAGAAACTATTTGTTGCCTGGGAGAAGAGGCCAAACTCCTCCTCATCACAGCCTCCCTTCAGGAAGTTGTAGAGAGCAATGAGGTCTCCCCTGAGCCTCCTCTTCTCCAGGCTAAACAATCCCAGCTCCCTGAGCCACTTCTCATAAGACTTGTGCTCCAGACCCCTCACCAGTTTCATTTCCCTTCCCTGGACACATTACAGACTGGTTCCAGCTCAGCTGCCTTTTCATAGGGCTGGTATACAGAGCCACTGTGCTGTGATTCAGAACATTTGCTACCTACTTCTTGGGAATACATGACTTAAAACAGTTGTTGTCCTCCTCATAGGTGCTTCTATCGTTGGAGTCAACTGCCATTTTGACCCAGATACTGTGCTGGAAAGTGTGAAACTGATGAAAGAGGGCTTGCAAGCTGCTAATCTGAAAGCCCACCTGATGTCTCAACCACTTGCTTTCCATACACCTGACTGTGGAAAGCAGGGATTTATTGATCTTCCTGAATTTCCCTTTGGTAAGGCATCCTTTTTATTGCATACTTCTTTTTTTCCTGTTTTAACAGAACTGAAACTATAAGATGTCCTTTTATACAATAGGATGAGTCCCCACTGTCCTGTCTGGTGTTCTGCATAGTGAGTTTGCGGTGTAAAGTCAGATTAAAGTTCATCCACACAGCAAGAGTATTTCAGTAGTACTATAGCCTGAGAAACCAGAAGTAGTATGTTCTTTGATGTTGCTAGCAAATGGATAGGCAATTTGCAGATGTTTCATCACTCTTGTACTCGAGAAATTTCATGAAATCTGAAAGATTCAGACACTTTGTATGTAAAAGGTTTTTGTATTCTGGGGCGTATTTACACATGGGATGTAAAAGATCACATTCTCCTAAGATGAGAGGACTAAATAAGCCAAAATACTGTTAAATTGGTTTGAGAAATGTCTCTGCTCTCAGGTATCATAAGCTCTTCTTTTCAAATTCAGTTTATAAGATAAATTAATAAAACAAATGAATTTGTAGAAAAAAAAAATGAAGTAAATGTGATTTTCAGGAAAATGTGATTATTAGAAAATTCCTCTCTTTAAAGGGAATTTTGAAGCATGAGTGTGAGGCATTCATTAGTCGATAAAAGCATGATGATGTTCTGAAAATATTCTGGGATACTGAAGTGCCAGGAACTCATTTTTGCTATTCATTCCTCCATACAACTCCTGTGATTGCAAGCAAAAAGATGAAACAGATCCAGAAAACAGTCAAGTGATTTGAAGGATTCACTGTTTGGTTTCTTGTAGTTCTTGGCTTGAACACTACAAGGAGCCTGTGTGAGGCCTTAGTTTTCAGAAATAGCATGAATCAATTGCAGAAGCTTGGTTCCATGATTATTTTCCAATACCCAGAATGAGCAACTGATGACTTGATAGCAAATAAGCAGTTTGGTTATTAAAATGACTTAATTAACTTTTTAACGTGAAAGATAGTGTGCAGAAGAGGCACTTAGATATTTGAAATGTAAAAGGCCAACAAAACCTCATACTGGAAAACTCCAGCATCAGCTGTCAGAAATGTTTATAAACCATTAGAACTTCTTTCAGTTTTGTGTCTTCCCTTCTGTGTAACCACAGTTATCCTCAAATGCCACCAGTAAGGCAAGGACAGTGTTTTAGAAAGAAACATGCTGGTCAGTCAAAGCATTCCCAGTTATTTCAAGAGTAAATGCATGGAAGGGCTAAATTTAGGAGCCAGTTACAATCTTCTAATCAATGAAAACATCAACCTTTTTTATACTATAAATGACTGAACATTAAACTACAGATAATTAATTCTGAGTAAAGATAATAAATGCTATAAAAAGTCAAGAATTGAAGACAAAGTATTAGATAAGTTTGGGGAGGGGAAAGATGAAACAAAAACAAAAACAAAACAACAAAAAAAACACAAGAAAGGAAACATGATTTATGTGGAAACTTTTCTTTGAATGCTTGTTTTAAGTTATCATGCTCCCCATGTGTTGCCAGCTGATAGAGTGAGATCTACCCCTGCTTCTTTAGAGATGTTTGGCTGGTGCTGTCCTTATGCTTCAGAAGCATAGGAAATTTTGTATCATTAATTCTAGCTTAGACAGTTCAAATATCTACATTTACCATCAGTTTTTCAAACAGTGTATGAGTGTTTCAGTAATGTGATTCCTCAGTAAAAAACCTGAGGAAATGGAGTGTTGTGGAAGCCCAAGATATGAATGTCTTTGCAGGTCTGGAACCAAGGATCATCACTAGATGGGATGTTCAAAAATACGCAAGAAAGGCTTATGACTTAGGAATCCGCTTTATTGGAGGCTGCTGTGGATTTGAGCCATATCACATCCGAGCAATAGCTGAAGAGCTGGCTCCTGAAAGAGGATTTTTGCCATTAGCGTCTGAGAAGCATGGTAGCTGGGGCAATGGCCTGAGCATGCATACTAAACCCTGGGTCAGAGCAAGGTATGTATATCTGAACAGGAAGGCACAACAAAGTAATCCTTGCAGAGGGTTGGTCTATAAAGCAGACAGAATTCAGAGACCTTATCACCTTAAGTTTTCTACATATTAATAATTCTGAGGAATTAAATCTTATCTGGAAGTAGTGAAAGGTATGCAGAGGCAGTAGGAGAACTCCAGAAGTTGAGGAAAAATTAATGTGAAAGTAATTAATGAAAGTTAAAATGGAAATCTGACATTTTAACTACTGACATTTTTATGTCAGTAGTATATAACATTTTAACTACTGACAGCTTAGAGCATTCTTTTTGAGGATGAAAAGATTTTTTTTTAACAAGTGTAACATTTATTTGTATACTTCTTTTCATCTTCCTGTATCTAAATATGAACTTGGAATTTTGCAAGTCAGAGGATCCTTTGTAATGGCTTCAGTTTCTTTAATATTGTGAGGTGCTGAAACAAACACTGTATTTGATTTTCTTTGTTTTAGAGCAAGAAAAGAATACTGGGAGAATCTGAAGCCTGCTTCAGGCAGGCCATATTGCCCTTCAATGTCAAAGCCAGATGGCTGGGGAGTGACCAAAGGAGCCAGGGAGCTGATGCAGCAGAAAGAAGCAACAACTGAACAGCAGCTGAAGGAGCTTTTCCAGAAACAGAAATTCTAATCTGCTGCAATTGTTCTAACATCCTAACATTCAGACATCTCATCCTTTGAGAGAAGTCTTGTGACAATTAATACCCTGTTAATCAATTAACATGTAATGAACGAGGCAAAATGCAAAGAGAATGTGATTACAAATGAAATATGAGAAGCTTTGATAATAAAATCTTCTCTGGACGAATAGTTTGAGAAGAGGTTTGGATTCTTATAATTGATCTTCTGTTAGTTAGCTAGATGCCATTGACTGGGTAGACATGGAATATATAAAAGCAATACTAGGCTCAACTGACCTGTGCGTAGACCAGAAAATATCTATAAACACTACTGTACAGTTGGAAGAGTAGCATGGTTAAGATGGTGTTATAGTTGGAAAGATTATCATGGTGAAAGAGAAACAATTAAGAAAGAAATGTTCACCTGTATCCTAGGCTTACAGTAGAAAACTCCAAAATGGAGGGATCTCAAGAAAGAGAACCTTCCCCAGTGGCAGTCAGCCCTTAAATGGGGTGTAGGAGGGGTGCAGCCAGGTTCCACCCCTTCTGGTCACACAGCTAAATTGCCTTCACCTGTGCTTCCATGGCTGACCCAGTCCTTGCCTCAGATGGTCAGTCAGTGGTTCAGACCATGGCTCAACAGTTCCCATACAACTACATTAATATTCTGAGTCTGTTTATACTCTTGAATCTGTTTTAGTTTAGAGTTCTGTGGGAACACCTCAGACCTCAGGATTTGCTGAGGGCCACTTAGGTGTGCACAGCCTGTCAATGCTTCAGGCTTAGTTAACTATAGTAAATTCAAGAGCACAGAAGTAAACTGGAAATTCCATCTTATGAATGTGACATGATTTACACCGTGGAGGACTGAGAGGCTTAAGAGATTACTCTGATACATGGAAAACATTGAATAAATGAAAAAAATAATGGAATTGTATTACCCTCACACTTATAATCATATTAGCCCTGGGTAGCTAAACTACCATAATTTTCCAAATGATCCAGATGATTTCTGTATATTTCACTTGAAAAATGTGCTTATTCCAAAGCAAATAATGCATAATAGCATTTGTGAAATGCTATGCAATTTAGATTTGTCTTGAATCTCATTCCCACCCATTCTGCATTAAAGTCAGTACCTCCAAGAAGATATGCCTGAAGTTAAGGTGTTGAAGGCCTTAGCTGGGCTATTTTTTATGTGTGAGAATTTTTCATTATTTCTATGTCCATGCTGTTTTTCTGCAGTTTAGGAAATGTTTAAACATTTAACACTTACATGGGGAACTTTAGGTATACTTGAAGGCATTCAAGGTCAGGCTGGATGTGGCTCTGAGCAGCCTGGTCTAGTGGTTGGTGACCCTGCTCACAACAGGGGGTTGAAACTAGATTATTGTAATAGTCCTTTTCAGTGCAGGCCATTCTATGATTCTATAACAGATTCAATCAGTTACTGGCATACAGATTTTAGAGAAAGCCACTTTCCTTCACCATGTCTTTAACAGACTAAAGTAATTTCTAGTAGGAAATTCTGCCTTAGAGCCAAAAGCAGACAAATCAAGGAAGTGAGTATCTTTAAATGTAGATTATTTGAAAGGCACCTGTTGAAACACATTACATTAACTTATTTCCTTCCTAAGTCCTTCTGGCAGTTCCTCCTGCAAGAAGTAGAATAACACAAAATCTGTGAAACAATCCACTCCAATTATTACCAAAATGCTCCCAGCATTAAAGACATATTCATGCAAAGTGGGTTAAAATGCATTTGCTAAAAAAGTGCTTTGAGCACCAGTTTAGGGGACTTCTGGACTGATTTTTTTAAGAAATGTCCCAACATAAAAAAAAAAAAAAAATCCTACTGAAGTGAATGACTTAACTATGCCCAAATGCATACACCTATTAACTATTGCCCAAATGCAATACCCAAATGCAACACCTTGGCACTTGGCCTTGTTGTACCTCATTAGGTTCCTGTGGGCCAACCTTTCAATCTTGTCCAGGGATGCCTCTGAATGGCATCCTTTCATTCTATTACATCAATTGCAACACTCAGCTTGATGTCATCAGTAAAGTTGCTGAAGTTGCACTCAATCCCATCTACATCATTTATATTAATGTTAAAGAGCATCAGTCCTGAGACGGACCCCTATAGTATGCCACTCAGGACTGACCTCCACTTGGACATAGAATCATTGACCACAATGCTTTGGCTGTGGCCTTCCAACCAATTCTTTATCCACCAAATAGTCCACCCTTTGAAATTCTATCTCTCCAATTCAAAGAATAGTACAAGGTGCAGGACCATGTCAAAGCCCTTGCACAAGTCCTGGTAAACAACATCGCTTGCCATTCCTTTGTCCATCCATTATGTCACTCCATTGTAGAAGGCCACTAAGCTAGTCAAGCCCTTAGTGAAGCTACACTGGCTATCTTGGATCACCTTATCTGTGCAAACTGGCTAGTGGTGGTGACTGATGAAAAATAGTGTTTCATATGTGAGAATTTGCTCTATCAAATAGTTCCATCATGCTTTGTTGTTGTTACTGTTTCCATGGAAATAAATGGGAGGCATTACTTTTGGAACAACCTATGTAAATCTGGGGCAGGAAGGAGAAGCATGATGCCATCTCATGACTAACAGCAAATATGCACAGCACAAAAGATGCTTTACAAGCACTGCCAGTTATCAGTGAGTGGTTCAAGAACTTTTTGCAACTTCAATTTACAAATGTTTACATGTAATCATTTCAATGCAATGGAAGAAAGAGACAGATTGGCAACGGAAACAAAAGAGGAAAATGGTGATACATGAATAAACACTGCTTTGCAATTTATCTACTTGCAAATCAAGACACCAGGCATAGCGCAGTAGGCTAGTAATTGCCTTTTAGCAGCCTGTGCATCAAGCTTCATAGCTAGTATTAAACAAAATATTGTCATTTTTTTATTTTCAGTCAAACAAAGAAAGACAGAGCAGTTCCACACAAGAAAGACCAAGAATAAAAACTGTACTATTTGGATCAAGCAGCAGTGCTTTTCTTTCACGCTGGGAATGAAGGCTTTACTTACAGAAGAGGTGCTATGAAGGGCATAGGGAAGAACATTCCTACTCCCTGTTTTGCCAGTTTATTTCAACCCTCTAAATCCCAGATATCTAGTCCATAGTTCTCTATCTATCCTATCTTTGGAATCAGTCCTGTAGGCTGATTCCTCTCACCTCTACCAGCCCACAGCTGTACCAGCCCTACTTCCAAGACTTCATTGTCTGATGTAGCTGTAGGGAACTTAATGTGTTGGAACATCAGGCTGTGAGACCTGGCTAGTTTGCTGTTACTTATTTTGAATGTGGTGCAGTTCTGGGACATTTTCAAAGATCTGACCCATGCTATTGCTGTGAAGATGCTAACTGCAAACAGTAAAAGGCTACGTGCAGAGTAAAGTTATAACTAAAGTTATATCCCTGATAAACAAAAGCTAAACCCATATGCATTTGCTAATGCATATCATGAAAGTTGCTGAATCTCCAAAGTTGCTGCAAAGGACTGAAAGTAGAGACTGTGATATAATTTTTTAATTTCATGAAACTGGATATAATTATTGGCATCCAGATTACTATATTTACCAATGTAATTCATTGCTCTGTGATTGTTACATTAATAAAATGTAATAATTTTCACTGAAAAAAAGATTTATGTTTCTATACTCTGTGTATCATATATATATAGTTGCACAATGTATGAGAAAAGATTGGAGCTGGCCTGCTGAAAGATACAACAACCTACTACCAAACCTTTCAGTAAAATGGCATTTCTTAGTAGTGTCACAGTACAACTTTATACAAAATTGAAGATATGTCGTATTAAGACAAAAGATTTTTTGAAACCTTGTTTCTTATACTCTATTTTCTTGCTTAGACTGTTTTCCTGTGTGATAGGTCATCAAACTACAGTTCAAATACACAGCCTTGTAGAAAAATGTGCAAATGCTGCCTCCTGGTGAGCCACTGTAAGGCTACAGGACAGGGGTGGAAGGTGGAACCTCAAAGGGTTTCTCAGTTTTATACACGAGCAGAAAGCAGCAGAGCAATTTATTTTTATCTAACTTCAAAACAGACTTAATCACACCCGTATTTATTACTTAACAAGGAATTGTTCTCAAGCACTGTCAAAGATAATTAAGCATTTAATTGTGCAACATTTCATCCTTATTTTACTGCCAGGATAAAAGAGCTGAAGTTTTTTTCTTTGGACATGGTCAGGTCAGCTTGTATTCTGAAAAGATAGACTGTGATATGGCATACAGTATAGAGAAGCATTTTAAATTGTATGAAACTGGACAGTGCAGAAAAGATAAAGATAGAAGGTAGTTAATACTACCTAAATACCACCTTCCCATTTAGCACTACTTCCAAGGCCCAACAGTGCTATAATACAGAATTTCCATAGCTTGATTCTCAGTAGTGAAGAAATTTAACCATATGTCCTTAAATCTACCCACGTGGGTGCAATTCTATCCAGTGAGTAATACACAAGGAGGCACTGTGTGCAATATTAAACACAGTACAATGCTGTATCTAGCACACAATAGGGCAGAATTTAGCTGACTTGACAGATATGCAGTGCTGCATCCACTGTAGTCACAACACTTTACAAGGCCAGAACGTGCCTGGTTTCTGTTTGCTGCCCTGGTGAGGCTGCACTGCAAATGAGCTGCAAGTTGAGACCTTATTATTTAAACCTTCTTATGGGCTTTCTGAATGCTTTTATTCATTTAAGAATTATTTTCGCAGATAAATCTTTGTTATTCCATCCTGCTTTCCTACTGTTACACCTACATTTAGTTTGACTGGTTCTGCTGGTTATGCTAGGCAGACAAGTCTTAATTAGTATTTGCACCACTGACCTGAAAGATGACTTGCATTTGTTTTTTCAGATTTGAAGGTCCTGAAGTTCTATTCTGTTCACACTGATACGACAGCAGAAATAATGAGAGGTTGGATTAGCTATGTTTGCCTTGAATTGAAACAATCCTTGGATAGCATAAAGATGACCTTGAGACTCTTTCTTACCTCTGGCTTCTTCCTACTTATGGGAAATGGAGAAGAAAGGTGTGTCAGCATGGCCAGAACAACTCACACTCCATCTGACTTTGACTAAAAAATTAAAAGTTAATCAGATTTGTCACCTAAGCCTATGGAAAAAAAAGGTTGAATAGAAATATAAGTGAAGAACTATAATCTGTTCACATTTAATGTTCATGTTGAATAGAGCTGCTACCAGCTGCCTTAGGTTTAACAGCAGAGCAACATAGACATTTGATTTTCATTTGTAATTTCCACAAAACTATTCACCTTGTTTGTACCCTGAGATGTTAACAGGAAGCTGTGCCAGAATGTTGTCTTCACCTGAGAACAGAAAGGAGATAGGATGATGTCCAAATGGCAATTGCCAGTACTTTTCAGACTGCATGCAGAACATTGTCTAGTCAAAAAGAATTTGTCCCCTTGTTCAGACCTTCAAAAAGGAGCCACAGAGAAATCTGATTAGCTATTCTGTACTCACCACCAAAGGCAGAAAACCATGGATCTAAATCACTGTTCCCTTGGGTTATTAATAGCTGCACATAACGCACAAGTGAGCGTTAAATGCTGGCACATCAAAACGATCTACTCCAGATCCAGACCTCTATGCTGGTTGCTTCCCTCTGGCATAACTGAGTATCTGGGATTGAGGCAATACGCAGAGCACATAGTGTAGTTCACTGCTGCAGAAGCACTAGAAGCAGTATTTGCTGTTAGGTACATTAGGTTCATGGCTTGGTTTAACAGTCTGTCTGGAATAGTATCTGTTCTAACAGTGTGTTTGGCTAACAAGCACTTATTTATCCAAAGCACAAAGCGATTTCTAAGTAACACAGGCTATTCCATTACTCACCTACCAAGTTGCAGCTAATAAATCAAAGCTCTTCTTCTTCTTTTATCCCAATATTCTGGCCTCATTTCTAAAAGTAGTGCCTCAATGTTTACTGTGCATGTGATAGATTCACTTACAAATCCAATCTTGTGGGCACACTATGGCTTTGCAGACATGTCTGTCAGGATATTCTTAAGATTTTTCCTGTTACAGAGAATGTGTAAATCAAGCTTCTGTAAAATGGCTAAAAAATCAAACTTGTCTACAGGAACATATAGTGACACATTTGTTATAATCTTCAATGAGGTGATGCATGGAATTCATTAAAATAATAAAATGTATGATACTCATAGCTCAGTATTTCCTTAAAAGTGAAAGACAGTCATATTTTCCATGTGAAAACCTGCTGCCCCTCAGTGGTTTCTAAAAGAAGCAATGGAACAATGTCATCAATCACTCAGATGAGAATCTACTGTTCTGGGTTAATAACGAATTTAAATCTTCCTTGACATTAATAGTATGGAGTCAAGGAATACCTTCTAAACAAAGACCTAATGACAATGCCATGTTGGTCTACTTACTCAGTGAGCCTGGCCCATGAACCTCCTTCCCTCTGAGCAGTGTTCGTTGTTATTTCCAAGATAGTGATAATGAAATGTGAGGGACATTTTAACTTGAGGTCTTAGCTGATCCTGGAAGTGGCAAAGAGGAAAACTCAGGAGTAAAGGAATTCTGAAATTCCTGAGGAAGCTGGCCCCCGTGTTTAGAAACACTTTGTGTTTGCAACCAATGTGACATGCAAGCAGTCTGTATGATCAAAACAAAATTCTTCTCCAACTGAAAAAAAGTAGGACTGGGATTCCTCATATGAAATACCATCTAGTCTCTACAACCACTAATAACATGCATAAACAACAAGGACGTAGCAGTGGGTTATGGTAATGAAAGTGCAGTACATCTGAAGAATCTTATGTAATTGATTTGCATTTATATAACCTCCTTTTTTGCAATATTTCAGTGTTCCATAGTCTTACAAAGTACTTAATTTTACAAGAATCCAGTGGGGCAAGTAACCTGTTTTTCAGGTGAGAAATCAAAGCAAAAGAAAAGAGCTACATTCAGATTGATTCATGTGAGTTAACTTTGCTATCATAAGTAACTCCTCCACATTTCTATGAGGTCTTCCTGCCTTGTAGAAACAGAGCTCTGAATTGCTGAGTGCACTCATAAACTCAGATGCCACAGCAGATGCAAAACCAAAGGTTTGTACTGAGACCAGCCATCCTGAATATGGCCCAAAGAGCTTTTCTATGATCACATTCTGCTTGAAGTAAAAAAATGAAAGCTGTAGGTAGATGTTTCCCAGTTCCTGCAGGTCAGATAGGAAAAACTGTGGAGAAGCAGAATTTCTGTAAGTAATCCTTTACTGTAATGACAATTTCAGGTGTTCCAGAGAAAGTATAGTCCCCTTATTCAGCTTTCAAAGGTCCTGCAGGACCCAGCAGCCACTTAGCTCCTCTCATCTTTGAGACCTTTTTTTTTTTTTTTTTTTTTTTTTTTTTCCATTTAAGAGACCAAAAGCCTCGTTTTCAATTCAACTGAAGATGATTATAATTGATGTGAATTATGCAGAGCCTCTTGTCACATTTTCCATTCCGGCTGGCTCAAAGCCCTGGATCTCAAGCCCCACTCTGCAGTGCTGTTCCAGGTCTGAAACTGTAGATCAGGTCCCTTTCTAGTTTCAGAGATCTTTGTCTAGTTGATTGTATTAGTAATTATGTTTTGTATGAACGTAAGTCACTGCATTTAAGTTTGAGTTAGTGCATGAATACCATCAGATGAAACTGTCCTTTAATAAGTCCTTTGCAATACATAAATAACTCTGCTGAGAGCAAAACAAAGGCCCTTTGTGTTATTGCACAGCAGAGCCAAAAATGTTCTCGAAGCAAAGTTTGTTTTCAATATAATTACAGACAGCTCATACATAAAACAGCTTGCCATTCTGTAGCCAAAAATGTAGTCCTTTAGATTCCACGAACATCTCCATCTATGTTAACAATAGAAACAAGTATATAGTAAAACTGCTTATTTCACTGTTTCTTTTTTTTTTTTCCTTTTTTTTAATTCTTCTTGATATATTACTTGTTGTCTAAGGAGACAGTCCTGCAAGAATCTCACTGCTGGCACAAATGTCTGCCTGTACAAATGCCCTTTCAGCGATGGGAGTTTTGTGAGTGAATTTGGGACTGTTCTGGTATGTTTTGGGATAGTGCCTGCTACTGATCTTGAGTGGGGACTTTAAAATCTACAATTACAGAACTTAGCAGAAAAAGTATCGAATACGTTTTAAAATACTGCAGGATGAAAATAAAGATTTAGAGCATTTATTTGCATTAGGTGTGCTAAGAAAAAGAATAGATTCAAACTTCCCAGTGAGAGCCATCTGTATCAGCTGAGACATCATGTCATCGTGGATCATGTCAGGATGATCCATTTGGACCTCAGCTATTAAATAACTCTTCTGCACTTGAAATGACAGAAACAAGTTTGAAGTTTCAGTGTTGGCGGTGGAACCAGACAACAGCCTCTCCAGCCGATCATTTTAAATCAGGTGGAAACTTTTGTTTCATAGTCATTTTTCCTTGCATACCTGCATCCTTCCATTCCACAGTACAGTGACTGTGGAGCCAGATGCCAGTCATACCTAATTCTTTATTGTGTTCTCACTAGTATTTCAGTGAGATTTCATTTTAATATTTTTCCTTCTGAATGCACTAACAGGAAAGCAAATGATGATAACCGATAGTGCAGTCTTGTTACTTAATAGTGTATGTTTCATTGCTACTACATATCTGTGTTGTTCCATGAAGAATCACCTTTACAGGAATAATTTTATTTGTATAGAAATCCATAGTCAGTAAAGGGCTGGACAGAAGGAATGTGATGCTGATGCTACACTGAGGTGTGGAACATACTAAAGGACATGCTGGTAGCTGAAATACTTCAGGACCACATAAAATCTGCCCGTCTCTGCTCAGGACAGGCAAATCCTTGCAAGTCTAAGATGAAAGCAGACAAGATTTGTACTATGCACAACTTACTTGGATACAAGGGCATGAATCATGCTGCTACCACAAAGCCCAGGTCTCTGGAAAAATTCTCCCTACTATTTGAAAAGTCCATTTCCATCTCAGCTGACAAAACCTACATGACCGGAACAGCTCACAGCAACCATTACCACCAGAAGCTAGGAACTATGTAGTCAGAGATAAACAGTCTTTCAGTTCTTCTCATCTATTATTACCGCCTGCATCTACCATGCAGATACTGGTAGTGACAACTGGGAACAAGGAAGGCATCCTAAACCCTTTTGCATTCACTACATAAGCAAGCAGGCTAGACCACAGTCTTATCCTAAATCACGATCTGTGTAAACACAGTCTGGAAATACCAATGACATACAAAGTTCACACTCAAAGGATTGCTGATCTGAATGCAGGTAGGAAGTTCTGCAGAGGGATCTGGACAGGCTGCATTGATGGCTGCATGTAGCTGTGCAGCATTCAACAAGGCTAAACATTAGGTGCTGCACTTGGGTCATAACAGCTCCATGCATTGGTGCACAGCTGGGGAAGAGCAGATGGAAAACTGCCTGGCAAAAAGGGACCTGGCAGTTCTGGGTGACAGGCTGCTGAGCATGAGCCAGCAGTGTGCCCAGGTGGCCAAGAAGGCCAATGGCATCCTGGTCTGTGTTAGAAATCACATGGCCAGTAAGCATAGGGAAGTGATTGTCCCTTAGTATTCAGCGCAGGTGACGCAGACCTCCCTGCACTCAGCTTTGGGCCCCTTACTACATGAAAGGTATTGAGCTGCTTTTTATCAAAAGGAAGTAAGATTTGCCCAAGAATCAATATGCATTTATCACTCTTGTTAAACCCCTGGAAATAAAATTATTTGAATGATTTCTTGTCTAACCAGTTTCAAGCTAACTGGTAACTTGCAAAGACCAAAGTACTTCTTTGAGAGCCAGATGGAGAGGTAAACACAGCCACAAGGAGTATTTTCTGTCAGGGAAAGAAAACTTTAAATGTGCTTTTCAATTGTGTGTCTCAAATAAAAGCTGGCAGATGAGGGATTCGGTGGAGAAGAACATACAATATCACAGAAAGATGGAATCATTTATTTTGGAAAATACCTTCAAGATCATTAAGTCCAACCCTCTGCCTGGCCTACAGGGTTCTATCAATAAACTGTGTCCCTTAGTGCCACATCCAGGCATTTCCTGACCTCCTCCCAGGATGGGGACTCTACCACTTCCCTGGGCAGCCCATTCCAGAGCTGACCACCCTCTATAAATAAATTCTTCCAAATGAGACCTTCCTGGCACAACTAGTGATCACTTCCTCCAGTCCAAGATGTCAATTCTAAATGTAAAAGTGAACCAGGAAACAAACATAAAAAGTAACAGAGTAATTTTGGACTTACATAAGAAAAATGCTGACTTTTGCTAGACACTCAATGGAAAAAATAGATAAACTGATTTTTTTTAACTAAAAATGTCATTAAAATAAGTGAAGTTTAGTCAGTTTAGTGCTAACTGAAGAAGAAAATTCCAGAAAATGCATATGCAAGGGCAGTAATAATCCTCTCTTGGTATTATTACTTGGTCTTCTGCACATTCCCTACAGTGGTGTTTCAGCACACTGCATTCACAAGCATTATGGGTTACTACAGACAGATCAGTTCAAAGTTTACCAGTTAACAGTGACTGCGAAGTTATACAAATAAAAGGCAACAGGAATTCTTCAGTAACAATGCACATCTTGGCTTTCAGGAACAGACATCACTCAGTCACAAACAGTGCTGTCTCCAGAATGACAGAGCCGTCACTATCAGCTACATTTCCAGTGAGTGTGTCTTTGGTCTGCGGGCAATCACCTCACTTTTAGCTGAAGTGTCTGGGCATGATAATTGTCTTCCATTCAGCTTATTTCAGGGAACAAGTTACAGAAGGACCCCTTTGTTCAAGGATGGCCTTTAAAATAGAATCAAGTCACTCACACAGGGACTCAGCACACTAGGGCACAACAGCCGCTCAGCTCTGGGGTCCCAAGGGCTCTCCCTGCATGTGGGAAAACAGCGCGGGCGTGTGGGATTGATTTGAGTGCAGAACAGCGTGTGTGCGTGCAGGCGTGTTTGAGAGTGCATGCAAAAATGTATGTGTGTAACAGAGCAGTGAAACTTTACAGATACAAACAAGTCACAAAAAAATGAAATCTACCCAGAGAAACAGCAGCTGGAATATGATCAGGAGCAAATGTAAAGCAAGCAAGAGCTTCTGGGCTGTCTGTACTGGAGGCTTGGAACTGAGAACAGAGAAATCTGTTCCTGTGACTTGAATGCAGATATACCCAGAAAAATACTCTGTTGCTGTAAAGGCACAGGATTGCATTTAAAAATACCTAACTACATTTTCAGTTTCTTCTTTTATAGGACATATGCCAAGATTGCTCCCTAACTGATCAATTATTCCTTCAAAAACGAGGATACAACATTACAGTAGAAAATTAGGGATGCTGTAAAGGTACTTGAATGAAAATCTTATTCAGGTTATCTGTATTTTTCTGCAACGAGTTTAATTTCTGGGTGTATGCTACTGAAATTGAAATAAGCAATGCCTTCAGCTACTTGGTTTATAAGAGTTGCGTGGTGCCACTTCCATGTTTTTTTTACATTGCTGTACATAATAATAATAATAATAATAATAATAATAATAATAATAATAATAATAATAATAAATAAAATATCCTCCATAGTGCTCTCTTTAGCAAAGAAGGCAGGCTGCCATCTTTCTCCACCCCACTTTTTCCCCATCTCAACTAATAGAAAGTGAACACAATTCCTCAGACTAACAGCATTAGAGAAAACAGTAAATGTTAAGAAACAACATCCTTGTTATGAAACTTAGAAAATGGGGGACAGATGAGTAGACAGTGAAGTGGATTGAGAGCTGACTGACTGGCAGAGCTCACAGGGTTGTTATCAGCAGTGCAGAGTCTGGCTGGAGGCCTGTAACTAGCAGTGTTCCCCCAGGGGCTGGTGCTGGATCTGGTCTCGTTCAACATTCTCATCAGTGACCTGGATAAAGGGATAGAGTACACCTTCAGCAAGTTTGCTGATGATACAAAGCTGGGAGGAGTGGCTGGAACACCTGAAAGCTGTGTCAACATCTTCAGCAGGACCTGGACAGACTGGAGAGTTTGGCAGGGAGGAACCTGACGAGGTTTAACAAGAGCAAGTATAGAGTCTTGTAGCTAGGGAGGAATAACCACATGTGTCAGTGCAGTCTGGGAGATGAACTACTGGAGAAGAACTCTGCAGAGAAGGACCTGGAGGACCTGGACAACAGGTTGACCATGAGCCAGAGGTGTGCCCTTGTGGTCAAGAGGGCCAGTGGTATTCTGGAGTGCATTAAAAAGTGCATGGCCAGCAGGTTGAGGGAGGTGATCCTTCCCCTCTACTCTGCCCTGCTGAGGCCACATGTAGAATATTGTGTCCAGTTCTGAGTTCCTCAGTTCTAAAAAGACAGGGATCTTCTAGAAGGAGTCCAATAGAGGGCCATAAAGATTATTAACAACCTGGAGCATTTCCCTTATGAGGAAAGTCTGAGTAATCATCTGTTCAGCCTGGGGAAGACAGATGGGATCTGATAAGTGTTTATCAATATCTAAAGGGAGGTGGGAGGCAAATGGATGAGGCCAGGCTCTTCTCAGTGGTCTGTAGCAACAGGACAAAGAATAATGTCCTAAAACTTGAATATAGAAAGTTCCATACTAACATGAGAAACTTCTTTACGGTAAGGGTGACAGTGCATTGGAACAGGATGCCCAGAGAAGTTGTAGAGTCGCTTTCTCTGGAGATATTCAAGATTAGGCTGGATGCCATAGGCACTGGTTCAGGCTGCCCAGGGCCCCATAAAACCTGAACTTGAACAACTTCAGGGATGAGGCACCCACATCTTCATGCAGTCTGTTCCAGCACCTCACCGCCCTCTAAGTGAGAAACTTCCCCTTGCTACCTGATCCAAATCTTTCTTTAATTTAAAACCATTTCCCCTCATCCAGTCACTATCTACCTGTATAAAAAGTTGATGTTTATAAAGTCCCTCTAAATACTGGATGGCTGGAAGTTCTCCTGGTGCCTTTCACTTGTCCAAGCTGAACAAGCCCATTTCCTTCAGTCTGTCTTCATAGATGAAGTGCTCCAGCCTTCCAATCATCTTTGTGGCCCTACTCAGGACCATCTCCAACAGCTCCACATCTTCTCCATGCTAGGGGCCCCAGACTTGGATGCAGTACTCCAAAAGAGGCCCCACAAGGGCAGAGTAGAAGGGGACGATCACCTCCCTCTCCCTTCAAGCCACCCTTCTTTTGATGCACTCTAGGATATAACTGGCCTTCTGGGCTGCAAGCATACACAACCAGGACTCCTAAGTCCTTCTTAGCAGGTTTACTTTCAAGGGGTTCTTCTTCCAGTCTGTGTACATATCTGGGATTGCCATGACTCAAGTGCAAAATTTTGCCCTTGGCCTTGTTGAACATCATTAGGTTCACATGGTCCCACCTTCCGAGTTCATCAAGATTCTGGTGTGAAACAAAAAGAGCTTCTTACCTCTTGCTGTGGTCCTCGGAAAGGTTTTCTGTTTGGCTTATATTTTACACCTACATTTTCTTGCCCAAGGGTCTCTGTGTTTCACAACTGTGGAGGTGCATCACCATGAAAATACATTTGCCTCACAGTATAACCCACATTTTTTTTCAGCCTTTTTTCCTTTACATACATCACACCTACTTCACTGACAGCAGTCAATCAAAGCTATTTAGAGTGCACAGCTGAGCAATCAGTCTGTCTGCCACAAACTTATCTCTGCAGATTCCCACCTAGCAGCTCCAGTCCCTCTACAGCTGCACCTTCCACTTCCTTCCAGGCTGCATCTCCCAACACTGACAGAGATCACTGTGGTAAGATGGATTCAGGTGGCTAAATGGGAGAAAATGCTCCTTTTGAGGCACTTGAAGATTTACTTATCAAATAGTTCTTATCCAGGCACCAATTAATGCTTCCTGAGCCCCAAAATACAAAATAAAAAAAATAAAAATATTTAAACAAGTGTTTGGTTTTTTTCTTCAAATCTTTGCAATTCTTTAAAGCTCTTTTCCTGCAAACCAAACAGTGTGAAGGACTTCAGCTTCTCCCCAAGGCCCTGGTCTCAGTGAAATCTTAAGTCACAAATTGTCCTAAGTACAAAAGTCCAATGCAATTGGTATGAAGAAGATACAGGGTTTATCTGAAATGGTAGATTAAGTATGGAACTACTAAGAAGGCTGTCTGATGGATCATATCACTAAGTGTTGCTTAAGGGAACATGCATTACTGGCTGAGCAGAAGCACAAAGGTTTGGGCTGTCCTGTGGGAGTGCAGCCAGACCAGCTGCTTTAAACACTGGTGTCTTCTGGCTCTAAAAGGAAAATAAATAAGTAAATAAATAAATAAATTCCTTACAAAACTAGATTCTCCCTATAAATAAATCCCTTACATAACTAGATTTTCCCTCCCAAGATAAGAAAGAATAAAGTTAATAAGGACTAGCTGATGCTTACCTTGTATCCACTCAGCTCAATTAAAAGTGTGATGGTTCTTTAAGAAAACACAGCAACTAGCATGGTAAATAATGGTATTCGAAGAGCTATGCGTGTCTGTCAAACTATAATAGGAACAGCAGCTCAGATTGCCTGACGTTCGAAGGCACATGCCCTGAAAGAAGCTCTGTCAGGGAAAAGTCAGCCAGGAAATGTCAGTGTTGCACAGAGACAGCAGGCTGTAAAACTATAGTATTTGTACAAGTCAGAAGAGGTTAAGGTTAGAAAGGTCTCTAGTTACCCACCAGGGACCACAAAGGCTGTGGCAAACAAACAGGTCTACCATGACCATACTGCATACTCTTTCTTCAGCCCTAAGAAACACCTTTACAATGGGAATGACAAGGGCAGTACATGCATGATGCTGCCTCTTCTGCCAGCTTCAGCAAATGCTGAGCTGGAAAACAAAGGGGTTTCTTGCTGCCATGCCTATTCACTTGTGTCCCTTTGCTTCCTCAGTGTAGATCTTCTTGTTTCTGCTCCCTTTCCTATGCTTCCAGCTCATGCTTCAGCTGGCTGGATGACACTTTTTAGCAGGACTGATGTAAGTTTAAAACAGGAAAGCAATGTTCACTGCTTGTACAGGTTAGCCAAATCACTGGCTACTGTGCTTAGTCTCCTCTAGCATCAACACTGTAAAAAAGTCGGGAGCAAAAACAGAGAGTACACTTTCTAATTTGGCATTTTTCCTTTATCCTTTTGTGTGTTCTTGTCTTAATTTATCATTGAAGAGGCAGAATCAGGCTCTTTCTGTAGCAGTAATAACAGCAGCTCTGGCTCATTATCTTAGCTTCTTTCTCATCCAAAAAGAACAGTTATTGCCATCTTTAATACTACCTAAAAGGCTGCCAAATACAACATCTTCCCTTATTATAAGAAACAAAACAAAACCAGCAAAGACTATTGCAGCTATTGGGAAAGGAAATAAGATATGTAGATAAAATCTCATTCAACCATTTTCCATGTTCTTTTTTACTTTTATTTGCAACTGACAAAAGTTTAAACTTCTGGGTTTTTATTTTAGATGTGGGTTTTTGCTGCAAGACATTTGGTTATCTCTGAATGTCCATACTTTAACTACTCAGTACTGTACAATGGGTCACATAAATAAATACCTTTGACCCTCCTGACTCATTTGTTCCAGTAAAACAGGCTTAAAGCTTCTAATTAATACAGGATGTCACTATTGCTTCTCCATCCCCCACAGATGACTCTATAAACACTGTGCCATTGTTTCCTCATTATTTTCTTCTTTCCAATGCTTCTCCTCTCACTTCTCAGCTGCCATTCCTTGGGTTACTTCCCTATCCCCTCTGCCTTAGGAGTCCCCACCATCACTGCTCCCCTGTAAAAAGTTGCCGCTACTTTGAGATCTCTTATCAAGCTGAAAGGCAGTTCTTCATGCTAAATACCACACTCTTTACTTACTCCTGGTAATGATTTCAGGTAATTTATGTTCCAGATCATTCATATTCTTGCCTCCAAAACTCTGGCCTACAGTGGTGGCATGATTTGTCATCCCATTTCTGTTCAGAAATGATAGAAAAGATAGCCTACCTGCAGCCACATCAAAGCTGTGGTCAAATCACACTGAAGCTAGGTTCTTGGTAATTATTTGACAAAAGAAACACTGCCACCACCAATGACTCCATTGCAGATACCCTCTTAGTGTCTGACTCTCCCCATGTCCCCTCATCAGCTTCTTATTGCCTGCCCTGACTGCAGATTTGTCTGGACAAATAGCTTATGAGAAACCTTGGCAAGGCTTCTTGGAGTGGAAGATGTTCCATTCAAGTCAGTGAGACAGTTCAAAGAAGTGAAGTGAAGCACACACATACTTGTAAATTACTAGTAATATAACCATGCAGATTTAAGGGACTGTGAGGACACATATTCAGATAGCTGTAATAAGGAATTACAGATCACCTACAGTAAAGGCATACTTTAGATGACTGAAATGGCATTGGTGCCAATGGCACCTTCTGCAATAAAACAAACAATTTTTCATTGCCATATAAAATACACTCAGTAGTACAGGGTGAAACTTGAATGAACAGGTGCTGAACAAATTCACCTGACGGAGAGTCCCCTGCTATTAACACAGTGACCATTGAAACATCTCCATGCTCAGAAGGAAATGATGAGTATCTCAGAGAGCTGAACTTCACTGAACTATCCAATATAATCAGAGTATATTACAGCTGATTTGACTTACTCTCAACAAATAAGGATCATTAGTATATTTGTATCAGTCAGCAGACATATTCAAAATCTCGGCTGAAAATGATCAGAAGATGGAACACGGGTCAAAGTCTATCCATTTATTCTAGGCCACAAAAGAATGCAGATGTTAATTAAAGCAGAATCAGTGATGCACTGAATAAGCAGAAATAGATCAATGCACAAATTAGTTTGCTGTGTTGGTAGGCAAACAATGAATCAACAAGCAAAATAAACAGCTCCAACTTTCAGTATTCAACAAATAGTAAATAACAGAATCATTAAGAAAACAAGCATTCTTCTGTGACAAAAAAGGATCTTGAAGACAGTGTAAAGGAAAAAAAGAATTACCAAAGAACTACTGATAGAACTCAAATAACAATACTTGAAGAAGGGCTGTATTTCCCTAGTAAACGATCTACCTTTCCCATGTTTTCAATATTTAATCTTGGTTTTTTTACAACCATGGTTATGACAACCAAGTTATCTCCAAAAGAAATAAACATACAAAATATAGTTATGATACAATTAAACAGAAAGGATTTGCCACAGGATGATGACAGTAACTTAAAGCAGGAACTTGAATAACAATTCAGACCTGTTCAGTTCTTGCATCAACAGCAAAGAATGTCAAGATGCATTTGTTGCATGATGCAATCCTAGGAATAAAGACTGACTGGAAAAGGTGTCAGCTGGTGATTAATGACAAGCACAGGAGAAGTCATTAATAAAAACCATTCCTATGGATGTCCTGTTCTTTTGTAAAAGAAGACAAGACCACAGTCTTAAGACAAATATACATTACTGTAATGAGAATTGGCTTGGTTTACATCATGCTAAAATCTAATAGGTCATCATAGTCTTATTACATTTCCTTTCAGCAATGCCAGGAGAATATTTATTGAACAGATGCTGAAAGTAAACCTTGGTAATATGAGAAGCAGAGCGTGAGTTAGCAACACAGAAGTGCCAGTCACACAATAGTGCCAGGCCACAGTAACCAGACTCTGTGAGAAAGCAATGCTTCCGCAGTCACCACCAGTTTGTGCCTCCATTACTCCATGTCTCAGGATACTTGAACATGTTGGCCAGTTTTAATCAAATCTGAAATCAGTGTTAATTGCAAAATAATTCAGGTTGGATGAATCCAAGTGTTTAAATGTCCATCCGTAACTTAATTTTAACAATGTTGAATGACAGAATGATTCAGGTTGGATGACACCTAAACAGGTCATCTGATTAAACTGGTAAAGACTCAAAGGGTAAACACATTTTTTACAAGTTAAAAAAAATAAATCAATAATTATACATACGTATACAGAACTTACACGTTGCATCAGCTGACTGACCATCTAAGACATACGCACCTCTATTAGTGTAGCTTTGGGCAAGTCATTGCTCATACTGATGCTTACTCAGATGTGGTGGCATGCTGTAGGATCATAGGGTGGGTTACAGTGCTGAACTGAGGATGCAGAACATAAATCTGTAAGGAAATGGTTTTGAATATTCTATTGCACATAATATAAATTGTTTGCCTGAGGCATAAATCTTAGAATGAAAACAGTAAGACTCATCAAATAGGCTAGAGAGTAGCAGTGTTAATCTTCTTCATAAAATCTGACACAAGCAACCTTCTGATTTCAATTAAAATGATTAGGTGCTATTTTTGCCTGAAAACATCTTTGTGCATTAATGATTTGAGTGCTGCATCCCATTATCAAGGACCCACAGTCAGAAGGTGATTTTCTGTGCAAAGGATTTGAGATACTGCTTAAGAGGGAAAATATTTATTTCTAAAAATAAAAGCTGCTTGTCTTATCTGACAAGCCTGATTTGCTTTCAGACCAGCTATTTAAAAACCATAACAGCAATAAAATAATCAAATACACAAGCATTTTCTATGAATGCTAAACTGATTTGGATACAGAATAGCATATCATATTATTTATAACACTACACTCTATCTCATCCCACATCCATGAGACCTGTTGTTTCAATGCAGAATGAAAATGCAGGAGCTTAACAAGTAATATTATTCAGTCACATTACAAGAAGAAACAAAACTCACCTTTCCTTTATCATTTTCATTTAAACTACAAATTACAGCTCTATATGAAATCCCTCTAGGGCTTTGCTACTCTTTGAAATCTGATTGCATAGACCAAAGGAGGGATTTAACCTCTCAAAGGATAGTGTGCAGGCCCAGCAGCAGCAGATTTAGACTTCTTTCTACAAGGACAGCTTCCCTTCCTCAATGCTGCCGGTGGGATCATGTGGCAGTTCAGCTGAAGATGGAACCAGATTAAGATACCGTCTATTTATCCATTTCTTCCATACTGAGTAACAGGATGAGACTCAATATAGCGGCTTCAAGTGCATCCATGTCCATAGACAGCAGCTCATATATCCTGCATTTCTTTGGAAGAGTTTAATCGGGATGACAGCTTCACAAGTGAGGCTAAATCTCAGGTTTTTCACTGATGCATACAAGACAGCACCTAAGCTCCCTTAGAAGCAGTACTCTCATCCCAACATTCTTTGATGAGGGCACTTAGGATTCAGGCTTCCTATAGCATCAGCAGCATTGTTACAACTTTTCACTCCATGAGCTGAGTTTATTCTATTGTATGGTGTTATTTCCAGAGTGCTCAGGAGAATTTGGTTACAAGGCCTCCTCACTGGTATGTGTTTCTTTACTCAGCAGGCTGTTCTCTTTCTTGAACTGTTTCCAGCCTCACTGGATCCCAGCACTTCTGGAACATATATCCGGTAAGGAGTAGTTGCTATCAGTAATTCTTTTTTTGCTCAAAAACTGGCAAGACTTTAAATTTCTCTCTATCCTGCTGACTTGCATTTTAGTAGGAGACAACTTTCAAAATACTTAGTAATCATCATACAAGTCTAATGCTTTCTATGTTCCCAAGTCTGTTGATACAGACATTATTCTGCCTTGTGTTTTATCTCCTGCCCCAACTTTGCCTTTCACATGGGTGTCTTCTGTTGCCAATTGAAGACAAATGTATATATTTCCTGAGACACTGCTCTTTGAAGACTATTAGGTACATCTACACCACAGAGCTTTGAGTGAAACTTGCAGAAATGATTACTCAGTAACAGTATATATATATATATATATATATATATTTGCTATTATTTATTTTATGACAATTTTTCAAGTTTCTATCCATAGATCACACAGGCATAGAACTACCATCTAACAGAAAAATCACAATTTGCATTTATCAAATGTGCTGTGTGCTTACACTGTTCACATTTACTCAAAACTTAAGCAACGCAGAGAAAGTAGTGAGGATTAATTGGACAGCTAAGGACAAATTTCCTGTCACTTCCTTAAGGTGTTATCATAATTGAAATCTCAGGAGGCAGAACTCCCTGTCTGGTGAGATAACCCTGGAAGGTACAAACAGTGCAAAGAAATCCTGGCATTTTCTTGGTTCAGTGGAAATTTTTGACAGTTTTGAAGACTAAATTCATCAGATTCAAGCTAAGACTTTACTCAGTAATATTCCCATTACTCAATCTTTTCTTAGCTGGTTAAAGAATGCATTTAGAAATTTTACCATCCAGTTGTGACTCAAATACAGCTTTGGCTCTGCATACAATAGTTTGTTATGCTCATCTCAGCCAGTGTATATTGCAATGACACAAGTCCTGCAGAATCTTGGTGGGGTCAGATGGCCTGGAAATGTATTCGAAGTAAGAGTGACTCATAGAGGATTCAATGTTTTTAGACCAAAGGAGAATGGCTTACATGTTTATGGGAAGTCCTAGGATCACATGGTAAATCAAAAGCTAAGTGGTCTTCAACACACTCTCTCCATCCAGAAGTCAGGTCAGAAATCCTCAGATAAGTACTTTTCCATACAATAGAGGTATATTAGTGTAGGCCTCGTGTGATACTGTGGATAGATCAGGCTCTTGGTCTATGAATCTAACTGCAAATCAGACACAGAGAAGATGGAAACTCTAAGGCTACTTAAAAACATCCAAATGGCTTTCTTGTCAAATGCTACATGATTAAACAGAAGGCAGACTATACCCACTACTACAAGAGCTATAATTTCCTTTTTTTTTTTAGCTTCATGTAGGTATTTTCTCTGTTATATCTCAATGCCTGTTCTGTGGTTTGGGGCTTTCCCTGCCTACTTACAAATGTTCTTGATTGACTCAGTTAAATTGTGGATGTGGCTAAATGTATTGCTTCCTCTTTCCTTGAATAACAGCTTCCAATGCTACTACTGTCTTTATATTGCTGTGCTTGTTGACACACTATGTTCAGAGCCAAGAAAGCATTTTCTTTATTTCTCAAAATATTTCAGACTGGATTTTTTCACTCTTGTCCTCAAAGAAAATGCAACTTCTAGGGAACTGAACCAATTATCTTTGTTTAATTATAAGAAATTAAAGGAGGGGGAAAAAAAGTAATAAATATTCCCTGAATTTATTAAAACAACTTTATTTAAAATTGCTTTTTCAGAACTCCTAATTGTCCTTTCTGTCACCAGGATCATTTTCTTTATTCCCATGTACTTGGGTGGAGCACATATGAATACAGTTTCTGTAAACAAACAAGTTGCAGAATTGCCTTGCAAACCACTAAAGAGAGCTGCAAACACCATCATTCCCAGCTCACCCAGCCTGAAAGACAGGACTGCTCTGTGTCTCCTATGTCAGATGTTTTTGTAGTTGCCAAAAAGACTACTGACTAATGTTATATAGTTTAGTAAAATCTTGTTAAAATTAGAATTTTCCAACTATGATAGCACATTTAAGTTGAAAATGAATTTTATACCATCTCAGCTTCCTGGAAGGGGTACTTGAGCATTGCCAACATATTTTTCTCCTTTGCCACTTACACAAATTAAGAGCATAAGTCTTCTCATTTGGCTGGAGAGAAAATATTGGCTTTCATGAATGATTTCATTCAAGAAAAGATTGATCTGCATTTAAACTGTTGGGTTTCCTCAGCAGTTCAACTTAATCACACATTTGTAAAGTTTACCATGCAGTAATAACTCCACATGTTATCCACTGCAATAATATTTGGTTGCAGAAAATTCTTCAGTTTGGAGCCAGCATAAATATAAAAAATATTCAGTCTTCCTTTATAGGATGGATGGACTATTACAAACACCACAGCTATACTTTTTCCTTTGCACAATGTGATTCATTATACTTGGAAACTACCCCCAAATTTTTTTCTTATATCAAAGTTGCAAAGGGTAGTCATTTACAGAATTTCAAGTTTAGGTAAAACTATTACTAGAAAATGTGCTTTTTTATTAAATGAGTGCTACTAAACCATCACATATTCAGTAGTGCTTTCATGTAGTCAGCTTCTAATCTTGCTTCACACAGACATTGTCTAGAAAAACACTCCTAAACTTTTGCCAGAAAAAGACTCCCACTAACAGCAAACAGACATTTTTATTTGGCCTGCCCACACTAAAATCTGAATTACACTATCAACAGAAACCTATTAAAAATGTTTATCTGTAATAGTTGTGTTAACACAATACCTAACAGCAGTTTCAGCACACCTAAAGATGCTCACACTGCTAAGCACTCTGAAGCACATTAAGGAATATCTTCCACTCTCTATCTCAGCTGCTGTAAAGAATGGTACAGCTGAGATCACAACAGTCTTGTGTAGGGACATAAATCATATTACAACAGTAGTAGTTTGAAATTGATTAAACTTAAAATTAGGTTCCCCAGATGAGGCCTTGTTTTCTCAAAAAACAGTGTATACCAAAACTAGTTTATCCAAGATGTTCAAAGATTCAGAATGAGAATGGTGTTTCAGCCTAAGCAATCCACAGGAATCACACATTAGCTGGAATGTTTGTATAAATACTGATGGGAGTATTTCTGTTTTTGTTCATAATATCAGTACGCAGAGGACAATTTACACAGCACTGGATGAGACCACAGGTTATTCAATCCACAGAGGACTCAGCCTTTTATGACAGGAAGTTACTAACCCACCCAACACATGCACAAGTACATGCATGAAATTCCATAGGTTTTTATCCTGTTACCAGCCCTTTTACTATGTATGGATCTTCCTAGGCAATCTACAGTTAATAGAGATGAGAAACTTTCAGTCTATCTCCTTTACTGCTGAACTTCTATTCTATAGTTTCCTTGTTTTCCCAACACCAATCTGAACTGAGATCATATCTGAAAACTGGCTGGTCTGAGAACTGGCTCAAGTAAATGAAACTGCAAGGCAGAAAGAAGTACAGAGAAACTCATGGAAGTTTATTTATCATTGGCTCACTAGCACAAAATCCTATTAAAAATCACTGCTTGGAGCCTGCCCAGGGATAGCAATGACTCAAAGTACTCCCTGTATAAAAGTTCTGGCACTTGACCCAATTCTTTAAAAAAAAATAACATGACATCAATTAAATTCCCAAGCTTACATTTCAGCTCGCCAGCAATAGAATGCTTGTGGCTCTCAGAAACCTTTGTCCCTTTGAAACATAATAATCTAGCTTGTTGACTGAGTAACTGCTACTTCCAATATCCCCATTAATAAGGTTAACTAGGTCTCTCATACATGGTTTCCAGTTTAGTGATGGGATCCACACACACTGTAGTGTGACAGCTTGTTTCTCTCCAGGTAGTCAGATCCTCTTAGGAGGCAAAGCTACTCTCCAGTAGTTGTTTCAGTTACCACAAACTTTCCACTTTTCTAAACTGTGGAAATCAATCACAAGTCAGGCTGATCGGGCCGGGCTCATTGGGTGCTATTTAACTAACTTCTTAGTGATGAAGAGAACTGAATCACAGAATGGCTGAGGCTGGAATGGACCTCCAGATGTCACCTGGTACACCCTCCCTGCTCAAGCAGGACCAAATGGCTTTTCAGTATCTCCAATATCTCCACTGTTGAACTCTCTCCAGTAAACCACATTAGGGGATGAGCATTGCACACAGCACTCGAGGTATGGCCTCATCTCCCTCAGCCTGCTGGCACCATTCTTCTTAAGGCAGCCCAGGGATACCAGCAGACTCCACAACCCTCAGAAGGGTTGTTCCTAGCCTTTAAGAAAGTCATTTTAATTTTTTGCTGCATTACTCAGTGAAGTTCATTGACATACTTACTTTAGCCACTCTTAAGAACAAAACAAAAACATGAAAGCCTGCCCTTTATGACTTTGAGTGACAAGTTATGAGTGTCCAACAATAAAGAAGCTGCTATAAAGGTTACTGGGGCTCCTTAACAATGTGATTTTGAGAAGTCGCCACTTCTTTGTATTTTTATTTGTATTTTTCCCCCTGAGAGTACAACTTTGGCAATACACAACAGCTCTTCACACCTGACTGCACAGCTTTGCCGCTGCATGAGAACAGGCAGCTGCTTGTGCTATTTGATATATGACTCCCGAACATGAGGAGGGTTAATGACCACAGAGCCGGGCCCGCCCACTAACGGCGGCACGTTCCGCTCCCATCATGCCCGTCCGCACTGTAGGCCGTAGGAAGGGGCGGCCATGTCGTGTCCCCGCCCACCCTGCGGAGCTCTGGGACGGCGCTCCGGCTGCGGCAGCCAATGTGGACGGCGCGTGTCGGGGCGGGGGCGGAGCTCGGCGTTGAGTTGCCGCAGCGCCACCGCTGCTTGTAAACAGATCCCGCCCCTGTGACGTGCGGCGGTACCTGAGCGGGGGCAGCGCGCATTGTCCGCCTTGGCGGTGCGTGCCGTGAGCTCGGCCCAGGCCCTGTTCTGCCCGAGGATCCTCGTCGTTCTCGTGCCGTGGCACATCGCTCCCAGCGCTCCACGCCAGCCGTCCCCTTTCTTTTCCCCCCCGCCCGCTCTAAGATGGCTGGCGGTGGGCGGTGAGCGGCGAGGGCTGCGGGCTGCCGGCCGGCCGGCGAGCGGGGGCGGCCGACGGGACGGGAGCGGAGCGGAGCGGCGGGGGGAGGCGGCCGCGCAGCGCCATGTCCGCCTTCGCGCTAGAGGAGACGCTGGAGGCCGACTGGGTGGCCGTGAGGCCTCACGCTTTCCAGGAGCGGGAGAAGCACAAGTTTGTCTTTATCGTGGCCTGGAATGAGATCGAGGGCAAGTTCGCCATCACCTGCCACAACCGCACGGCGCAGCGGCAGCGCAGCGGCTCCCGAGAGGCCCGCGCCGCCCCCAAGGCCTCCAGCCCCGCGGCGCGCAGGGGCGCCGAGCCCGCCCTGCTGCCCCGCGCCGAGCGGGTCGAGGCGCTGCCCGGCAGCCCGCTGCGAGCACCACGGGCCGGCACGGCGCGCAGGGCGGCGCGGGGCGCGGAGGCGGCTGCCGAGGAGATGGAAGTGCTGGAGCTGGGCAAGGAGGACGCGGCCGAGGCGGGCGCTCCCGACGCGGAGCCCGCGGGGGAGGAGTGCAGCTGGGCCGGACTGTTCTCCTTCCAAGACTTGCGCGCCGTGCACCAGCAGCTCTGCTCGGTGAACTCGGAGCTGGAGCCCTACCTGCCCGCCTTCCCTGAGGAGCCCTCGGGCATGTGGACCGTGCTGTTCGGGGCACCGGAGCTCTCGGAGCAGGAGATGGACGCGCTGTGCTACCGGCTGCAGGTCTACCTGGTGCACAGCCTGGACACCTGCGGGTGGAAGATCCTGTCGCAGGTGCTCTTCACCGAGACCGACGACCCCGAGGAGTACTATGAGAGCCTGAGCGAGCTGCGGCAGAAGGGCTACGAGGAGGTGCTGCAGCGGGCCCGCAGGCGGATCCAAGAGGTGAGGCTCCAACGCCGTCTGCACCTCGGTGTTACTTTTCCCTTCCTCTGTGATACTTTCTGTAGTAGTTCGTTGCACTTGGGCCTGTCTTTGCAGAGTTGACTGAACCATGGATAAGCAGCAGGGAACTTCTCTCTAAAGTCTCCAGGGCCAGAATTTAAAAGGTGCAGATTTGAGTCTCAGCGTGGTGTGGCTCGTTGCTTTACTCTCAATCAAATGCAGACGTTTGCGAGCAAAGATCTTGGGGGTTTGGCAAGGTCTTGCTGCCAGACGTATGCTGTTGTGTTGCTTTGAGCTAAGATGGGTTTGGAGCCTGTTTAATAAGAGCGGCAACATGTGGTGTTTATTTTGCTAATACATTTTAATCACTGGAGGCCAGAGAGTTTGGGCTCTGGGAGCTGGATCTGGTATTTCAATTGAGATGGTGTCTTGTAGAACTGGCATAGCTTGAACCCACCATAGCCTTGGTGGATTCTCAGAGTTGGGTTTTCAGCAAGAGTGACGTGGTCCTAGCAAGAGCTCTGCACATTGCCAGTGTCTGACAGGCCTCAGGTGCTGCTGGATTTGCTGTCTCGCTTCCTCATACCTTACTGCTCAGGCAGAAGCAGTTAAGAAGGTTGTTTCCAATAGTTTCTGGATTCAGCATGTGAGGGTTTTTTTAAAATATATTTTGCTATATTTGAGGGTGTGTGAGACCTTAGATTTGCCTTGTTGAAAAGGAGATTCTTGTTTTTGTACTTCTGTGGCCTTATGCAGAGTGCAGAAGGTTTAGGTGGGACTACGTGTGTGAATCATGTTGTGGCATTTATGGTTTTTGTAAATGCTATAAAGGTTCTGCTGTATGGCTGTAAATAAAGTTTAGCTGTTTCTGTGACCCACGTGTATCCTGTAGTGTTGTGTTTTCAGAAGTGTGTGGTGGTGAAGTGGTGAATGCTGTTGTTATATTTTGGTTTTTTTTGTTTGTTTTTTTTTTAATCTTTGGCCTATGGGCTTATGTGTAAATGGTATAGTGTTGAGTCTGGGTAGGATTCTATGGTTTCTGTAGTGATTAAAGTTACAGAGTATTAGAAAAATGTTGTCTTTTCAGTGATGAAATCATGACAAGGGCATTTCAATGCAGCTCTGTCAGATACAGGTTTATTTCCAAACTGTTAATTTAGGATATATCCTTGTGATTTTTTTTTTTTTAAATTACTTTTTCCCATTGGTATTTAAAGGGCTGAATTCATCACTGTTAATTGTTGCATACTGCTAGTCATAAGTCTAACAATGTTCTGCAGAAGTTTTAATCCAAAGCATTTGGAATTGTATCATCTACCATTTTTGGCTGCATAAATGATTGGTAACATGTGCCTAGATTCACTTGGCCTTCTGCTGAGCAGTTTTTGGGAGCAGCTAATCGGTATGAGAAATGTTCCTGTTAAATGTGGAGTCTGGATACTGGCTATCTAATTCAAAGTGCATGGTGTTTTTAAGAAACACCCTTTCAAAATTACTGTGCAAGAATGATTTGCTTCTTGAAGAATCTCAACTTTGATCTTATTAGCACCAGTGCTGCAGTCAAAAGATATCAGTTATCAGTAGTCACTACAAGCTTTATCCATAAGCATTCTGTTCTCTGTTTAATGTTCAGAGGCTGGTGCAGACAAAATGGTAGATGTTGTTTGTGTACTTGACTACAGTACAGCGGTCCTTTCTCATGGAATCTACTAGTGTGCCTTGTGTCAGTAAGCTGTACTTCTGTCTCTGTCCATTGTGTAAATCAATCCTTCTTTAATTAAAGGTAGTTCATGTTTAAGAAAAGAAACCAATAGAATGACCTGCACTTTCCCTTTTGGCTCTCAAGTTTCTCTTTTCCTTACTTGTTAGTGGTTTACTTGGTCCACAGTGTCTTTCTTTGAAGCACATGCTAATATTGTCTACCATAGAATTTTAGGCAAATGAAGCAATGGATGATGGGTGTTGGTATTTCTGAAGTAAAAGTTTCTCATAGTTTTAGGTAGGACCTGCTGATTCAGTGTTCCATCTCACAGTTTGATTTACTTTTCTAGGTATACCTGAAATCTGCCTGTTAGCTGTTGAGAATGTTGGATTAGTTGAATTAATAACATTAAGCATTTTACTTTTAAATTTCACTTCTAAAAGAGTTTTGGAGGAGGTGGAGAAGGGAGTGAAGGCCATTGGCAACTGAAATAATAAGGAGGAGCATAATTAATATAGAGGACTTTCATTTACTTAATACTGCATGAAATACAAGTTTAGAATGCCAAGACTTTGGTTTAACGTGCTAAGTTGTGCTTCTGAGGCTTATAATTACTTCCTGTATCTCTTTTTCCAGGACTATTTTCTGTGTACAGTTATAGTATTACTTCAGAAGTTTCTTATGCTTATGTTTTTTTGATGTGAAGGGACAAAGTGAACAGCAGAATCTCTCTTGCTCATTGCTTCTGCTTCCCCTACGTGGCCATCTGTTGCTCCAGTTTATTCTCACAGTAATTAATGGTTGTTGCTTTTTGTAATAGGCATTTTTATCTCTGTCACAATTATAAGCCTTTGGTAGGCCAGAAGAATGTTACAACTAGAAACAGACCCAAGATGAGAAGAACAATAGTTGCAGAGTAGTTGTGTGACATGGAATTATTTTCTTCTGCATAACTTAGTGGTTTGAAAAAGCACATCTTTTTTTCCAGACAAAACTATTAATTCTATAATAACTTAGGAACAATTATGTCAAAGTGAATTCTCGTATCTAAGGGAGTTATTCTGCCTCTTTTTTTTTTTTTTCCCCCCTTTTTCTTTTTCTCTTTTCTTCTTTTTCTTTTTTAAACTACTAGACTAGAGCCCTGGTTTATTAAAATTTATGCCTGTTTAAAAATTCCTTGGGCTCTCAGCTATAGAACTGAACTCCCAAATAGATGTAAAACCAGTTAATAACCAGATAAAAAGATGTTGCTATTTCAAAACAGTGGATACCACCAAATCATTCTTTAGCGTTACAGCTTCTTGGCCAATATTTCTAAGACCTTAACATTTTGTATCTAGAAGGCAGAAAAGGTTCTTTTCTCTACTCCTTACTGACAGTTTCCTGGCTGCTATAATGTGGGAGGACCTTTTCAGGCTAAGTGTACATGCTTGTAAATCTTTGTGGACATAGTAATATCAAAGATGGTTACTACATATTTGTCATAGCTGTGTTGGCAAAAGGTTGAATGTCGTCACAGTTTTACTGAATAAGAAGTGCTGTTAGTATAAACTGTGATTAACAGGGCTTGGTGGCATAGTTGTGCCAACAAACATGTTCTATTGTATTCTTATCCTTTTCTTGCTCTTGCAGAGCAAGTTGTAAGTAAGAAAGCCTCTCTTTACAATTCATGCCTACTTTGGCATGTTTGAGTTAATGGTACCTGTAAATCTCTTTTTCTTAGAGCACAAATGCTGCAGCAATCTGAAATTTGGCAGGTGATGCTGAATGCCAGTTATAAAACCAGTCACGGATTTGCTTTCATATTGCTGTTTCTCTGTGTAACCTGTGGATTCCTATTACCGTAGGCAGACTGAAATACCACTGAGAGTGGTATTTCCATCAAAATTGGTGTAGCACCTCCATGAAAGAGGTACAGGAAACTGAATCTTGGATGTTAGCTACAACAGATAGATTTTGGAGATGCAAAAGGTGTTGTGGGATAGCAGAGTATTGCTGAGCATTCTGGATATGTAGCCCATTTATGTTTGAGGTCTGTTTTTATGTACTCCGTAGATACAGAGGTAATGCTTTTTTTTTTTTTTTTTTTTTTTTTCTCCTCCTCTCTCTCTCTCCAGTAAAACTGTTTGGATTCATTTTGAATACTTTGTATTTTGTAAAGTAAGTTAGTACTGGATGAAACACAGTGTGTCACTAGTTGTAGGGTGTGCTCTGTACAGGCGGTAAATAAGCCCCACATCTGTAGTAAGTACAGCTCTGTGAGAATACTACTCTGGCTCATACCTGTTGCTGTCCAACCAAAGATGATTTTTACTTAGTGTGTTCTTGAAGGCCATCATTGTCCTATTTACCTAATCAGCAGTTGGAGTTATTAGCAGTCTGTTTTGGCTGTTACAGAGTAGTCTTGAAGTAATAAACATTATACATGTTTGGCATTTTAGTGGCTGGAAGTGCACACCTAACTCCTTCTGTAATTATACTCAGTATACAGTAGTGAGTATGTATCTTCACAAAAGCAGAATTAAATGTGTAGTAGTTCTTCCCTCCATATTCTGCAAATGATGGAAGTGTAATGCGGGTAGCTATTTTGCTTTTAGAAGTTTCTAAACTTTGGAATTTCAGTGAATTTCTGAAATGTGTTCTGTGTATGTAAATAAATGTTACAATTTAAATGCTTTTTTATAAGGATTTGATATTACTCAAAGACATGGAAGTGAAGTTGAGAGGGCTGTATCCCTTGAGAGATGCTTGGTTCTCTGTAGCAGCAAGGGTGAACAAGTACCTCAGCAGTTTAATCATATGGTGGACCCTGTTGCTGAAAATCATAGCTGTTACTACACGCCATTTTAAAATACATGTTTTGAAATGCCTTCTAGGAATTTGGTATTTAGAGTACGTTAGACCATCTTACTACCATGTTGTTTTCACTTTAGTCTGTGAATTAAAACCTCCTAAGTCTGAAGCAAAATAACTTTATCTTTTATCTGGAAGTCTTTTATTTTTCTTCCTTCTTCTGTTTGATATCTTCCCAACTAAATGCTTGCTTTTCTGCTATTTTATTTTACTTCTATATAGTTAGCAGCAAATTGTGTGTGATTGCTTACGACTTGTTTGCAGGTTAATTAGTGTTTGGATACTGCCTTTGTTTTTGCCAGTCTTTTTGCACTTTTTCCAGCCTCAGTCAGATCCTTGTGTTGTATCTGAAATTAACACTTTTTTTCCATCTCTTTTTCCTTCCTGTTATTCTAAATGGCATATGTATGTAGCTAAAGTTAATATGTTGGGTTTTTTTGTATCTTGCTAATTTGACAAGAATTAGCTGAAGATGTATACTACTACTGTTTCTGTAAACATTGAAATCCTTAAAATAATGTACATTTCTTACATTTATTTGAGAAAAAACAGGTCTGCATGTAAAATTGAGTTTTCCTTGATAAAATTTAAATACTCCATGAAAAAAAATATTAATACTTCCTGTAGAACATATCAGTACTATTCAGGATGATGTTTAGTAAGCTTAGACCTAATGTTTAGAAACAGAACAAAGCAGCTTGCCAGTCTGTCTCATGTTTTTCTTCCCTACTCAAACACCTGGGAAGAAAGGAAAAATGAAATAAAATGCAGTACATGCTCGGTTTAGCAGTGAGAATTGGGGTCGAGGAATCATCTTAATATTGCAGTTGAGGAAGTATTCTGATGAGAAGTTTATTTGATATCACTTTCAAACCTTGTTTGTTTCTCTAGATGTGGAGAGAGATGTTCTGGCTGTTAGGCAGTGAGAGCGTTTTCATATGTGAGGATACTTTGAAGAGGTTTGTACGATGCGTGTAAGAAAAACACTCCTAGATACAGAGTTGAGTGTGTTTGTTTTTTTTTCCCCCTTTATATTTACATTTCTTTGTCTTGCATATTTTAATCCATTTGCTAGCATTGCTTTCCTTCTTCTCTGTTTAATGTCTTATGGGACAATGCCTTTTAAAGCTGCTTTTGATATCCAGTAAGTTTTTTCTTTCCTTGGTTTCTAAGATAGTATTATATAGACAGGCTTAGAAGAAGAAAGCAGATTCTATTAATTGCATCTTCCTATGTTTCTTTCTATAAGATACTACCAGAAGGTGATCAGTATTATTTATTTAGGAGGGGGGGAAAAAAAAAAAGCACAAGTTATTAATTTACAATGCAATAGATAGCATGTAAGTAAGATAATCTGTTATATTGTGTTAGAAGTTGAGCATTGTGCTTTATTGCTGTTTAGCATGATAGTACTACAGGGAAGGGGCGTATAAGGCTAATGGCACATGTAGATTTAACTATACTATGTATACTGATCTTGATGTTTTTGAGGAAAGGAGCCTAAGCTGATATACTTCTGGAATGATTTGAGTTATGCATTTTGTGTATTACTAATGCTTCTACAGTCATTCAGAATAAGAATCTTGGATAGTTCACCAAAAATCAAAATCCCTGCTTTACATATAGTACTATTTGATAGCAAATATGCAAGAATGTTTTAGAGAAAACTAACTGTTGTTCCATTACGAGAAGTAGCAGTTCAGTCTCATCAGAAATCTGCTAATGGTATCTGCAAGTATATGAGTTAGTGTCTAAGAACAATTGTTAAAGCCCATGCATAACTGGAAATGGCATTATAAAAATGTAGGAAATAGTCTAAATTTTTTGGGTAGGAGATTGGATGATCTCATAGTATCTTCCAGTTATGTGTAAATTTATTAGGAAAGTGTGTTTCTGCTTTAATTAGTTTGTTGTTGAAATTTGCCTAATTTCCTTTTTCTGAAGAATTTGGTCCTGAAATATGAACCAAACTGTTGAGCTTGTCTGAAGACTCTATGAAGAATTTTGACACATAGGGCTATATTTTAACTTGCGCCATATCCATAAACCTCTCCTTATTTTTTGACCTTTTCATCCATGTTCTTGATTCCTGGTAATTTCTAAATGGAGGCTCTTTTGTGCAGTTTGGATTTTACTTCTAAACTCTTACAGCTGTGGCCAGAAAAGTGCTTCAGTGTGAAGTCAGCTGGCACACTGATCTTTGAAAACTGTCGTGTGGCACTACTGAGATTAGATGTAAAGAAAGTCCTGCTGATTATCTGCCTATGAGTCAACTGACTCATCCCAGAAGTTGTGACAGAGGTTAAGAAACCTTTTACCCATAAGCTCCTATCTCTGCATTTCTTTTCAGTTTATTTTTTTTTCTGCCTTTAGTATTTGTATAATAAAAACTATCAAATGGATATGGATTTTTTTCTGTCCTGTGTAGGACAGACAAACATTACACACTCAGAAAGATTTGAATGCTCACTGAATGTTTTTCTATTTATTTATTTATTTTTGTCAAATAGTTGTTCAAGAAGAGATGTTGCAGAACACTTCCATTCACAAGCCTGTTCTGCTCTTCTTTTTTCCCTCTCAGTTCTGAAAGTGGTGATTTGCTTTGTACAACTGTTATACTACTTACCAACATGCATTTGTAAACAGCCATTTACATGGCCTTCCTTTGGAAAAAAGCAGTGCTGTGATATCAGTGTAGGGAAACTGGATTATTTTTCCTTTGAAAAGTGTTCAAGTAATTAGTTCAGATTTGTTTGCCATGACTTGCAGGCAATGTATGCAGGTCATTTAAAATGAGTAGTGCTCTACTTTCTGCACAGCAGCCTTGCAAAGTGGCTTTTCTTTCAGATACTATAGGGAGAGGGTTTTTCAGTAATTTGGAATCATAGATTATGATGTTAGAAGATGCCTCTGCAGATTTCCTAATCAAGCCCCACTGCTAAAGAGATACTAATTTAGATTAGTGGGTTTAATCCAGGAAAATAAACAGTCTCTGGTGGAATTAAAAATAAACAATAATAATAAAAAGTAATAATAAGAAAAAGTTAAAAATCCTGAACTTCTTCAGGTATTGGAAGTGTTTAATAGGTAAATTGTATGTAATGTTTCAGTTGTGTTTTATCATGCTGTTGTATCATGTGTATTTTATGTATGTATCACATTCTTTTCCTCCCACTTGCCGTGAAAGGAGGAAGAAAACTGATCCAGATGGATATAAATCTGTGTTCATCTGATAATAGTTAAAATTTCTTCTGAAATGTTTTCATGTTGTGAAGGTAATTTATAGCCTGTTATTTATGTGGTATTTGCTACTGGATTAGGAGGTAAAGCAGCACTTCATGAGATGGGATTTCAGGAGTTTCTTCATATATCATAGCTTAAAAAGTAATAGTGACCTTTTTATTAATAGCTTTTAATGTTGTATTCAACTTCTAAATAATATAAGCATATATATTATTTTATCTTATAAACTTTAAGAATTTGTGCTTCCCATTTAGACAGGGCTTTTTGTGTGACTTCACCATTGCATAAAATGGCTGTGGAGGTTGAAACAATGTTAAGCCATTAAAGTTACCTCTGAGCTGTTGTCCAGGGTTTAAAGATGCCCATCATCTTCACAGCTGTAGGGAACTGAAGAGATGGATTGCACTGTAATGCATCACCTACCTCAGCTTGCAGATCGTGGGGCCCCTCCTGCTTCTCGGTGTGCTTTCCTCTTGTACATTGCTGTCTCTGGGTGTAAACTTCAGTAAACTAATCCAAGGGAAATAGCTTTCTGCTGGGTGCTGGGTTAGCTTGTTGAAGTTCCTGACAAGTAACAAAGTTACTGAGTGCAGCAGAGAACGGGTTGCAGCTGATGATAATAGAGGAGAAAAAGGAGTGGGGATGGAACTGGAAGAATGAAAGGAAGAGGGATGGGAAGTGGGATATCCTTTCAGTAAAAGCAAGGCATAAACTCAGCTCAGCTTTAAAAAGTTAATTCATCCCTGCCATTTCTATGAGACTCACGTTGTTGTAGCTCTTCACTACTTTTGAATTAGATTTTTAAAAGCCTAACATTACCTTAATATCAACCATTTGAGAATATCTGCTACCAGGCTTATTGCATTGCACTGACGAGTACTAGTTTTGCTCTGGAAGTCTGAGTCCCAGAAGTTAACTTCAGTGTGATGTTGATAGTATTGCTTTAATTTTTCAGTTCCCATCATATTCTCTCATTTGCTTACACGGAAAACTATTTGCTGTTCAGCAGAGCGGGTTTGGCTTGGTGTGTCTATCCTGACATTGCAAGCTTTACACAAAGAAAGGGGCTTTAGGGTAGTGAAGTAATAATTTGCATTGCATTAAATGATTAAATACTTGTTATATAGATTGCAAGTATTGACACAGTTTAATATGTTTTTCTGCCAAATAGCATTGCAGAGAAGAATAGGGTTCATGGACTAAAAGTTGATGTACATAATGGCATAGCACGAACCCTTTGCATCACATATGTTCCATATGTTCTGAGCCTTTTTGGGGGGGGCGGGGAGGGGAAGGGGGTGGCTGGAATGGGATTGGGCCACTGCAGAAAAAGTTCCTTAGAACTCATTAATACGTGACAGCTCTTTGCCAAGCCTTCGGGGTGAGGTGTTGCGTAGAAGTTTTTGTTCAAAGTTGCCATGTTCCACCTGATTGGTGATTCATTAGTGACTATGTTTTAGTTATTGTAACCTGTTCCAAAGTGAAGGAGTTCCGGAGTACCATATTAACTTTGAAGTAAGGTATTTACCTTGCATTTATTTTACTCATCAAGTTACATTGTAGTGTAAATACTTATTTCTTTGTTCTTAACAGCAGAAAAATGTCTAGCAGTCCTATATAATTAGCTTTTGTTTGCACGATTTATGTAGATTATTTGTAGCTATGTTGTTTCAAAGTAATATACTAAATTCAAATACCTGAGTTTTATGGCTACTCACTTGACACAACAGCATAATTCAGGAGTGGCACAGCCACATCTTACTATATGATTAGACAAGTTCCATCTTCAACATCTTAAAATTAATGCTACTTTACTATGTTGTTCTGCATACTTTTGTCTTGTTCATAGAAAAGGAGGTGGATCATTTTTACTTGTTAACACGCCCCTCTTTAGCTTTTGGGAAGAGATTTTGTGTGCAATACATTGTTGTCAGTTGGCAGCTTTAAACGAGCCTTGTGATGTTCCAAGTTATATGTGGAATGTACCGCTAAGATTTCTATTTAGAGTGTTGTGTGGAAGGAGAGAAAGTTCATTGTTCAGTAACACTGCATGCATGAAAGTAATGTTTGGCTCTGTTGGCTGCATTAAAATACTGCTTCAATTTTACTTCCAATTACCATTTTTTTCCTTTTTTTTCCCTTTTTTTTTCTTTTTCTTTTTTTTTTTTTTTTTGCTATTGTGATTTGTTTTCTATGTATTCAGTGCTTGTTTGACAGAGTAGCTGCATATTTTGATGAACTTGTTTGTGTGCGTTTTATGCATGTCTGTTTTGATTACTTTAGAACAGTCCTCCTGCAAACAGCCGTTCAGAGAATCCTCCTTCCTTAAAAATACAGACAGTGACCTCTGCTATGCATTGGTGTAGGCTTGAATCCTCTAACTTCAAAAGCTTGACTGGGGAAAACAAACAAAAAAACCATTTTGTCCACTCAGTAGGTGGAGGAGGATTGCTTTATGTACCAATTATAACCTGTGGTTTCCAAATCAGTTCAATACTCACTCTCTTGTATCTTCTTTCAGTCTTAAGAGCTTAGATAGGTGAGATGAAATGCTGATTCTTACACCTCTAATTCTGAGCAGCATTACAGTGATTTATTTATGCTATTCCAACTCTGTGTCCAACTTTTGTATTCTTTCAGGTGGCAGGGCCACCAACCTCCAGAATGTCCTAGGAAGGACTGTTCTTTTAGCCTAACCTCTAAAGGTGATACGTGAATACAGGAACATGCATGTAAGAGAGAAAAGTCATTTACAAACAAATTTTGTGTAGCTGAAGCTCCTGCATATTACCAATATGTGTGTCTGGGTTATGAGCATCAACAAGAATGCATTTTGTTTAAAGACAGCTTGAAAATAAAGAACATAAACAATTTAAAGTATGTTCTAATGTAAGAGCTTGAAGTTTAGAATCAGTTACTAAAACTCTTTCCAAGTTCTGTGTGCTATTTTTATTTTTTTTTATTTTTTGGAGACTATTGCAAGTTTATAGCAGGAGTATTTAGTTTTTTTTTTACTTAACACTGATGTTCAGTCAGAAGTATGGAGCATCTTAAAAGTACTTTTTCTGTAGTATTGTAATTCGTATACAGCGATAGGACTAAAGGGAATGGCCACAAGTTGCATCAGGGGAGATTCAGGCTGGATGTTAGGAAATGGTACTTCTCTGAAAGAGTGGTCAGGTGCTGGAATGGGCTACCCAGGGCACTTAGATGTGTTGAGGGACATGGTTTAGTGAGAAGTATTGGTGATAGGTGAATGGTTCCACTGGTTGATCTTAAGTCTTTTCCAACCTTGGTGATTCTGTAATTCTATGATAGTATATTCTGTAATTACTATATATTAATATCTATAATAATAATACTAAATACATTAATATATATGATACATTATACTATATATTATATATACTAATATATACAATAGTATATGATATATATTATTATATAAAAATATGTGCAAATTTAGGAGGGGATTTAAATATTGTTCATTTTAGCTACAGTTGGATTTGTGGCATGTTCATAGCGTTTTTATAAATCATATAATATATAAAAGATTAAAGTTCTGATAATAATAGCAAAGGTAATGTAAGAAAAGGCCCTTCACTGATGGCTTTGGAGTAGCCTCCTAGCTGGAGGTGGCTTTCACAGAATTGCACTGTCATCTGTATAGATTTTAAAGATTTATTGACAAAATATATTTTTAATATTGAAGACAGAAATAGTCTTTGTTATGTAGTGGAAGTGTATGTGCAGTTAAATCAGGGGAAAAAAGAGTTTCCTGCTGACTAGAGTTTATCTGCATAATAGTTGCCTAAAATATATGAATTCATTTAGTTGTGAACAATATAACATCTGTGAAACATCATTCTTAAAATAAATACAGTATTGAATGGTTATTGCACTAGTCAGGCCTGTACAGGATATTACTCTGCCCTCCACCCACTTCATTAAATAATATCATAAAAAAAATAAAAATAAAGATGTGAAAGTAGAAGTCTGAATGTTGAGCTGGTTATAGTAAATGAGTGGTAACACTGAATGTCTGCATTAAGAATTAACCATTGGTGGGACAAAAAATATGCTGCAGAAATTGTTCATTTATTTTATGCTAACAATTTGGAAAACATACAGTTTTAAGGTGCTGGGTTGGCTGAAGCATTTGGCCAGCTTAACCAATGTCTTTGTCTTATTAAAATGTAATAGCTGAGTTTTTGTATTTCTGTAACAGAAATTAGATCCTTTAGATACTTCCTGTGTGGAATTTGGAACATGCACAGTTAAACTACCTGTGAGACTGTGGGGGGCCAGGCTTTTCTTATGACATTATTAATTCAGTGGATTCTGTGCTAGACCTAGCATTAATGTTATCTGATAGTCTAAATACTATCTGGATGGCAGCCAGCTGAAAAAAAGGCTTCATCTGACTTGGTTCCTGGACAGGAAAGGCTCCCTTGGACTGCTGTAGAGCAGAATGAGGGGGCGATAGCACAGCTAACAATATCTGTCTGCTCTCCCTTTTAGGACTGATAGCAATAAACCCGATAAACCAGCCTCTGCACCTCACTGTCTTACTGGGCCATGTCTACTTGGAGAATCTAAGCTGTCATGCCTCACTGCATTGGTGAAGAGTGTAGTAATCATGCCAGTTCCAAAAAAGGAGAGGATACGTATAGGCATTCCTCTATACCCTTAGACTGTGAATATCATAGCTGTCACTTCAGATGTACATCATATGAACTGCTGTGTTTTTCTTTTCCAAAACCGGATCATTTGTATTTCTTCAGTCTCTTCTTCCCCTCATGTAACTTTTAACTCGAGCAAAATTTGAGACAGCAGTTTTACAGTGTTGATCTGATGGAACAAAATGTATACATGCTTTTGAGCTGATTTGCAACCTTTCTAAGAAGTTTAGATGTTTTTTTCCACTCAGATGCAGATTGAGCCTTTATACGGATGTGTTAATAGGCAGGTGTGTGTAGTGAGGCTATCTGTATTCTGTGCTAAAAGGCAGGTAATTTTTCTACCTGTTTTGAAGAATATCCATCTGTGGTAGCTCTTCAGTCTAAATCAAAGAAGGTGGTATTTGGTTGTTTCTGAGTAGCTTTCCAGTGTTGTCTTTTAATTCAGACTCTAATTATGTGGAAGTTGCATCACCATTTTCATTCAGGAAAAAAAAAAGGTCTTTGCTACGCACAGGACATGCAATATGTGTGGTTTGTTGCTGTAGGAATGAAGAAAGGCCTTGTATTAGTAATCTAAGACAATAATATGTGTTGCGTGAATAACATGCCCTTTACAGATTTATTGTAACAGGTGGCTTGAGAGGAAAGTTTTGTTTTTTCAGTATGTTGATGGAGGAATAACTACAGCTTTGGGATTACAGGAAGGTTTTTGATATGCCTGGTACGAGTAGGGGAAGACTTCAGTATGGCAACTGTATTTTGAGGCACCAGCAGTAAGCAAGAAGAACTGAGAAAGCAGTGGCTTTATAGCCTGAAAGGCTAAAACTGCTTGTGAGCTGGAATAATGCATAATCTGTGGAAATTTAGGAGTCAAACCCAGAGTGTCTGGCCTGACTGCTGTCCGTTCACTTGGAGGTTGAAAGTTATGTGTGTTTAGCCCAGAATGTGCATAAAACATTAGTTTTATAGACTGCAAACCACAGAACACTACCCTCACTGAGAACTCGAACACTACAGGATATTACATGCTGCTGGAAGACAACAAAAAAGGCATAGTGAATGAGCCTGGAGTAGGAACAGTTTCCAAGGCAAAACTATTCAGGTGAAAAAACAAATTGTCATATGGTTGATAAGAAACATCATCATTATTCTACTCTCTCACCCAGACCTCTTATCTCCAACAAGGCTTGCTGAGGGAAAATGCTTTATGGCTTGTCTTCTGTCAATTATCTCAGTGGTGAACAAGCAAATAAGTTACTACAAGCTTCACTCATTCCTGTTTTTAATCTTGGCCAATACTTAGAGATTCAGAGGAAACTGAGGCAATGCGGTAGGGATCATCAGTTGCAAAATATGCATTAGAGTATTTGTTTGTTTGTTTTAGTAACAAACCCAGCAGAATAATATGAATATAACGGAGCAGAGTAGATGACTGTGGTAAAAAGGTGTCTTTTGATAGTTCTGGTATAGAGATAAATCAGATGCCAGAGAACTATTGATCGAAGGTTTGGTTTCTCATCTGCAGTTCTCTCTATTTTGTTTTCCAGTATTCATGCTTGATGCAGTTGAGTATTAAGCAAATGTTTCTTGTAAGCAGAGTATCCAGCTTGAGCGAACTCAGAAGATACAAAATGGTTATTCTGTAGTTCCCTAATCTATGTTTAAATATATGCTTATGAGGTGGTGAAAGAAAGGACAAGAGACTGACTTTCAGGGTCTGGAAGTTACATAAGAAAGGAATATATTTCAGATAATCTTGGTAAACACATCAATTACTCCACATGTCTGTATGAGATCAGTGGTAGCTGAACAGTTCAATATATTTTTGGAAATGGTAAAAGATTTCCAGCAACATGTGAGGCTTGTTGAGACAAATGCCCAAAATAGATGCAAAGCAAACATAAATTAAAAACATGCATTGTAGCAAATTTGTAGAAATGAATCAGTTTTCCATTTCAGAAGATCTGAAAGGGAGAGTGGGCAGGATGTCTCCTTAAATGAAGCAAAACACGTGCTTAAAAAAAAATAAAAAAAAATTAATTTTTAAAATACATTTATAATTTCCTTGTTAAAATATCTAATAGAAACTCTGGATCTTTATGCCTCAGTTATCAGGTAAAATGCAGATCGCTGTTCCGTTTCACATAGATTGGAGCAGTATTAGTATAATGAAACTATGTGGATACAGAGTAACAGGTGAGCAAGGAAACTTAGAATCTGTGTCCTTTTCTGTGTTACTTTTCCCAGTCATTCCTCTTAATATACCTGAAATTGGGAAGCATATGAAGTAGCATATCTGATTAATATGTTACTTCTTGTGCTCTTTGTACTGTCACGTACGTCTCAAAACTTATTTATGGTGATTTTTGAAGAGAAGAAATCAGTAGGAATGCCTTTTGGGTTAAGGTGATTGGACAAGCGATCATAATCTGATCAGCTGAGTTCAAGATGTGAGTGGAAAACTGAAGCTCTTTGATATGTCTGAGTGAGGATTTTTGGAGGAGACAATAGGTGGGCTACAAGTACTTTTTAAGCTGTTATTGCTTTCAGCAGGAATTTTGGATACATTCATTAAAATTGGCATTTTTCTTTTTCTAGTTGCTGGAAAAACATAAGAATACAGAAAGCATGGTAGAGCTGCTTGAACTGTATCAAATGGAGGATGAGGCCTACAGCAGCCTGGCAGAAGCTACCACCGAGCTTTACCAGTACTTACTACAACCATTCCGAGATATGAGAGAACTTGCAATGCTGAGAAGACAACAGATAAAGGTACAGCAAATGCCACTGAACTTCTCATTCATGGTTTTTATTTACTGTTTATTAACAAGTACTTTATTATGCTGTATGCGTAGTGATGGTTTTTCCACTGACTGTTCTCATGCCTTTTCTCAGAGGAGTGTTTTTGTAGAGTGAGGAAATCTCTGACTTGTGGCTTTCCGTTACTTGTCTAATTTCTACTTTTCTATGTTGAATTCTTTTAATTCATTCTTGATTTTAGCAGGTGAAATTAAAAAAATATATATTATGGAGGGGTATTAATGCATAAAATATAAACAGAAATGAGTTGCACAGTGTCTTTAAAAATGTTAATTATTTTAAAAGGTTCTGCAAGAAACTACATTCCATTTTAGTTTTCTGAGGTAATCTGTTAAACCATTAGGAGTTAGTTTCTAATCTTATGTTAAGAAACTCTTAAATGTAGAAGTGTGTTAAGTATTTAGTTAGTTGTTAAACTTTAATAGTGTGTTTTCCTAAGAGCTATATATATTATAACCAGCTGAAGAATGCTGTTTTAATAGATGTTTTTTATAACACATTTCATCTAAAAATTTAATATCTTTAGACTTATTTCTTTCAAGTGCTTAAACAGAAGGAACAAACATTGCCTTTGCTGCATTGCAGAAATATTAATCATAGTTACTATGCAGTTGATTAGATTATATTCCTCTGTGTCTTTTAAAATACGTATCATGACATAGGGGCTAAAATGGGTCTGTTTTGTCTTGTCTGTTTTGTAAATGTCAATTTGTGTGAGCTTGGTATCTTGGCCATTGTTGTTTTACTACTTTCAATTAAAAATGAGTGGTCTGTGTTTGAGTGTAGAATGAGAGAAGGAGGAAAGAGGATTTAAGATTCTCCAACTGCTTTTATTTTGAGCCATTGCTGCTTCTAAGAGCAAATTTTTTGTTCATAGTTCAAATACCCACAATTATAAATGTTGTTGCACAGAGAATTTGAATATTGTTTTAGATTTATTATGCTGTTCAAGGTTATGAATAACACGCAATCTCTTCCAAGTACAATGAAATAGTTCATTTTGTACAAATGGAATTTTAAAATATATTTTATTTTTCACTCTAGAAAAGAGGAGATAAATATTGTATTCCAGATGCAACATGAAGTAGGAGTTTTTTCTAGTTTTAATTTCACTGATTTCTTAGATTTTAGTGTTGTTTTTTTTTAAAAAAAAAAGTCTTCTTTCCCTTTTTGTGAAATAATAACCTTGGTAAGTTAAAGAGGCATATTCGATGAAAGAGGCATATTCGATGATGTATTATTTTACTCATGTGTAGTTCCATTTAATGGATGTTAAATTCTCTTCCTAACTTGGCAGTTTTTGAGTTATAAAACTTGGTCAACAGTATTATGTGGTTGAGAAAGATGCCATCTCTTGTTTTCCATTTCATTGTTTGTGAAGAAGCAGTACTTGTATCTATGATGACAAAATATATATATTGCACTTGGTAGCTAGGGTGGATGAATTCATTTATAAATAGAACTTGTGCTTGAGATGGTTTGTGTTAACTTGCCACATATGTGTTTCTGGAAGGCTAAATATTGGAACATTTCTATAAACCATTATGGTGGGGGTTAGCTCCATTTTCATGCATAATGCTAGTATTTTTGATGCCTCAGTTAATGAGGTCTGGGAGCACACACTGTTTAAATACCAACAAGGAGAAAAAAAGGTTGTTTAGCGCAGAACCTTTCTTACAGGGATAATTATTTTCTTGCAGGGATAATTATGCATCAATACAAATATTAGTCAAGATTATCTGTGCCTTCTGTATTGTTTTTTTACATCATTTAATACATTTTTTACATCATTTAATACATCATGTATTGTTTTTAAAACATCATTTGTGTTTTGTGTTGGTTTCTTTTATGGATTTGGGTTTTTACTAAGTAGTTTAATCAGTTTCATTTTATTCTGTTTTCAGAATAAGATGAGGAAGAAATTAGTTGCTTTACCTGTAGTCCTTGCAAAAAATGTTTAGTGTTGTCTCTTTTTGGTGCAGAACATCAAACATAAAAGGGTGGTAAAGGTAATTCCATACCAACAATCTCAGATTAATCAGATTGCTTTATTTTTGTCATTCAAAACATGCAGTAAGTGTATAACTCTTATGCGCACATGAGAAGTCAAGGGTCCTGTTGATGAACTTGTGACACTTCTAAACAGCCTGCAAACAAAGGAAAGAAAAATAGAATCCTTAACTCCTATTAAACACACCTTGCATACTCTTTGGCAATAGTTTCCAGTTTAATTATGGACGCTAAGTATATACACGTATATACATATACATGAAAGAGGTGGGTCGCTCATTGGCTATTAACAGTGATTCAGATTAGCCATTAGCTCATGAAGCCTCTAAGCTGTTGAGTGACAGAAGCTGGGGGGATATTGCTCTGTACACATTTTGGGGCTTAATTATTACTTATTTTTTTTCTTCCGATGTTACTGATAATTACAGGCCAGGACAGCTTCATATCTGACCTCACAGAATCACAGAATTGTCAAGGTTGGACATCTAGTCCAACCATTACCAATACTTCCCAGCTAAATCATATTCATCAACACAACATCCAAACGTTTCTTGAACACTCCCATGGTCGGTGACTCCACCACCTCCCTGGGCAGTGCATTCCAATGCCTGACCACCCTTTCCGAGAAGTAATACTTCCTAATGTTCAGCCTGAGTCTCCCCTGGTGCAGCTTAAAACCATTCCCTCTAGTTCTATCACTGATTACACGAGAGAAGAGGCCAACCCCCAGCTGACTACAACCCCCCTTCAGGAAGTTATAGAGAACAAAAAGACCTAAAAACAAAGTACAAGTGGAAAGAGTGAGAAAGGACACAGGTCTAATATGCATTGATAGAAAGGCATCTTGATGAAAACCTGAAAGGTGTGTGAACATTCAAAAAATATCAGATTGTATTGCTGCAGTAGTAACAGTAATGGAGACTATGATCTGGAGATGCATGATTTACTTTTTCTTCTATTGGGCTGAAGATGGGGAAGGAGAAGTAAGGTAGAGACTGCAGCAACATTAACCTGACTATGAAAGGTGATGGCAAGGGCTTAAGAAGGTTTTCAAAGATGGATCTTTGAAAAAGCTCTTCAAGATGTTTCATTATGTAAATTTTACAAGTCTCAAGATTAAGTCTAGTCCTTCTTTTTCAGTGGTGCTATGAAACTAGTTTTTACAGCTTTTGTGACCTTTACTGGTTCCATTTATGTTGTTACCACAGTTACTTACATTAATCCCATTCCCGGGTATTCATATGTGTTCTTTCAAATTTCATCTTCTCTAGGGCTCTTATTATTTTACTTATATTCACTGTATCTCTATGTAAAAATTGTCCACCTTATCTTAATGAATTCTTGATGTTCACGTGCTTCATATTTTGTTGCTTTTTTTTTTTTTTTTTGACTGAACATTGAAATAAATCCAACTCTTTTCATCTATGGAAGGAATCTACAACTTTCTGAAGGGCCAAAACCACTTGCTTAGACATTGTCAAGCAACTAGATTATTTTTTTCAGTATTTTTTTCAACCTGAAACTTTGTCAGTGAAGTTGAAATGCAGTTAAAATTATATGACACATGAGTGATAGATAGAGGGAAGTCACAACTCTAAAGTACACAACCTTAATCCTATTAATTGCCAGTATAAAATATTTTAATTTAATTTAGCAATCTTAACATTTCCTTCTATATATTGTCATATGTCTGGAAAAGAAGAAACCTCAACAACTTGAATAGCCTTAATATTTTCTTGTGCCAAAACTTTAATCTTTTGTTACTTCCTTTTCTGAATACTGCTTTATTCTTCAGCATTCTTCATAGTTCTGGAAAAAAACATTCACCACTGCAACTTGCAGTTCAATGATAATTTTGTTAAGTCTTCTATGTGTCTTATTTGTTTTTAAGTATGTTGCTGCTTTTACTGCCAGTGTCTTTATCAACATCTGCCTTTTTCCTGTATATTGATAAGGGAAGTCTAAACCTCTGTAGTTTGTATTGGTAGTCCTAGGCTTCAGATATGCTAAGGACCTTAAGCCCTCCAGTCTAAGCTGGTTTGGTTATTTATATTAACATTAAAGTCCATTCTAGTATTGATTAGAATAAAACTAGTAAAGCTGTAATGTGAATTTTAAAGCTGAATGCTTTCACAACATATCTGGGGCTTTACATGGAAAATTAGAATATATTTTGGGAAATCATGCTGAGTTTTAATTTAACTAGCTGGGTGCGTAGTTAAATTAAAACCTGTGAGACTTTGTCCCTGAGTGGATGAAGAAACTGAAATGCACACTGTCTTGTTAATATGTACAGTGTGCTGTAGTTTGTATTAGTTGTCCTGCCTGCTTGAATCTGAAAGGTAGCTAAAGGATGAAGGTGAAATGATCTTTTACATGTTGAAGCTGTGTTGTTTTTTTGTCTCCTCTGCTATGTGTGGAGCTCAATCAGCTTTTTCTTTTTTATAATTAAATGGCCTGCTGTTGTTACATCTTTTTTTTTTTTTTTTTCCCCTATCTATTGTAATTCCGTCTAGGGATATAACACAGCATGTGAGAGTTGTACAACCCTTGCTTAAACCATAAATATGACCTGGAGTAAGTCTATTTTATGCCAATATCCTCCATAGTTTTCCTAGCTATCTTCAATCAGAGGTAGAAAATATTTGCCTATTAGTTCTGTTGACCTTCTCTGGATGTCTTCAAGGACTTTAACATCTTTTCTATATTGTGGAGCCCAGAACTGCACACATCGTTCAGAGTGAGGCCACATCAGTGGTAAATACAACAGGAAAAGTACTTATTGCAATTGTTTGGCTGTGCTGTGTTAACACATCCTGAGATGCTGTTTGCCCTCATTGCTCTGTCCTCAGGGCACACTGTTGTTTCATGGTGAGCTGCTGGCAGCAATGTTCCCAGGTCCTCTCACGCTGCACTGTGTTCTCTATTTGTATTAATCTGTAAGATGACCTATGATCTTTTATGGACTATAAAAACTAAAAGAAAAGTAGAGATGTGCAGGAAGAAAAATGAAGCCTAAATATATTGCACATGCATTGTGAACAGAATTGGAATGCAGTAAGATCTTACTTTAATTTCATAATGATAGTTATTGCCTTCACAGAAATGTTTATAACAAAAGATTGGCTTTTAAAGAGATGATAGGAAATAACATATTCAAAATATGTGGGCCTGTTTATATTGCTGTTTTACGGGCCATGTGTTTTTTCCCTTGTCCACTCAATATACTCCCTTTTTGTGAGGATGTTGTGGATAGTTGCAACCTCTCTTTCTTCCCCTACTTTTCTGTTTATTACAGCTGCCACCTCTCTTTAATTAAACTACTAGTTATGTTGTCTTTTTTTCTTTGGGCTTTTTATTTACCATGACTATAGTTTGGAAAGGTTGCAAACAGTAGTTCCTTTTACATTGGTATCTTATTCTCAGTAACTTATTTTTCTTTGTTACATTCCTTCATGGAGAGATTGAATCAGATGGAATGCGCTGTCTGGATGAGAAGAGATTGCTTTAACTCTGGGGAGCATTGGAGCATATTCAGGCCAATGGGAGGCTCCCAGAGGCCACAGGGCGCATGTCGGGCAAGCCCAGGAAAGGAAACCTCTGTGTTGGGCACATCTACCCCAGCCCTGAGGAGTGTGGCAGGCAGCTAGACACTGGAAAACAAAACAGCCTCTTAAAGTTTGCTATTACTCAGAAAGTGAAGGGCCTAATAGAAAAACAAGAAAAAAAGCAGAGAAGCAATCTGCTATCTTTTAGTATACAGTACAGAGTGTATTTTGTGAATATTTTTATGTCGCTTTGGTTGAGTATGTTTTCCATCAAATGATGTTCTCTGAGGAAGTAAAGCAAATTGGTTGCTTTCCTTGCATTTGCACGTGAGTATCTATGGCTGCTCAATGCCAGGCTCTTGGCATTACAGAAAGACAGTCAACTTCCCTGAGTTTTCTTTCATCTGTTTGACCTTCACTGCGCCTAGAGTGGTCTAAGAGGCCTTCTACTGTGAGTTAGTGTCCATAGAACAATGGATGTCAATCAGACATCTGCATAGATGAGGATTATTGCTCCTGGCATCAGCCCAGGAACCTCAGTCTTCAGGAGCTCATTTGAAGTTCCTATTAATAGTAAGAGTGAGTGACTCTTGTCACTTAGTCTTGCACTATCCCATCAGAGTTTGTTACTGTGACCCTGAGATACCTCTGTTTGGCACAGGTTACAAATCATTGTTGGGGCAAGTAGTGTACTCTAGTCTCCAGTTGTGGGTATCTCCATGGTTGTCAGTACATTCACAAATGCTGCTAAGGCAAAGGCTGCCTAGGTTTTTTGTGCCTTGTCAAATGAATAACCTCAGTGTGAATGATAGCATAGATGTTGTAATTTGGATTGCAGCTAATGAGAAGATGCTTCCTGTTTTCTGTTACCTGTAAATATTTGATGTCTGGAACAGTGATGCAGTAGTATTGGAAAATGCTAAATCTCTAGCCTATGCTGTGTGTGAATAATGTTTTGGCAGGCAAAATTGGATGAAGAAATATCAAGAAATGCTATATTGAGGCTTCTTCTAGAAGTGGTGGCTAGCAATAGTGTTACTCACACTACTTGGTGATCCAATTTCAATTTCCACATCAAATTATGTAATCACTACCCAAGAGTATTAAAGGAAGGTTTCTAACTGTATTACTTTTACCCTGCTTCTCAAAATTTTTTTGCTTAATAGTTCTGTGTAAAGCATTAACTCTGCCAGTGATGGTTTCTTATTTATACCTATGGTTTTACTTCTGTTTTGAAATTCTTGTCTGTCCACTCATAATCGTTACCTGTGGAAATTGTGATATATATATATGTGCTTCATTGGATTATGTGTTATAAGATGTCTGGAAAAATTAATATTCACTTACACTTGTTCACATTTTTATTTTGCCTGTTGTCTTTTCAGGGTTTTTAGAAACATGTATGAAATAACTACTTCATATATATATGTACATACATATAAGTAGATTAAAATACTGTATTAAACTACTTCGAACATTTTTTGAGGATAGAAATTATCTATATAAATTTGTTTCTAAAGATCATCCCTGTATGGAATGAGATAAGCGGACATGCAGAAGTAGATGCTGAATAATCACTAAAAAGCCTACTATTTGTACTGAAAGTAAAAAGTGGAATGGCTTTTTGACTGAAGCTTTGTGAAACTGAGATGAGACATTTTGACATTTGAGACGTTAGAACTTCAGGTTAAATATCTGGTTGCACAGAGGGCTATGAGTTTTCAGTTTGAGGATTTTTGTCTTAAGTAGTGAGGTATCTTTTTTTACCAATATAAATTGAAAATATTCAGAATTAAGGCTTTGGAATTGTAGGTTTCAGCATAAATGTGTACTGCCTTAGATATCTAGTTTTTGGGTTTTTTTTTTTTTTTTGTTGTTTGGTTGTTTTTTTTTTTCAATTGGACTGATGATAACATCAACTTTTAAGAAGCATGTACAAAAAATAGAGAGACAGCTACATATTTTTTTAATTTGTAAAAGAAATCCCAGTTCTCTTGCTGGCTTCAAAAAGTTATTAGTTAGAATTAAAATAGCCTCCATTTTAGGAGTGGAAAAAGTATTTAAATTCTCAGTTGCTGGGGAAATATGTTTTAAGTCATCATTAAAACAAAGAGTTCCTAAAACTGATGATTATTTCACAGCATCCCAAGACATCCCTTTTTCCATCTTTATTATAACCTAAGAAGATTTACTTGCTTCATATTGGAATATTCTAGGCTGGAAGAAAGCCTGGATAAAGCATGCTTATTATTTGAGGATATTGTATGTAACAAGAAGTTACTGGTAAATCAGATTTTTATTGGAGTTTGTTGGTCTTCTAGTAAGAATAGTAATGAAGCCATGAATGTACTTTTTCAACAGACAGGAACACTTTTTTTCCTGTTGAATAAAAGATGTGATGATTTGTTGGTAGTTTTCTCTCCTTTTTGTTCTTTTGTTTTCTTTTGTTCTTAGCCACTGATCACTTCAGAAGCTAGCAGTATTATTAACTATGGTCTGATTTATTTTCAGATCTCAATAGAGAATGACTACCTAGGCCCCAGAAGAATTGAGAGTCTGCAGAAAGAAGATGCTGATTGGCAGAGGAAAGCCCACATGGCTGTACTTTCTATTCAAGATCTTACAGTTAAATACTTTGAAATAACAGCTAAAGCACAGAAAGGTAGTTATTTTCTATTATTCTGTACTTGAAACAAAAGACCTTTAAAGGTTAATGTTTATCATGTTCTGTACTGTCCCATTTAATTTATTTTTTTATCAATCCTTTGTGAGGAAAATGCACTTGTCATTCTTACTTGTTTTTATTTCTGTGTATGTTGAAATCTTTCTCAAATAAGTAGTTACGGAATGCCATCAGAAGCAGTCACAATATAAATTTTTAAATAGTTTCACAACTAGCTTCACAGTGGGATTTTATTAGTGGCAAATTACATTTGCAAAAGATTTAGGAAACATGGAATCCCTGATGGATTCTGTCTTCTGCATTGGATATGGTAAACCACAATAAGTGTCCATTGCGTTTCACTTAGTTTCATTTTTCTTTCCCCACTGCCTTCCAGTAAAATTTTTTTATAGCTCTGAACACTAAGCAACAGCTCAGCTTTAACTGCTCTGAAAGCAGATCTGCTCGAAAGTCTTCATAGATAGATCTTTCACAGCAGTTTTACTAAATGAGTCAGTGCAGTTAAGCAAGGACATATGGCTTGCACAGACATCTGTGCTATTATTCTTGTATCATTTTAACCAAAATAATCAGTTAATTATTGTAAACAAACCTGAGGGTGCAGGTTTTTTTTTCTCTTTCTTTGCCTTGGTGGTAGTGATTGTGCAAATAGGTGAATGTGCTGTACCCCAGAGAGAAAGTCTTTTTTGATGGGTAGGTTTCCTGTTTTCTCCCTGAAAAGAACTGCCTCGAGAAGCAGTCAATGTAAAACAACTCAAGTTAGGGTTAATGTGAGACTTTACCTTACCTAAAAATATGTTAGAAGTAGTTTAGTCACATTAATTAGAGCTAATTCTAAATGTATTTAGCTTCTGCTCTGACAAACATGGCAAGTAAAATACCTCACTAGTTAATTTAAAAAAAAATTCATATTTACAATTCCTTTCCTTTTTATTTTTTTCCACGTAATATTTTCACATACAGCTGTCAGGATCGTGAGGAAGGACACTGGAAAATGAAATGCTTGGAGATTTTTTGATAAATGTACAATTGGGGGTGCATATTGTTTTTTGTTTGCTTTATCTGGCCTCCTACTGATCATAAGGAGATCATACATAGCAAAATAATGACAGATGACAGAGGAAAAAATAGGTGAGAACAAGTAGATACTTATCTAACAAGAATGGTTGGTATTTTCTGGTGCCTAGGGACTGAATGCTACTCTTTTTGGTTGTGACTTCCATGACTTTTGCTCTGTAAAGTTAAGTGTGATCAGTGTCATGTGATTGTTCTATATGTTAAAAATGGTAAAAATCTGAAATACATTAGCCTAGATTTTTTCTGGGGCTCAGGAAGAGAAATCTGAGTCAAGCAAGGGACTGTAGCTACTCTGAAGGCTTCCTTAAGAGATTCTAGATCATCTCTGTACATTAAAGGCAGATTGTACCTTGTTATCTAATTATCCCATAAAACAATCTTTGAGTTTAAAAGAAAACATTGAATTTAACAAGCCTATTTTTGTTAAACATTATTCTTTCTGAAATGCACTTGAGGTCAACCTCAAATTTTTGTTTTAAACTGTAACTCTTATTTCACTCTGCAGATTTGTGTTAAATTTATGATTGCACTGTAGAATTTGTAAAGGGAAACTGGTGATTTCAGTGGCTGATGGTAGAGGCTTTCAGAAGCAGGAGGAATCTGGGATGCACTTCAAGACCACATGGTAACATTAAACAGTGTTTTTAAGCCAGATGTTCTGAACTTGTGGTTCAGACATTCGTATGAATAACAAAAATTGGACTTATAGTAATGAAATGGTAAACAGCAAATTACATACGTACATGAGACCTAAAAATTCTTAAACCTTGAATACGAAGGTTGTTACTCTACAGAATTACTTCTCTGCTAAGAACTTTGTATGGTTTTGGATGCAAACGTGTACAGTCTATACAGTAGAATCACTATAGAGATCTGAAGAGATGACTGATAAATTGTCTGCCTTTTTCTTCCCTTCTGTAGCTGTGTATGATCGAATGCGAGCAGACCAGAAAAAATTTGGTAAGGCAGCATGGGCAGCAGCAGTGGAACGTATGGAAAAGCTTCAGTATGCAGTTTCTAAGGAGACTTTGCAATTGATGCGTGCTAAAGAAATCTGTTTGGAGCAGAAGAAACATGCACTAAAAGAGGAGGTAATTTTTCAGTACCAATAAGCAGAAAAATTAAGCATAGTAAAAAACCGAACCTTCAGGAGTGTTGATACTCTTGAAAGAAATGAACCAACAGACATGAAACTTGCTATTTTTGGTATTTTTAGTAATATAAGTCTTTGTTTTAATTCCCCACATTCAATCATGCTAAGCAAATGAAATTTTATTGCAAGTGTGGCGGAGTCCTGAGGGGATTCACTGATCAAACCACTCTTGATAACTTTGAAAAGTTATGTCAGTCAAGTGTAGTCCCAGGTGACTGGAAAAAAGGGCAGTATAGTACTCAAATTAAGAAGGGCTGAAAAGATGACCTAGGGGTCTACTGACATCTCACCTCAGTGCTGGGGAAGACCTTGGATCAGATAATCCTGGGAGATACACTTAGGCATATAGAAGAAAGGGAGCTGATATGAGATGTCAGGCATGTGCAACTTTTTTTTTTGACATGGTCCCCATAGCACCCTTCTCCCGAAATTGGAAAGATACAGATTTTATGAGTAGAATGGTTTGGTGGATGAGGAACTGGTTGTGAGATAGTACCCAGAGAGTTTTGGTCAATGGCTTGGAGATCAGTGACAAGTAGTGTCCCTCAGGGGTCAGTACTAGGACTAGTGATCTTTAATATCTTCGTCAGTGACATCATCAGTGGGATCAAGTGCACCCTCAACAAGTTTGTGGATGGTACCATGCTGTGTGGGTGCAATTGACATGCCTGACAGACTAGATACCATCCAGAGAGACCTAGACAGACTCAGGAAGTGGGCCCAGGTGAATCTCGTGAGGTTCAATAAATCCAAGAACAAGGTCTTGCACCTACTTTGCAGCAATCCCTGCTATTAATATGAGCTGGGAGGTGTAAGGATGGAGTCCAGCTATGCTGAATAGAACTTGGGATGGCAAGCTGAACATGATCTCTTACTGCCCAGAAAGCCAGCTGGATCCTGTGGCACATCAAAAGAAGGGTAATCAGCAGGTTGAGGAAGCAAATCCTGCCACTCTGCTCTGCATCTGTGAGATCTCATCATGAGTACCACATCTGTTTTTGGAGTTCTTAGTACAGGGAGTGCTTGGGACCCATTGTGCATCCAGAGGAGGGCCATGAAAATAATCCAAGGGAGGGAACACCTCCCCTGTGAGGGCAGGCTGAGGGAGCTGGGTCTGGGGATGAGAAGGCTCCAGCAAGAACTGTTAGTGGCTTTTCAGTATCTAAAGGAAGGCTATAAGAAGGAAGGGGTTAGACTCTTCAGCAGAGGCTGCTAAGTTAGGAGGGGAGAGGGTTTCAGGCTAAACAAAGAGGGATTAAATTGGATATAAGGAAGACATTTTTTTATTATTTTTGATTAGTGAGTGATTATTGAGATGTGAAGAAGCATTTGGGACTAAACAGAGAAAAAAGACTGCTGTATATAAGAATGATGGAGATCTCTGAAGTGAAAGGTAGGGGGCTCTGTGAAAAAGGAACAAGAAGCATCTGGTGGGTGTGCATCAACATGGTGCTTTGGGATGCTGTGTAATAAGTTTGAAGATTAAAACAAGGTGATTGGGATGATATGGGGGGGTTGGAACTACATGATCCTTGAGGTCCCTTCCAACCTGGGTCATTCTGTGATCTGTGATTCTGTGGTATCACGACCATCTTCTGTTCTGAAATGCCTTTTTTATTGCTTTAAAAATGGGATAGCTCTAAGTATGCAGAGGCTGTATATTATAAAAAATTTCTTTTTAGCAACAGTGACAGTGAATTGGAACAGGCTGCCCAGGAAAGTGGTGGAGTCACTGTCCATGGAGATTTTCAAACAGAGAGTAGATGTGGCACTGAGAGACATGGGTTAGTAGACATGGTGGTGATGGGTCAATGACTGAACTAGATGATCTTAAAGATCTTGTCAGACCTTAGCGATTCTGTGACAGATGTGACTTGGAATACTGTGTGTTGGAAGAAGGGTTGCAGTCTTATCATAGTTTTCATTCAGTATGTTAATGAAATACTTTTTTTTTGTCTCCTAAAATGCTTTACACTTAAGTATACAGAAAGCTACTACATTTTTTTGTTTGTTTGTTTTGTGATGTCAAAATAAAGGTAGAATTCATAAATGGTATGGTGGGACACTTTTGCTATAAAAAATGATTCTACAACACTGTAGAAAGATGGGTGGTTTCTGGGAGTATTTGACATGGTCATGCACCACATCCTTGTCTAAATTGGAGAGAGATGGATTTGAAGGTTAGCCTATTTGGTGAATGAAAACTGGATGGTTATAGCTAGAGAGTTCTGGTCAACAGCTATACATTCAGATGGTGGCTGGTGATGAGTGTTGTTCCCTGGGGGTATGTCTTAGGATGGGTGCCCTTCAGCATTTTTACCAACAGTGTAGACAGTGAGACTGAGTACAGACTTAGCAAATTCACTGTTGACACCGAGCTAAGTGGTGCAGTTGATGCAGTGAAAGGAAGGGATGCTATCCAGAGGGACCTGGACAGGCTTAAAAAATGGGCCTATGAGAACCAACTATGAGGTTCAACAAGGGCAAGTGAAGGTGTTGCAATTGGGTCAGGGTAATCCCAGACTGGGGAGACAGGGTATACAAACTGGGAGAAGATCTCATGGAGAGCAGCCCAGTGCAGAAGGACCTGGTGGTTCTGGTGAATGAAAGGCAGACATGAACCAGCACTATACTTGCAGCCCAGAAGGCCAAATGTGTCGTGGGATGCATCAAAAGAGGAGCTGCCAACCAGGAGTGGGCGGTGATTGTCCCTCTCTACACTGCCCTCGTGAGACCCCACCTGCAGTACTGCATCCATGATTAGAACCCCCAGCATAAGACAGGTGTGTGGGTCTGTTGGGGTGAGTCCAGAGGAGGTCACGAAGATGGTCAGAGGGCTGGAACACCTCTCCTGCAAGAAAGGATGAGGGAGTTGACCTTGTTTGGTTGGTGAAGAGAAGCCTCTTGGGAAACCTCATTGAGGCCATCCTGTTACTTGAGGTGAACTTAGAAACAAAAAGGAGGCAGACTTTTTGCATGGCCCTTTTTTTTTTTTTTTACAAAGGGGATGGTTTTAAACTGAAAGAGGGGAAAGAGGGAGATGTAGGTTAGATGTCAGGCAGAAATTCGTTACTTAGGGTTTGGTGAGGCACCTTTTTTCAGCCCTCCAAGCCTGGTGGGTACAGCTGTTAGGTGTTCTGCCTACCAGCTATGCCAGATGTGTACAATTCAGAAGACTCTCAATCGTTTTGTTTGGACAAAATCTGTATTCATGAAGTATGAAAACCAGCTAAAAAGTCATGTGAAAATTCTCATTAAGAGATTGTATTAATTATGAAGTTGTTTAGTTGGAACTGTAGTTTCAGGGAAGAATATCTGGAGTCCTATTTGATCCTTTTGAATTTTCACGTATGCCATTTTGTGGATAAAAGAATGTAAAACGGCTGAGGTTAGCAGTTGAAATTCAAGATCAAAGTTTTCTTTTTAATACTTCTTTTTAATTTCTTTCTCACTGTGACAAAGTCTTAAAAAATAATAAATCAAAAATAGTTTTTGGTTTTTTTTTTATGCATAGACTTTTTGATTACTACTCTAATTACACATCAAAAACTCCTCGAAGAAGCTGTGCATGTCAGTGATGATGTCTTTGAATTAGGTAGTGTCTTCTGAATTTTAATAAAGTGCTGACTTTAATATTTTAATTTAGCTTCTCATAAGTTAGTAAAGCTGTATATACAGAAATTGTGTAGCTGGAAGTATAGAGTAATGAGTTGCAGTGGAAGAAGCTACATATGGGCTCTAATTTAGTACACATGGATACTTGGGATTTGAATCTTGTTTTAGAAGTCTGAATTTCAGTTTGTGTTAGGCCAGTAGTTACCAGTTTGTTTAACAGCTGAAACTGTTTGCATTATTGCTATCAGCATTATTGCTATTAGTATTTTTTCTTTAAATCAAGAGTAGAAATCGACACAAGCTGCACTTAGATCTTTTTATTTTCCTGTTTAATACCTTTGTGAATTCCTTTTGTTATTCTGAATTTTGTTTGAGGGGAATGATGAAAACTTTCCTTTGAGGCAGACCAGAGTCTGTTTTTGTGGACTGGTTCCCAAGACATGTCCTCCTGACAGTAAACAGAAACATTAAATCACAGTGAGAATCCTTTGTAATTCTGTAAGTATGTGAAATAGTTTGGACAAATGGAAATGTGTGACTGAACACTTACAAACCAACAAGTCTCTTCCTGCGTATGTAGGAATCAGTAACTAGTCTTGTTTTGTTTTTTTTTTTAATTTTATTATTATTATTTTTGCTTAGAAGTGTATAGTACAGTTATAAACATTCACTTCAAAACACTTCAAATGTCCATGGTAAATGGTTAGTGATATTTTCATAAAGGCATATTCCAACCAATTACTGGTTGGGTTCTGTAATTTTTTTGTGTAGTTTGTAATTGAAGTTTTTTTTCCTTGTGCAATGAGCCTAAATGGAAGATACATTTACTTCGAATGACTTTGAATATTTAAGCTTGTATTGAATTTCATGACTGTTATTTTGCTTTTGTCTGTGCTGAATGCATCAGCAAAAATAAAAATATCATTTAATGATTCTATTCAATAAAAGCTGAAAGAGTCTTTTCTAGAAAGCTTTTTTTTCTTTTGTTAGGAGCAACATATGTGTTAGCAATGGATACCACTTTTACCATTAGTTCTGTGTTCTCTTTGATTTTTAAAATTGTTTTTGTCATCATAGTATGTTATCTTAGAACATGTGTTAAAGTTCTTATCAGTAGCCTTTTATCCTTATTTGAGTCTGCATTCTGCCATGGAAATGTTAGGAAAACTTAGTTCCTGCTTAAGATCTCCACTTAGTCTGAACGAGGCAACAAAGAAACATTGTTACTCCAATTAAAGTCACATAGATTCAGTTATTTGTTACAGTGAGTACAAGAAGTTGAGGCATATCAGGAAATTGAACTCGATCTCCTCAGTTCTAGTCATTCATCCAGCTGCAAAATATTTCTTTCCTGTAATCACATTCTCACTTAGAAGTTCCTGATATTTTTTCCACTGGGTTGGGATTAGTTACATGCTCACAAATGACAGAAATTAAAGGTTCAATTTCCTTTTTTCATTTATATTGTTTATATTGCTTAAATATCTGAACTGTAAAACGATATTCATTGCACATTCCTGTTTCACGTGAAAACTGAATGTAGTGATGTTGAATGCCTTAAATGGATCGGATAGGTGGCATGTATGCTTGCAGGGCTAAGATTTGGTTGTCAGTTTGGCCTTTATGTTGCACACACTGGTGCAGCTGAAAGAAATTTTGAGCTGCTGTAACTTCATTTGCTGATACTTTGTGTCTGTTCAGTCTTTGCAGTGTCTGTGGACCTAAAATCTGTGAACATTTTTTTTTTTGAAGAAAGGTTTAGGTGAATTTCACAGTGCATTTCCACTGACAAAGCATGACTTCTGAGCAGTGGTAGAACTTTAAATGACATTGCATTAATTTGCTGGGGGGAAAACATATATATTTATTAAAACATATTACTAATATATTACATATATATTGTAATAATACTGATATAGTATATACATTATAATATATATAATTATATATTACAGTAAGAGCATCCTTTTAATATGTCCTTTTTAATTATTTTTTTTTTTTAATTTATTTTAATTTTAAAATGACACTGGAGTGTCTCTTGCAAGCTAGCCTCAGTTAAAAACTGGGAAATTCAGAAGAAATAAGTTCTGCTGCCCTAAAAACTTGCCATCTTTATTTTGTTTACTGATTTGATAATAATTGGCTATGGAGATGGTAGTAGACCATCTTAACAAGATATACTGTGTCACTGATATAAAACATAAGAACTATGTGTTTTTGATTGTAAGATTTATGATAAACACAGACTTTTCATCTTTTCTGGCTGGTATCTGAGGGGAAAAAAACGCATTCAGATAGTGTAGTAGCAAATTTTAAGAATAGAAATTCTAAGAGTCAATTCACAGTTCTTCCATCTGTTAATCTCAGACAAAACAAAGTGTAATTAAGGGAGATGTTTCCTCACTCTTTATTAAACTGTGAAATCTGACAGTGGATAACGATTCAGATGCTAAGAGCTTACACACTATTAAAGAGGGGGATAGGGCAAAGTCATGTAGTAAAATCAAGGGAGTGTATTCAGCATAAAAGGCTGCTCGAGAAGTCTTGAGCTGCAAGATGAGAGAGACTGAACCATTTTGTGTTAAACCATTTTGTGTTGCTGCTATATTTCATCTTTATGGATATTTGCTATTCCAAACTTTGTCTGAAGGAATAAGATACTTTTTTTGTGTTTGATTCAGTACAGGGTTTTTTCTGATCTAGTGTAATTATGTCTAAATATATATGATAAATTAAACCTAGAAAACTGTTCTGTGGTTATGGACAGCCTTGGTCCCTCAAGAGACCATCAAAGTGTAAAAATCCAGTAGCAAGTTTTTGGTTTTTTTTTTTTGTTTTTTGTTTTAAATGTATAGTTGGATAGATCCTTCATTTTCCCTTGGCAGATGTCCCGTTTTAGTGCTGGAGTCACTATCCTGTGGTAACTGGATCCCCTTCTATTAGAACATTAAGACAGATTGCAAGTCTTCAGTAAAAATTAGATTTACTTTCATCCTTTGTATCGGGGAAACTGTAAGGCATGAATTTTTGAGAAGGTAGAGAGTTTGATTGTGACCTTAGCAGTTCTGTGTGCAAACTGTAGAGCTGCATGGCTTAGAATTTGCTCTGAAGTGAAAATATAAGTGTTTCTTAAATGTGATCTGATTGGCCAACTTTTTAGATAACTGACAATATTTAAATACTGTTTTGCTGAATGCATGCATGCCTGCCTGAAGTCAGGAGAGTGACCTAAGATCATACTTGGTGTTTCTTGTGTTGCTTTTTCAGACTAGAGCCCCAAGTAATTATTGAAAAACATACTAGAGCTTAACTACTCCTTTTTTTGTTCTTTGAAAGACTCCAGAGATTCTCTACATTCTGAGGGGATAGACCTTGGTATTTTCTTTTTCTTTTTGATGGGTTGGGGTGAGGGGGTGTGTTTTTTCCTCTCCAGCTGCAACACTAGACAAAAGTTAGGATTTTTTTTAATAAATATTTTGAAAAAGATAGTATAAAGAGCTTTTTTTTTTTTTTTCTTTTTTTAAATTTTGAAATAAGCTTCTCAGTAAAGTTTCCCTGTTTGTGCCACCTCTCATTTTTTTCCCTGCTTCAGCTACAGTGATAATTTTGAGGTAGTTTTGTAGATGCCATTTTTTGTTTGTTTGTTTTTAATTGAAGATAAGGACATAGAATCTCTTGTGAGAATCAGGTAGGAGAGTAAGAGTGATAGGGTTATTTCACACTGCTTACTATGTAGTTTAGCACTTTAGCCATCAGGAGTAATCTACCATATTGAAAAAAATGTCAAGTATTGTAGTTGCCTAGTAGTGTGTGGGTCAAAACCAGCCTTCTGCTCTTGATGTATTCAATTTTAACATGCCTTATTTAGTATACTAGACTGTACCTGGCTGTAATGATAAAATCTGTCGTTTTATTTTCTTTATCCTGAATGTGTGTATTTATTCTTTTTTTTTTTTTTTTTTTTTTTTTTTTTTTTTCCCCTCTTTCCACTTAGATGCAAAGTCTGAAGGGTGGTACAGAAGCCATAGCCCACTTGGATCAGTTAGAAGCCGACTATTATGATCTGCAGCTTCAGTTATATGAAGTGCAGTTTGAGATCTTGAAATATGAAGAGTTGCTGCTGACAGCACAACTTGAAAGCATCAGAAGGCTGATATCAGGTACTTTGTGCATTTTAACTTTACACATCATCTGAAAAAAAGATAATTCTCTCATGGGAATGAAATGAGAACAGTTTCTCTACCATGTGACAAGCTGGATATTCAAACATAAGTGCTCTTAAATTAAATTTATGCTTGTTTATAGGCAATAAAAATACAGGAGCTTTAGCATGGTTCTCATTGTCTGTGTTTGAAAAGTAGCAAATAAGATTCTATGTAAAGTTTAGGAAAACTAAATTCAAGCAGGAAGAAATGTCTTTATTGCTGGTCTGATGTGATTAAAAACTTGCACTCATTGCTTAAAAGTGACTGGTTTCCAAAAGATCTTCCTGTAAAACAGAATTCTTCAGCAAAATCTTGAAGCTGCTTTTATCACAGTCACATTGGTGTAGAGCAGTGGTGCAAGCCTCTTATTTCCAAACTGTCTTGTGTAATCAGAAACTAAAGAAATGGTATAAGGAAACAGTACAGTGTTTTTGAATTCTTCTGTCTCTGGACCCTTTTATGCTTAATGGTTTTTATTCACATAAGCTCTTTTTTATTATTTAGAGTATAGGGCTTATGTAGCCTTTTCTTTTTTTAAGGATAGAAAAGTCATTTGAAAGAGCAGAGATGTGAAGGTAGGTTGTAGTTGCTTCTGGAGAATGAGAAAACATGGAGTACTACTCCACATTGCTCTTGCTGTTGTGTAAATGTCCTACCTTCAGGCTTGTGATGGCAACAAAGTTAACTGCATGTGTAGGAGCTGGGGATTGAAAATTATCAAGTGACATAAATGGAGAGTAAGACCTTTAACAGTGTGTCTTTGTGGAAAGTTTGTTGTTGCTGTATGCATATTGTTGTTTGTGGTTGAGTAGTGAGTAGTGATTAATTATACCAAAAGAACACACTTGAACATGAGACTGAGAAGAAATTTATCAGAAGTTTGTATCAAAATCCTTCCATGTAGTGATACCAGAGGGCCTTCAGAGATCAGGTCTCCTGCTAAAACATAATTGGTCAATGTAAGTTTTAACAAATCTTTTCTCTAGAAATCTTAAAAAAAAAAAAAAAAAAAATCACCCCAAAAATTTAGGCTCTCAGCTTGACCTGTGGTAAAACAAAGCCCCTAGTCTGCTAAAAATACAAACTGTCTCCTGTTCTGCTTGCAACAAAATATTTGACTGTTCTGGCTTCCTTTGTTCTTTTAAATTTATAGAATACTCTTTAAAAAACAAAAAAAACCCAAAACTATTTATTTATGTTTAATTGGAGATAGAAGAAACTACTGTTTTAACTAATCTTGTCATATCACAGAAAACAAAAAACACAGTTCCTAAGCATGTTGGAATTTTGCTTAAATGCTTACAAACTGATTTGATACGTGTGATATAGTGACTTCTAGAGTCTGTTGTTGTTCTGTCTTTGCTGACTATACTGGCTCTGCATTGATGTATCAGAAGATCTTTGGATTCTGTTCCAATTCATGGGATATCGGCAAAACTACAGATGAAGTTCTGGCTGAGGATTTCTTGAGAGCATAATTTGATTTCCTTATGAGTTTGGATTTGCAAGTTGTAAGCTAGAAGGAAAATTTTTTTTTTTTTTTTTTTTTGCAAATCCAACACACTGGGTCTGAAAACTATTAAATAATGTATAGTCTTAGTTTAAATGGCAGTAGTAGTCTTTTAACATCATTAATCAAATACTTATGTTCCAAAAATGTGAATTTGTTAGGTTAGAACCTTAAAGAGTCTTACCCTACCCATGCCTATCCAACAGTAAAACAATATTTAACATTTTGACAGTTTTGCAGCTGAGTTGTTAGGGCTTCATTCATAAATTGTTATCCTTAACTTTTAATGAAATTGCATTCTAAAGCAAGCGAATTCTTCTACTTTGTAAGTGTGTAGGGAAATACAATTGGTATTAGCCATAGTTCTTGTTTTTTACTCACTGTTTCAAAGTGGGTTCTAATGACTTCATAGCTTTATGTCTGGATGAAAGTCTGTATACCGTGCACTACTCTAAAGACTTTAAGAGATCTGATATTTATTGCTAGTTTTTCTGGTAGTACTATATCCTGCTGACTCAAAATTAACATTATGTAATCAAGATTTTGGCTGAAGCAGAGACCTTATGCACAAATGATCTGAACTAGCAACCACTTTTGAAATTGACAGTATTCTGAAAAACATCCTGTCCTTTTCACTGTATAATATAAGGGCAGAAATAGGAGAAAGCCACAGTCTTCCTAAGACATAGCTGATGAAGGAGGAATTATAGGATCATAGAATTGCTCAGGCCGGAAAAGACCTTAAAGATCATCAAGTCCAACCACATGCTAACCATACTATCCCTAACTCTAACAACCCTCCACTAAATCATGTCCCTGAGCACCACATCCAAATGGTTTTTATACACATCCAGGAATGGTGACTCAAAAACCTCCCTGGGCAGCCTATTCCAGGGCTTAACAACCCTTTCTGTAAAGAAGTGTTTCCTGATATCCAACCTAAACTCACCCTGCTGCAACTTGAGGCCATTTACCCTCATCTTGTCACCAAATGAGGAAGCTTGTTGATGCTGTGGAGTAGATTCTTGACAGTCAAGCTAGTTATAGCTGCCAGTTAAAGTCAGTACTATCGTGTATCCTTTTTGGTATACTACAAGCAATTCCTACTACTATGCCAGTGAAATGGGGAACAAGAAACCTTTGCTGCTGCTTCATCAAAATATTTTGTAAGGATCTGAAATCATCTTTCTTTCTTTCTTGGTGATGAGAAGTCAAGCTATCAGACCTGAGCTGAATGTTACACTGAATGCTTCACTTGGGAGGTTGAAAATCGTGTATTGATAAACCTGTAATGTTTTGAATAACTGCCTTTAAGTTTCCTTCCCACTGCTGCCTCTAAGCACAGGCAGTAACTGGAAGGTTGGAAACCTCCTGAGAGGATTACTGGCAATGTATTGCCTAATTTCCCTTGTAATAGTAGCTTGTGGCAAAAGAATCTCATGCTTAGAGACATCATAAAGAATCTACGCATTCTGAACTTTGTAGTGAAGTCGAGAGGACATTACTGTATTGTGTGGGTTCCTTGTATTAGCCAAGTGATCCAAAGGCATGCATCGGCCCTGTAATCAAGTTGGTTCACATACAGAAGTGCCACATCTTCAGTGTCGTTTGTTCTTTAATGCTTGAGCTTACCTGAATGACAAGCTTCTAACCTTCTGCTTCTACTCTTCTTCTGAAATGACTGTAGTATCCTTATGCATTAAATCCTGCAGCACAGGGTGGCATTGTCTTGTAACAAAACAAGATGTTGACCAAAGACATGCTACTGATTTGACTTTCTCATTGCTCATCTTTTTAAAACAGAGAAGAGAGATGAAGTGGTATATTATGATACTTACGAAAGTATGGAAGCAATGCTTGAAAAGGAGGATCCAGCAACATCCGTACACTTGCAAAAAGAGGAGCTGCAAAAGTTACAACAAAAAATCCGCCAGCTGGAAGCAAGGCGTGGACGAATTTCAGCCAAGAAAGCCTACCTCAGAAATAAAAAGGTACTAATAAATTGCAAATTTCTGTCATTGTTAGCAAACTTAAACTTCAAAATTAAATTTCAAAAGATTATATTACATTACATTCAACTTCCACATCTTAGAAATTCCGTGGATTATATTTACTATATATTAAAAGTTGTTTTATAATGTAATTAGGCAAATAAAGAAGTATATTATCTCTATTAACTTATCAAATCACTCGCATGTGGAGATTCTAGCATTTTTTTACCGAGAGCAGATTTGTCTTGATTTATATTTTGCAGAAGATCTTCAAGGATGTTTTCTCATTCATGGGTTATATTTTTATTCTCTTACTTCTGTCCTTCTAAGGAAAGGCAGCTATATATGATGTCCAGCATGCATTCTTAATTAATGAAGCTAGGTTTGCTATTATGAATTAAGAGGTTTGGTTTCATTTTATGTGTTTCATGGTTGAAATATTGTGTTGAAAGTTTTATCTGTGCAGCAAAGATTTTGATGTGCCATGTCAAATGTAGGCAAATATATTCATTCCTTTTTCCAGAATGACTTGTTCATTGTTCTCTAGCAGTTAACACTTAGATCAATATGCATTATTAATGCGATAATTTAATGAATAGATAAAAGTTTTTAGAGAACAATGTAATACTTGTTAAAAAAAAGCGTTTCCACTTTAGTGCTGTCTTAACTGAGATTCCATTTTAAATTAAAATCTTCATATTTTCTGTTTTATATGATTAACAAAATATGGTGAAGAGAGATTAAGGAAGCATTGAACCAAGTACTTAAAATTGTCTTCTCTGTTAAGGAGATAATGTAGCAACAGATAAACCATTACAATGTTTAGAATAAGATGAAAATGATTACAGTCAAAGAAGTTTATATTTACTTTTTCAGAAATTCTTTCCTTCTTCATGTAGTTCATGTTTTTTTATGTTTTAGGACACTGTCAAATAGTTTTGTTTTTACTTAGAAACTTCTCTTACAGATCTGTTAGTACTCTCAGTAATTGAGCCAGATGTTTTTTAAGAATTTGGCTTTACTGAGGTCAGCACAGTTTCGCTGTACTGATATTTTACTAACGTGAATATAAGCTCTATACTCATATTTTTTACTCAAAATCTATTTGCATTTATTAAGCAATCATCTTCTGAAGTTCCTTCGTCTTATTGGGAGTTACAAAAGAAAAAGTACTCATTATTTTTCTTGTTACTTTAACGGGTTTTATGAATATTTTATGAAATATCTCTCTCTATTGTTAGCCCAGTCTACCCCCTGCTGGCTGCAGAGTAGTATTAATTAAGTTGTAGCATGAAACAAACATCTGTTTTATTACAGAGCTAGATTTCTAGCATATTATGATAATAAAGATAACCTAGGAGGTGTGTAGAAAAAATATTTCAGAAACAGAGTTATGAATAGAATAATTTCACATCCAGTAAAAGTGTTTATCATGAGCAGCTGAGAGAAGGAGCCACTGATGAAGTTGTTTGGGCCTTTCTTATAGTGCATGCTTTCACTTAAGAATCTTCACATGCTGCCAATAGGAGATTTTTACAGTTTCACAAGCATACAGGCTAGAGTGCAGCCCATGCCTAAGCAGATGTATGCAGTGTCAGCTAACATAAGGTTACTTGGTATGCTTTCATAACATAACTATTATTTTCTAAGGGCATAACTACATAGAAATCTTAAAATATGATTTCTGCAGGTACCTCAGTTTACTAAATGAGAAGATATTTTTTTTAATTGGGATGTTATTCAATATGAAAGCAAAATTCACTGGAACCAACTAAATACAACACTAATACAGACCTCTTTTCACTATATTATGTATTATTGGTTTTGAATGTATTAGCTTATCCAGTGATAAAAGTTAAGTGGTTGATCAGTTCTCTTTATCTGTCTTTTGAATATAACTACAGAAATGGGTCAAGTGATTAATGGCCAAAAACAGTACTTCTAGATACTTTCTGATGTTTGCACAATTGGTCATCATCTCTTATGAAGTGTGGCTCCTCCAACTGATCATAATGCCCCCACTAAGGTTTTAAATAGTCCATAATATGAAGGATTATGTCACATATATGGCAGGCTATATTATCAATTATAGAACCGTACCATCATTGGAATAATCTTTTCTTTTATAAGAAGAGTATGAGGTTAATTATTTATATTCAACTTGTCATCCACCATATGATAAATTTTGTTTTCTTTCATATTTCCACCTCATTGTTTTACCCATCATCCTTTGTTTGTGGAAGTTTAATCTTGTCCATGTAGAACCTCAAATTTATCCCTAAGAAATTGCAGCCTTTCTTTGTTAAGAACATTAGGTAATTAAGATGATTCAGAGTTCTAATACTGTGCCATAACATGTTTTCAGCCCCTCCTAGTTGTGGGGTTTTTCTTAGTATTATTTCCAGTCATGCAGAACTAATATATTAAAGTAGGCCACTTTATTAGTATGAAATCAGTACCAAGGATGTTTCTGTCCAGCTTATCCTCTTTCTTTACGTACTTAAAATATATTTCACTGTTGCTCATATTCAGAAAGATTTAAATATTGATGCTAAACAAAAAAAAAATCAGGAAAGCATGGCCTCAATTAGTTGTGAGAATATGTTCCTGTAATTTACATACCAAAGTACTGTTCATATTATCTTTCACTATTGTTGCCAGCGTGCAAAAAACCACCAAGAAATAGAATGTGCTCAGCTTCACGGAATCATAGAAAGCCTTAGGTCGGAAGGGACCTTATAAGATTATCTAGTTTGAACCACAGAGCCACCCTACAGGGTTGCAAACCACCAGTTCAGGCTGCCCGGGTTCCAGACCTATATTCCTTGAGATTGTGAACGTGACCAGGAAGGACATAGTCACTACAGCCCTGAGCACCTGCTACCTTAACCTCTTTAATGAGCTCTTCTGCACTGATGAGCAGCAGGTCCAGGTCCAGTGACATTCACTGCTGGTTGGTCTGTCCAGTACCTGGGTCAGGAAGTTGTCTTCCATACTCTTCAGGAGTCTCCTGAATTGCTTGCAGCCCATTGCGTTGTTTCTTCAGCAGATATTTGGGTGGTTGAAATCTCCCATCAGGATGAGAGCCTGAGTGAAATGCATTTTTTTAACAAGAAGGCCTTGTCATCAGGCTCCCCCTGGTCAGGTAGACTCCAGCCTTCAGATGTCCTGTATTGGTCTGTATCCTTCTCTGTAGATAGTCCAAACCTGCTTGGTCACTTTCCTGTGTAACCTGCTCTAGCAAACTTAGTTTAGCTGGATAATTGGACTGGATGAACTCCACAGGCCCCTCCCAGCCTCGATGATTCTGTGATACCGTGTAAATGCTTGCTTTTAAGCCATGTACTATAGTCACCAACTTGGTATGAAAAGTGAACCTGTTTGTATGTTCATAAAATTGTAATAACTTTATTAATGTTTGTGGTTACAGGTTGTTTATGTAAAGAGGAACTCACACTTGTACATGGGTAGCTTCCTTGTTCCAGAAACAGAAATACATAATTTATTTGAGAGTTAGTTATTACCCATGTATACAAATACACGGCTTGCACAAAAGTTTTGTGAGGTGTTTAACCAATCAGCGTTTCTTACCACTTATTTACTCATTCTGTAGAAGAGACTTTTCAAACAGCAGTTGTGTATTCTTTTGACAACTAAAAGTAACAGACTTGTATTTAATTCTCTTGAGTTTTATTATTTATTTTTTTTTTACATTTTATGGGTTTTTTGTAAGTTAAATCAACTTTTTAAATTTGGTTGTCTGAAATGGGCTTTGTAATTTTTATTTTTTCTAATTCTTAGTTCTGTTTGCTAAATATTACATTATGATCTGAACACTGATATTTGGAATTCGCATTTTATAGACATCATCTTTTGTCTCTACAGGAGATTTGTATTGCAAAGCATAATGAAAAGATCCAGCAGCGTCAACAGAGTGAAGAGGAGTACAAAACGCACCACACTGTTCAGCTAGTAAGTTTGAGCTTTCTGCTGTTCAGCAGGCATTTAAATGATAACTTGCATTGCTCGTTATATGTTCATGTCACGGAGTTCTCTTTAGAGCTCACTCCGTGACAGTGGGAACAAACCCAGGGGAGCAGGAACAAAAGTGCCTCCCTTCTCTAACAGCATGGCATGGCGCGGCTGGCCCAACCACGTGTGCTTTGGGAGAGGGGAAGGGAAGGGAGATTGCGATTGGGTCTAAAAAGAAAAATGAAGGAGTAAAAAAGAAGAATGATCTGAGAATGAACGGCAGTTTAATAAACCCAGTAACACTAAACAACAACGAGGGAGTTTCAACAAGGAGAAAAACCAAATCCCAATCTCAGCGACGGGCTGAGGGAGAAGGGAAGTTCTGACCACGCTGTCTCCTCGCAGGGAGCCGGGCCAGAAACCCCATCCCCTTCCCGACTTCCCCTCCGGTGCTGCTCCCCACATGCCCATTTAAGGCAGTCCACAGAAAAAAACTTGTCCCCTTAACTCCTGTTATTCCACATGATGTTCTGATGTGGAATACCAACACCAACCAAATCACAAAACCATAACAGTTCAGTAGTATAATATCAGATCAGATTTCTATCTTGTATTATGCTGGTAAGGAATAACATATTGCTGTGTTAGGATGATGCTGAACCCAATAAAAAAAAAAAAAAGCTAATACTTGATTCACAGTCTAAACAATTACTGCTAGAATTCGGCTGCATGCCGAATTTCTGACATAGTTCTGGATCTTGTTCCACATTTCTCTATGTAGTGCTGCAACGCAGAATAGGCTACCTTGTCCAACTGTTGTGTTGTACGTAACAGACTTTTTAAAAGACTGTTCAAACTATGGGCTAGGTCTTTAATGCTGATGTAACATCCATATTTAATAAAGATAACTTACAAAGATGTGTTGAAATCTAAGTCTTAAATTCAGGCTTCAGTTAGATTATTGAAAATGATTCTCAGTTATCCTTTTACATTTTTAATATTGATACATTTATCCAAGTCAGCTGCATAATTTATGTTATGAAAAGCTATGCTTACCAGAATACTTTTTCAGGAGTTTGGAAGAATAGGTATTTTTTTCATTTCTTAATATAAGGCTAATAATTCTACTGTATTGACTACAGTCCGTTTATCGCACCGAAGAATAAAAGACTTGATGAGCTCAGTCAGCAGATTAGGGAGGTGATCCTGTGCCTCTACTTGGCACTGGTGAGATCTCACCTGGAGTATGAAGTCCAGTGGAGAGTCCTAATTACAGGAGAGACATGAGCCTGTTTTGTGTCCAGAAGGAAAAACAATTCAAGGGGTGGAACACCTCCCCTGCAAGAATGAGCTAGGAGACCTGGGACTGATCAGCCTGGAGAAGAAAAGGCTCCAGGGAGACTTGATAGTGGACTTCCAGTATCTAAAAGGGTTGGCTCTAAGAAAAGGAGACAGATTCTTTAGTGGTGTATTTTGTGATAGGTCAAGGGGAAATAGTTTTAAATTAAAGGAGGAGAGATTTAGATGGGGTATGAGAAAGAAACTCATACCAATAAAGATTGCGAGACACTTGCCCAGAGAGTTGTTAGAAGCCCTGTCCTTGCAGACATTCAAGGTCAGGCTGAATGGGGCTCTGAGCAACATGGTGTAGCTGTAAGTAATCTTACTCATTGCTGGGGAATTAGGACTTGCTGACCTCTAAAGACCCTTTCTGGCTCAAAAGATTCAATGATTCTGTGATTTTGTCTGTTAAATACTAAGGGCCTTTTTATTATTTATTTCATGGGTTTGCTGACTTACGTTAAAGATGTGCCTTAACTTGACTGAGCAATATCCATTATTGTTGTAAAATAGGTTTTTACACAGACACACACACACAGCCTTTGACCAGGCTGCATGTTTAAAACATAGGTGTGGTGGTAGAACTGTACTTTCTTCTTGCTATAATCTTTTCTTTATATTCTAGTAATTTCTTTTCCCTGCTACTCAATTACATTGAGTATTTTATATATATTATTTCAAAGAATGTATATTTTATTGCTTTCTCCTTTTTGTCTCCCATCTTAACCATTTTCTATGCATCTTCAATGCATCTATCTATACATATCTCTTTAGAAAACACAGAAGCTGGCTCTTGGAAAGGACTACTAGCTAAATTATGAATATCCCAGTTAATCTGACTCTGCTTTTATGTTGATTGAGGAAGGATAAAAGTTCACGAAGGCTCTGAACTTTTAACAATACATGTCAGCTTTTTTTAGTTACATTTGATGCCATGAGTCTTAATTAAGGCTGCTGTTAATGCTTCTGATGTTTCTCTTTGTAGTCATTTGTTCTGTGGTATATTCTTCTGATAAATTCTGTACTTATTCCTTAAGAGTGACTTTTGCCATTTGATACTGAGTACCCATTTTCAATAAATTTGACTGAAGTGTTTTGTTTCAAAGGATAAGTAACTGAAAGAAAGCAGATGACTAATTAATAGAAGTGGATGGAAAGAAATACACTTCCCCTAAGTTAAGAACCCCAAACAAAAAAAAACCAACTACTGTCTTAGCTTAGTGAGGAAGAGCTTCAAACAGTTTTAAAAATAGATTTCAGAAAATCAGGCTAGATTAAATAATCCACTTCAAGATAATAAAATTTAGAACTTCAGTTTAATATTGTTGCTGAATATGCTACTTATCATCTTTCAAGGCAAAAACTTCTCCAGTTCCATGCTGAAATCTTTTTACCAAGCCTTGCATTTCGTTACAGTTACAAAATAGGAAATCTGTTCTGTTATTTGAGGGGAAGGCAGTAGAAAAGTTTTGAAATTCTCAAATGTTTTTATTTGGAAAACAGAACATGAAACGATTCATTACAATTATTAGAAGAGTTATTTAAATACAGTATTTTTATGATGTTAGATATTGCTTTAGATGTAATATTTGTATTTTCTATATGTGTTCTCAGAAGCGAGATCAGCTACAAGATGAAGAGGAAAGAAAGAGCTCCTGGGTTAGTCAGGAACGTCAGAAAACACTGGACAGACTTCGCACATTTAAACAGGTAACAGAAGACTTGTCCTATTCTTATGCTTTTGTTTTTTTCCAGAATAAATTTTCACTCCTCCCAGGACAAGTCTATACTATTTGTTAGTTTGTTCTACTAGATAGTTAATTACTCTTTGGGAAATCTATCACAAAGTATGGCACTGGTTGTAGCAAATCTCTCTCATGTTATCAGTACCATAATAAGCTTCTGTTCTCCTACATCTACACATTGTGGCAAGGCATTTAACAGGCTTTCTTAGAAAAATAATCCAAATGGTATTTCCTGCAAGTAGCATTGCCATCTGGTAAGGCTGCACCACCACTGACTTCAGAACATCTGTCAATACTTGCCCCTTCCTGTTACAGTTTATTAGAGGAAACTTTGAGTGGTATGATTCACATCTAAAGCCAGTGTTTTAGGCTGGAGTGGTCTTTGTTGTGGGGAGAGTCTTTAAGCAGCTTTGGGGAAGAGAAGCAAGTAGGAATTTTAAGAAAAAACAGTACTGCTTATTAATGAAATCCTAATCTTGACTTATGTGTATCCCTAGACCAGTTGTGTATAATTTATGGTTTAACTCAGAATTGAAATCAGAAAAATGTATTATATGTACATAAAGGTAAGGATACCGTTTGCTTTGGTTTTATGTCTAGAGCAAAATGAATGAAAACAATAGATGAATTCTGTTGGTTGGAAAAGCAAGCCCTAATGACAAGTATTCAGTATCTAAAATAGTCTTCTACATTTACTTACCTAATTGTAATTAACTTTTATACTCCAGCGGTACCCTGGCCAAGTAATACTTAAATCAACCAGACTACGACTGGCTCATGCAAGAAGAAAATGTGCAGCCAGCTCAGCACCTTCTGTAGATCAGCCTCAATCTTTGCCAGCAACCATACAAATCCAAGAGAAAAGTGAAGAGGTGGAAATGGAAAATGCAGTTCAGCCTTTGCAAGTACAGGAATCCACGAGCTTAGAACAACTTCAAGATATCTTGTTACCTCCCAGCAGTGTTACGTCTGAACTGCCTCAAGTTAGTCCTTCTCCACTCATCAGTACTGAGCAGCAAACAGAGACTGTTAGTGTAGTACCTCTTCCACCCCCTTTGCCTCCACCACCTCTGCCTCCACCTCCACCTCTGCCATCCAAGGAAGATACCACCAAATCCTTGGAGAAAAGCGGCAGCTTTGTCAAACGTCAAAGTGAAGAGAAGGGAGTCCAGCACTCTTCCAGTGTCCCAACAGCATATCTATTTGACAGCAGTCAACTAGTCAGTGCCAAGAAGAAGCTTAAGAAGACAGGTGATCTAGAGGGTTTACAGAGAAGGAGAGGTAATGTTTGCATTCCTGTGCATTTAGTTGTAATGTATATCTATTCCTCTGCTGTACTGCTATATGGAGAAGTCTATGCTGTGATTTAACTATAATCATTAATGACTTAAAGAATATTGGCAACTGTTGGCAAACTAATTGTAGCTTCCTTACGACAGCATAATATATACATGTTTTTTGTTTAATTGAACAACTTGTGGAACTGATTATATGATACATCATATCAAATCAGCTAGAAAGTGTAGCTAAAAGTTACTTTAAAGAACCTTTTCTTATCTTGCTTACAGGTAGCTTCACCAGAGGGTGCAATGTTTTGTTTTGTGCTTGTTTTTTTTTCAAAACAGCATTTTACATAATTTATGACATAATAAAACAAGTATTGTCCTGGGACATAGGAAACCTTGAGAATGTTTTCTTCAAGGTTTCTTCAATTTTCATAGAAAAGTCCACAACTTAAGTCATCTTGAGAGCCAAATAAGGATATATTCATTTAACTGTAGTTGAGAATTAAACTTATAATAAACCACCCAAGCATGTAGCTTCATTAGAGACTTTGCTGGTAAGTATGTAGGGCAAGGGCTGAGCTGGTAGATTTGTTACAACTTTGCTGAGTGACTGTGATACCTGCTTTTAACCATTTATCCTTTATATCATATATAAAATGGGGAGGTGGCAACCAAAACTATTTTTAGATAAGATGTGCAATATTAATGTGGAGTCTTTTTATGAGAATTGGATATAGAATTTTCAAAAGAACTGAACTATTGTACTGAACATTGCTGAGGAAAGTGCCTGATGCAGGCCATGATTTGCAGTACTGTAACATGGCTTTTCATTGGAAATTCTATTTGCATTTGTCAATTACAACTGCAGGAAACATCCCTCAGTTGACATGTTTCTTCATGCATTTAGAATTGGAGTTGTTTTCACCAATCAGACAGAAATCAGAGTTTTTCCCTTTAGTTCCTTAAATGATTGAAATACCTTGAAGCAACTGAATAGTTCCAGACTTCTTAAGCTCTTAGGAGTCGTGCAAGTCATAAGTGTCTTTAGTTCATTATAAATACTGATGCTGCTGTGCTCCATTGATTTCTGTTTTCTGATACCTGTGTTGTTTCCATTTTATATAAAATGTAAGTTGTGTGCAACTTGAAATACATCATAAAATGACAAAAAGAAAAACAAGTTATATCCCCCCTCTTAAGCGCATCATTAATGTTAGCAGCTGTGCACTACCTGCTATTCTGTGGATTTTGAAAGGTAGATGTTCCAAATCTCTAAGCATCTTCAGTGATGTCAGCCTACAACAGATGAGTGCTTAACAGTGTTTCCTTTCTCCCTCAAATGTGCAATCCATTATCTTCTGCCTTTTCCTTATGTCCGTTCCAGTTGTCTGAGCCATTAGTCATCTGGACAAGGTCCACTTGTAAATACAAAGGAGGTTTTAGAAAGAAAAGAGTTGGAGCTGGTTATTCATCTGTTGACAGATATGTGCTAGTGTTTGCTAACTGAACTGTACTGGTTATTGTATCACATTCTCTGACATAGAAATCTAACCTACCTATATCTCTTAAAAAAGCCAAAGCCCAATCTTTATTTCTTCAGAGAATTAGCTTCAGATTGGTCACAAAGGAAGGATGTGTGATAAAGTGTATGCTCTTACTTCTCTCATAATTATAAAGGAAAGTAATCTGTGCAGGCACATTGTAACTAGGTGCTTGTACATATCTTAATACAAATGAGCAGTAAAATAAACCCTGTGGCAGTTGGCTGTACTGCTTCCCTCACTGGAATCCATTAATACTTACACAGTAGGTAAAACTGGCCACAGAATACAAGTGCAGAAAATATACATTCTCCTCCTGTTGCTGCACAATCCAATACCTGTTCGCTACCTAAGTTTCCAAGACAAGAAATACAAAGTAATGTGCACTTTCATTATGTTTTACTCATTGCAGATATTTTGATTTTCCTGACTTGTGATAGGAAAGCTGTTTTCAGAAAGCTTTTCTACTTACATACTATAAGGTTCTTTCGTTTCAGAAATTATAATTGTTTGTATAATCTAGTTTTGACCTGGTGATAGTGAAGATAAATTTGGAGGCTAATACAAAAATAGAGGTGCGGGATGATGAAATTGAAACTGCAGTCTCCTTTATACTTGCTATACTATATATGCTGTTGGATTATTACATTAATTGCATGTGGCTTCTTTTGGTTGTGTAGGAAACATAAATAGCCACTGAATAAATTCAGTAAAAATGGTACTGAAGGTATTTTGATTTTACTGCAGTGAGTTCCCCGATGGACGAAGTGCTGGCTTCTTTGAAGCGTGGAAGCTTTCACTTACGAAAAGTGGAGCAAAGAAGTCTCCCTCCTTTTCCTGATGAAGATGATAGCAATAACATCTTGGCACAGATCAGGAAAGGAGTGAAACTGAAGAAAGTGCAGAAAGATGTGCTGAGAGAATCCTTTACAATTCTGCCTGATACTGACCCTCTGACAAGGAGCATCCATGAAGCATTGCGACGAATTAAAGAAGCATCACCTGAATCAGAGGATGAAGAGGAGAGTTTGCCTTGCACAGACTGGGAAAATTAACCTGTAATTAAATCCATTTAAGAATATATATATATTTCTTCAACACTTTTTTTAAAAACAACAGCTGCTAAGCCTCAGGTCATGCATTATAGGATACGTAGTATGAATGTGACTAAACCGTGTGATGTCCAGTGTGATAAAATATGCACATAGGAATTTAGTATCACTGACGTTTTGAAGCAAATTAGGGTTTCTATTAAGGGACAGTTTTTGAAGACAATATCTTAGTCTGTTATTGTTTGAATATTTCTGATGAATACTGACAGGACAGATGCTATAAAAAGCTTGGTTTCATTTAGGAAATTTGAACTGAAGGGACTGTCTACAGCTTTAAAACTTTAAAAAGATCTTACGTAGCAAAGCAAAAGCAGCACAATCACTCTTGGACATGTGCTATTATTATTATTTTCTAATTACTTCTGGCCTTGTAAAAAAAAATGTGGTGTTTACCACTTCAGTCTGAATAGCTCCAAGTTGTGGACTGTAGATTTGACTGCTGAAATCTCATTGGCTACTCTCAGCAACTCTCAGTAATCTCAGTGACTCTCTTTGATAGCTTGATTTCTATCTGCGAACACTCTGAATTTCTAGACTATCAGCAGTATATGTACAATTTATACTTCTGCTCCCTACACAAATCCCATGAACTTATTAAAAATGAAGCTACAGTGCCTGAAAGTACTTACGTTAGGCTTCAGCAGATGAAGTTAGAACCTAGCTGAGATTGGCGTTAGATTCCAAAATTAAGGCCATGTTAGCCTTAATTTTTGATTACAGCAGCGGCATACAGCACTGCTCTTCTGTGGTGGTTCTTTTCTGTTACTGATGTGTAGTTGAGCTTAAGTCTGAACAAAAGGTCCCCCTAAATGTATTTGTGAATATTTAAAATCTGGAGAGAAGAGACAATCTCTGAACAAAAATTACAGATCTGTTTAAAAATAAATGGCTATTTGAAGAGCATGGAAGATTAGTGTTTATTACCCGTGTGACACAGCTAGTCGTAAGTAAAGGATAACCATTTTTGATGCTTTCCATCAGGCAGTTCTATGCTGGTTAGTTTTTATCAGTTGTCACTCTTCAGATGCAATGAAGTGCTACAGCTATTGGTGTTGCAGCACGTCACCAACGATGTGTTGGTTGTGTAGCACATCATCTGCTGAGCTGTACACTAATAAGCTATTTTCAAATAACTATATTTAAAACTTTTAGAAAGGAAAGTAAATTTTGCATTTTTTTTTCTCCATGGAAGGTGTCAGGGGAAGTTCTTTTCTATGAGAGTGGTGAGGTACTGGCACAGGCTGCGCAGAGAGGCTGTGGATGCCCCATACCTGGAGGTGTTCAAGGCCAGGTTGGATGGGGCCCTGGGCAGCCTGGTCTAGCATTAAATGTGGAAGTTAGTGGCCCTGCCTGTGGCAAGGGGGCTGGAGATTCATAATCCTTGAGGTCCCTTCCAACCTGGGCCACTCTGAGTCTGTGAACAAGCATAATAAAACTCTTGCTGAAACTCAAAGCTCTGAAATTTTGCATTCTGAAAACTCCCACTATCGCAGACCATTAGAAATCAAGTCATAGGTATAAGAAAGGCTTGCCTTCAAATTGACTTCGTTTTCTCAGTGCAGTTATTTTCTTCATTTCCTATATCACTTAGCAAGAGTATTATTTAACATTTGTAAGTATATTCATGTACATATCCAGAAGTGACCTCAGATATTCTTAATCCAATTGGTGAACTCCCTAAGTGCTTTCCATTGGAACTGCATTCTCACAGAAGTCCTACAAGTACATTGCTGTACTGTATAAATTAACATTTTTCTTGTTACCTTTAATAGCCCTTTAGGCATTTCAGAGTGTTGGTTGAAAATCACTGCTATGCGGTACCTGTAGTGCACCAGTTCACTTCATCTTTTACAGCAGTACTGATCTGAAGTATCCTGTCAGTTTGCAGCTCTGGCCATTTCCCATTTAAGAGTGCTCATCTGACAAACACTGAGATCCTGTGAAATCAGCTGGACCTAAAGCAGGGTGTAGTGCTGGAGTTCTGAGTGTGTTTCTTGGGAGTTTTCACCCACCCAGAACCTGCTTTCTCTTAATAGTCTTACTCTACTAAGAAAACAATCCTTTTCTCATGAGATGAGACTTAGACAGATTTGATTGAAGAATGGTTGTACAAACTGGCTAACAGATCAGAAATGAAAAACTGGCCCATGTTATCAGTGTGTGAAATAATCTGCTAGAACAGAAAGTCTGAAACAAAGTTGTGTTGAAATTCAGCAGAATAAATGATTTTCACAGAGATGAATGCTTGAGCATCTAGCATGATTACAGAAGAGTAGTAGAGAAGAAGGGCTTTCAGAATAGTATTTTGTTTTTACTATTATAAGTTATTACTGATATCAGTTTGGTACTATGCTTTATTAAGAAAGGACTGATATACTGATTTTTATCTGTAACATCTGCATATCCAAAAACAGTTGCATAGGAATTTTAGGTTCAAGAGTTATATAAAAGAATTTTGGCAGCTGCTTTACAAATTTTGCTTAGAATGTATGCATCCTTATAGACTAAATGTAATGTGACTATTTGCCTTAAGAATGGAAGCTAAATCTATGTTTATCAAATACCAAAAAGTGTCTTAGAATATGCATAGTAGATGGAAAAATATAAATATACACTAAAATAATTTTCTTAGTTATTGATGTTTGAAGACAGTCGTAATTAATTTCTGCAGGAGACCTAGTCATACCTTGTATTAGCTACTGTGCGAGTTAACTTCTGTCCAAAGTTGTGATTACCTTTTTTTTAAAAGCAGTTCCTTCCATACCTCAGTCTAAGCCATGTACAGTAATGCTGAGGTACTCCTTGTATCTGAGGTACAGCTGAATGAGCAGCATAAATGTACAGTGGATTCTATGTGAGTAAAAAAACAAAGCAAGATTTTTTGGTTATCAGAGGTATCCCAAGCTTTTATAGTACACAAAGATGGCAATAGTACATTCAAAGCACTGTAAGTAGTTGCAAAGCATGGGTTCCTGGGAGTGATGGACAGAGTAACTGGGTGAAGAAGTCATCTTCTGTTCTCTACAACCTTTTAATCCAGGGCTTCTCCAAGCTTAGGTGAGTGTTCAGTGGAAAAATACCATAGGGAAGAGGAGACCTGGTCATACTGTGTGTTAAGGTGTCATTAGCTTGGGAGCGGTTGTGCCCTGGGAACAGAGAGAAACAGGGTTTCTTCTAGACACAGATAAGATTTGCATGTTGGACTTGCCTAATACTTTGATCAGAGAGGACTTGTAAAGCTCTTTAGCTTTTCAGATGTTCCTGTTTTGTTTTTTTTTTCCCCAAACAGGTGATATACAGCCACTGAAGGGAGAAAGGAACCCCCAGTTGAAGACCACTTTTCCTCTTCATTTTGAAAATGCAGAGCCAGCAGTTTTGACCATCAGTTCCGCAGGCGGCTTTTCTTTCACAAAGATATAGTCTTTCTTTGGCAAATGATTCAGCATCTGGAAAAAAGGGCTTGAAATGGAAATTTTTCAGGTCACTTTTTTTATTATTTGTTCTAAAAAATTTGGTTTGAGTAGAAAGCTAAGTTGTTCTGACATGCATTTTATGTAATCAAGAATGCCTGACTCTTAAGCACTTTTCATATTTGTATTAGTAGTGTGTGGCCAGTTGTCAATGGTTTATGGGCTGGTTCTTCTCCTCCAGACAGGTACCAAGAACAGGAGCAGGAACACTTTTAACTCCAAGTGCACTACATAACGTTATGTGGAACACCAGTAACCAAGAATCATAAAACTGTGACACCAGTTAAGTGGAGAGAGCATTTTGAGCTGGGAGTGTATTTGCTGTTAAAGTAACTGTGATCTGGCTGGAACAACAAAACAGGTATTAAGAACTACCCTTCCTGCACTGAATTGCAGGACTGCTTGAAACTGCTTGAAAGCCAGTTAAGTAGGTCCTCACAGGAAAGTAGCAGAGATGTTACAGAAAGAGCAGGATTCCTTGTTGCACCATGGTAGCTGAAATTCAGTTATGTGCAACTATTACTTTTTTTTTTCTTCTTAGTTTGAAGAAATGGTATGTCAGTATGAAAAACAGCAAGTGGTTACAGCATAATGAGAAGTAGGAGCTGAATTCAGTACATCTTTAAGAATGTGTTTCCAGCAAGATGCAGTTATAGGAAGACATACTGGCAGCACCGTTTTAGAAGGTCATTTGTAATCTTAAGCTTTACTAATGTAGACATTTTCATGCTTTTTTAAAATAATTTTCAGCTGTGTTAAACCAAGTATACTTTATCATTTCTTGTAAGAAGCAATATTTTGTAATTTCATACTCGGAATTATTTTTCTGTTTGGCTTAAAAGGCTTTGTTTGAATACTGTAAGCAGCCTTCTTTTTAAAAAGATCAAAGCACTTAAGCATACTTGATATTTCAGTTTTGAAAATAGGCTTTTCTTGCTTTTGTTTTTATTTTATTCTCCTCAGTGGCTGCAGAAATGTTTGTACTTCATAGCCAAAGGCCTGCTGGCTGAAAAAAAAAAAAAAGGTTCCCTTTTGTTCATGATTTTTTTTTTTTTTTAAAGGAAGGTTACAACTTCCTCTGCAATGAAACACTTAGAATTAATCCTAAGCTTGGTGGCTGATGGCTGCTGACAGCTGCACTGAGAACGTGTATCACTAGGGTAAGAGGTGTCAGGGGAGAGAGAGTCTTGGAACATCCAGAAGCACCGTGTGATACTACAGTCAGCCTGTTAAAATGTTAGGAAAGCTGAATTCTCACCAGCATTTTACTTGTATTGGCGTGACATGCTCTGCGTTTGAGAAGTACGCGGTCTGTGTCCTTGTGTAGTACGTTCCATTCACCATTCCCCTTGTGGGAAAAAAACAACTACTATGGGGATAGTGTCTTGTTGGTTTTGTTGTTTGTTTGTTGTGTGTTGTTTGGGGTTTTTTTTTAGAGCAAAGTTATGCTTTGCTGCTGTCATACAATGGAACACGTGCTGTGTCAGTGTTCCTGGCAGGACATTGCATGTCTTGCTGTTTACTTCAGTAAATAGAAACAGAAGCACTCTCTTTAGTAACAGGTTACATAAATGTGCAGGAGCCTCAGAGGTTGGACCCTTCAGCTGTTCTGCTGTGGCTGTCCTGAAATTAAAGCTTGATTGGACCCTTGCTATTGACAGGCATTTTCTTAACCTTGTTGCCTTATTTATGGTAAGTGGACATTCATTCTTAGAGCACCCATGAGTAGAGTTATTTCAGAGCTGTACTGATTTTTGCCATATGTATTAGTTGTCAGGTCTACATGCTTCTCTCCTGAGATCGGTTCTATGGCACACTTCATACTGACTTTTACAAGGACCTACAGCTACAAGGCGTATTTTTCTTAAACTGCTTTTCTGAACTCATTAATGGTGTGGTTGTAAGCAAACACTGTGCTCATGCAGCAATAACCGTGATTTCAAAGTTTATCATAGTCATTGGACGTTTGTTGCCTGTAAGTGGTGTTTTTTTGCTCTGCGTTTGTCTTCACTTCCAGTCACACCACACTTTAAAACTGAGTTAAATAAATTTTTGGCCACAGCACAAAGCAGAATTAGGTGTAGAATGGTAATTCAGGTTATACGATTTATCTGAATCTTAGTGCTGTATAAGTAGTGGTGATTGAGCAACGATGTCAGTTTTTCCTATTTTCCAGCCTGCATATTCATTCCTTACAGTGTGCATATGGGACTCCAGCAAAAGTTGAGGTCAAGAGAAAATATCATAGTTCTAAAATATAGGCACAGTGGTCCCTTTGCACAGTGTTGTGTCTACAGTTTACGGTTGTGTTGTGATAAATATAAGTAGCTCAATGCTTTACTGTACTGCAGCTTTTGGATTTATTTGCTGTGTGGTCTGTCAGCTTTGCCTTGAATGTGTGCATGACTGAGAAAAATTACTGTCCTTAATCTGGTTTATATTTAGTTGAAATCTTAGATTCCTGTAATAGCTTAGTTTATAGAAATGGATTTCTCATAGGAGCAAGTGTTTTATGTGCACACAAAGAATAGTTGTTGTGCAGAGCACAGCAGCTTATATCAGTTCAGAACTGCCATCTTCCACATGGAATGAAAATGGTATATCCCGCACATACTGCGGGGGAAAAAAAAACAACCCCAGATCCTAGGTTTTAATCTTAAACAAGTCACTAGATGTCACAATTTCACATCCCCACTGTGATACAGAAATTGTGCACACATGGTGTGCAGACTAATGCATCGATCTTCCCATCCTTCTCTGCGACATGACAGTTTGCAGGGGGGCGGCGGGAGCAGCAGATGGGGAGAGTGTGGTCACAAGAACCTTACGGGACTTCTGACAATCCTGCAGATCTGGCTCTTCCATAGCTGATAGAAGCTCTAATGAATGTGTTGGTCCTTGAGACACCATAGCGAGCATCATCACAAGGAAATCATTTAGGCATATGCAAGGAAAGAGAATTTCCATGAAAAAGGCCTTTCTACGTATCACTGATATTTTTCTTTTCTGTCTGGGATTTGCTGTGGTGGTTGCATCCATCTGTTGCTTGTTGTTGATCTTAAGCAGTCTGCCAGCTCTCATGCTTTTTACATCTTTAGGAACTTGCTTTTGTGGTTCTGGTTAAAGCTGTTCTATACGGTATGACTGATCCATCATGCTGAGGAGGTGGAATGTGTGTTTATTGTGCAGATGCTATCTGAGGACTGAAACATCTGTGAATGAGAACAAGAAATGAAAAACGAAACTTGCAGGTAACCAAAGCATCAAATAGGAAGGCGTTCATCAGAAACTGTATCTGCATCAACATGTGTTTTCCATCCTCTATTCACAGAGGTTCCAGATCCTTTAGAAATGATCGATATTCTTGGCGTGTTCACTTACTTTTCGTGCCGTAGTTATTTTCCTTAAGCATCACTTTTAAGGTTTGCTAAAAACTCTGACAGTCTGCGTCCTACACCAGGCACCTGTAAAATAACTTAGTATTATTATATATTGTGTTTGTTTTTGGTTTGGTTTTTTTTTTTTGGTTTTTTTTTTTTTTTTTGTGGCTGCATTGGGGATAGAACTCAACTTACTTCACTATGTTATTTGTAAAGAATCATTTTGATATATAAGCACTATATTCTGTAATGTCTAATATTAAAGTAATGACAGATGTGTTGTTGAAATGCAACTTACTGAGAGGAGGAAGCAGAAACTGTCATTGGTCAACGTTCCCCTCGCTTGTTTGTTGCACTGAATTTCAAGAGTGTAATTTGTAAATCGATTTTGTTCACATGTGTAATCAGATTTTATTTTCATTGTAATGCTTATGTAATTAACTTACCTGTGTATATTTCTGGTAATGATTCCATAAGCATGGACAATATATTGTTATGTTTAGCACTACAGAATTAATGTTAAGAACAAGCAAAGCTTATTGCTAAGGAGCAAACGGAGCACCTTACTGGGAGAGCGCGCTGTGATTTCAGTGCTGCGGGGCTGACAGACAGGAGGTCATTCCAAACTTGACTGCAAATTGCTCTTCAGTGTAGTAAGCACATTGACACACCGCTACCAGTGCTGTGAGAAGCACAGCAGTGGCTGTTTTTAACCTATAAATATACTGTAATTTAAAATTTTCCTATAAAACGAGTTTATATTTAATTGCTGCCTAATACATGTACTTAAAATTAGGATTTTTAGCAGGGCTGAGGGTGGGTGGGCATGCCGGTGTATTTCTGGGAGGGGCTGTTGTATATAAGTTTCTTTGCACTTCCCATTCAGTTTAACTGTTAACCCAAACCCAGCTCTGACTGCGACTGCGTACTTTATTGTGGTGGAGGGCACACCTTCTGTGGCCCCAAGCTTCAGCATTTGACAAGGAAAGGTCTTTCCATTCAAATGTGAATACTCTGATGTACCTCTAACATGGAAATGACCAGGCAATGAATTTTACTCTGCTGAACTCAAGATGACGGTAGAGTATTATTTAAAGCCAGTATCTGAAGCTGTTAACCAGCATTTGGAAAGAGTCAGAGGGACGATTGCCTTTTGGTGAGTGCAGCCCTAACTCTGCAGCGTTGTCACTGCAGAGACTGTTACCTGTTCCGTACTGTTCTGCCTTAGGTGGCTTTGACTTTCAGATCCTTTCAGGAGCACTTTTGATTTCTGAATTGCGGAACAGGTGTTGGGGATCAGGGACACTCACTCAACATCTCCCAGCGTGTTACTGTGCTTGCTGTATGTGTTGGATTTAGTCTTACGTATTTACAGATACATCATCGCGACATCCAAGGAATTGGGATGGCTGCAGATTGTCTCGCATGAATGACATCAGTAAAGGTTAATGATGTTAACTTCTTTTGTTTGTTTGTTTTTATAAACCTGTTGAATAAACGAGAAGTAATCAAAACCAGTTTGCCATTCACTAGCTTTGTGCAATATTACCGGTAGACTCGAACACTAGTGCTTGGCAGTAAGGAAGTCCTTTAACACTGTTGTATGCAAAGAAAACGTGTTAAATGCGTACTTTATTGTAAATGACTCTGCAGATTTGCTATACCTAAAAATGCTCAAGGCTATAAAGTATTAGGCAACAAGTATCTCCTGAAATACAAAAGGTAAACTGAGCAATACCTAAGAACTAAAACAACTGTAACTGTCTGCCTTTTGCTCTCTTTTTCTTTAGTGCAGATTCCCTGCCATGCAAGTTTTCTTTTTGCTGTGTATTTCATGTTTTTATTATCATAAAGATTAAACCTGTACACAAAGTTCTGAACTCACCTTCTTGTACATGCGATGTAACATCATACTCACAGTTTTGGTGCTTACAAATGATTCCTTTTTTCTTTATTAAAGGATATTTATTTGACCACTGTTTCATTTGAGTACATGGCAGTGTCGAGAAAATAAACAATAAAAGTAGTGCGGTTTGGTTCCTACAAACAAAGAAATGATGGTCCTTTGGTAAGTTTCTGATGTTGCTGTTTCAGTGCCGCCAGTACTGTCAGACAGTGATGGCTGAGTTGTACTGCCGCAGGGAATAATTGCACCGGTGCAATGCCTTTGTAAACTGCTGCATAAATAAATCAGGTGTTGTGTGGGAGAACCTTGCTCTTCAGTAGCGCAGGCTAATTGAGCTTAAGTGCAAACAGAAAACTAGTTACCGTTGCCTAATGAAAAGACAAAAACTCTTTATGGAATGAGCAGATGTTTAAACTCAGGAATGCAGATTGCTCAGATCCCTTGTGGTGCTCCTACCCCTCAGAGCACAGCAGCCATCGCTTGGGGGCAGAGCAGCCTCCAGCTGTGCTACCTCTAAAAAGGTGAGGGGGGTGGTGGTGGTGAGAGACAGCAGGGCTGGAAACATCTGGCTTCACTCCTTGCTTTTTCTGGTACTGGCAAGATGTAGTTTGAGTAGCCTCACATCACAGCAGGGCAGGTTCAGGATGGATATTTGGAAGGATTTCTTCTCAGAAAGAGTGGTGTGGTGCATAGGTAATACTTAGGGGTGTGGGTTAGTGGGCTGTATGTGCACTAGGTGGATGGTTGGGCGAGATGATCATAGTGGTCTGTTCCAACCTGCATGTGTCAGACAGAAACGTATGTTGTAAATAAACAGCACTGGGCCCTGATCCATCTCACACAGCACCTGTCATATAGAGGTCATGGACGTCTGAGGTTTACTGCTCCAGCAGCCAGCACTGAGCAGAGGGGCTGTGGGGAGGGAGAGACTTAAAAACCAGGAGCAGGTTTGCCAGAGCTCTGTTGTTTGGGTGTTGTGTTTTTTTTTGCCCAGCTTTTCTCAGCAGTGCTTTCTGCTGCTGCTGCCTCCTGCTTTGCAGGTTTTCCCTTCCTGCTGCAGGAGGGAGGTGGCAGTGAGCAGACCACATACAGCACAGAGAGCCCATCTGGGACTAATGCTGTGATGTTTTGTGCTGCATTTTTATCTGTCAGGATAGAGCAGTGTAATTAACCTAACTGTAATTGTTCTCTGTATAACTTGAATCCTACAGGCCATGCAACTTGCAGGCATCGCTCTGTGGAATAGCAGGTGATGCTCCAGAGGCATTACCCACAATGGTATCTGCACAGCTGGGTTCAGCCGTGGCAGCAGGCATGTGTTTTCCATTGGCAGAACTGTGGACCCACCACCTTGTTGCTGCTGTGCCATCCCCTCCTCCCCATTGCTTTGAGACTCAGGTCTGTCTCTTGAATTCATGCAAACCTAGACCCCCACCTCAGCTCAATAGAAGGCAGCAGCCCAACTCCCTCAGCACTAGGCCTTGGTAGCTGGACAAAGGCAGGCGGAGCTGCTGCCTGTCTCCGTTACAGTGCTCTAATTAATCAGTCAAAACTCTGGCAACTACCAGAATAATTGCACTCCAGCCCCTGTATTCACCACCTTCTCCCTTCCTCCCCACTGTCGCTGACTGCGATTTGCTTCCTGCTCACCACGTGGACTTGCTTTCTCTGCTCATCTCACTACGTGTGTCCTACGTTGCTTGTGTGAGGCCAAGAACATCCATGGTCTTTCAAACATCATTTATTCTTTCGTTCATGTTTTAATCTTTCTAACTTGCAACACAATCCCTCTGCATATTGCTTTTTTGAAATTCACAGGAATAAGAAACTTGAAGAATCATGCAATTCATACAAAACATTTATATTGGCTACACTTTTTCTTCATATTTTATTTCAATCCCCATTAAATTCCAGCAGGAATGTATCTGAGCTCTGAGTGTACAAAGTCATCAGCGCATGCTCGAACTGCCATGCATGTTACCCGCACAGTGTAGACACAACGGATGCCGTATGAACTGACTTAATGTGAAGCACCATGAGGCAATGGCCATTCTTTTCCCACCCCCACCCCCCCACTTGCTGTGAGCAAACCGACATCTGGAGCAGACGGAGACCCACAAAAAACAGCTTGACGAGCCCCTCCACGCTGCGCCGGGCTTTCAAAGAAGTGTTGAAAAAAAAAGAAAATGGCCTCGAATAGACATTATAAATAGACCACGCAGCCCACCCCCTTGTCGCAGGAGCACACACGCCTGTGTTTGCCTGAGGGCTTCTACTGGTGGAAGGTTTCCTGAGGGCTTCTCTTGCTGGGAGGTCACAGACTCCCAGCAATCCGCACAGTGCCAAGAGGCCGAGGGCCAGCAGCGCCTGAGCAGAACCACCAGCTGCTCCTCGTCCCGCCCACCATCTCCACACCAACCAGCCATTCTCACCCGCCCGCAGCAGCCTGCTCATGTCCCCGCCATCCCGCTCCTCTGCTCGCCTTCACGCTGCTGGGCTGAGCTGTTGGTCACCTCCTCCGGGGCGCGTGGCGGCAGATGGGGCCAAGAGAAGCGAGGTGCACATTGCTGGTGGAGTCAATCAGCACGTGCGTGTTGTGGATGATGCCAAAGGCAAAACTAGTTATGCTTGATAGGGCAAATTTCTGCTCAGGATATGAAATTTTGTCACTTTAAAAAGACCGGTGTGTCTGCTCATGCTGTGTTCAGGGGAAAGCAGCTGAAGGTTGCCTGCCAGGACATGCTTTGCTCAGATTTGTAAACAATCCTATCTTATATCTAAAACACTAAAAGCCAGTTGTGGTCCCAAGTCAATACTTGCTCGCATTTCACAGAAAAACAGACCTTCAATTCTCAGTTTGCAGTAAGAAATGTCACACAGAAATCCAACCAGCATTTGTCAAGGCTGCTCTACCAGCAGTTTGGGGTGAACCTGTGTGCTGCTCCAGTCGCCAGCAGATCCTCCCTGCACTGGGTGCATCGACTGCCTTCAGAAAGTCCTCGCAGGCTGCCAAGTTTCAGGGATGCTCCTGAATAAGTGGCCATGGGCACTGTCCGTACCAGCTTGTTTAAACTGAATGCAGAACTTCAATCCTGCGCCCTTTGGAGTTCAGCATGCAGAAAGACCTACCTGTTCCCTAGGAGTTCTTTCTGATTTTTTCCCATTAACCCCTCAGCCCCTCACTGGCACAGCAAACCGTGAGCTGCCTTAAAAAAAAACATCCTGCAAATACACAGACAAACTCTAAGTTGCAATTCTTTGTATCTGCCAAGTCATTCAGTGCAGTGAGGGGCTGATCCTTGGAACACGGTCACCATGGCTGCCAGCCATGCAAGCAGCAGCAGCAGCATTTCCCAGCTGTTTCCAGCAGGGCAGTTCCTCAAGCACTGCTTCCTCCTCCTGGTACAGCAGAGAAGAAGAGGGACTGACAAATCCCACAGCCACCCCATGGCTAATTCAAAGTCAGACAAACCTACAGCTATTTCATCCCATACATAGGGATGGCATGGGTTCCTGTATGCACAGCACTCACTAATGGGCTAATTGCGTGGCCTTCATAATCTCTCTCTCTTTCAAAGTGGTGTGTAGGGGGTGGGAAGTGGTGCTTGTCTCAGACCAGCACGTAGTTCTGCTGGTTTTAGGGGTACCAATATGCTGTATGTGGGACCACCACCACCTTGGGCAGACACCAAGCACCCCTGGGGCCCTGCCAAGGCTGCAGGGGCCGTTTGTGCCTGCGGGACACCCGTGCTGCTCAGCTGCATGCTGCTGCCCACCTGCTCACACCCGCTGCAAGGCGGAGCTCTGTGCCTCGCTGCATCCACACCGTGCTTCCCATTCCTACCACCGTGCGTTCCCGAGAAACCACTGCTGCAGAAGAGCAGTACATTCAGATACAGAGAAAGTTTATCTTTTAAATTTCCACCTATTAATCAGAGGCTGATGTCTCTTTCACAAAGTCAGTTTTGCTTCCCCTTTCCTTTGTTTTCTGCCCAAAGAAAATTCCCATCGTCATTTAAGAGACCACAATCCAAAGCTGGAGAACTTTAAGGGTTCTTTTCCCTCTCTGAAAAACTTCACTTCCTAATTCTCTGCTCTCATACTTAACGTAGCTCAAACGGGGGAATCCACACAGGCAGACTGTAGATACGTGTACTGTGTCACTGTGGGTCTTCTCTCCCCTTAGCACTGGGGTGTGTGTGTGTGTGTGTGCTGTCTGTGATAGTCCTGGTGATCTGCTGGGATGGGACTCCTCCTCTGCTGGGTTACCCTGCACAGAAACACAAGCCTTCTCCAAGAACACCTCCAGGTGGCTTTTCTCAGCCCAAGGGAACCATGAGCACCTGGCACTGCTGGAGCCCACAAAGCAATGAGATGTGTGGGAGCAGGGGGAATCCCCAGAGCCCCATTGTGTGGGGGCCCGAACTGCTCACAGCTACAGAAAGAGAAGCACACCACAGATGGATGGAGCTGATGGCCGGAAAGCAGGAGGGGCCTTCAACCACTGCCATGACTGATACCGAACCTTGGGGCTAGTGGAGGTTAAAGAATGGCAGGAATGGTGCTGCAGACTGCTGGGATTTTGGCTTTGGTTACAAAGCAGAACTCTAATGCTGACTTTGAGGAGCCTGCAGCAGTTCTGTGGCAAGCCAGATGTGCTCAGCATTGTTCAGGTTCTCTGTCCTCTGCTGTGCAAGATGTTCTCACCTATCTCACAGCCTGTGGTGCCATGTAAGCAAATCCTTTTGACACCTATGCATTTTTCCCCCCCAAACCTCTAACATCTTTGACCATTCCTCCCCCTTCCCACACCTGTCAGCACAACAACCAGCATTTGAAAATGCTGCGGGCTACTGGATGCAACATCCAGCCAATCTGAGCGTGTGCAAGAGCAGGCAGGGGGAGAAAGTGGGAATAAACTGCACTGGTCTCTTTGGTCCTAGGATGAGCTGCAGAGGAAGGACCGACAGCTGCAAGTCCCTGAGAGGCTGTGAGACCCAGGAGGTGTGTCAGGAGCTGTGGCACCGCACCGCCGTGGGCTGACAGCAGGGGCTAACCAGCACTGCTTCTTGTTATCAAACACTTATCAGAACGGGTGAAATCACTTATCAGAACAGGTGAAATCCATCACACTTCTCAGAAGCAACTGGAGTAAGCCAAGGAACTAACTGCGTGAAGGAAAACACAGGTTTTAGGAAATGCCTATTACTCCACGGTATGTTCTCTACTTAGCACCATTCAGAGGTAGTGCACGTATGCAGCATTGTCAAGAGAATGTAAACGACATTCTGAGCATCGCTTTGCACAGCCAGGTCCATTTCCAGACCCACCATCAGTGTCACACCGCGCACTTCAGCTGGCACGTTCAGCTGCTGAGACTGCACACGTTTGGCTGCAGTTTCTTCATGCTTTTTTTTCAATCCCCTGTCAACACCCAGACCTAATCTCTACTGATATTTGGCCTCAAGATCCAAGGTTTTCTCCTCATCCAAATCAACCAAGTGCCTTTACTGACAGCTGGAGTTCTGCAGAGAATTCAGCTCTCTTCCATTTTTCCACTTCCCTTCCCGTGCCGTATTTCTGACAAAAGATTTTCACCTTTTGCCTTTGTGATGAAGCTCCTCATGAACAAGGTGCTCATGGGGCACTGCTCACAGCCACTTTGGTACAGAACGTGAATGGCAATAAAACAAAGTAAGGTTCAGCCCCTCACTGCAGGTAAGCCTGGAGTTAGTCCCTAACCGGCAGAAAACAGAGCAGAAAACAGAAACCTTCCACAACTGACAAGACGCATCCCAAAACATTCACTTTAATTGACGCATTGCTCATTCCTGCAGGGTTTTTGTTGAAGGAATTACCCTCAGAATGCCACCAATAGCATTAAACGATACTTATTTGTGTTACATCTGTTTTAGCCCTTTATTATATTTTACCTGAAAATGTATTTTTTTCTTTTTATTTTTTTCTTTTTTTTTTTCTTTTTTTGTAGAGACTTTATAACAATATTTCTGCATTATCAGTTCATTTTGTTTGCCTCTTTCCTGGTATATTAGCCAGGAAAAGGAATCCCCAGTCTGTAACAGACATTAATTCACACATTTTACTTTGTGCACATAGAAAAAAAAAAAATGCAGTTTCTGGATCATTGAGGCATATGGATTATGAACAAGACACTCCAAAAACCAACTATCTGGACGGGAATATACTTACAAAAAAAATCTTTTATGTCAAGGATTTCACAACATAACACGCTAATGCAAAATCCAGTAGCACCTGAAAGATTAAGGTAGCTGCTGCTATCACTTGCACATACTTGAAAAGATATAAGGAAAATAAATAAGTAAATAAATAAACGAAGAGTAAAGGTACATTCTCCAGAGAACAGCAAGTGTATTTCAAAATAAATTCTGATTTTTCTTCAGCTTTTGTCAGATGTCTGCCAGTTTTGTTTGGTTTTTTTTCACTGTAATTCTTGTTGCTCTTTGCCGTTTAACAAAATTTATGCAATGTGGCTGCTCGCCTCTCCTGTACAAAGACTCATGTTCGTTTTTCAACCTGTAGTACTCAACAGTGTTCTCAGGTACACACGTCCCCACAGTCTCATCAGAGATAGATACAGTTCATATCACCTGTCTCTGGGAAAAGTCATGTTTCAAAGAGGAGAACTGTAATCTTAGAACAGAACTGGAGAGGCTACAGTAGGCATAACCACCTATCAATGAACTGCAGGTTTCCAATTCTAAACGCCCACCTATTGTAAATAAACATTAAAAATACTCGTAGCATTCAGAGTTTATTTATATGTGCACGTAAGTCCACCTTATCCCATATTCACGTTTGACAACTTGTTTGGGAATTCAAAGGTGCAGCCCTCGGTAATCGTAAAAAATGAAATGAAGCGTATTCTGCTGAATGAGAAAAGAAATTCTCAAATATCAATTTCCAATTTAAAATTTAATTTCAATAGGAAAATATTAAAAATGTGCACATCTAAATTTTTTTTCATGTTCTTTATATACATATGTGTGTGTACGTATACATAGAAATACTCATGTACCACACATATTCACAAAATTTAAGTGGAAGTATTTCTGTCCACTATTTTCCCACATGTAAATGACATCATATCTTTAAAAATGTCAATAATAATATCATTAAAAATAATGTTACATTTATCCCATCATCAAGTTTCTAGTGTTGTTTTTTTTTGTTTTGTTTTGTTCTTTCTTCATCCTTATTATGTCCACTGAGCAATAATTAACGGGCCAGATTCTCCTTGCATTTCCTCCAATGTTATGCCAGCTAAACGCTGCTGACACCACATCAGGGGCGCATCTGGTTTACAGCAGCACACGTGACAGGAAAATCGGGCCCAAACATCCCCAGTTAAATTGAAATCTTGTGATATTTGCTCGCGTGGACCTGATGAAGATGTACACATCACTGCCTAAGATCACCGAAAGAAAAACATGTAGCTCATCACAAAGTTTTCAACCAGTAGCACACTGAATCAAGCTCCTCCACCCCATCAATAAATAAAATAGGTGAGAAAAATACCCTAAAAATATGGATAAAACTTAAACATTGTGTACATTACATACAGTATAATACATGATGATTTAGCATTTGGCCTCAGCCACTTTCCTGACTAGTCAGGGGACACCTGATAAATCACTGGTAAAGAGGAAAAAAAACAGTATTTTAGAAATAAAGCATGTATTTCTAATATAAATGAGAACCTGTGTGTATTATATGGTATACACATACAGTACACACAAAAACAAACTTATCTTTTCTAGTTTTCAGTATCAGTCTGTAAGTGGAGAAAATTATGTTGTACAAATTTATAAGCAGCTAGATTTCATGTTTAACATTCAAATTAATTTGGGGAGCAAACAGTGCATCTTTCAACTCTGAAGTCTGACGCTCATTCATACATTGTAAAAAAGCCCTCTTCAAAATTACAAGCAATTAATTTATGGCAAGAATGTACTTCGATGCAAGACATGTGACACTTGGCTTACCTTTCAGAGTTGGTTTTTGTTGTTGTTGTTGTTGTAAGTAAATCTATTATATAAAGAAATGTGTGGTTGCCAAAAGTCTGTTAAAATTTCCTCAAAACAACTGTAAGACCTGCTCATTGAGGATAACTGGGTTCAATTGCTTCCAGCTTTTAAGTTTTTTTGTTAATAGTTGTGAATACTGCCTGGTGTTGTTTCAGTAAGGATGTGATATGAAGACCCATAAAAGAGTAAACACGTCTCCATCATTTCAAATTGTTATGACAGCAAGACTTTTAGAAACAGCTTTCTTGGTTGGACAAGTTCAGTGTCCGAGTAGTCCCTTGCAACAGCTCTTGCCCTTAATGCAGTCTATAGTAAATATTGCTCCCCATAAGCCATTATTCACAAAATCTGAAATTCATGTGACATTCTGAAAAAGCCTCCTGCAGAACAGGCTAACAGTTAATTCAACACAGGTATTTGATATATGTAGCAAGGCCAGACAACAAATGACCAGCTATTTCTCCTTATCTGTGCATGTCAAATCTTACATTTAAAATTCTGTTTTTTTCTTTTTTCTTTTCCTTTTTTCTTTTTTTTTTCTTTTTTTTTTTTTCTTTTTTTTCTTCCTCGGGGACTCACCTTGCCATCATTGGTTGGCTTCAACATACAGGTTTAGTGGAAGATAGTATCTCGTTGTAATTACATGGAATTCATATGATAATGTAAACCTTACAGTGGACAATATTGTAGAACACCAGAGTAAGCTCCATAAAGAAATACGGTATATCCCAGTATATATATAGATTAAAAAAACAAACCAATGAACAAAAACCAGCTGATCAACCAACTGAAATACCCAAAAGGAAGAACTTCACACAAGCAATTAGGAACTTTGTTTCAATTAAAGATGCAAATCTCTCTCACTCCTGGCAAGAATAAACTGGTAACGGCACTGTTTGTCCACAGCGCAAAGAATCCTGAGAAATTATTAAGAACAACAAAATACAGGGCTGTCATCACTAAGTTCTTGCACAAAACACAGTAATTAAATATCTTAAATAAATAAAACAGGAGATAACCTATATTGTGTCTTTCACGAAAAAGGGATGTGATCTGGGACACTGGTAATTCTTGCATCGCCGATAATTAGAAAAGGATTGCATTCAATTACTGTTAATATCATTCAAGTTATCTATGGCCAATAAAGTACAAGGAGGTAATTTGTAATTCAAGTTTTTTGTTGTTTGTTGTTATTTTGTTTTTCTTCAGCTAGCTACGAGCTGAGTACTGAATTTTACATTTAAATATGACTCAAATTTAAAACAAACCCTCTCAGAGGAGCATTTATAATTTTGTGCAACTTTGATGCAGAGCCCAACAAAGTCCTATGAAGAGAGACAGTGCATCTTTAAGCTGATTGGCACTGAAATCCCATTTTCTTTAGCTGCATTCTATTAGCTTGGCCAAGTTATCTCGTAATTCTGTTAGTTCAAATATTTTTCCGTCAAGAATTTCTAAAAGTGTCTTCAAGTTATTGCGAAAAGCTTCTTGCTCATTCTGACTTTTCTCCAGACGTTGCTCTAGGTCAGACAGTTGGCCTTCCAGGTCTTTGTTTCGAATTTCTACTTCCTTCAGAGAAAATACATAACATGTTAATGCGTTGTCTACAAAGAGAAAGCAGTCAAACCTCCTCCTGGTATCTGTGAGCTACTTTTGTTTACAGAACCATTTCCAATCCTTTTAAAGTTTCCATGGTACCAAAACCAGAACTCACATTTTTATTAGGACTCAATATCTACCCCTATTCAGCGCGTTCTGAATTCGTACTTACATACACTAACATTCTTATAACACCTCCTTCCTTTACAGCAGCTTTGCACCACAAAGCTTTAACAGAGCTGCTTTCAGACCAACACATTTCACCCAGCCTTGGGGAGGGAAGCCTGGTACCCATCAGCAGCCTCTGCCAGCACCAAACTTCTCTTCTTGCCCTCCCCACTTCCCACTGCTTCCACTGCAGTTCCTCTGTTGCTCTCAAAGCTCTCCAAGTTGCCCCAGGGGTGGAAAGCAGAGCCTCAGGCCTGGATGGGGAGAGCTCTGGCAAGCTCAGGCCTCATCTCCCTCACTGCTCTTCTATAAAGTGGCAAGGAAAAATTAAGATTTTAAGTCTCCCTGCAGATACTCAAAACCCTCCTGGAAATCTCCACATGCAACTGGCTGTAGGGAACCTGCCGTAGCAGGGCACTGAACTAGGTGGATCTCCAGAGGCCCCTTCCAATCAATGTAATTCTCTGATTCTGCAACAGAATTTTGGCCAATGATCTTGAACGGCACAAATGACAGGAATTACCCCTTGCTGCCAGCACCATAATTATTTTAATCCATTTGACACAGATCAACATAGTTGCCAAAGGATTAAAGGAACAAACTAACTGAAAAAGACTGTAGGCACAACATAAATGAAAACAGATGCGTGCTTAGGTACTGACTAGCTACCTCACAGCCGTGAGAAACAAAGGAGCTGACTGTCACACAGCCTGCAGACCAAGGACCACGCCATGCGGTGCTGTGGGGGCTCAGCACCCTGAGGCCAAGCAGCCATGTCCAGGGTGAGCTGGGGAAGTCCCTGCTGGGATGACACAGTCCTACCCATAGCTCGAGCAGAACTGACTTAGTCAGTTTCTATTAATTATTGATCTCTGGAAAACACTACTTCCCCACTGTTATTTTTGATCTCTACACATCTTCAGGCTTGATTAGTGTTAGTGATTTTTATAACAATACTGAATTGAAAATTCATGCCCTGCTAACGTGCAGCCTCCTGCTGCACATCAGTTTGCCTCAAAACTGTTCTTTATTAATGGAAGAAGTGGAGAGGTATCCATGTAATACCATCTGTTCCTTTAGTTGTATCATTTCCCTTTATACGCAGTTAATCTCATCTGACATATGACACTGATGATACATTCGGGCCCTGTACTTTGTTTTTAGATGCTCTTACGGAAGTCATAATGATTTCTTCTATGTTATTTCCTTTCAGAAAATAAAATATTAAGAAGTCATGTTTGTTATCTGCACTGCGTGGATCTCCTGGGGAAGTCAGAGAAAGGATCAGAATATTCTGACCATACATAACAGCTATACTTAGGGATCAGGCACAGTAATAAAGATATCCTCGCTTATCATGAGAGTCACACTCATCATGACTCATTCACATGTCTTAACTAATGAAATTATTACTTAAAAAGGGCCCTGATATTTACCCTGTGCAGTGACAGCATACTGCTACTTACTGAAATTTGCCTATTATTGGTTTCTAATTAATTCCCAGACACAAGTGTGTCAGAAATGCAAAATATCTTGAAATAGTAATTTTTTGGACCATGCTTTTCATACAGGCTGCATTCCAATTAGTTACGTAATCCATTTGTGAGCACAAGAGGGGAAAACACAGATCAGAGGAGACAGGAGTGTGATGAACAGATACAGACAGATAGAGACAATCACCCTACAAACAGGCAGCAGGTCTACTACATTAACACATGTGGGATGGTCACTCTGGGGCTACAGATGAAAACACCATTTCTCTGACATCACAGACATAGGGTGAAAGATTCAGAGAAGGCTGTTCCTATCAAAGCAAGGGGAGTGCTGCAGTGAGCGAAGATTCAAGATAATTTAAAAGATCTGCATCTGGTCAGCTGGTCAGCAACAAGCTTGAACCTGAGGAACAGCAACTTTTCTCTCTTAAGACAGCTTTAAACTTATTTCAATAGAACCATCTACAACCATTTTAAGAAGCTGATCACCCACAGAGTGATGTATGGACACATGTACATAATATACCTGTTTGTTTACTGAAGATACATATACCAAAAAAAGAGAAGCTGCAAACTTTATAATTTTTAATGAGAACTCAGCCTTCTTTAATTCTGAGACATTTTTAATCCTTTACTAGTCTGTCCTTATTCCACTTACTAAGGAGAGCTGCTTCTCAACTCACTGCTACTTTTCATGAGGTCTCATACTGATATTATGACATACAAGAACAATTTCTAACTTTCATTATTATCTCTTTTTTTAATCCTCCCAACAGGAGCATGTCTACACTGGCTGGTTAGCCTGGCAACAGGAAGGCATAGGTACAGACGTAGCAGGGAGGAGCATACTGCTTCCAGCTGCTGAGGTATTTGGCGTTACAAGAAACAACCAATAAAAAAATAGTAAAAACACAATAATTCTAAGTAATTCCAAGAAAATGTCAAATTCTGTTTTTATAGTCTGTACTTCACAGTAACATTTTAACCTTAATCAGAGTAGGCTTTGAAGCTGATTACAGACTCATCTCTACGTGATGACACACAGTCTGACAATTCAGTGGCACACAAGACTATGACAAGATACTGCTGTGAAAATGAGACTGGCTCCAGAGTTGGGTGGAGATTTACGGTGTTCTAAATGGAATTTGGGTCAGTTCCCTCTGGAAAAAGTAATATTTTATTGCAGGTGGAAATTGTGGAATAAATTCCCAAGGAACATCCTGACCCACCAGGTACAGATTTATCTGGCAGCTTCAACCAGTACAGCATAAATTGCTGATGTAATCTGCTCACTTGAAGACCATTTTGCCCTTCTATCTAAATGAAGATGATGCACTATAGCTCACCTGTAACTTCTGGGTCAAAGAATCCCTCTGTGCCTGGAGCTCTCTGGCATTGTCAATTTCTTGTTTCAATCTTTCGATTTCCTAAAGAAGAACAAACAGTCCCTTTAACAAGATGCTATACGGTTTGGTTTCAGTGCAGGTAAGACGTCTTCTTCTTCATTGAATAAGCCATAGCAAAAGTACTAAAATGGGCAACTGGCTACCACCATCTTAAGACATGCTCCCACTATTCCTGAATCATAATCCTAAAAAGGCAATTCAATTGTGAATAAATAACAATAGTAACTATTTTCTTTGTTACATAAATCCAAACCTCTTCCGCTTCAAAAGACTAAACGATTTTTCTCCTAGGATATTAGAGGTTTTTGCAGTTGAAAATTGTATACTTTATGCTCTACTACAATTCAACCATTTCTTTCATGAGAAAAATCCAATTTTCATCTGTATTTTATTGTATTTAAAAAAAAAACACAAACTTGTCTGCTTTGGCCATTGATTTCTGTAAGAAACTTGACGCTAACAAATACATTTAAACAGAGGGCTGTACTTGCCTTTCTTTCGCTAAGAGGTCTCTGCATTCAGCATCTCTGCATAATTTGAAAGAGCATGGGAGGGTACCAAAAAGGGAAACGTTACCAACAAGAAGTTTATCTCAAATATGAGGGAGCCTGAAAAAGGTTTTCTTCCATTTTGGGTGGCCTTTCTTTTTATTCCAAGGATCCTCTCCCCTGCATCCTCCTCAGAAGGAGCTAACAACAGCCCCAAACTGCTGGAGGCAAGACCCTGAAGGTCACCCTGGGTCTCCAAAATCCAACACCAGTGCATGTTTTGTCCTTCATGGAGGGCTCAGAGAATCTGGTCTTGAACAGGGCAAACAAGCCATCGTATGAGGCTCCTTCCACCTTTTTTCCTATCCTAAAAGGGTTAATTCTCAGTCATTCTGTAGCGTAAATCTGCTTTCCTCTAGGACCCATGTCAGTACAGGTCTTATTCCAGTCTCTTCCATTTTCCAGGTGATGGGTCTAGCACAAAGGCAGATGGCACAAGAAACATCATTCCTGCTACTGGCTGGAGATTTGGCTTGATTTGAACAAAAGGGCTGATCATAGGGATCATAAAAGTCAGCTATATTAACACAGCTTGAAAAACAGATTGGCCTGAAAAGAGTATTGATCTTTTTCTTGCTCCAAACCCCTCTCTCTAGAAAAACAAAGCACTCTTATGACTGTCTTCCTTCTTACTGAGTTTTTATAGCATCAGTGTGATGGTAATTGCTCTAAAGAAACCATTTGTGCCACAATGTATATTTATTTTTGCAAAGGAAGATCTCAGAACTACCACAAAGAAAAAACATGATACACTTCTTTAGTTCTTCAGATGCCCAGCTCTACATTCGACTGCAATTATATAATAAAAAATATTAATATTTCCAAATTATTTTAATATACATGGTACAATAGCAATTACATTAACTTTTTAACATGTACAGGAAATAACAGTGTTTACCAATCACTGCAAGATTAATATCCAAAAGCTTTATAAATAATGTAACAGTAAATAAATAAAAAAACATTAGCAAATACCTCTTCTTTCTTCTTCAGTGTAGATTCTAACTCCTGTATTGTCTGGTTTAATTCTGTTTTATGTGTGTGGACTGCATTGGCTTGGCTGCTCACACACTCTAGCTCAGTCACCTGTTGAAATAATTAGTAGCAACACATACAGAATTAATTGCAACAGTTTCAAGGTACCATTACTTCTTTGCATAAGTAGCAGCATTTGAAATATTATCACTCTTAGTTTTGGGTGACTTATGTGATGAAAATGAAGACATTCTTATGAAACCTGCATAAAATTCCTCAAAAAACATTTCTGCAGAAAATGGCGACCATGTTTGTTACAATAGCTTGGAAACAATACATTTGACATGTTGCAGGCTAATTTAACATTAATTAAAAGTAATTCTTACTAATTATTTTATCGAAGCAGCTTTATTACTGTTTCAGCAACAGTAATGTCTAGATGAGTAAACACAGATCTGTCCATTTAACTTACCTCTCCATCTAACATTTTTAATGTTTCATCATCTTAATCAACCAAGCCACAATGTTCCCTCCTTTCCTAGCAAGCCAATTAACATTTCTCAGCCTCATTTTCTGACACTGCTTCAAGTGCAACAGCAGACACTCAGCTACCAATGCACAGCTGCCAACTTCTTGCATCCTCTTGATTCAGATCTCATCTCACAGTCACAAAGCCAACAGCTAATGGCACGATTTGGATTGGTGCAATTCCTCTTTATTAGCAGGCAGCATTCTCTGTCTGCCCTTGGATAAGATGCCTGGCAATGGTATATACCCTTTTCATTTTACTTCTTCAATTGAAGAGATATAGATATCCTGCCATTCATAGACAGTGGACAGGTATGCTTCAGGACAATTTTCTTGCTCTGATTTTTGAGGAATCGAGATTAGTGCCCTTCATCACCAATGCCAGTGAAGCCACTGTCGTGCCAGTAATTTCAGATTCTGAATTGTTTGTAGGTTTAAACAGAGATTACAGGGTGCAGGGAGAAGTTGAGAGAAAGCCAAGATTGAAGTAGAAGAAAATTAAAACAAAATCCCTCTCAGCTTTTCCCTTCTGAGTCACGGGGCATGAACCTTCCCTGTTTAACAGTCATGGCTGGTCTAGGTTTTCCTCCTGGAAAGCTGTCATTTGGCATTTTTGCACATCAGGTTTATAGATGTTGAGATGCTAAGACTACAGCAATTCTCAGGAGGGATAAGGGAAATTAGGGAAGAGAAGATAGCTTGACAACATGCCTAACATGAATACACTAAGAATTATCTCATTTACTGGAACTGTCCCAGAAGAAATATCTGCGCTCATAACAAATCAGTAACAACAGTTTATTCAGGTTTATATGTGACTTGAGCATTATGACTGCAGACTTAGGCCATTTTCTCTGTATGCTAAAATTACACACAAATACATATATTTAGATTTTTTCTGACTACTACCAGTTGCAACTGCTACAGTGCTCACTACAGTAATGACACAAACACAAATGACCAGAACACAACACACTGGCCCTCATTCAGAACTGGACACATTTTGAAGTCATGTTTGGTGTTAAGTGTGTTGCATAGTCAAGAACCATTCACCATTTAGTAGAGCTGCCACACTTTTTTACACATTCTTGCATTTCTGCTCTAGGCTCAGCATAAATCCTGCAACTAATGCTTTATGTTGAGTTCTAGTTCATATCAAACTTTTGCTACAACTACCAAACTCATCTACTCCTTCTAAAGTTTAACCTGTTGAACCTTTCCAAGCATTCTGCTGAACCAAGTCTTCAGTCCAGTAGTGGAAGCCTCTGTGAACCCAGGGTTCATAGTGTTGATTTAGGAACCTGGGTCCAGCTCCTCTCCTATCTGTTGTAAATATCTGGAACAATATATAGTAACCTCAAAGAAGGCCAATCTATCATATAAAGCAATTATACCTCAGTGATTACTAAGCAGTAGTAATAGGGAGTCTGGTGAAATTAAGGCTTCTCTTTGGTCAAGGAGGATCTGGTCAGCAGTCATCTAGGCAAACTCAACACGGATAAGTCCATGGGCCCTGATGGAATGTACCCTTGAATGCTGAGGGAGCTGGTGGAAGTGTCTGCCACGCCACTCTTTACGGCCTTTGAAAGGTCACGAAGAACAGGATGGGTACCTAAGGTCTGGAGAAAAGCCTTGGGAGGAATAACCACATACATTGGTACAAGTCAGAGGCTGACCTGTTGGAATGGAGCTCTTCAGAGAAGAACCTGGGTGTCCTGGTGGACAATAGGTTGACAATGAATAGGACACTGTGGCCATGAAGGCCAATGGTTTCCTGGGATTCATGAAGAAGAATGTGGCCAGCAGGTCAATGGAAGTGGTCTTTTCCCCCTTCTTTGCCCTGTTAAGGCCACAGCTGGAGTACTGTGCCCAGTTTTGGGCACACCGGTTCAAGAAAGGTAGGGAGCTTCTGGAAGGAGTCGAGAAGAGGTATACAAATGTGATGAGGGGTGGTGACCATCTACCTTGTGAGGAAAGGCTGAGAGACCAACTGTGTTGCTGCTAGCTGGAAATGCCGCCTGGAAGAGACCATTTATGGCTGCATGGCTCACATGAACACTCCTCAGTGTGCTCTGGGCAATGCTAACTCAAGACACATTCTGAAATCACTTAAGCAAATGCAGCTGATTTTGCTTGAGTGAGTGGGTTCTGCTATACAGATCTTGCCAACAGTCAAGCACTCCCAGAAGGGCAATTAATTACCCATACTAAAGGCGATGTGATGTGGACTTTAGCCCAACTTATCCCTGGGAAGAAATGCATTTCTGTGATTCTGCAATTTCTTCATGCTTATGCAAGAAAATAATGCATTGTTCAACGGTTTTGTTTAGTGCTTTTTGAAAAAACAGTAACCAAAATAATAATAATAAATAAATAAAAATAAAAAAATAAAATTAATTAAAAGGACATGGCGACTTTAATCAGTCTTATTTAAATGCCTATTCCTATACAAATCTGAAAAGACGTCATATATTTTCATGATGGTCTCTTCCTCAATGTGTCTTCACATAAGAAAATCATCTTATGACCTTTCAAAAAATTTGTAGAGTAAGATGGGTTGGAAAACTCTGCAACACAAAGCATACGTGATTGAAAACAAAAGTAACAAAAGATAAAGCTCTAGGCAAAAATCTGGACAACATTTACTTGCTCAGTTTCTTGTTTCAAATTGACTTTTTTTTTTCCTCGTGATCACTGGTCCAATAAAAAACACTCAGAATAACTATTTAAGCATTTCGCACAGAGGAAGGCACAGAAGAATGGTAAAACAGTTTAGTCTGACCCTCCCAACTGCTATTTCCAGTTATATATCTCCTTATACATTTTTTTCATATTTAAGATCAAGGTACAATCAATCATTCAAAGTTTTGCAACATTAACCAACTTACTGCAACTTCTTTCTGGTACAGAATTCTGACCGTATTCTGAATTCCGACAAAGACTGAAAAAAATCAGTCTTTGAACAATAACGGATTAAACAAAATTTTTTTCTGCCACCATAAGACTGCACATCCAGAATAAGTCAAAACTGTGACTTCCTAATCAAGACTTTAAAAGAAAAGGAACATTATTCTTAGCCCCTACTTCTGTATTTTACACTTGTCACTGAGGTAATGATAGCTCATGAAGAAAGAATATCTGAAAGGGCTTTTTGGTGACCACTTAATAGGATAATTTTTCTAGTATATGGAAATTATTATACCAAAATGCATAGTTGAGTGAGAAATACGCCAGCTCAAATAAGACAGAAAGACAATTTGTTCTGATGGAGCCTTTCCTGCAGAGGCCATTCAAGACTTTTCCAAGGATTTTGATCTAGGATCAACAGCTTATAAACAGAGAATGCCAGGCAGAAGTTTTCATTGTAGTTTTCAGCTGCTGGCAAGACAGGAGTGGCCCTGCCAGGCAGGGGGGTCGGAGCTTCATGATCTTTAAGGTCTCTTCCAATCTGGTTCATTCTGTGATTCTTTGATTCTGTGAGTGAGGACAGGTAACAGAAGGGAGAACAGATTTTATATAAGCTTAAGACCGTGACTGCACAAAGGTACTCCCAGGAAGCAAACTAAATCAAACTCTAAGAAACCAAGTGAAAAGACCGTATCAAATCTTGAAACAGACATCTGCTTAACAATTGAAGGTTTTGGTCAGACAGAGGCAAAGAAATGGGAATTACAGGAATACTTCAATTGGCCACCCTCCCAGAGCAATTACTGACAGAATCAATCTGGGCTATATTTGCTCTAGGTTGACTCACTTTTCTCAACCACTTTCCTGAGATACCCGTGTAGTCTTCTGACCTCAATCTACAGAAGTTTTTATTCAGGATCTTAAGGTTAGAAGCAATAGGCCATGAATTTCTTCTTAAATTTCACACAGAAATTACTTCAACTATTACAGAAATGTAGAGAAAGACAGGTTAAGATAAATTTTCAGTGTCACTTTAGTTTGTTTTATAGATAGTCTGACACTCTTTAACGTGCTCTCTAAAGATGCTTTTGTCATTTAAATTTATTGTGGAACACAATATCCAAGGTCTACTAACCCAGGCTATAGTGTGGAACAGAATAATTTTCATGTGTAGTTTAAGTATTCCTTATGTATTTTTAGCCGGTTGAGTTGCATCCCTTAATGGAACGTAACTGCAACTGTGATAATATTATTCTATCAATAATCGAAGATGAGCCTCATACAAAGAAAAGAAGAGCCCTTTGCTTTCCACAGTGAGAAGAAAAATGGTACTGTGTGTCTCGGCAATAATTGGAATAACAGTTTCACATAATTTTTGTGCAAGAAGTTTCTCAGTTCTTCACAGTGGACAGCAAGATAGAGAACAACATGCAAACAAGGCAATCATAAAGAACAATCTCTCATAGCTTTCAAGAATAAAAACACTGTGAAGAATTTTGGATCTAAGAAATGTGAGAATGCAGAAAGCAAGGAAAACTGCATTCCAAGGCAGCTGCTGATCAGATGGATCACTTCTGACAGCAAATCTACCCTTGTCATTTTACAAGATTTATCCATAGATGAAATGAGAACCTTGTGGAAGAAGGAATTTTTGTGAATTAACAGCAATATATTATTTTTCTTCAACTGATAAATCAATTAAAGATTTTGCTGAAAAGGACGCATTTTTCTCTTTGGGCACTGAAGCCTCAAGCCATGCAAATGTCAAAATGTTTCCCAAAGTTCTTCATTTCTGCAGAGAAGAAAGAAGAATAATCCATCATTTGCTTGATTTTCGTGAAGAAAGTAATGAAACTGCAGTAGGGATATCTGAAAATACAGGAGTGTACTCGATTCTCTGGGCATCAGCCATCAATTGCTTTTTGCAACTGATAGTTCTAATACTAACTTCAGGGGACATCTCTTAGTCTACAATCCAATAGTGAGTATTTTTCCAGCTATCTGACCTCTTCATTAAGCACGTGCAATAGCAAACATGGTACAGATAGGTTATCTCTTAATCCTGAGGACTTCAAGTCCTGTAATTTCCCTATTCTGCAATGGAGCTTTGGAATGATGACGAAGGAGTAGATGACGGGCTTTTAAGTGAAAACATTTTTTTAATCTTCCCCAGACTGACCGCAGTTACTTTTCCAGCACCTCACATTAAATGTAAGTGAATTCCCTCACAAAAAATATAGTCTCAGGTCATAAAAGGAAATCTGCTCCAAAAGTAAACAAGGCAAACAGAAAAAGAGAAAAGACTTGCCTTCGGTTCACTAACATTCCATAAAAGAAGCAGGCTTCACTTTCTCATTTCAGGAAGCAAAACAACCATCACCTGATTCACCTGCTATGTGTGAAAAAGGACTATCTTCTTAAGAAATCTGAAGCATTAAACAAAGATTGAATCTTGATAAAGTCTATGTGTGGATTACTGGTATTAGGAATTACTCATAAAAGGGACCTGAGAGTATGTGCTAGACAACAAAAGCCAATAAGAAAAGCAATATGAAATTTTTTAGGATAGTTGAAATGGGTCTGGGGGAGCAAAAATGTGTATGTGACAGGAAAATACATACTTGAAACAAAATGTTTGGCTTTTCTCCTTTGCTTATTCCCCCAGTGTCACACAAAGATAGCCACCCTTCACAAGTCTCCTCTCAAGCATTTTTAAAATACCACTCTGGATTTCCTTCTATTAGAAACTAGTCCCACTGTGAGGATAACAGACCTTAAGCAGAAAATTACTGCCTCTTCTAAATCAGAAACTCTTCTTTTAGAAACATAATTTCAAAAATTGAAAGTAAAGTTACTGTTTTCCCATATACCTTCTACAAACTTGAGTGTAACAGTTACGAAAATTAGCTTTTCCAGAGCTTACTATGTTGTTTCTAACCTTTTTATACTCCTCAGATCACCTCTCTTGAACATCTGGTCAATATTTAACATCATTTACCATGACTTGGGCAAGAGCTACCTTACTAATTTTTTTCTTTTTCTAGACTTTCAAGCACAATATGAATTTGGATACAATTCCAGATTAATAGAATATATTAGTACTGATTTATCTATTTTCTGGGCACTCAGGACTCATCAGTTGGTATGCTCATTTGTTTCAATTAAATGCATTAAAAAATGCCAGCAAAATGGTAATCCCACTGTTTCAATTAAATTGCCAGGCTAACCACACTTACCCTGCAAAATGCTTATCTGTTTGCTTTATAAACAAACAGCACCACATGACTCATATGCAAATTAAATTAATTTAGGAAGGAAGTTAAACTTGGACAATTTGTTTCTTTAATCAACCATTCTAAATTTAAATCTAACATAAGTTCAGGCTGCTCTGTAGGAAGAGGAGGGACACATTCTTGAAAGGAGAATGACAAGAGGGAGATAACTCACAAAAAAAGGTTCTTTTAGAAATACCCAAGAACTCAGTCACTTCCTTTCATTATGGTATTTCAGGTTTCTTCTCCTGCAGATGAATGATCTTCAAGGACTGTAGCATTCTTAGTATGCAGTGGTGTTATTACACTGCGCAATTGCCCAGTGTCATAGGATGATTTACTTTAGCAGCTGGCATGCAAAAAAATGCATAGTTTTCATTTTTTACTTGACAAAGGTGAAACTTTGGGTTACTTTCCATAATTCACATCACCATTCAATCCTTTCCTTTCTATGATAGCAAGATTAATGTTAGTATCAATGCTACTTTGTTTGTCTGAAGTAGCTACTTCATACTTTTATTTTTTTACCAAGCTGTTCTAAGCTCATGAGTCCCTTCTTGACTTCAAAAAGCTGCACAGGATGTGTAGGAGTGCTTCCCAGCCCTGTTTAAGGCACATCTCTGTTGTTAAGCTGCTTCTGAGCAGATCAGAGGACAGGAGGTTTAGAACTCTCAGTTAAGCTCCTGACTGGGTATTGTATCTTCTCAAAACTATTATCTGTTTATTAGAAGGAAAAATCCATACAAGAATTTAGTGAACTTTTGAAAAATATGTCTGACAAAATACCAATATACAGTGTTTCTCACTTAAGCTCATAATATATCAGAAGAGAACATAAAACTTTAATTTATGGAGACCTTTACACTCAGTCACACTGAATCTGTATTCTTTTTATCCTCAGCTCCAGGCATTATTAATGCAGAAAATAAGCAGGAGAAAGAAGATAAAAGCCTCAGAGAAAGCAATTAAAAGAAAACAAACTAAATTAATTTTTTTTTATGCCATCAAAAATCAAATACAGAGACATTGTAGCTTTGTTTCTATATTTTAAAAATGCCAACTGTGATACAAAGAAAAACTATTTCAGTCAAATTTAAAGCACTTAGAGAATACAAAATGTTGGGTTTAAAGTAATTTAAAACATCTCAAAAAGCAAAGCTTACCACAGAGTACAGCATGAGAGTGGGAAGCTCTGCAGTGGGACCTGGATAGGAAGAATTGATGGGCCGTATCCAATTGTATGGCATTCATTGAGGCTAAATGCCAGGTCGTAACATATCTATGTAGCAGTGTAGGCTTGGGGAAAAGTGGTTGTAAAGCTGCCCAGCAAGCACTAAGGGGTGCTGGTCAACAGCAAGCTGAACACAAGCCAGCAGTGCACCCAGGTGGCCAAGAAGGCCAGTGGTATCCTGGCTTGTATCAGAAACAGTACGGCCAGCAGGCATAGGGAACTGTCCCACTGTAATCGGCAGTGGGGAGACCACACCTTGAGAACTGTTTTCAGCTTTGGCCCCCTCACTACAAAGATATGGAATTGCTGGAATGTGTACAGAGAACAGCAGCAAAACTGATAAGGGATCTCCAGGAAAAAAAAGAGGAGCAGCTGAGGGAACTACGATTGTTTAGTCTGGAGAAGAGGAGGCTAAAGGGAGAGCTCTTTACAAATGATACTCTACAGAGATCTTGAATGACTTTTCCAACCCCTATGATTCTATGATTCTATGAACCATAAGTTTCATTTTATTACAGTTAATAATAGAAATTATGAGTGAGATATAAAGCAAAACAGAAGTATGTCTGTAAGTAAATTGTGTCAAACTTGAAACTGATGAAAAGGTACCATAAGATCTTCCCATAATAAATAGTATTAGCAACAAAAAGACATAATTTATATGAAAAGGCAACTATTTATGTAAATAAGGCTATTTATAAGGCTATTTATATAAAGAGAAAACTAAAAACAGAAATAACAACATAAAATTTACTAGTACATATTTACCAATATACACTGCACTACTTCCCCCTGCCACCACTCTTCACAGAGGATATGAGTCCGCTGTGTCTTTCAGATAGATGACTCAGGCACCAAACTTAAAGCCACAATTAAATTATATATAAACCACAAAATATATTATTAAACTGCACTAAACATAGCAGATAGAGCTGGAAGTACAGTTCTTAAATTTGGAAGCGGGTCTATAGTACAACAGTATGACCTTTGTAAGTGAGCATATCTATCTAATGCGTGGAGATGTACTCACATATTGCTTCTCCAGCATGCAAGATGCTGTAATAGCCACCTTGTGCATATAAAACAACTAGATTGCAGCTAAACAGGCAAACTAATTGCCAAAATTTTCTTTATCCTTGAAGTAAATTTTCTATAAGTATTTCTAAAAATCATTTATCCACCCTTTTCCAACACAGTTCCTTTTGGATCAAACAGCATTTCACTTTTGAAGTGGTATCATACGCAAGTTGCAGCATGGCCAACTCTACACAGGTATTAGAAAAACAGGTCAGAAAAATATTGGAACAGATTGTGCAGAGGCACTCTGGATTCACCATCTTCCAGGACTTGACTCATGGTCCTCAGTAACCTGTTCAAGCCTGGTGCTGGATCTAACTTCAAAGTTGGCCATGCTTTTTGTGTGGAGTTGGGCAAGGTAAGTTGCAAGTTCCCCTTCATGTTAAATGATTCTGTGGTACTGTGAAATAAAGATGGATTTTGTCTCATTTGACTAAAGGCATTTATAGAGGACTAACTGTGATATGAGGGACAAGCACTTACAGAAGCAAATTCACCAAATTATATTAATAAGTTTTCTTACCCTAGTGCACTTATTTATGTTTTTGCTTCTATATGAATTATATCTATAAAAAAAGACCACCATCTTAGACATTATATGTAAATATGAAATACTGCATATAGATCTGGGGCCCCCAGCATAAGAAAGATGTGGAGCTGTTGGAGCAGGTCCAGAGAATCAGAGGGCTGGAGCACCTCTTCTAAGATAACAGGCTGAAGCAGCAGAGGTTTGTTCAGCATGAAGAGAAGGCTGTGGGGAGATCACAATGTGGCCTTCCAGTACTTGAAGGGGATTTAGAAGAAAGCTGTAGAGAGACACTCTGTCACAGAGTGTAATGATGGGTATAACAGCTATAAGCTATAAGAGGAGAGATTTAGGTTAGATTTTAGGAAGAAATTGGAACTGGATGAGCCTTAAGGTCTCTTCGTGCCCAAGCCATTCTGTAATTCTATAATTCTACCATAAACCTAACAGAATGATTACATCATACAGTTTCGTGACACTACTTGCTACAGAACGTACCATAGCCAACAATATCCAGATGCAGTATTTCACAAGCACTTTTTCTATAGGTGTGATGGAGAAATATCTGTGTGGCAATTTCTTTCTGAAATGGACCACTACTTCAAATTTAAAGATCAGTTTCCAACACTCAGGGTAGAAAAGCTTTTGTATTGTGCTGTACAGGTAACAGACTGAGAAGATTGATGCACACCTTTGCCTAGACAGCTTGATTTACAGTGTTAGCCAAGCCTATATTTCTCTTAAAGCAATTCCAACAGAGAACAGAACTTTTGATGAACTATCCTGTAATAATTTACAGGCACGCCTGAGAACAATAAGCACACAGATATGCAAGACATCAGTAAGTCTGGTGGTAAACAGTTACAGAAAACTTTAATACAAGCACGTAGAAGATGACTGTAAGGGCACAGTGCAGATGATCCCACGTTATACCATTTCATTTCCCTTCAGAAATACAAAATAAGTGCAGGAAGTTTGCCTGACAAAGGTTACAAAAAGTAATCATCTACTAATGAATGTAGCTAATAGTGAAAGCCAGTAACAGGACAGGACTAAGTGACAGCAATATGAAGAAAATGGGATCATCTGCCACCAGAACTTGCTCATCTCGTCTCATGGGACTTTGAGCAGTGGGCAGAAAATTCATTTAATGTTGTTCTGTATTACTTTTATAATCTTTGTTGGATCAGAACTGCAGTGTCTCCACTTTGGAGACTGCAACTAAAGTCATATGTCCTCCTATGAAGAATGCCACTTAATTATGTCAGTATTTTAGCAACAAGTTTTGCACTGTAGAACCTACCTAGTGGTCACATCCACACAAACTTTTGCAGTGTAGTAATCGTGATGTAAGTTTATAACTTACATAAATGTATCAACTACAATTATTATTATCTTTCATTCACAAAACTTAACCACGGGTTAGAACTTCCACAGTTCCAAAGGGGATACTTAAATGAGACAAGTGAAAGCCTCTCCACATAAACATATAAGACTAGCTTGTGCCTCAATAGAAATAGATTATATAAATAGAGTCCCTCAAGCTCCACCTTAAAGTAAGAAAATAGTACACAAATGGCTTGAGAGTAGAGGAATGGAAGATATCACTGCTGATCTCCAAGATCAATTAGTGGGGTGAGTTTCTCTTCTTCCCCACAGGGACACCTGTTGGGTAAAATCTGCAAACACAGTTATGCTGAGTGCTGCCCATGGGAAACTTCAAAATAAGTTGTACAGAGTTATTCTATAATTTAACGCATTTGCAGCTGGCCATATTTTTCTTTTTTTTTGTTAACCTCACATGCTTTGTACACAGCTCATTTACCAAGAGCAATCCAAAATAACCAGTATTCCTGTTCCTTTAATAAACTGCACTGTTCACTAATCCAGCCATGAGAGTTCTCATTGAATGCAGACAGATTCCTCAAGGGTCATCGTGAGAGACCATTTGAAGATGACTAGGTGAATCGGGCAGTGCATACTTGTGAATCCATAATTATGATAATGCAATCAGGCTTAAAAGTATTAAATTGGATATTACCCAGAATTTAAGCCTAGACACCCCTACGCTCTCTGATATCTGAGGACAATCTGGTACATAAATGGGGTTATTTTCTGCCTAACTTCTCTGTGACTACTAACAGCCTTCACCGGCCAGGTTCAATGCAGATCTGAAACAACCTTTTGCAATTTGGCTAACTACAGTTTCCATATCTTCTTTTGTCCAATAGAGTTCAGCATATAAAATCAAACTAAAAGGTCTGCTCTGTTTGTACTGGACCTTTCCCACCTGACAGATTATTCAAGTATACAGTTTTCATGCACAAAAGTATACAGAATCATAGAATCATAGAACGTTCTGGGTTGAAAAGGACCTCAAAGATCATCTAGTTTCAACCCCCCTGCTAAGTGCCAGCCAGACCAGGCTGCCCAGAGCCACATCCAACCTGACCCTGAATTCCTCCAGAAATGGGGCACCCACAACCTCCTTGGGCAACCTGTTCCAGTGTGTCATCACCCTCTGTGTGAAAAACTTCCTCCTGATATCTAACCTAAACCTCCCATGTCTCAGTTTAAAACCACTCCCGCTTGTCCTATCTCTCTTCCCCAGGCTAAACAAGCCCAGTTCCATCTTAGTTTCAGCTGGGGTAGAACTGTTTTCTTCAAAGTCTCTGGTATGATGCTATGTTTAGTTCTAGGAGAAAAACAGTGTCAATAGCACACCAGTGATACTGGTCTGCTACGTAGTGTTGTATAAAGCCAAGGCCATTCTCATTAGAGGGTCCAAGGAGCTGGGAAGGAAGGGAATTAGGACAGCTGACCTAAACTTGCCATACAACATACCATATGACATCAAGTACAAGGAGTTCTGAAGGGGGTGGGAGTTCATCTCACTATCTTCTGCTGATAGAGGGACTAGCTGGGCACCAATTTGGGGGCAGTGAGAAATTACTTATGCATATTACATACATTTGTCATAATTGTTATCCTTTTCCTTTTCTCTATCTTAGTAAATAGTTTTCTCCCAACCCACAAGTTCTACTTCATCTTTTCCTACTCTCTCCCCATCCCACTGGGAAGGGGTACAATGTGTGGAGCTCAGCCACCCCTGCCCACCTACTGGGTTAAATCTCAACAAGGTCCTTTGCTTTTTTTTTTTTTTTTTTTTTAAGTTTTCTTGACTTAAGTTAATCTCCTGATATAAACAAAACTGTAATAAATTTCCCCCACATACACATTTTCTCCATATGTCTTATGACTGCCTTCACTTTGCGTAGAAATATGTCTTACGCTACAATTACAAAGTCGTGCATAAAAGTGAATGAATTATAACAATATATTAAGTACATGTTACATAAGAAAAGAGATATTGTATACTTGTTTTCACAATGCAGCCTTAAATCTTTATTCCTCACAGAAGACTGTTACTCTTAACTGCGCTACACTTTAACTTCTGGTTTGTAAAAGGACTTCTGCAAGACTCTAGAGAATGGGATCCTGTCCCTCTTGTATGAATGCAGATCTTTAACTGCACGTTGTGAGCTTGATCCTATGCTCACTTTTCTTTGGGTGCAAGGACAAAAGGAAGCTGCTGGACTTCAGTACCTCTGGAAACTTCAAGATGATTTCCTTAACTTACAGATCTGATGTCACATTTCAGTGGGCTTAAAGGCAAGAGGACACTGAATGTAATGACTCCATGGCATTCTATAGAGAAGATCGTGAAACAAGTATGATGCAGCTGACATAAAATGAAGAGTAAATGCTGACAAAGATGTTCTGTGGTTCACAGCTCAGATAACATTTGCTCCAACTGAATCCTCTACAGAAAAGGAACTGATAGTAAGTAACTTCCTGGCAAGCTCCATGTGCTTTAAAGTGATCATCAGTGTCTGTGTTAAAGATTCACCTGCATCTTCAACATTACACTTATTCGTTCAATTTCAATATGAGCATATATATCCACCAATACTTCTGTCTCAATGATCCTGGCTGTTTGCCTTGACTTACCCGCTTATGAAGACGCTCTGCTTCCTCCTGATATGCAGCAAGCTGTTGTTTCCATTGTTTTACATTGGCAGTGGACTCCAGCAGGGCTGCTGTGAGCTTAGCATTATTACCCTTGAGTGTGGCCAGTTCTGCCTCCCAATGCTTGCTGATTGTCGAACTGCAAGAACAGAATGAGAATGCTCAGACACCTCAAAACTCTAAATGTTCAAATGAGAATGCAAGTGCTCAAATAATCAAAACTTTAAATACAAAAAATAGCCATCAACAGAATTTTTAGTATAGATACATCATAATTGGAAAACAACCTCTAATCTCTACACTCAACAATTTTTTTGCTTTAATAAAATGTTAAGGATGACGAAATCCACACCAACTTCCCAAATGCAACACCTCATAATTCCACAATATGCATATATATATGACTCATCATCATTTTAACATGTATACATTAAGTGCTTTTTCAGCCTATTCCTTAATGAAAGATACTGTAGAAAGAGATCTGTCACAAAAGTGATAATGCAGTGCTTTGGAACTACAGCTTAGTAACCCCAATGCAAGCCTTCTGTGACTGAAATATACTTTATACTTCCTTTTTAAAACTTAAAGTTTGAAGACCTTAAATTTCAACATCATAATACGGTTACTTGTACGTCAGTAATACTGGCAATGAAGCTAAAGATCAAGAAGCATGGAGATATTTTTCCATTACTGCAAACAGGATTCTGGTGGTGGGGTTTACTGAGTAGCTTATGGACAAATAATTCCTGCCTATAGTTTAGTTATTATCTGAGCAAATACAGGTCTTTAATTTTCAAAGATAACTGTTCATCCATCATCTGTAAACTTCATCTTTACACTGAGTATGCAAAGGAAAAAGCATGCAGACATACCAGGTGAATGTATTAGTATTCAAAGAGGTTATCACTGTTTACTTTTATAAAGAAAATGGCATGTGAGATGCATACCTACATGGAAAATACAGAAGGAAAATAATTCCTTTTGTTTAATTGGCTTACTATTAAAAGCGTCATTGAAAACCAATGATCTGTAACTCTCGTCAAAATAACTTTGCATATATGGTGAATTCTGAGTAATTATCATAATTATTATAACGTAATATGCTTAATTATATTTTGCATTTAATTTTATAGGTTTATTTGAACTTTGCATATAGAAGCAATGAAACATTCTGCCATCATTTTACCCACTAAGTTTCTTCTCTTCCAATTGCACATGCATAGCCTGTCCCACAAAAGCATGCACCAGAAACACAATGATTCTTAGAGAACTTCCTGAGGTGTTCAAAGCCAGACAGTCATCAAGTAATATTTATTATCCATTCAGATCACATCTGCCTTTGCACTAACACGGGATGTCTGATTCTTCCATGCTGCAGCATTTTCCTCCAGATATATTGCTAGGTCCCCATGAAGAGGAATACACGTTCTTTCAGAAGAGGAATAGGGGTTCTTTCACATTGCATTGCATGAACTATTCATCTAATCAGAAGTTCACCACCAGAAATTTTAAATGACTAAACTAATGTGAAGATAACCCCATTTCATCAGGGAACATTGACTCACACATTAAGATGATGAGAACAAATTTTTGAAGCAATGTCTATGATTCTGTTCCTCTTATCAAATTCATTTTTCATCTGTAACAGCACATCGTATCCACGAATTCTGTGAAAACTGTGCTAAAATACTAGTTCTATATCACATTCCCATTTCTTTCTAGACATTCTGATCTTGCAAACAAATGACCAAACCAACATGTTCATACATGTGAGTGACCCTATTCAATAGCTCCGCTACAGCATGACAAGTAGCAAACAGTGTGTGTGTTTACAAGCTACGTGTCTTACTACTACTACAGAAGTGAACTGTTTGACCACTTCATATCACAACTGAAGATGCAAAAAGGGATATGAAGGGTTTAGCCTGTAATGTTTATACTCACAATGATACAGCTAAGCTTTTATAAGCTGAGAAGATCTTGGAAGACAGAGCCCTAGATGATGCTGAGTAGCCATAGGAGTGGGTTTCATAGTGTCTCAGCTTCCCCTTTCCTCAGCACCCTAACCATTCTGACAAGAATCCTGACTCTACCACAAAACAGAAGTATATTACTTAAATTAATCTGGTTTTGTATTTGACAATACACAATAATTTTTCAATTATTTAGGGTTATCCTGTTTCTTCTCACAAAAGTCTGCATTCTCCAACATAAATACAATGAGATGGATATCAATATAGGAAAACAAAGAATGAAAGGCACGGATTAGTTTTTGTATTAGCATACTTCTTACAATCATAATCTGATTAAAATAGTCTGCAACCAATTGTCAGAGTGCTTATTTAGCTTCTTGAAATAATACATTGAGGGGGGGAAAAAAGCATGCTTTGTGGATTATTTTGATTAAAACTTGACTTATTTAGATTTAAATTAATTATTTTAAGAACAAATAAAACAAAATATACAACAGCTGCTCTCAAACTACACATTAAAGTCTATGCCTGTAGGGCTACACTGGTTTGAATTTATCTACAACTCCAGAGTAAAGACAGAGAAAGACCAACTTTAGGCTCAACAGCAATTCTCCCTTAGGAGAGAAAACCCTGGGGCTAACATGTAGGGTGGGAAATACATGGGTCCAGAAGCTGAAAGCACATACACAGGTAATCCAAAACCACAACTGAGCCCATGGCTAACACTGCAGTCCCTCAGGATAGGTATGGGAGGGCTACACATACTCTTTAAAACCTTTAATTTAACTACTGATTGAAAGGCTTTTTGCTAAAAGGAATTGATTTTGCCCTCAATGTATTAGAGTGCATCATAGGAAATAGCAAAGCTCTGTCACTTGTCTTAATGGTTGCAAACATCTGAAGCAAACCCAAATATATTTGCTCACATGAAATGGGAACACATATCCAGTGGTGGAAGCGATCCAAACAGCAATGCAGCTTCTGACAGAACACCTTCCAAAGTGCTGAAAGGTGTTCAGCACTGCAGCTCAGAGAGGAGAGCAGTCTGTGTACACAGGGTGACACCAGCACACACATATTTGCAGCTTAAGGATTCAACATGCCTAAATATGTTTTTTTGTTGTGCTCTGGAAGCCACACATCCTTTCACTGGCACTGCCACAATTTTACTACACATTCCTTCAGGCCTGTCACAATTAACAACACTGGATTCCTGGCACACTTAAGGTTTTAAGATTGTTTTTCAATAAAAGAAACTGCTTGATGCCTGTTTCTCATCAAGAAAAACTCAACTGAATGCTCAAAAGTACTGTAGCAGAAGATGCAGCCTAGTGATTCTGTGTGTCTGAACACAGGATAACAAACTGCTCTACAAACATAGCAGAATCAGTACTTCTGCAGTGGTGGAGTACAAACCAAATACAAGAGAGAAAATGGGCCTGTAATGGCTAACAGTGAAATAGGGGTAGAATTGCTTTAGCTGACCACAATGCACAAAAATTGCTTCCATAACAAAGGCTTAAACCATACTGACTGTAAGTAGAATTATCTTCATAGTGACGACTGATGATGGGATTGTGAGCACTTCTTAGCTGGTAAACATTCCCAGAACCTCTGATCCTTGGTGTTGGCCACAGAATTTGATACACGGGTAATACCTGAAACCTCCACAGCCAGAACAGTGCATGGTGTTCAACTTTCAGGCAAAGGCTTCGAAGTCGGATATTTAACTTCTGTAGCACACAGTACTTTCATCCTTGCTATAATATGCTCCTATAGCAAAGCACTGTCTGATATCCTGTAGCATAACTGTGACACCCCTGAAAATTAAAGTAGGATTCAATGGTCTTGCATACTTCTAGGCATTCTGACCAATTAACATCAAGATGATATCTGTTCTCACTGGGTGTTGGTTATAACTCCAGTAAGACGCTGAGGAATAGCTTTGCTATCTGTCCATCTGTGACCTGAATAGAGTGCCAGAGGCTATAAATGAGAATCTTTCTCTGCAAAGTAGGTCGCTTACAGAAAATTAATCCTAAAAGCTCCAGTCACCATGTTTAGACAGTTGGAGAAGACTTGCACAGGAAGGGGCAGGGTGCACACATTAATGAGCTGTATTCAGAATGAAGTTATTTCAAGAGATGCCTTCAAGAAACAAAGAAACAAAAGCAGTCCAAATCAAGAGATGTTTTCTGAGATATTGCTTATTCATTACTTGCTGCACTGTAGGCAATATCAGCACTGTAAGACGTGGTTTAAGCTTTACTTTAGATTTACAGAAACAAAGGCTACGCAGAATCATGCTTTATTATTATTCTACGCTTTAAATACTAAATATGATGCTTTAAAATTAATTAGTTTAAAAGTTGGATTTCCTACTCTACTGTAGCCACAGTTGCAAGCCGTTGCTCAAGGGCAAGTACATTCATTAGGTGTCAGTGATCTATAGACCTATGACGAGTGTCACCATCTTGGAATGACAGAAAAGAGGAATTCGGGTGAACAAAGACTGAAGTACTTTCACTACAACATCTGACATCTGGTAATAGTAACTAACACCACAGGACTTGACGAACATGAATGAAGCACAGTCCCTGCAGCTGCTGTTGGGATTATAAATAGTGGCACATGCTGGAAGCAGACCAAGAGCCTGGTGGAGTGGGCACTACCATTCAGCAGGAGAGGAACGTCAGCCGGCTGATAGCAACGTGTTATCCGTGCTGGAAGTAAGGAGCAATCCTTTCTGACAGCTGTGCTAGTGAGCTGTACGGAGCAGCTCATCAAGCTCAGGGAAGTAAAGGGGACTTGTAATGATTCAGCCCTCTTACAGCAGGATCAGATAGCTCAAGTGAAATCAGTGTAGCTTCTTCTTCCCTTCAGAAATATAAGGTAAGAGTCTGGTTTTACATGAGGCTCTTGGTAAGGAATTCTCCCCAAGATCCTTACGAAATCTGTCATATGAAATAAAGTCCAGCAAATGTTCTTCCACAGTGCTACAAGAACAGTTACCACTCCTAGCTTAGTAACAAGAACTGTAAATGGTGCTGTGAGGGTAAGACAGTAAGCTTTAAACGGCAGCATAAGATAACTTCATAAGCTAGATAATGCTGAGGTTCCAGGATGGAAGGGTGATGACTCTGCAATGGGCTACAGTTGCAATTACTTCCAGGCAGATGTAACTCTGGTAGATGCAGATGACAACTCTATAGACGCAGAGGGTGATAGCAGCATGCCTCAAAGTACTCCTGAAAGCTCACAAAATCCTCTTTTATTCACATGGGGAGCTAAAGTCCTCAATTTACATCCACAATTCAAAGTGGAAAGCTAATTCAGAGTAGAAAGAATTTAAACATGATGGTGTTAAGAGTTTGTCCTGCTGTTCGTCCGAAGTACCACATGCTATATGGCATGAAACACAAATTTCTTAAGTCTTTCTCACACTTAAATATTCATAACAAATTTAGAAGTAGAAAAAAAAAAACCCCCCAAAAAAAAACTTTGGTTATCCATTCATGACCTAACTAGGAGTCATAGAATAAGCAGAAAGCTGAAGAAAGATTATCAGATCCTACCTCACCATCCCAGGAAAAGGCAAAAAAGAACAGACCTAATAGATTCAAACACTCAAAAGATGATGAAGTTGTGTGCTTGAGGGACATGGTCATCTACCATACAGTTAGAAGCTACGGAAGGAATGATGGTATCTGTAATTAGAAAGCCTGAGAAATACAATAAAAAACAACCCAACCCTATCTCTTCATGACTATAGCCGATTGTGTTTTTATCTGAAGTTGCTACTAACTGGACACATGCAAAAGGAAATGTTATTTGATAAACTGGAATTCACTCTAATAAATGTTAAGTCTTCTCAAAGTTACAATCAAGAGATAATTACCAGGAAATTGCTTTGAGTTAAATATTTTCAGTGAGGACGATGAAAAGCTAATTAATATTCAAAAAAGATTTTATTCTTAATTAGAGCATTCAAAAGAATTTTTAGCAAAGGAAGATAGGTACCCTGGGGAGAGAAGCAAGAATATTAACTAAGCATGAAATATCTGTTGTCCCCTTTGGGACAAGGAATATCCATATGATCTCAGTGGAGTTAGATCAGCACAAAACAAAGGAAACTTAGTTGTGAATCAGCTCTTTAGATTGGATGAACACACACATTTTAAATGATAAATTGGTGTTGCAGCAAAAAGGCTCATGATGCACATTTGATATTCGATATCCCTGAACTTTCAGATTCTATCTCAGTGTAGATGACAGAAATGAAATTTGGATGAGGAGTGCCTACGAAGATGTTACAGGTTTCTCTTTCAAGGTGCTTCATACATGACTTTTCATTTGCATTTAACCTTTCAGTTTGATCATGTTTTCAAGTTCTAGATTATCCAAAGCACACATGTAGCCCACGGACAGAAGAGGTGACACTTCAGTGTTGCTAGAGACAGTTCTGTTATTAGGCATCTCTTGTCTTACACTTCAGCAAGGTCAAAATCTTGCTGACCAAAAGAAGTCGAATAACAATAATCAAAATCCTTTGACTGTGTAGCACATGACTATACAATGAAAATCAATGGCTATATCCTACTTATCTCTTACCACTTAAATCCAGGTACTGTACTTCATTAGATGGTCTTAATTCATCACAGGACCTACCAAAACCACCAAAAGGCAGGCTAACTTTTCAGCATTGAAGCTAATCGCTGAAAAATAGAACTCAACTGAATTATATTATTTTTAAGAAGGAAACATTCTGTGGAAAGCCATTCCACCATATCTCTCTTTCTTAACACAAAATGAATGTTTCATCTACAGTCCTCAACCATCAGGGATTTAGATCCCATTCCTGACCAACATTAAAGTGGAGTAAAAAGAGAAGAGTCACTCTTCCACACTGAATCAGTCAAGAAACATTCCAGGCTTTTTGTATTGTTTGCTACTGAACTCTGGATGTATTTACACAAGTGACATTTAAATTCTGATTTTCATTAAATTCACACTGTTAGCAATTTAATGCATATCTTTTAAACATCGTTTCAGAATGTGAAAGATTTGTACTTAGCCTGAATATCATGGCGGCACTATGAAAATCCTAATTTCCTCATTTTAATTTTAAGAAGACCTCACTTTTGTCTTAGTCATATAACATGTACAAAAGGGAGACACCGTGTTATCTTTTCATGAAGCTCATACAGCCTAAAACAAAACTAATAACTCTGTTTTATAATTTTCACCCATTAGTAAGAGTAAGCATGGATAATTAATTCCTATGATTTTTTGCACAAAACATTAAAACCTTGCAGACCTAAAATTTCATCACATATTCCAAAAGAAATAAAGATTTGCCCTCACTCCTCTACTGAAATTGCTTATAGATATCACAAAGAAGCCTTTTATTCTTATACCTGTAATGTAACTGATATTATTCAAAATTGATAACCAGTCATTTTTTTAGTCCATGTAGTTAATATAGAGTACGGGGAACAATTCCTTCCCTGCTGTTGCTATGGTGTCGAATACTTCAAATACTGCAACAAAACTAAATCTTCAAAAGCAACCTAAGTTATTTAGGAACTTAAGTCTCATTTTCTAAAATGACTAAGAATTTGGCTGAGAAAAAAGTCAAACTGACTAGAGCTCTCACGGCACTTAATCACTATATAGAAGCAATTACATGATATGCTTATCAGCAAGTGAGATACTAGAACAAAATGACCCTGACATTAAAATGATCAGAATGAAGGCCACTTTCATTCTGTAACTCATCTGTATACACAAGAATTTAAAGCAGTTTAACCTTAAATTCACACTTTGAATCAGTACAAATTAATTTTCCAGTGGCCCTATGTAGACAAAAGACTGTTTATTTCAAAAATCCTACCTAGAACAATGTGAATCGATACAATCCATTCTCTGTAACATGAAAAATGAAAAGACAGAACGTGACTGCCCTACACTTCTCTCAGTCATTTACTGAGTGCTATTCTGGTTTTAAGAATTTCACTGAATTGTGCTACCAATGACACCTCTGTGAATTTGAGCATCTCTCCCACCTTCACCACAGCCACGCTGTGACAGTAATGTCAAGGAACAGCTCTTTTTCTAGTGAACACAACTCCACCACCAGACAGAACAGGGCCCAACACCCCAAATGTCTGAAGGCCCCATGAATTTGCATGCTCCCCAGATTTCCCTGGTCCATATCAGCTGGCCAAACTGTGAGTGCAGTTTGTATAATCAGACAGGCATCTACAGATGCCTTCCAAAATCACACTACAAGGCTCTATGCAATCTTCAGGTGTCCCTGGCTCAGCTGAAACCCTTATGGCCACACACGCTCCACAGTGGCATGAGTCAATGTGCCCGCCAAACCACTGCATGTACTTGGAAAGGACTCTGTGCAAGTGGAAACTGTGTCTTATACCACAAGGACACAGAAAGGGCCAATGCAATAACATGTGAACACTGTTTAGATGCCGGCCGCTGGAATCAAAGCCTGTTTCATTTAGCAGCGTACCATGTAGCCAAGAGGAGTAAACTGCAGCTACAGGTTGATTCTGCAGAGATAAGCAGTGAAGGCCAGCTTTGCAGAGGGAGGGCAGACAGAACTGCAGCAGAGTGGGCTGAGGAACTACACAACATGTAGTTGGCTAAAGGCATTCTTAGGTGCCTTTGCAAAAACCTTTGCCTTCTTTGCAAAAACCTCTCCTGCATTTCTAGGTTCCTCCACAGCTTGAATTAGAGTGTGTTGCACCTCTGCCAACAACAGCAGGCATTACAAGTGTTCCACTGTGACAGATATACATGCGCTTACATTAGATTTATTGGAATTTTTTTGTCAGTGATACTGGAGGTCACCTTAGTCTCTAAGACCCTCTAATGTTGGTTCCTCTCCTACTATCACAACAAATTGGATTTAGCAGAACAATAATTGCAGATGCAGGGCCTTACAGAACCTCTATAAGGAACAGAAAGACCCTCCATAGAATGTCAAATACAAATACTTGGAATAAAGTGCAATAAAGATTCTGAATAAAGACTATCTGACCTCTACCCAGCTAGTACATTAGTTCACGTCACAGTAGGAAACCATAATAACCATTTGTGCAATTAATGCCTGAATTACAATTGTCAATTTGCTTGTCCTGGTAAATATGACAACATGCGTTAATTGCACAGTCGGTATAGGAGATGAACTGCCAGTTTATTCATTGTCCACAATACCATTTTATTCCACTAAGGGAAATGAAGCTATGTCAAAGTATAGTAGATTTAATTAAGCTTCATTTATCTCCTCTGATAGCCATGCAATTACTTAGAGGCAATAGCCTAAATATGCAGCCCAAACTAAATCATCTATGGAGCTGTCAGAACTTAAAAGAACAAGCAGTAAGTGCACATGAACTATATGACCAGAATAAACCACACTAATTGAGTGGGCTTGAGAAAAACAACTTCCTAGTGCCTTACAAAACTTATCGGTGGATAGAAACAAAAGATCATGGAGGCTGGAAAAGACCTCTAAGATCATCCAGTCCAACTGTCCACCCACCACCAATGTTACCTGCTAAACCACATCCCACAGTACTCCGTCTAAATGTTTCTTGACCACCTCCCTGGGCAGCCTGTTCCAATGCCTGACCACTCCCACAGAGAAGAAATTTTTCTCCAGAGCCAAAGTGCCGCTCATGTTATTTTCTATCTCCGATTTTTATAGAGCGGAAGAACTAAATTTGCCTTGTTTAAGCCCAATCTGCGCCCAAGAAAAGACTAATTTTTTTTTTTTACTAGATTGATTTTGTAGTCAAATTTACTTTAAAAAAATCAAAAAACAAAGATGAAATTTTAGATGAAAGTCTGCGATACTGGTACTTTTTCTATAAGCTATAGGTTAACACCTGGAAAAAGTTATCTAAGTTTCTCTTGCTCCCCTACTGTAAAAAATTTCTAGAAAAAAAAAAAACAAACACATAAACACATTATTTTCCTTAACTCATCAGTGGTTGCTAGTTCTTTTTTACTTGGTCTAGACTTCCGGGATCTATATTCTTTTATTTCCTTCAGCCACTTTCCAGTAAAATGCAAAGGTCAAATGATTTGGCTCTTAATTGAGCTCAGTGACAAAAAGGAAATAAATATAGGCCATTTCTTCCCAATTCAACACTTAAACACCAGTTTCAAAAAAGAATCCTCTCCTCTCCTTCAATTTACATATTTATTTTCTAACACGGTGAGATCTATTTCACCCCATTGATTAGTCATCTGGGATAGGAAAATGGTACAGAAAGCTTCATGATGTGAACATGTATAAAAGTAAGCTTCCCTGAGCCCCTCAGTGCACTATATGAGAAAGTAAGCCCAGCACAGATAATTTCCTAAACTACTAAAGTAGAATTAAATAATAGCACTCACATCTCTGAAAAACATGGCAAGAAGATGATACACAATCTATGTTGTAATATAATCATATTAGTTTTAAGTTTTCACAGTATTGAAGTGAATATGTTAAGTCCCAGTCATACACAGTGAGTACAGGACAGTTTGTGCTAATTCAGCTATTTTAATTACCTCTTAAAATTTAGGGCAACTTGAGCTGCTTACATGAAAAAGCATTTGGTTTGAGACAATGAATCAAAATCTCACTTCTACATTCATTCTCACATTTAGAGAGGGAATTTATCTTCTCTTTGGCAAACTAGAGAGTTAAATAGTTCACTACTAGCATTAAGCACAATTCACTTAGGAGGGTGCTTTGTTTGGTTTTTGTGTGGTTCTTGTTATTGCAGTCTCCCAGAAGATGGTTTTCAAGATTCTAACTTGAGCTTCAAAACTGAACGCTTTGAATTCAGTGGAAGAAAGACAGAAAATTGTTACACCAAAGTGTCACAGAATACAAACCGCAGAGGCAACAACCCTGCAAACAAAGTCCACCACTATGAATGGACCAGCAGTTATATTGTATTTCTGTGTACTTGAGAAAAGAGGCCTCGACATTCCAGGTATTTTATTTCACCATTCATCCAGCTTCAGGCTTCTTCATTTGCCAAATGGCTTAAAAGCTGACATAGAAAAACCCTCTTAAATTCTATATCACTGCTGATTTGTGCCCATCCAATCCATCAGTGCCAAAATTTGATGACTATTCAATGTAACTGTAGAAAATCTTGATGATGCTTATGCACTGTCAGTTTTCCACAACTTACCAAAATACTATTCAGTGACTTGAATTCATCATGGTCAAAATACTGATCAACACAAACTGCTTTCTGCCTGTATCACAAAATGTCAGTGGCACCTACAGCAATATTCAAGTACTCAAAAGATGTCACACTTTAGGTACAGAAAGGTTCCCTAAAGCATAAAATGCTGAAACATTACAGGTGATGTTGATCAGCATTTAGCTGTGTTCCCCATTCTATTCCTCAAGCTAACTATTCCACCAAGAGAATGTATCATGTACTTCATGTTTTTTGTTTTATGTATTTGTTTGTGCCTGCCCTGAACCTCTGCCCACATATGCAAGACAAAGATTGATACCCTCAAACTCCTGATGCAAAAAGTCTTCCTACCAGAACGCAACAGAAAATCAACAAGATACCCTTGTATAGGAGGTACAGTCTTATGCTGGATCTGCTAAAGAGAACATAGTGGTTGTAATCCACCTTCTGTTCAAAAGCTAAGAGGGAAAAATCCTCTGTAATGTTAATTCATCTGGCAAAAATGACACAAGCCAAAGAGTACGATACTAAGAAGCTAGCAGGGGTCTTCTGGATTTAGACATAAAACCCAAGATTTCTATATTATGAGAAAATTAACTGCTCCTGGGCCTTGGCCCTATATCTTTTGCAGGAGTGCAAAGTGATCAGTAAAAGCACGCAAAATGAAATAGCTTATGAAATTCAGTCAGCACTTCTGCACATAAAATTTAGACAAAAATTACTTTGATGATGTCTATTTTTTGCATAAACGCTTCATTTGAATATGAGACAACCATTCTAAAAAATACACCAGATACTCATGCTGTATGTTTTTAATATAGAGAATCTCCTGAACTGTTTTTTTCTGCTTTGTCAAATTTCAGTTTTTAAATATCATTTTTTTTCAAGAAGTGAACATACCAAATCCATTTGGTAGGATCCTTTCAGTAAACAAAAAGATCAAGTAGCTTTATCAAATTTGCCACGGCTTTTTTGCACCTCACAGACAGTCCTATGTTGACTTTAAACTGGAGAATCAGAGAATCGTGGAATCCTTAAGGTTGGAAAAGACCTGTAAGATCATCTAGTGCAACCATCAACCCGTCCCCACCATGCCCACTGAGCCATGTCCCTCAGTGCCACATCTACATACTTCTCAAACATCCCCAAGATGGTGACTCCACAACCTCCCTGGGCAGCCAGTTTCAAAGCATTATCATTCTTTCCGAACATAAATTCTTCCTAATATCCATCCCGAGTCTCCGCTGGTGCAAATTAAAGCTATTATTCCTTGTCCTACCATTGTTACCTGGGAGGCCAACCCCCAGCTTACTACAGCTTCCTCTAGAAAGTTTTCAAGCTCTATGAGGTCTCCCCTGAGCCTCCTCTTGTCAGATTGAACAATCTCATATCTCTCAGCTGATCTCCACAAGATTTATGCTCCAGATCTTTAGCAGCTTCACTGCCCTTCTCTGAACATGCTCCAGGGCCTCCATTTCTTTCCTGATGTGAGGAAACCAAAACTGAACACAATACTCAATGTGCGGTCTCACCAGAGCTGAGTACAGAGGGATGATCACTCCCCTGCTCCCTGGCTGCATTATTTCTAACATAATCCAGGATGCCATTGGCCTTCGTGGCCACCTGGGCACAGTGCTGGCTGATGTTCAGCAAGCTGCCAGCTAACACCTCCAAATTATTTTCCACTGAGCAGCTTTCCAGCCACTCTGCCCCAAGCCTGTAGCGATGAGTGGGGTTGCTGTGACCAAAGTGACTGGGCATTTGGTCTTGTTGAACTTCATCCCACTGGCATCAGCCCAGCTACTCAAACTCTGTAACACCTCCCTATCCCCAGGCAGATCAACACTTCCTCCCAGCTTGGTGTCATGTGTAAACTTACTGAGGGTACATTCAAACCCCTCATCCATGTCATCAGTAACAATACTGAACAGGACAGGCTCCAATACCAACCACCAGTGACCAGTCACCTACTGAATTTAACTCCATTCACAGTCACTCTCTAGGCCTGACCACCCAGCAAGTTCTCTACTCAGCAAAGAGTACATCTGTGTAAGCCACGAGTTTCCACCTTCTCCAGATGTTAAATGATAAAGCACAATCAGCTCCTAAGCTGAGGTCCACGTGTGCCTGAAGATATTCCAGGAGACAGAAGTGTTCAGTCAGCCCTACACAAGCCCCTTTGCTGGAGCTAAACCTCGCAGCTGCGAGGAGGTACAATTACTCATGAGATTTAACTATAGCAAAGGAACAGAAGCTGCGACCACCTCAGAAAATCACTCTCCTTCTCTGTTTCCTCTTAATGCAAGCAGAATTTGGCAGTGCAGTATCTCATGCCTCCGACAGGAAAAGAATACATAACTAAAATAAAATATCTATTGACAGCTATCTAGGTCTCAGGCTTCCATGGTGAATCCCCTAGGAGTAATTTATCTAATTGATTAAAAATTAGATAATTTCTAAGTCCATATGGGCTTCATTAACACAACTTGAGCACTTCTGAAATGGCAAAAGTCTCCTTTCTGGAGCATACTCAGTCCACAATTAATAATTCACCATCACTGAAAGTGGAAATACTTTACATCTTAAGATGATGGACACCTTGTAACACAGGTCAGATATAATGTAAATTCCCCTGAGCAATATCTAATCATATTCTTATAAATGCCATCAAGAATATAGTAATTGATAGACTCTTAAGCTAAAATCACTGCAAAATATAGTTCTAGGTGGACTGATTTCTGCCTTCAGTATTCTTCTCCAAGGAGAGAAGGTAGTTAAGAAGGGTGTAATACAGAGAAGACTAGGATACATGAAGCAAATGGATCCTTTTTTCTCAAACCTGAGCTGAGAAAGGCTGAAGGTTTATGTATTTATTATTTCCTTCTTGGAAACTCAATAAAAAAAGTTTTGTACTGTCTCAAGAATAGTAATATAGTCGTTCATATTGTCATGACTAATTAATGTTATCAGGCAATCCAGATAGCAGTGAAACCATAAGCACCCGGCATATAAAAATGTTAGAACTCATTATCTATCTATGTATTTGTGCAGCTTTTCATATGGGAACTACAAGTCACTCATGATCCACAGCTGTGCCTGAGACCATACAGAAGGCAGAGCACTGCAATGTCTTAATAAGAGAAAGACTGAAGTTGTATCATACTCATTCAATAAAGCATCACTAAAATGCACACAGTAACAGACTCCTTTTAGAAAACTAAAGTATACTCCTTAAGTACAGGTTTGGCCATGAGTTTGGCCTTACTGTCTGAAAAACTGAACACAGATCTTTATTGGATACATGTACGATTCACAAGAGAATAAAGCATGCAAACAAGGCAGAGAGACAAAGAGATCTCTGGGAAGTGCAGGTGAGGGGGCAGTCACTATACATGGCATGTGGTAGAGGGGTCAAGCAACTTGAAAATTCCAAGAGCCTACATGTGAAAAGATTCAACAACTGATGTTTCTCTTGTTCTGTTGGACCTTTTTTACAGCCTTTTTCTTTCTGATGATTTAATGTTAATTCCCGCTTTCTCAGTACACTGGGAATCTACTTCATGGAAGATGGGTGAGGTTGTAGAATTACTTGAGCAACTGGAGATGCTTCTTCAGTAAGAACACAATATTTCAAAAATATTCAAGAAAGAATGTCTTTGGGCCTATGTTTATGCAGGCTTTTAAAAAATAAAGCTATATTTTCAAAGTGATTCATTGTAGTGAGTAGTAAGAGATTTTAAAATACCAAACTGGCAGTGCTGACCTTCTGAACCATGAAATACTAAGTTTTCCATTATTTTCTGTATTTGTATTTAAAGATGGATTTTGTCTTGTGGAATGTGAACTCAAAATTGCTCAGAAGGACTTCATATTCCTTCTTAGGAATATGTCATGTACATTTTACTGTGACTATAATCAATTACACAAGTGCATCGATTTTCTGATTTTACAAGACAAAGCAGACTTGGCAACTATTGAACCTTGAAATAAAATAAAAATCAAAATAAAATAGTGCATGCTGTTCTACAGTGTACTTAAAAGCCATCCAGGGAACAAAGGTGGTCAATGTCTGGATAGAGATTGGTGACAAGTGGTGTCCCCCAGGGATTGGTACTGGGGCTGATACTCTTTAATATCTTCATCAATGACAATGACATTGGGATCAAGTGCACCTGCAGCAAGTTTGCCATTGACACCAAGATGGGAGCAGTCAACACAGCAGAGGGACAGGATGTCATCCAGAGAGACCTAGGCTGGCTTGGCCAGTGGGCCTGGTTGAACCTTATATGGTGAAGCTGGATAAGGCCATGGGCAACCTGATCGAGCTGCAGGTGTCCCTGTTCAGTACAGGGGAGATGGACTAGATGGCCTTTGGAGGTCCCTCCCAACTCTAAGGATTCCATGATTCTACAGTAACAAAAATTTTCAGTTTTTAAAAAAATTTCCTTTCTCTAGAACTGTGCAGCAATTTGAATGATTTCTATGTGGATGGTAAAACATAACCTGAAACCAAGGTCTGAACTATTCTCCAGTTTCACAGAACAAGATTATGACTGCAGAGTCCTTTTCAGGGATATAAAATAGTAAATGAACAAATCTGGAAAAGTTTATTTAGCGCTTGTTTATCAATACAAATGGTTGTGTGTTTGTTCTGTGTTGTTAAAGATGAGTGGACTAAGTCTTGTGCTTGAAATAAAGCAGCTACCTGTCAGCTACTATCAACTTTTAGTCTTCTAATATATAACACTTATATATACATATACATACATCTATATATGGCCACTTGGCCTTACTTCCGCTCATCAACTTACCTAACCAACGAGGATGAGACAATAAAGTCTGAATGATCAGACACTGAAAAGTATACTAAGAGTTGTGCTGTACAACCCTCCCTCGGCCCTTACTTTGTACTAAAGGCTTCTCATTTCAAGGATCATGACTGTTAGAAAACTCACTTGTGACTCAGGGGATCAACAACAATGTGTGCTTTTTTCCTAGTAACTTTGGGCATTCATGGCTTTCTTTTCCTGTAGAAGAGATATTCAAACGTGTGTCTGAAAAATATTTTAAAGAAGTGTGTACTGAGGCTTCCAATTCAAGCAAGGTATGAGATTTGTAGTTTCACCGTATTAGGTCTTTCCAAAGAGGATTTTTGAAGAATAGCACTTCTGCAAAGCAGCCACCTCCTCTTAAAATTTTTTCACTGTGATTTTTCCTTTTTTTCTGGAGGACACTGGAGCATTTTTTTCTGGTGTCTGCACTATTTGACACGAATGACATTTGAGTGTCGAAAAGACAGTCTCAAAGGACAGAGGTGGAAGAGGTATCTGCTATAGTTGCAAATGATCTAAGTTCAACAGTAAGCCAGACAGAGCTCCAGTGTAATAAAGACAACCTCTTGGGCTTCTTCATTGTGAACTGGGAAAGCTAAGTCTGCAGTTTATCCCTGTTTACTGGTATAAGGGTTTCTTTTGAGTACTCAGACAGCTCTGAATAAAGGAAGTATGAGTGAAGAAAACATGAGATACGAACTATCTATATAAGGTCACCTATATCTGCAGCTGGAATCCTTGAAAAGATGATTGCATGCTTCAGCTCAAAACTCAGAGAAATGCAGATATTCTAGATATTATACATGAAAATAATCCTACCCAAAAAAGAAATGTCTCAGTCACACACCCAGTATCAGAACATATGAAACAAAAAGTTCACTGGGCAACTAAATTGCTGGGAGAATTATATAGAATATATATAATATATAATATATAGAATTATATAGAATAAAGAGAATAGCTCCATCACCAATGCCTAAAGACAACAAAGAAAAGAAGAAAAGCAGTAACTGCATATTAAGACTTGTAAAAGGAGTCACAGGTTTCAGAAAAATATATATTTGAGAAATGTCAGCCAGGTAAAGGACAGAAGTGAAAAATATAAAAATAAATAAAATTCACCTCTCCACTCTGCCATAGAAAACCACCCCAAGAAGTCTGATTTTGTGTTAAATATCAGGTATTCGTGGAGCTAAAGTTTATAGTTGCTCCAGTAATAATCTTTTCATGTCATCCATGTTTTGGATTGGTTGAGCACAATGGATGCATCCTTTTAAAAAGTGAAAGTTCATTCTTTGAGCAATTTAGCTCCTTTTCCTTACTATTAGTGGGGTGGGTTTTGTCTTTTTTTTTGTTTGTTTGTTTTTAATTGTTATGTATGTGATTGAAGGAAGAAAAATTACATGTTCCAAGTTATATGCCTTTCTTCTTTTAAATTCAAATTGCAGAAGAACTGCATTTCTCTTTTAAGAATGTACTTGACAGTTACGTTAGAAGAGTGCTTGCTTGTCCCTGAGGATGGTATTTACAACATTTTTTTTTTTCAAACACCCAGCTCTCATCTTCTGAATCAACCCTCAGAGCTCTCATTAAATAAATGGCAGGAAGTGGATAATTCACATGCTCCAGACTAGAACTTGCTTAGCTGCTCAAAAGAGACAGTAACATTTCTTAAGTATTGGGCTATTTTTAGTTTTGGCTCTCATCCATTCCCACAACTATTAAAATCAGCTCCATCAGTTGCTTTATTTGAAAGAGCTCGGCAACACACACAGCATGGCCATTCCTCTAGTAACAGACAGAATTCCTCTTCACCTCTCCTTCCATGCCTACAGACGTCTTATTAAAATGTGACAGTATAAGCTGTACTGTGCTGTGCTTGACACACTGCTTGTTTAAAAACATGTAATAGTTTACTACATATTCCAGATTCCCCGCAGAATTTTGAGAAATTGTCACCATCAGGAGAATCAGAGACAAGACAAAGTGTGCATAAACACAAGACTTTCTTTTCAAATCACTGAACTCCTAGCAAGAACTTTTATTGTGAAGGATAGCCTGCTTCATCTACATCCGAGCTGCTTATGCAAGAGTGGAAAACTGTCAGAGTTGGGTCAGGGAGGAAAGGGAGTCATAATTTTCCTTGTGCTTCTTCATCAGACCACCAGGGTCTTGCTGGCAGAGAGGCAGAAGAGGCAGAAAAACAGCACAGATAGGATCTTCATAATGTCAAACAAATGCTGTTTGAGGTGAACAAGGTGAAGTCAAGACCTACCTCTTGGGTGCTCTAATAATCACTCTTTTCTTACACTGACAGTGGGAACTAATAATCTTTGAGCTGGTTCTCTAAATGTGCCCCAAGAAATAATAATCTTTTACCAAAAGTGTAATTGAATTTACTAGAGTCTCTCCAGTGTGCCCTAAGATGCCACAGTTCTTTATAGCACCATGCAATTCAAATACAATTATTGCCTTCTAAGTCACATCTAGCTTGAGCAATTTCCACTCTTGGAGGTTTTCAAAACCCAACTAGATAAAGCCCAGAGCAGCCTGGTCTGATCTCATAGCTGACCTGCTTTGAGAAGGAGTTTATGTTACAGCCTTCCTGATGTTCCCACAAACACGAAAAGAATCCAAAGATCAGGCTAGACAGCATTTAAAACCCAGAATTAAACATATGCCGTGCACACCACCAGCACTACTTGGTAAGAAAATTATATGTAGCACCATAAAGAACATCCTAATAAAGGGATTTGACTATACATTCAAATTACAAGTCAGCACAAAAACCTGTCATCTCAAAACTTTTCTTCATAGCCAACTTAACAATTCAACACAATCCATCAAGTATTTTTACTGTAACATAACTGAAATACTTCAGCTTGTAGAAGCACATGTTTGTAATACACACAGTGAAAAATCTACTGAACAGACTTCTGCATACAACTTTTAATGATAACTCAGTGCAAGAACACGAGCTAGCAGCAAGATCTTAGGTTTGTTTTCTATTTCTTTTTTTTTTTCTTTTTTTTGTTACAGAATTGGATTTACATGCAGCATTATTAAATGTTAAGCTATCTAGACAGAAAATACCTAAGATACCAACGTCATTTGAAATGAGTCCATTTTGACTAAGGCAGTGAGTGAAACTTTCATATTAAAAACTTGTTTGAATACAAAAATAGGAATTCTAATGAAAAAGCAACAAACACACATGTATATTGGCAACTCAAAACATTAAGTTATAGAAATTCCAACTTTCATTTAGATGGAAGATCTTCATATATGATATGAAAAAACAATTTAATAGGTTCAAGTCATGGCTGACACAAAATTGAAGGCTTTCAAGATTTGTCCCAGAAGGATCCTCTTATAGCAAGCTTTGTTTCTGAAAGCGTGTTTTATCCCACAGCTTTCTACTGTGCCAAGAAACTGAATAAAACTTGTTATGATCAAATGTATTCTTTTCAAGGGGGAGAAAAGCAAATTCATCAAACAGTTACCAAAACATCCCAAGCAGCATTTGCATGTTTTGCCAAACATACTATTCAGTTTTCGGATTTGAATTATATTCTAAGGCTGAATAAGCTTATAAGAGTATTCCTTTGGGCTCATTCAGACATCCAGGCACTCTGTACTGTGCGCCAGTATAATTAAACTTGCATTTAAAAGTCAGGTACAGTCATACTAGAAGTGGTTAAAAAAGAAAAGAAATACCCACGAATACCCAAAGGCAAAAAGAAAGGAAGAAAAAATAAGAAAGATTTCTGAGCAGACCAAGACTTAATTAAGAAAGAAAATTCATCCTTCCTTTAGTCTTATTTTAAATATTAACTTTTATTAACTAGCTTCTATTGCAAAGAAAGCATTCCTGGACTAGCCATGATTCAGAAAAGGACTGATCAGCGTCTCAGCCAAAATTATTAAAATTACAATGCCAGCTTAGGCTACTTTTTATTTTCATTTCTTCTGGCAATATTTAGTAGTGCTGACAATGTTCAGGCTATACATGACAAATATAAAGTTCTCAAGTAATAATACTTCATAATTCAACATTGAGTATCACAGTTTTGAAAAAAGGCAAGAGATTTAGGGGGTTATCTTCCTGTGCAAGTTTAATATTGTTCTCTCTGAAGCATCTGACTAGAATCACGCTGCTTGTGGACAGCTTTAGGCCTTTCCAGTTAAGGCTAAGTTGAAGTAACTAGACAGACTTTTGTTCTGTTACGCTTGTGGGACATGAATGGAACTGCAGACTTGCGAGATAAAGTTCATCTCAACACTTACAATTATTTACTGAAATAATAAGAAATTAAAGTTCTAATAACAAAACACTGGTGAATTAAGTAATGCTTTTATTCAGTTTTGGGGTATAAATGGACAGAAAATTACTATAAATACCAAAGAAGTCCACATTTATGCTGCATAAATAACACAAGCCCAACCAATCACACCGGGACATAACAAAGTGCAGAGAAGAATGCTTGCAGAAGACGACGTATCTGTCCAGAGAGATGAGTTAGAATAAAATGAAATAGAACATTTTTCAGGTGTGCAGATTAAAAATGACAAGCAAGATGTAGCCTACAGCATGAACTCCACGCTTCTTATTCTGACCTTGTTAACATCTATCAGACCCTTCCAGTTCACACAAAAACATAACAGTTCCTTCCCAGATGACTGTCTGCAACAACCCCATCAACCTCCTACCCCTTCCCTCTGCTGCAATGACGCTGCGCACAGCTGAGCTCACCCAGCCCTCAGCAGCAATGCCATTCCCACCTGAACTGCCACCGTGTGTGGTGCTGTGGCATCCTGCTGCCCATGAAGCTCCAGCCTCTGCCTATGGCTTCACCTAAGACTGCTCTGTGATGCAGCCTACACTGAGGATCATCGCTTTTGGACCTTCACCAGGTGAGCAAGTCCTGTCACATCAAAGCAGAACATAGCCTAATCCAAACAAAGCAGTTCGTTTCCAACCTAAGTTCTGACACTGACTTGTAAAACATAATCAAGCCTGGGAAGTAACTGGTATCTTTTGAAACACAAGGATTTTTAAATGTTAGCTTCTCTCAGATTGAGACAGTGTTCTCTGTATCTCAGACACATACAAAAAGGCTTCTTTTCCTTCTATATGAATAAATGATCAGAAAGTGTTAGCAAGCATTTTCTTCTTGGTTAAATAATAGTATACAAATGTCTTCTGCTGCTGTTGGTTTTTCTTTCCTTTTCTTCATTACAAGCTTGCAGCTGCCATCAGCAAGACAAAACTGATGTTTTTGAGAATCATCATAAGAGATGTCAACATTCTGTATCTGCAGATGTCTAAACATAGATGTATCTAATGACAGAGATACCACTGGAATGCCAACTCCTGCTACAGGTCTATAACCATACAAGAAACTAAAACCAGGCTCACACTGCATACATGAAGATGAAAGAAAATAGCCTGGTAGTTTTGTTACAAAAACTTTTGTTTTTGATGTTTTGTATTTGAAAACATCTTCCATCATGCTCACTGCAGAGCAATGCGCTGTTTCTACACTGGCATACCAGAAATCATATTTACACATACATAAATAGAGAGAAGATCTTGAAGATATCATTAAATACAATCAAACAAACAAAAAAAACCCACAGTCTGTGGACCTTATCACAACTACTTTTCCCCAAAATAGTGAAAATTGCAAGATAAAAGTAACAAGTTTAAAAGTACTCCTTACAGAACACTAACAGACATGCAACATTCACAAAATTCCTTCAACATGCAAACAGCACAACTCTTACAAGGCACCACTTCCTCTAAAACATGTAACTGATTCTCTGGTAATAGTTGAAGTATAAAAATAAACACAATAATTCTGCTAAAAAATTAGTGCAAAAGTATTTTTTTTTTTCTCATTTGAAAAATGTAAATGATTATTCCAGGTGCTTTTATTATTATCTCACAAAAATGAGAAGTTCTGAATAATTTAATCTCCACTCACTCCAAATAAGTTGAATGACATAGCTAAAGTTCTGTTGTTCCACAAATTTTGATCAAGGGTACAAAGCTGTATCAAAACCATTTAATGAAGAAAAATAATAATAATGTAGTATTTCTAGCTTTGCTCTAAGTTCATTAAATACTTATGTTACTCCCCATGGTCTCAAAACATAATGTGTTTTATTGCATCCCACCTTCACTAATTTTTAACAAACAAGACACATCCATTTTAACTCATTTAAATAAAAAGTGTTTGTTTTTTACAGAACACAGTGGAATCCAGCATTCACAGAATCATGGAATCGTTTGAGTTGCAAGGAGCCTTAAAGACTCCCTGGTTGCACCTCCCCTGCCATGGGCAGGAATACCTTCCATTAGATCAGTTTGCTTCCAAGTGCAATGAACTATAATTCTGTCTGGAGCAAAACTATACATTTCCTGTGTTCTGGAAAAAAAAAAAAAAAAAAAAAAAAAAAAAAAAAAAAAAAAAAAAAGTTGAAAAATGTTTTCAGCTATCATAAATGTTCGGTTAAAGGCTGCTTAAACTGCATAATACAGAAGCAGTGTAAGTGTCCTTCCAACAAGTTATCACTGAAAGGCCGATCCAGTGTTACCATTTATTTAAACAAAAACTGCAAAAGTAATGTAACTGGAACATTCTGTGGTTATCTTTACTGAGATCTCAGTCATCAAAATAATGCTTCCTGTTAAAGGGACGTCTGTACTAACAAGCATTCAAATTCTCATGCTCAGCTGAATAAATCACAAAATAATGCACTCCTAGTCTCATCCCAAGAGACTTCCTTATATATGGTTTTGTTTCTGTTTTGTGAGAACAAGGATTATACTGCAAATCTGAAAGCCAGTCCTGTATTTTGTTTTCTTTTTTTAAAAGTCACATAATTTAATTCTTAAATTATTTTTTATTATAATATAATTAAGAATAATTAAATTCTTAAAACTTAGCTAGGTAGAAGCCATGGCATGGAAAAGGTCCCTTTAACAAGGAAGAAGACAGATATCACTTTATTAGGATGTGGGAATGGAATCTGTACCTATGGGTAAATGGCAATGCATTCTGGGTTGGTTCAGCCCTTGGTTCTGAATTCTGTGTCACTTCTGGCGTAGCTCTCTCGTCATCTGTCCCGTTAATGCTTTCTGGCGTTAAAGGAGACTGAATATCCCCTCCAGCCGACTCCTTATGTAAAACAAACAAATGATTAATTAGAATTACAAAGTGGCCTGTTCAGGATGACAATGTGATAATAAGCATTACTTTAACTCTTACATAAGATACGAATTTTAGGCAGTATTAATGTGAGGCTCACAGATTTCCATTGTTCCTCATAGACATGTTTCAGCATGTGATTTAATTTAGAAGCATATTACCATCAGATTCACACTGTCTTGCACAAAATACAACTGACATATGATTTATTTGCAAGCATCCAGCATCCTTCTTATTACAGATGTCTATCACTCTTCCCCGATATTTACATTCAGTCACAACCCTGTAACTACTCAGACCCTGGATTCTTAACCCTTACTCTATATTCTAGCACAAAGAAACAAATTCTGCTATTTTTTTCAAAATCCAGACTTCATATTCTGCAGGTTACTAAGTGAACCATAGTAGGGCTTTTGTTACTGCAGTCAGTCTCGCATAGAAGACTTCCTTGTAGACAATGCTTGGTCAGTAGAGTCATTGCATAACTTATGGTCACTTTAGCCTGGTTCTCATTCTTGCCATTCACGGCACCATCTGGGAAGAGCAAAACTCCAGCTACAAGCAGGCAGCTTCCACTGCTGCTAAGTAATCTGACATCTCAAAAACTTGATGGCTGCCTCTTAGCCAGAAGGCACTGGTGCAGTTTTTATCAACCCTTATCATAGCAGAATATGCCTTTGTGTTTTGATCACCAAACACTTCTTGATGATTTCCAGACACTGAAAACTATTACCTTTAAAAAAAAAAAAAAGTACACCATATAGCCCACATCCGAACTGAGAACATCAATAGGACATTCAATCACTGTTAGTGATTTAATTTTAGTATTTTCTTTCTTATATTATACTCTTCATCAAATAATGACTGTCAAGGAAGACAAAAGAGTGATAAGCTAAGTAGCTTGTCCTGATTTTGAAATACCTTAGTAAGTGTTTAGTCATGAAATGGCAAAATCTAACTCACTTTAATGAAAAGTTAAATCAACATCATATCTGTGCAACTGAAGATGGCTGAATAACAACTGTTCTAAAGGGCAAGCATTTCCTATGACCACACAGACTCTTACCATCTGCATGGGAAACAGCTAAAGCTGCTGCTTACTATTATTAAACTGAAGCACAAGCACAGTTTCTGAAAGGCTAACTGCTTCCCTTTCCAGCTCCTTGACACTGCCTAGAAAGCTGAACAATAGCAATCTCAGAAAGAATTATGAAGTATCTGGCTTATGATCTTAAAGATCAAGGTCTAATTTTTAGCAGCTACTTGTAGCCTTCAACTAGCTTACAAGGCAGTACTGAATCCACATCTATAGGAAACATGGTTCAGGACTTTGAGACTTAATCACATGGAGTACCTCAAGATCTTTTGAGAAACATAAGATCTGGCTGTAATCATGAGCTTGCACAAAGCCCTGGTGCCACTTCACCAAGAATACCGTAATTCACATTTTTCAGTGCGCTTTGAATTGCATTAAGCATACGAAGCACAACAGTTATTAAAATCATGCATTTATTCTGACATCTCTCTCACATGATATGAGAGTTAAATCTCACATTCTGGATCTACAACATGAATTGGAGAGTGATGCAGTGTAGCACTATAGCAGTTTAATACTGACTCAAACTTCATCTTTTATATTTAGTATTTACCAAGTAATCCTATGCACACGACTAACCTGCTCCAATCTTATTAAATTCTGGTAGCTTATAAAGCTGAAAGTAATTAATTTATCCTAATTTGCCACACAAATACAAAGTGCAATTTGCAATACAAATGCAAATCATTTATTTCATGAACATGAACTTTTGGGAGGAAATCTGTTACTTGATACTCAAATGTTACCTCATGTGATATTACCCTAAAAGTACAAAAAAAATCTTGATTTTTATAGAACGATTTTGCTGAACTGAATCTGAATTGAAATTAAGTGTGGAAGGACAGTATAATAGGCAAGATAATAAGGAACATATATTGTGTTATATAAATTATGTATTTTTGTCTATTATTATCCTCTGATGTTATAAAGAGTTCTCACCTACATTAAATGGAAGGCAGCATGCACCCAAAAGTTTCTGTTACTTCCTCTTTTTCCCCAGTTACATTTCATGCTCTAAAAAAATACATACTACACCCCATGAAAACTGGTTTGCTCGTATCTTCAAGTTGAAGTTCCTGCAACACTATTATTACTCTGATAAAGCCAGAGTTTATCTATTGGAACATGTTCAGTATGAAAGCATAGAAGAATTTTCTCCAGCAGAAAAAAAAAGTGCAAGTTCCATCTATGCCTATTTCTTAGTAAGGCACTGTCACAGACTCCCAATTTGAGTGAAATTTAAGTGACAAAAATTCAAGCAGACAAACATGACAGTTTTTGTAATACCCAAAGGCTCACTGCCTCTAAATCAATTCCAGTTTGTTTTTTATGTGTTATTTTTTCTGTTGTTGTTTCTTGTTAAGCATTCCATACACTACCTTGTATTTCTCCATCCAGTTCCTGCCTTGAAATTTCACAAAGCTGTCAGCTACCAACTCAGGTACCACAACATGAGTGGAAGCACTAGCACCAGTGCAGAAGATCAAACATCCTACAGTCATTTTTCCACAAGTTGTGTAAGAAAACTGGTTGTCCACAAAGAAGCCAACAGGTGACAAAACCATGACCATTTTGTCAAAATTAGTCCATTCCTTGCACTATAAAAAGACACAATACTAAAACTTAGCAGACGATCACTATCCTTAGCAGTGCGCATAAAAAGGGCCGTAGAGTCACATGAGAACAGTTGGATTGATTTGAATGACAGTCAGCACAGAATTTCAGGTGTGTTATTAAAATGGCCACTGTCACAAGAAACACGTGGGGGCACGTGTTCTGGCCTAGAGGAGAAAAGAATTGAGATTCAGGCATAAGTTTTAAGAGTGGAGTAAGGATTTTGGCATCCTAACCTGTAACATTCTGTACTGGAACATATTTTTAAAAAGAAAAAAAAAAAAAAAGCAACAACAAAAAAGAAAAACAGCAACCAAGCATTTTTCAGGATATTGCCTCATGAAGTTCAGTGAAATGCATAACCAAGTGTTACTCCTACAATGTACAGGCAAACCAGTAACTGAAAATAGGCTGTAAGTCTCCTGTCACTGGAAGATCCATTGTTTTATGTCTCTGTATTGAAAAAGAAGAGGTGGCAGAGCAGAGGAGCCTGTGTTTCAGTTTTACATGAACAAATATCCTTGAAAAACCCTAACACAAATGTAAGATTAGAAGGACAACAGATGGGGTACCTACATGGACAAGTGGTCTTAGAAGTACCAAAATTGACAACTGATGCCTTCATACAGCTCAGATATGAAGTCTGTATTGTTATGTGAATCTGTCTTAATATGAGATGGCTAGAAAGTACAAGTTCTTTGACACAGAAATAATGCTTTTCTCCTTATAAGTAAAAAGTACCATGCTCTCAGTGTGACTTATATATAACAAAGCAGCATATCTTTCATGATTTGTTGGACTACACTACTGTGATTCCCTGGATAAGTTATGATCTTCTTATGGTTAATATGATTTTATTTATTACCTGATATTCTGGGAAATTAAAGCAAATCCTGCTGGTAAATAGGTGAAGGACAGACAGTATTAAAGAAACAGTGAGAATGCAGAATTTCTACAAAGTGTTTCAGTGGGGAGAAATAATAGTTGAAGAATACATGTCCTCAGATGAAACAAGTTATGAAAAAAAAGATCATAACATGAGACTACTTCCTAACCACCAAAGGACTTTTCCGGGGTGAGAAATACCTAGCTAAGTAATACCAACACTTCTGAAGCTCCAGAATCTTAGAAAAATAGCCCAACTTCAGTGGACTTTAGATAAGATGGCTCTTAAGTTTCCAGCATGACTAAGTGGAAAGTACTTGAGCTATAAATTCATATTTCTATTTATATGACATTTCTGTTGTTATCTCCTCTTTTATTTTTCTCTGTTCTTTCATGTCAAGTTCCTGAAGGACATTCAGAATTGAAAATGATATAAGCCAGAAATATTTGCAGGGTTGCATCAAACAATGGTGAGCAGTAAATGCTTTGTGCAGGATTTTGTTATGCTAGATATAAGCATATTTTAATAAAGATTCAATATGTAGGAACATGAATGTAAAAAAAGCATATGTTCTTCTTTTCCTAGAACTCTGCAGCAGAGAGGGTAAACAGTGTACCTTACCCAATGCATTTATTAACTGGTAAATAATGAGAAGGACATCCTTTAAGCAGTACTGTATGATATTTTATGTAAGCTTTAAATGTATATTTTCCAGTTTTTAGATACAGTCTTTTCCTATCATTAATTTGATGCAGAACTATTTGAAAGTCTGTGGCAGCAGAGGACTAACGCTTGCAGTTAACTGTGATATTCCTATGAACTACAGTGTTTATACACCACCTCCCAGTGCCATTCCTGTCAAAATTTCCCCAGAAAAATAACAACAGGTTCTTGGGAAGTCCTGCCTGGTCACTGAATATCTCTCTTTCCTTTAATTGGAAGGGACCCACAAGGATCACCAAGTCCAGCTTCTGGATCCCCACAGGAGCTCTGAGAGCACTATCCAAATGCCTTTTGAACTCTAGCAGGTTGGGGCCATGACCACTGTTCTGGGGAGTCTGTTACGTGCCTTCTTCACCCTCTGGTGAAGAACCTTTTCCTAACACCCAACCTGAGCACCCCCTGATGCAGCTCCATGCCGGTCTCTCAGGTCCTTTTGCTGGAAACCAAAGAAAAAGGGAAAAGAGGAGCTGTACAATAATTAAGAAAAATAACACTGGAGTTAAGTGCCTTACAACCACTTTTGGAAAGACTATCAAAATGATAGAAGGTACTCCTCAGGTGTATCTAGGGTCCCACCTACCTTACCCACTACCAAGCATCCATCTTCCTCTCCAGTCATTAATTTCTTTGAATAAACCCTAGCACCATATACGTGCCAAAGTATGCCATGAAGCCATCGCTTCTCATTTGCTCTGAATTACAGAATTCCTGATTCAACTGCCATTATGATGATGTGTCAGCACTTGTGCTAACTGTACCTTCTGAAATACACTAACTTATCAATACAGTTAAAAGCCAAGAAATGAAAAGGAAAGACTGAATAAGAAGTTATTCTTAAGCGTGCAGTAATTAAAGTGCAGCTCTCAATATGCATTACAGAATTGCTTGAGGTAGCATTTCTACAGCTGCCTACAGCATAAAATGTTGGGCTCCAAGTATACGGGGAAATGAATAATATTAATAGCTTATATAGAAAAAGTGAAAGCTTTAACCCTAGGCAACTGCTAGATAAAAGAATCTTGTCTCTAATTCAAACTTATGTCCAAACCAAGTAAGCCACTCCATTTGACACTGTCAGATTTAACTCCTGAGTCCAGACTGTTAACTAATATGTCAAAAATAGAAGCACAGTAATTATTTCACCGATAATGCTCAGTAACTAAACGCCTGGCTGAAGTAATCCACTGTCTAAAAACCAAGTGTAGATACCAGTTTATAATATCAAAACATCTGCTTCCATTATCTACTTGCTAATTGTGAAATTAAAAAAATAATAAAAATAAAAACAGACTGCTTCATTTTTCTCCTCTTGCAGTACAGACAAAAGCAGTTTCCCTTTGATTCCAGAAGTTGACTTTGCACGAGGACAAAATGCCTACTGATGAAAACAACATGAAGTTATTTCATTGTGTATATTCATGAAGCTGCTCCCCTGACTTCTCTTGGAAGGACACCAGATGCATCTTTCTTCTGGTGGCAGTAAACCTACTTCCACAGCATGCTGCAAACCACCTGCCATCCTTTTACCATCAGTGCACAGGCACCCAAGAGACGCACTCATTCAATGAATAAAGATGCATTCTCAAAAAAAAAATCCTACTCAATAAGGAGCCCTTGTTAAAGTTGTAAAACTGTGTCATTTTCCAAAGCCAGGAATCACTCATCTTCACTACTGCATTAAAAAACTGGAATGGAGGAGCAGAAATGCCTCATGCAATTTCTTGGTTTTTTTCCCCAAAGCAAATTCAAACTATCTACTTTGAAGGAACTTAATTTGAGGTGTGTTATAACAAATTCAACCATATTGTCTTTCTGCTGTTCATATGTTTCGAGGAATGAGAAAGAAACACCTTATTTTTCTCCTCTAAAAAGAAAAGAAGAAAGAAATCAACCCCTAATATGGTATTGAATATACAGTCAGTTGGGCTGGCCGTGCCTCTCCCTACCCCTTGCCCCAGCCCACTGGCCTATGTAGCAGTGTTCAGGAGCTGCCCCATGGTAGACAGCAGCCAGATCCAGCCAGCTCCAAAAACAACTCCCTTTGACTCCTCTGAAACATACAGTAAATGTGTTCTTAGACTTCTGGTCACTTCTATAGCTGACTGTTGAAAGGACTGAAGCTAACTGGGCAAACAGAGAACATGTGTTTGTAAGATACAATACAAATTCTTAAACCAGTATACACAGACTTTGAAATACTAGCCTTGGAAGAGGCAGTAAAACTCACTTGAGAGGGTGTACTTGTCAGCTCCATCTTTTCTTGGGATTTCTCCTTCGCCAGCCGTGCGGCTTCTTTGAATTCCTGGAATTTTTCCGCAAACTGAATGTACATATGTTATTATAAAAAAAAGAGAGAGAGAAAGAAGAGAGTAGGTGTGAATTAGTTACATTACATGCAGAACATACTGCATTGTACAATGCCAAATTTTGTCAGTAGAATTTTTTAATTTTGCTCTCCTTGTTAGATACTAATTAGATCGAGTTACATAGGGGCATAGCTTCCAGTAACTTTCAGATACAATGTACTGTTTACAGTACAATTAACAAGGCAAAAACATTTCAACCAAGCAAACAAACAAACCAGTTCAGATATGGCCAGTAACAGTGATAAACCAGTTTACATAGCTGCTGTCAGTTTTAGGTTTCATTCTCTTCCTTACAATGCATAACCAGGCTCTGAAGCCAGATGTGGTTGCTACCAACCTAAGATCATTGACTCTTTCATGACTTAAACAATACTAGTTTCTTCCCAAAGCACTTATCATTCCAATAGCTACCTAAGAAATCAGCAGTGGGGACACTGAGTCAAGTTCATTGCTTGCTGTAACTGTCCTATGAAGCTTGAGTTTTCTGCTCTATGTATTCATAAAGCAGCAGTTTAGAAATAAATGCAGCTTTAAACCTGAGAGTTGAACAACTTACAAAGAACTGTGCTTAGATTTTCTGGCTGGAGAAAAGTTTTGTGATCTCAGCTTTGCATCACACAAATTGCTATAAGTAGCCAAGCATTTGATTCCTTCTGCTTTTATACAAATATAATTTTACTATGACTGGCCAAACACTGCACTCTACAAAAACACTGGGATTTTCCCTAACAGCTTCTAAATGTCTAAATTGCAACATACAAATAAATTGTTTGGGGTTGTTTGGTTGTTTTTTCTTTTTCTTTCTTGGTTGTATGGTTGATGTTTTGTTTTGTACTGCACGTAGTCAGAAGCTAAAAAGGCTACCTTTGTTGGAGACAGTCTCAACTATTTTCAATTAGAAATTCACTTGCTATCCAAGACACAAAAGGTCTTATTATTTTTAAACTTCTCCCAGTAGGCTATTAGTACTTGAGGAAGAATCACTTTTCTCCTCTGGTATCCTATATTTCAGCTAGCAAGTTATTTAAAATAATACATTTCCTGGATACAAGAATATAGAGAAAATACCATGTATAAACACTAATCCAGCATCAAAAAAGGTCTCAGAACAGATGATAAAATTGGCAATAGGTCCCCAGAACTAGATTATACTCTTCTAGGATTACTGATACTCATACAAAGACCTCAAAATCTCATTGGTAACCCATTATTTATGTCCAAAGACTTGAGAGCAAAGAACTGGCAAATGGAAAACATGATGCTGAAGTTAAGAATATGCAGCTGACGAAAAACAAGGCAGTAAGTATAATCTTCTGTATCACACTGGTGGAAATTAAAAAAATAGAGAGCGAACAGACTGATGTGACATTCTGAAAAAGAGCCATCCAGGATAATATAAAGGAACATCTCATCAATTTCCTAGAATTCCTTGAGACCTTTGCGTGGCAGATAACAGCAATCTCTTGATACCATCTCCAATTAACAAAGATTAGATCTCACGGTATGAAGAGTACTCTGGAGGATTAATAATCTAAGGAAAAGATGAACAGCCGTGGAAGGATAATACCCATGATGGTACACCATGATTCATAACTCTTAAATTGTTCACAATATATCAGGTCAAATAACTTAAAGGGATAGGACAGGAGCTTTTCGTCCCATATAGAAGAATGCTACCCAAAGCACACAATTATATTCTGGTTGGGAAATTCCTTTCAGTTTTTGATGAATACCATGGGATATTTTGCTCTTCCTACTTCACAAGCAAGAGGGACTGTGCTCGAAAATTGTAATATTGTGAAGGGAATACTCTTCAATGCAGAAATCATCTTATAAAAACCACTGATTTCTGCCTGACTCCTTACGGAATAATCTTAAAGTGAATTCGTGGTCTGACATGTTGAGAAAAGCTCTAATGAAGATAAACAAATGTTTAATTAATTTTCCTTTATTCTTCTTGCACATAAAGAGTTGATTACTGTGTTTTTATTTTTTAATCAAATATTCTCACAGTCACAATGATAATATAGAAAAAGTCTACTACTGATGCACTCTGCTCTGGGAATTAGTTTATAAAGGACAAAAGTAAATGAACGAAATGGTTCCAAAGTCAAATACTTAGCATAAGCTTTGAAAATCATGATCTTGCTCAGAGTGACACAGCTAAGTGGACAATGATATGAGAATAAATATTTTATTAGAAGACCTGATTATATTGGTCTTTTCAAGTCACTCACTGACTGGACCGAGTGTTTTGCAGTTGTGCAAGGCAACTTGTAGAAGCAACCTGTTCCTGAGTAAATCTGGGGACAATTTCCTAAATACATCCCGAGGATTTGTCACAGTAATCTTCAGAATAGGTCTGTGACTTGTTATTTTTCTCAACAGATTTGTGTGTTCTTCATGAATCACAGCAATCTGAGTAACTGCTTATCAAACATACCCTTTTGACAAAACATCTACTGTACCTTTTCCGATTATTTTTATAACAGTAACATAAAAAATTTAAACCAAGAGTATGCTGAAAAATTTTAGATACCACTTTGATGGCAGTTAAAGAATGTCACTGCATTGGTCATTGAGGAGAGTAAAGAAGGAGAGATGGAAAAGACAGATTAATATATATATGTATGTTCTTTGGCAAGAACAACCCAATGTTGAAAGCCTGGCAAGCACAGGGTATGCATGACTACAGCATCACAGTTTGCTTCCAAAGAGGAGTTTCATGATTGAGGAACTATTTGTGTGTACAAGTAAGAGAGAAACTAAATTGGCATTTATGCTAGATCCTCTGAGATGATAACAGAAGTTACATCTGTATTAGTCAGCAAGAGCTTATAAGATGTACATGCCAATTTAAATGACAAAGTTTCTAAGTCCACTGAAGCAATAATGTGCATAAATGCATATGCATATACATAACATTGGTATCACTTGGAATTTTGTGGATTTAAGTTGTTTCACAGAAATTAAAGCTCCCTGACTAGAAAATGAAAAAAACTTAGGAGAATATTACATTGTCCAGATAAAGTAGATGCAGTGGTTGTCTTTTTAATAATTTTCAAACAGACCCGCACTTACCACTTGTATACTAATAATTACTCTCCCAAATGGGTTGATGTATTTTGATTAGTTAGCTGGTTTCAAGTTGGGTTTCGGGTTTTTTTTGAGACAAGCCAAACTTTACTCCTGACTTGAACACGTGTTATATATTCATTTCTATTTTAGTTAGGTTTCCAGATCTTTTGGGTACTTCAGAGATGTAAGAATTCTGCTTAATGCAGAGACATGCTCTCAAACTAGAAGCTTTTATCTGGCAAAGGACAACACCAGTTTGCATAGGTTCCCAGACTTATCTACCAGTTTGATATCAATAGCAAAAGGTATTATATAAGTGTTTCTCACACCAACTCTATCACCATTTAAAGGATTTACTGTTTTCCTCAGATTAAGTCCTACTACACTTCCGCTCAAGTAGATTGAAAAAAAAATAAAAATCTTGTGGGGCACAACGTCCTTATTAGTTATTTCAACTTCAGTACAACAACATGGAATGGTACTTTTCTTTTACATGAAATAAAATTTTCACTAGCTTTACCTTAAGCCTAAAGATGTCACGTTATCTGTAACAAGATGCATGTAGAGGAAAAGTTAAAATGAATGTGTCTTACAAGACAAAAAAGCATCTATCTAAAAAGCATCTATCTAAAAGCAAAAAAAGACTATGAGTAACTTATTTTCTAGGCCATCTCAATATAGAAGTAACACTGAATTGCTGACTGTTTTAAACTCTCACCATGAAAAACTGTAACAGAACAACTTCAAAATACAGAAGCCTAACAAATTAATACTTAGAAAGCTTAAACTCTTTTCCTTTTTCCCAGTTAAGAGAAAATAGAAAGTTATCTAAGAGTTAAAAGCATACTATCATCACAATCTGTCTTTTCACATGATATGGAAAGATATAATAACAAGACTGAGTCAAGGCACAACAAGAAGGAATCAAGTATTCTTATGCTGTTTGGCTTGCCAGTTTTAGTTGCTCATACTTACTTTTGAAAGATGATGCTCAGATGAAAATCCCAAGCCATAGACTGTATTTGCCCTGCTGTCTGCCCATTGGCCAAACTTCTGGGATGTTTTAGTAAATGTCATGTTGGGGGTGATAGTGCTGTTTATTATTGCCTGGAAAAAAAAAAAAAAAGTGAATGTTGTAAAAAAAAATTAAAAATTTGACATTTTTGGTTTGTTTCATATATTTTTACATTTCCTCATGATCAAAACTACCAGCTGTCTGAAACAAAGGAGCAGAAGCTGGGGTAGAAGAGACACCTGTTGGCAACTGCAAGGAGAGATTTAATAGCTAGCAAGTCTAAAAAGAAGCTATCGAAGCATTTGCACAGTCTAATGAGATATGAAGAGAAGAACAAGCAAAGTCCTTTTTCTCATGAATGTATTTCTTTGACCCCCAAGCCAATGCCTCCCAAACTCCACTGCTGCAATTGCCCCTCTGCATATGAAACTCTCACCTGGAAACATGCAATTAAACAAGGAGGACATTATATATATATATATATATATATATGCGTATATTTTAAGTATTTCAATACTCTGTTTTCCTCCATATGAAAACAAAAATGTCTAACACTGCTGGGGTCATGCAACTGCGGAAGAAGAGCTACGCTTAGCATTTTTCTCCTCTTGTTATGTATGGAGTGAAAGAAGGCCATGTTCCAGCATAAAATGACTAAACCAGATCTCAACAGTATTACCATCATATGTTCAGTACTGTATCTGTTATATTCAACAGTATGGATTTGTCCACCATTCTAAATCTGTGATGTTGAACAATCCAGTTGACTTGTATGTATAACAGGATAGATTCTTACAATGACTCCAAAGGGTTCCATTTAACTACATACCTGATAGTCAATGAAATTCACAGCCAGACAGTGTGAACTAGCCATAAAATCAAAGGCATGCATATTACAAGTGAAATGCACAATTTACTTTCTTATGTATCTGGTGCTATTAAGAGTTTGAAAATATTTGTCATATAATAAAACACCGGTTAGTTAGTATAATCATAGAATGGCTGGGGTTGGAAGGAATATTAAAGCTCACTGAGCCGCACATCCCCTGCTTTGGGCAGGGTTGCTTCTCACCCAATCAGGATGCCCAGGACTGCATCCAACCTGGCCTTGACCGCATCCAGGGATGGGCTCTCTGGGTAGCCTGTGACAAGGCCACACCACCCTCCGAGCATAGCTTTTCCTAACATCTAATTGAAATATCCCCTCTTTTATTTTAAAGCCATTCCCCTTGTCCTGTCATTGCCAGATTATCTAAAAAGTTGCTTCCCTTCCTGCTTATAAGCTCTCTTCAATGAGTGGAAGGTTGCAATAAGGTCTCCACAGAGCTTCTTCTCCAGCAAGCTAAACAAGACCAGCTCCCTCACCTTCCTCCACAAGAGAGGTGCTCCAGCCCTTTGATCATCTTCATGGCCCTCCTCTGGTCTCACTCCAAGCTCTGCATCCTTTTTGTGCTGGGGACTCCAGGCCCAGACACAGTACTCCAGCCACTACCGACTTGTCTCCCTCATTTCAGGTATTTATAAATAGTTATTTTTCTCAGCCTTCTCTTCTCTAGGCTGAACAGTCCCATGTATCTCTGCCTTTCCTCAGACAGGGGATGCTTCAGGCCCCTCATCATCTTTGTGGCCTTACACTGGACTCTTCCCAGGAGATACCTGTCTTTTTGGAACTGACAAGCATAGAAATGGACACAGCATTCTATATGTAGCCTCACCAGGGCAGAGTAGAGGGGGAGAATCACCTCCCTTAACCTGCTTACTATATTCTTTTCAATGCACTCCCCCAGGATACCACGGGCCTTCTTGGCCACAAGGGCACACTGCTGGCTCTTAATCAACCTGTTGTCCACCAGGACAACCAGGTCCTTGACAACAACCCTCTATGACCTTCCAACAAATTCTTTTTCCAACAAGTTGTCCAGCCTTCAAAGACATCTCTCCGATTTAGAGATAAGGATGTAGTGTAGGACCATGTCAAATATCCTGCACAAGTCCAGGTAAATGACATCAGTTGCCCTTCCTCTTTCTGCTGGAGCCGTCATTTGTAGAGGCCACCAGATTGATAAAGCACAATTTGCCCTTGGTGAAGCTGTGCTGTCTCTCTCAGATCACCTCCTCATCTTGTATGTGCCTTAACACAGCTTTCAGGAGGATCGACTCCATGATCTTCCCAGGCACAGGTGCGAGGCTCATCAGCCTGAAGTTCCCTGAGTCTTCCTTTCTTTCATAAAAATGGAAGTGATGTTTCCCTTTTTCCAGTCACCAGGGACTTTGCTTGACAGCCACAAAATTTCAAATATGATGGACAGCAGCTTAGTAACTACATCATCCACTTCCTTCAGGACCCTGGGATGCACATTGTCCAGACCCATGGACTTGTACACATTCAGTCAGGCCCACTGCCTCACATGCTGGCACTGAGCAACAATGAAAAGAGCCTGCTGGCTCCATCCTCCCTGTGCCCTTCCTTCAGATATCTATAGGCATAAGATATCCTCTGAGCCTTCTGTTCTCTAGCATGAAGATGGGTTGTTCCTTCACAGGTGTGGGAGTTAAGTCACTAAATCACAAAGGAACTTTAACAAAACTATCAGCTTCTACAGTGGCTTTGGCAGTTCCACCATGCACACATTAAATAGGAAAAGCAAATCTGGGTGTAGCTGAGAATGTCAAATAGGCAGTTCTCTCTGACAACTTTTGCCTCAAAATGCAGGTTTTGCCTACTACTGTGAAAAACTGTAAAGTTCTGGAATGCCTGGAAGCTTACACTTGATTCAACAAGCCTCATTAGATAAAGAATAGGATTTGCTGTCTGACTGAAAAAACATCTGCAGCCTTAACTGTCCACAAAACATATCACATTTTCAAATATGACACATTAAAGTCACCAGTAATTCAGACAGTATTCTCCTTTCTTTAAACATAAAGCTGAAGGCCCAAATAAAGCCAGTGGGCTCACAACTGCACTAAGGCCCCCAGGGGACATCATCAGGAACAGCAGCCTGCATCAAACAGGACAGAAGAATGCATGAGACAACAGAGGTATACTTATTAGAAGGACGTTCTGAGGCTCTATTTATCTTGTATCTTTTTTTCCTTCTTAGTACTCAGAAGCCCTCCTTATTAAATAATCTGATGGAAGTCTATAACAGAGCTCTCAAAGTTCATCTGAAGTCCAGCCTCTTTTGCTGCGGAAGCTACCAACAGCAGTATGTGTGAAATGAACTATCCAGGGCACAGTGCAGAAAACCATCCTCCTACCAGCTCAAGCTCTAGCTATTTTTTCTGTTTGCTTAACCCCAACTCACAGCCTGGTTAATAGGAACTAATGTCAGATTTGAGAGTGCAAGTATTTTGTCACTGTTATAATAGTCTTCCTGCAGAAGAGGACTCCAAACCTGCAAGCAACAGGCAGGCTGGAAATGTGAGGACAGGAATCTGCTGCAGTGATTGCAAACTTTCTTGGAGAAATCAGTGAGTTTTCATCTGAGACTGCTCAGTGCTTCAGCTGAGACTACATGCCTGCCTCCTGCACAAGAGATAACCCAGCAGTCTGCATTCAGGTTGGATTACCTAAATTACCTCTTTCCATTTGGTAGGAAGAAAAATAATGTGCTTAGAAAGGGCTGCTACTATTCTGCCCTTTGTTTTCCAACAGAAAATAAATAAGGATGCTCCACTCCAGTAGACAGTATTAGCCTGAAGATAGCAAGTTTCTTGCTGGGAAGATTAGACTTAGATCCCACTGATACAGACAAGCCCTTTCATTAGGTATACCAATTTTAAAAGAAAATCAAGGCTTTCAATTCTCTCTGAATTAAAAGCATTAGTGTGCTCAATCTCTCATGTTTAATTAATTATGCTTTAAGAGTGTGCAGTGCTTGAGCATACTACAGATACAGGCAGTGTTAGCTACTTCTGGAAATACTAGATACTGGTATCTCATAAGCTCAGCTTTAAAAAAAAATAAGGTATTTAGAATTATCACTTATTATTAAACTAGTTTCATCTATGCAAATACTGTTTTAACTGATCTCCTTTATGCCAGGAGATTGCACTGTAGAGTCACTAGTGTAATGAATGTCAAATATGTCATCAACTTTTAAGAATGTTGTTAGTCTGAATGTACAAAAATATCTTAAAAACAGAACAGAGTCAATCTGACAGGCAGACATTTAGCTCTTGAAGAAAGTGATCTTGTTATCTTTAGATTTGGTTGGAATAATAAAATAGCTTTCATGTTTTCCTTTCAGATGAGTTTAGCTATGAGAAAATAGAGCATGTGTCTAACTAGACTGTTCATTTTCCTGACTGCAAGTCCAACACTTGCAAAAACAGCAGCAGTCCAATATGTCAGCTTGTGCGCAAGATGAAGGCAATAATAACTAAGACAGAGTATCTCTGAACCTCTTCAAAGGAAGGTCACTGAAGACCTGGGCTTATGGCACTTATTTACAACCTGTATTTAGCATTATTAATTTAACATATGATTAGGATATTTTCCAAGTCATTAAAATGTAAAGATCACTGATGACTGACTCAAAGCAGAAATACTGCATACATGGCTTATGAAATCTACAGACAAAAATGACTGTTTCTCTAGTCTTTTGTTTTAGATGGACACAAATTACAGTATTCTTTCCAGTTTTGCAACAGCAAAAATAATATCAGAGTATTCACTGGTACTGAAAGAACCACTTTATTTATTCTCCTTTTCTTAGTGGCTACCACAGACTGAATGGAAAGGACAGTGGGATTACAGAAATAAATCAGTATCCATATGCAGTGTTACTGGAGAAATAATGGAGGCTTCCTTACATCACCTACTAGAAAAAAGAACTAAGACACAAGAAGACATGAACTGACTATATAATTAATGAGAACTGAAAGCCTTAGCAACAGCTTCTCGATGTTGTCATGTTGTATTGCATAACAGATTTTATTTTCAGGCTTCCTCTTGATTCCTACCATTGTATGAGGAAAAGCTGCATAAAAGGCATTACTTGCAGCCAGGTTTGAGTTCTACCAGATTATTTGCATCAGGATCTTTCTGTGATGGGTGACAGAGATTCAGATACTGTATGTGACTATAAGATGTATCCTGTTCAAGATGTATCCTGCAAACACATTATGGTCCTAGAACATTCAGAGATAAGTTAGAGGGAAATGCATCATCTCTTGTATCAGGTGTTTTATGAAGACATGGAAGCTTCAGAAAACATTACACAGAGGTGGAACACCAGTGTATGGCTTAAAAAGTGAATAACATATATAGCTGGAATAATCTCATAAAAGAGCAGTTTAATCTACCTAAATACTACACCCACAAGAACCATTAACCCAATCAGTTGTCCAGCTATGCCTACTTCTATGTGAGAGCAATTTACAGACTGAAACTTATGGAAGCTAACATAATTTTGAGTAGGATAAAGCTGTGTGGCAAAGGATGGGTTGTGCTTGGCTGCTCCATCACCCAGTTTACACAACACATTTGTCTGAGCTTCTAGAAAAAGAAAAAAGAAAACCTTTTAAAATGCATCAACGATCTCCACAAAGCAAACTCAAGTGTATCTGAAATGCATGGTAGGATTTCTCAGAAGCGAGTGGAGACCAGACCATAAATATCATGTCCAGTTTTTAAAAAGAACAATGTAGTGATGTTCTGTCTTTGGGTATAGGAGTTCAATTTTATTCAGGAAAGCTAATGAAACCCAAGGAGGTGTGGGGGAGGAAAGAGGAAAGGGAAACAGGATCTACAAACATTATGAAGCTTGTTTGTGGATCTCCCCTGCAAACCAGCACCAAAACTCTTGCTTTCAAGATACTATAAGAAAATGAACAAATAAAATTGAAGTACTGTTCCAGTTAGTAGTAAAGAAAATGCATATGCTCAAAAACAGTTATGGAAAATAGCTAGCAGATATCTCTATACCCTGATTTGAAACACCAAGCTTACGGCTGGCTGGCTGTATAAGCAGTCTGAAGAATGATTCTTTTCCCTCAGGGCTGTAGAGAAAGTAGATAATGAAGTCTTGCTCATGAGGGAAATCTAAGGGAATGGAATGGGCCTAAAGAGTGGAAAGGGGCACGGATGGCAGAAACAGGACTATGACTCAAACCTCATTCTTTCCGACTTTCCTTCCTGTAGTCCCGATGGAAAGACTGTTCAGCAGCTATTACTTACCAACTCACTACTTAGCACCTAGGCCACTGTAACTGAGTAGGCACATGCTCTTCATTCTCTCCAAACCCACAGGGTGCTGTAAACCTCATGAGCAATGTGGCTTTCAAGAAACCCTAGCAGGATCATCTATTTATTCCTTGAGGGATGAGAGCTGCAAAACCAACGTAGTCTGACAAGCAATTCTGGCAGCTGGCAACATGTAAATTTCAGACATTTTAAATGTAAAATTTGTTAAAAATATAATTATTATACTTATTATAATTATTATTATATATTATATTTATATAATTATTATTACTTTAGTTTCAACACTAAAATTAATTTGCACAATTTTTTGTCTTTTGCCTGTGTAACATTTCTGTGTGAGTATTAGACAATATCAGGCATCGTAAGCTCAAAAATCACTAGTTTTACTGACACCCAACTGTATGCAATATAGCAGAGAGGTAATTTGGATGCACCCTGAATTCACAAAAGCTCTGAATTTACATTTAGTCCTTCATACACACAAGACTTCATATATACAGATATATTAAAAAAGATACAGCTATAATTAAAAATAAAAGTGAAAACCTCATAAAGTTCTTTCAGTGGTCCTTCTGGTATTCAACTGTGTGTTTCAGACAGTGTATGTTAATCATGGCGGGAATCTTAGATCTTAGATACATTGTGCTTGAGAAGAAAACATAATTGAGATTGTAGCAATTAAAGAGGATAAATAAAAACGACAGATTGCGTTATCACTAAGCCTTGCCAATTGTACTATAAATACAAAGGAAGTGCTGCAGTAGACAAAAGATCTCATAAACAGATGAAGAACTACTTGATGTAACTTAGCAGTCACACTGCAAGAACTGTAGCTTTAGACAGGCAACAGAATTCTCTGTATTGAAAGAATTTTTGTACACTGAACAGATCAGTTTGGGTTATGGACTACAACTATTAGCACTGATGTTATACAACATCAAGTTGAGATCCAAAAGTCTTTTATAAATAGTCATTTTAAATTTAAAAAAAAAAAGAATGAAAGAAAAAGGTATCCTAATTATCTGACAGAAGCAAAAACCATTAGAAGGAAGGCTGGGAAGGGAAGACAATAAAGACAAAATTTGGAAAATGTCGGTTAGCTTCAATATCAGAGCCTCAGTCACCTAAGAGAGTATCATACAGAGAGCATTGATAAAAAAAGTCCTAACACTTCTGTGTGATAGAACACTTAATTCCTCAACCAAAGTAGCAACACCAGAACTTTAAAGATGCACAATAATGGTTTTCAGCTTTCAACAAAGCCAAAAAAGCTCCATGAATACTGTTATACTTCAATAAAGAACTTTAGTTCCAACCATCATATTAATGTGCACATCTCCAGAAGCTGCAGTTGAAAGTACCTTGAAAAGATTACAGCTTTTGATAACATTTTGTAAAACATTAATGTTCTAATTGTTGAGATTCTTGACATGTTGCTTGCAAAACTACTGTTTTTATACACACTTGGGATAGAACTTAAGGAACAGTCAAGTGTTTTCCCCAAGTCTTCTAAACTGCTATCTTAAGGTTTCTTACAACAGCAGTTCAACACATTACCTTTCCCAATGTAAAAAAAGGGAAAAAACAAAACATAACCTTATCCCAAACTCAACCCAAATGACTTCTGCTAACCGTTTGCTTTGGAGAGCTTTAAGAAGGGATCACCGAAAGCTGTACTGCAAAAATTGGAAGATTAAGTAACAAAGAAGGATTTGCAGTGATTACAGGCACTGAACAGATGTCTTTCATAACCATGAAACCAATGACTTTGATACATCATTGGATACTGAGAGATAAACAATTTATTGGAACACTATTTGTAGTTTTTAGTACACCTCAAAGGCAACACCTTTTTGATTGCTCAATAGGTCATCACTTAAATTTAGCAATGGATTTATCAAAGTCTATTTGAACACTTAGAAAACAGTATTTTCCAAAGAACACTTAAAACATCTAACAAAACAATATAATCATTTTTAACACATCACTCATCTCTTACTCAGATACTGACAAGAGCATCTGAGAAGATATACGAAGGACATCAGTCTGCAAAATAAATACAAAGGTCAATTAGGAAGCAAAAAGGTTTTCTCTAAAATAAAACTTACCTTTGAGCCATCCAAACTGATTATCCTGTAGACATTTCTTGTGCTGTCATAGAAGTACGACACAGTAACAGCATGCTTGCTGGTGGGAACCCAGTTCTTCTTAGTGTTTGGGTCAATCTGGAAGACATGAGCTCGGGTGCTGAAGATAGGTTGTTCCCTGAAGGAGAGAAAGTTAAATTCATGAACATGACTGGGACGAAATATTGTTGCATGCAAGTTATCTACCAGTTGTGCCCAGTAGAATACATGTATTTCATTTACTTACAAAAGTTCTTAGGAAAAAAATATCATGTGCTGCTGCATTCAGTAGATAAACTGCATTAATATATATATGTACAAGCAAAATGCAAGCCTTCAAAAGCAAAAATGGCACTTTGGAGTGTGATGGCAACTGTGGAGTCAGATAAAGCTTGACATCTCTCAACAAAGATTCATCCCTGTCCCATCACTCCTCATCCACAACCTTCCATCTGTCCCTTTAAGCTGTCATTAACACATGTAACTTCTCATTTACTGCCTACTGCAGGATGTGTGCAACTTTGAACACCCATCTTCTGAAAAGCCTTTCACTACTTTGATTTTTCAACCTCAGATTATAATCCGAAACTGAACTGACTAATTAAATACAATTACTCTAACACTCTGACCATGCCTAGGAACAATCTAATCCTTGTGAAACACTCACTTTTTGGAGCTTCCCATCTAAATGTTTTCACAGCAGCACTACATACGTACAACATGAATGGTTCAAAGATAACTGCTTAGCAAATTAACTTCTGAAAGTTAAAAATAATAATAATTATTATTATTGTGACTTATTTTCCCTCTTGATCATTATCAAGACAGGTGGCCTGGAAAGAATACTGGGATACAAACCAAGACATTTAGGAATGGGATCAGGAAAGCCAAGCCATAGTTCCAAACTCCTACTGCCTGCTGCATTGCCATCTATGAGCTCAGGCTGCCCAGGGTCCCACACAACCTAGCCTTTAACACTCCAGGGATGGGGCATCCACAGCTTCTCTGGGCAGCCTGTGCCAGTGCCCCACTGCCCTCTGAATAAAGAATTTCTTCCTAACATTTATTTTATGTGTACCCTCTGTTAGCTAAAACCATTTCAGCTTGTCCTACTGCTAAAGGCACGTGTAAAAGGTCTCTCTCCATCTTTCTTACAGGTCTCACTGGAAACAGGTAATCTTTAAGGTTCCTTCTAAACCAAACCATTCTGTGTTTCTAGGTAGTGTTGCATGAAATAAAAAAAAATACTTTAGCGTTACTATGATGGCTGTCAACTTAAACTTAGCTCCATTTTACTGACAAATAGATAGCTGTATTCTTCAGGGAATGCTTCATGAAATAAAATAATAATAATAATAATAATAATAATAATAATAATAATAATAATAATAATAATAATATAAAATAAAATAAAATAAAAATGCACTACAAGCATCTCCATCTGGGTTTAACTTTGTAGACATTTTAATTACTTTTATTTTCCCTGTTTCTAGAATGATAATAAACATACCCTTTGTCCCTGCCCTCATCGCCCTTTCAGTAAGAGGTTAAGCACTTAATACATTTTTCTGCCAAAAATAAAAGCAGAAGAAAAAAAAAAAAAAAAAAAGTCTTGAACTAATCACAGTCAAACAGTTCTAATCTGGCCTCCTTATAAATGTGTATATGTGAACCCTCAGTAACATTTCTGCTGTTTGGCAGAGACAGCACTCAGAACCAGCTGTCTCCAGTAGCAGAACTGTATTCCTCAGCTGGAAGGTACAGCTACTTGAAGCCAGTCTGCTGGAAGATGCAGTGATCTTCTACACTAAGTGTTAGAAGAAACGATCTGAGGCATACAGAACAAACCAAAGACAGTATTGTTTCAGAGAAAGGTGAAGACTTGCAGTCCAGACAGATGAATGTATGTGTTATTCCTCCATACAAACATCAGAGTACACTTAATATCAACTAATGTACTCCTTATATCACCTAGTTGCATAAGGCTGGCTAGAAGTACTCCCGATTATTCCTGATCCCAACCCCTTGTACAAACACAACAATTACGCAGTAATGACTTTCACAGCTCTTTTGTTTCAGTATAATCTTTACATTAATTGCTTTTTTGAATGTCTAGAACAACTTCATCATACTTAAAAATTCATTCTCACTTTCAATATTAGATAAAAGCATCTTCCATTTACCTCCCAGTTAAGCATACCCAAATGTAATGTGATGCATATTACCATAATGCAACCAGTTACTTAACAGTGAGGCAGTTTAAGAGCTCATCAACACAAAAAAGATAAGAATCTAAGAAGCTATCCAGAATTATCTGGAGGAAGACTGATATTAGAAGGAGAAGATGATGGTCCTAACTACATTAACTAAAAATGCAAAAGAGCTGAATCTAAATCACAGCTGTGAGGTTAATAAACACACTTCTGACCAGAGCTGCTATCCAGTTCTATCACAGTACCAGATCTCATGCAACTGAAACATTCAAAAGCTAAGATTTTTCTATGTAGAAGCTAGTTGAAAACTATACAACTAAAGTGGTTAGGAGTGCCAGTAAAAGTTCATTTGATCAACCCTAAAAAAATGATGTTCTTCTGCACTGCCAGCACGAAGACCTTCCATAGCCCAGCAATGTCTCTTGCATGTCACCACCAACTTATCAGCAACGCATCTCAAACAAACCAGAGCACTTTGCAAGGCATGCATGTCCAAGAGTATGCATCGTATTTAGATGCAAAATGTCATTAACAAAACCTACATGTGCTATTTTATAACTTCTGACAAACAAGTTACAAAGCATTTCCATGATCTGACTGAAGCAAGAGGTCTGCTGAGTGACAAGCTGTCTCCATTCTGCGATGACTGAGCAGTAAGTATTGCTACATCCATGGCATAAAAAGCACAAACCAATTAGATAAATCATAATTTTGCCAGATTACTGGAGTAATTAGGAGTTTTGTTCAATAATGATGCTAAACTTCAGATGCCTCTAAAATATGTTTTGACACTTTGATGATGAACATTTATACTGATTACTTCTTCACACAAATGGAAGTTACCTTTTTTCTATGGGATGAAGACTGTTAAAGAATCTGTCACTGATTTGCCAGTAAAGCCCTTCAAAGCTTCTGTACAACTACATCATTTGTACTTTTCTGTGGCAACACGCAGCAGGGATACTTTCATTTTAGATTTGCTAAGACATTCAGACGTGAATGTAAGTTAATATGTAAAACAAATACAGTATTTACAACTTTGACTCACCAATCTTTACTCTGAGACTTTCTGTTCTTCTCTTATCCAAAGAGGACATGATGCCCTACCAGTTTGGAAGTTCAAATTAACTCCGTGGAAGTGGCATTACTTATTTAAGAAAAGAGTTCCCTTTTTCTCTTGTTAAGTGCAAGATACAGCATATACGTATCTCTGTGTGTATATGTCTACATATACACACACGCATACACATATAACTGTAGTTTTGCCAATACAGAGCTGCAAGGCAAGAGAGCAGATTTAAGTAAGAAACAATCCTGTGGAAACTATCAGTTTGTTTCTCTTCCCTCTCTTTCAGCTTTCCCTTAGCATTCTTTCATGACCACAAAGTACTTAGTACTCAGTGTTTACTACTCATTAAATAGTAAGGACCAAGATGAGAACTCACCACTATATAAAGAGTCACTTAATTTCCACAAACATCCTAAGCAAGAAAAGTAACCAGTAGCCTGCCACAGAAACACAGACAGACTATCAGAAAAGTCTGCTCAGGCATGACAGAAACACTAAAGCTAATATGCTGTCGTTAATTAGTTTAGATTGCAACATCACAACGGTCAAACAGACCAAAACTAACTCAATAGTAAATCCTTCTGAATTTACGTGGCAATGAGAGAGCCAAAGAAGTGGGAGAAGCAGCACACAAGTAAGTAGAATCACACCATTTATTTTCCAGCATTGATAAAGAAATCTATTTGTTGATACATGAGCAGCATTAGCCTAGGCTTAGGAGGCAGGCCTGTGTCCTATAGTTGGTTGAATTGTGCCTTCAACCACTTTTTCCATTTTGATATCTTAACATCTGCTTTTTACCTAAAACAAACAAACAAACAAAAACACAAACAAACAAAAAAAACAGGCTAATGAATACAAGTCCCTATGAGTACCTTCTTCTATATCCAAGATTAATTAAAGCTTTCAAAATGAAGTGTAACTTAGTACAGAAGGTTAGAAAGAACTCTCCTCACTAACCCTTGATTGGATTTAAAAAGATTATCATTCTAGCATCAGTCACTGGTGTGCCTGATAATTCCAGATTGTGCCAGCACTAGTGCTAAAGGCCACCATTTCACCATACTGCCATGCTTTTGTTTACCATTACTCCTAATTTATGATCATATTGTTTTAATATCTACATCTTCATAAGACAGGGTTTCTGTTTTCTTAATTACTATAAAATCAGAAAAGCAGGTAAAATTTTCTACTGCAATAGCTGACATCCTACTTGCCAGCCCCTCCAGCATACTAAAAAAAAAAACTAATAATTCTCTTGATGTTGGGCTAAGTTGACATGGCTTTGGTAGAAGAGGTGTTGCAAAGTGTACAAAATGGACAGGAACCAACTTGTGGAGCTGTAGTTAGAAAGCAGGAGAGGGATTACAGAACGCAGAGGCATAGTAGTAGTCAGCCAGTCAGGGTCTGGAGCTACCCAGCCAGGGACAGAAGGATGACAGAGGAGTAGTTGACTCTGGGGAGATGTTGGCTTGCAGAGGAGTAGCATAAGGAACAGGGACAGTAAAAGAAAAGAAGCCACCAGACACTAAATCCTGTTGTGTGCAAGAGGGAGCTGTGCGGCAACTGCATAAGGGGACACGGATACCAGGAACAGGTTAGAAAGGTGCCTGCAGGAAAGATTAAGTGATTTCTGTGTTTACTTAATCATGTGTCTTCATGCTAATTGACAGTAAGCTAAGTAAGTTGAAATGTCTTGAATTAAAATAGTCCAGTGTCCACACCACTCCTGTCCCTGCTCTTGTCTTAGTCATCCACATCACTCTTGTCCCCACCACACAGACACACACATAATAAACCCAAAACATTTTCTGGGATTTCAAAAGTGTTGAAATACAGCAGGAGTTATAAATCCTCAAGCAAATCTATTTTCCCCAACCAGCAGGACAAAAGAGGATGAATAAACAAGTCCAGCATGATGAGGTTCTTCTACTCAGAGCTAAAAGAGCTCTCAAGTATCCAAGTAATAAAAAGTCAGTAAGAATGAACATTTACATTCCTCATCTCAGCCATTTCTGTTATCCTGATATGGATCTTAAAAACTTTAACTATGGTTTTCCAGCGTGCATTATCCATAATTCCTGTTTTGGAAGGTTGTTTTCAAGACAAGTCCAACAATATCTGCCTATAAGTTCTTGTCATCACATCTGCAAGTTGCAAACAGAGTAAGACATCACTCTTCAGATTCCAGTCCCAAGAGGTTCTGAAGGAGATGACAACTTGCATATCCAAAGAGAACAGGACAACATTCCTGTGCTCAGATGTGGAGTACAACCACATGCTGAGTTCTCTGTTCACAGTGAAGCTTGGAGAACAATTTTACTGCCCTCAGATCGCTCAAGCAACACACACAGAAGACCATGAGATATGGCATCCTGCATGCTTAACATACTGTGGCAATCCCAAGGACTGCAGGTTCTCCTGGTAGACATAACACGTTCTTGCAGGTGGTAATTCTGCACTGAGCTCTGAGTACCTGTACCCAAGCTAATTTCCCCTTCTATCAGAAAACATTAATCTTCTGCATGACCTGTTGCACTCTTACTGATTATCCATAGGTTTGGGATTTAAAAAGAAAAAAAGAAAAAAAGACCATACCACCTTTTCAGAATGACAATACATCAAAGTCACAACTCTCCCATACCTTAAAGAATATCCTCCCTGGCTCGTCTGTAGGACAGTCACAAGCTTTTGTTACTCTAAGCAACTTCGTGAGAGATACTAATAAGAAAACACATTTAAGAGTGCAGCAACTGTCAAAATTAGTTTGTTGGCTATGGCATCCAAATATAACCAGTGGTTTCTCATAAGTCAGTGTTGACAAGCTCTAACACAATACAAAGCAATAGCAAAACACAGAATTTAGTACAAATGCAGTTCAAAAAATGCTGTGTGAATATCTGAAGTCTGATAAATACACAGTAGCTTACAGTGACAGCATTGAGTAAGTTTGCATTCTTGTTGTATGGAAAATAGTCTAATACAGAATCTTAATCTGAACAGAAGTAACAACTGCCAGCTTGGAGCAAGAACTAAGATTATAAAGAATTTGAAACATATTTGTGTATTCATGAAATGAGTTAAATCTTAAGATCTTGCCTTTGATATTTTATACATATAAGAAGTGCTTCAATGTCTTAAAGAGAGATTTGAAAGATTATGAAAGAAAAGTTACAATCAAGCAACCAGATGGAAATCTCTTCCACACCACCAGTTGTTCATCTACTTCCACATTTATGTTCTTAAGCCAGCTTTTACTGGCAGTTTCTGGGTTTAAGGCAGGTTTACTCACCATCAGTAACATTTGTTCCCAAAAATCTTATAAAGCTTTCCACATTCAATTGGAAGTTACTATAAAGATACGTATTCTTAACTATGTAACATTCAGTGGCTTACTTTATACAGTATATTTTAGCACTACATAATACAGCACAGAGCTGTGCCTTCAAGCTGTTTTCTAAACTGTTTTGTTCCCATTTAATATTAGATCTCTGACCACTTCTGAGTTACTGTATCATCACAAGTAATAGCAGCAATTTGTCAGGAGTTGAGAAGAGAAAAATGGGCTAGAACATTCCATTAAACCTTTAAGGTTAAGGAAAGAATACTTTTAACTGTGCCAGAAACAACACTGCATTCTGTTAGATTTTCAGGGATCTGAAGTTTTGATCAACTGCAGCGCTTCAGTTTGAAATCCAATATTGTGCAGTACTTAATGGTCATAACCCAAAGGAAGCTAGAAGAAAACAAATTTATTTATGTGTTCAAATTCTCTTTTCAATGAAAGCTGCTTTCTGTAACAGGTGGACAGAAAGGAAAGTCTTGCCAGGAATCCACAAGGCCCGGCTTCAGTGTGTAACAACACACTGTAAGTTACTTCAGCAGTTGTTTACTACTGGAAATGATTCTGTGAAGGGCTTGTATGGGAGTATCTTCCATGAGAAGACTCCAGAGCAGTGGTATTACTCCTAGTGAAAGCAGACGACAAGCACATACTTCATTTTTGCCACGGTGATCCTAACTTATTATGTGGCTAACCATTAATCAGTGTGTGGAAGAAAACAGACCTGGGGGTGTGGTGACTATGAGCCAGCAGTGTGCCCAGGTGGCTCAGGCAGCCAGTGGCATCCTGGCTTGTATCAGAAGTAGTTGCCAGCAGGAGCAAGGAAGCGATCATCCCTCTGTATTCAGCACTGGTGAGGCCGCACCTTGAGTACTGTGTTCAGCTTCAGGCCCCTCACTGAAAGGAAGACATTGAGGCTTTGGAGTGTCCAGAAAAGGGCAACAAAGCTAGTGAGGGGTCTGGAGAACAAGCCTTATGAGGGAACTGCAATTGTTTAGTCTGGAAAAAGCACAGCAGAGACCTCACAGCACTCCACAACCTTTAAAGGTTGTGGCAAGGTGAGGTTCAACCTAGCAACACCTATGCCTTACAAGTACACAATCAGGAGCAGACACTAGCTTTATGTAAAAGAATATACACAGGTATAGGGTAAATTTGACATGAACAAGCAGATGACTTTATCAGCAAAAATAAACAAATTTGTATGTCTCCTTATATTTGTACGTACCAATAAATAAAAGTTCTGTATGACACAGGAGGCAAGTAATCTCGAAAAGCAGGGCAGAAAAGAGTCTGGAAATCAGATCGCATAACATTTTGGCACATCTGCTAATGTGGATGACATCTTTTTGGGCATGCAATCCTTTAAAACAGTCCATTCCGTAAAAAAACAAAGCAAAACAAAACAGAAAAAAAAAAGAAAAAAAAAAAAAAAGAAGAAGAAGAAAAAAAGAAAAACAGTCTATGTGCTAGTCTCAAACTAATGCTCAGGAAGCCCCTGAGATGTTCCAGAGGCAGAAGAGAGAAAAGAAAGGCAGTGGATATTCTACAAGCATGCACCGCAAGACAAATGCAGATAGCAGTAAAATGTATTGTTAACATACAGAATCAGGAGTTAGGACTACTATGCCTGAAAATGAGGGTCTTGCTATTAAACATACAAACCAACCACATGAAACCAACACAATGAACAGAAGAGCTACGAGAAGATTCATTTAAACTCACTTCTGTATCTGTTTCTTGTTTGTAACAGGTTGGTGAAGCTTACCCTAATTAAGAGAACATTCCTTTCAACTAAAAGTTAATAGTCTGTGATTGTTTCCAAGTCCCCCACTTGGGAGCTACAATGACACAGCACGCTGTGCCCACAGGCTCCATCAGGAGCTATCTCCCTACAGCATCACACATCCGCTGTTTGATTCTGTTAGCAAGTTACTTACACAGCCTATCCATCGACAGGTACCTGGCTTTAATAACATGCAGTGCTGCCTGGAGTCCATCCCTCCTCCCAAGGATGGGCAACTGATTTCTAAACTTGTAGATAGTTGTTTTTCCACACCTGTTTTTCTTCTGAAACAGCATATAAGTTGGGTGGCTGCAATCACTGAGCAGAGAACAGGTACAGAGAGGGACATGCTACCAAAAGGTTCTCCCACCATGATCATAATACAGCTTTCACCTGATCTGTCTTAAACTGTACTTGTGTTACTTTGCACTCAGAGTACCTATACCTGCTCACAGATAATAGTTCTTGGCAAAATTTGTAATAGTAAAGAGCATCTTCCACAGCATAGATTTAATATTAACTACATAACAGATTCTCACAAATTTACCAACAATGCCATGGCAGCTGGCAAAGCACAAGATAAAACAGTGCCCAGGCACTCACACTTCCTAGAAAACAAAAAAATAGTCAAAAAGCACAACGAATTTATTGTGGGGACAGTGGTGGTGGATGGAAGGGCACCAAAGAATAGAGTAAGTCTTAAACGGGGACACAAGTGTCCAGGCTTCAAACCTCTCAGACTTACCTTTCTACCTCATTGTAGGTCACTCGTTTGACCTCATTAACTCTTTCTTCATCCCCTCCCCCTCCACTCTTTGAACACACACTTTTCCAACATATTTCAATAGCACTTCTGTTCAAGCAACTCACTGTCTGTGAAACTCTACAAAACAGCAGGAACAAGACTCCCAGAATACATCAATGCTAGCCTACAAACCACTTTGTGCAGCCCACCTAACAAGCAAAGCAAACAGGCCTTCAAAGTCCTGATCACAACAGAATATGCTGAATCACACCTGACACTAAAGCAGCAAACTTCTACATTCTGAAGAAAATATATAAAACTAAGGTTTATATACTAGAGCAAGAAAAAAGCAACAAAATCAGGTTGGGTTTCCAGTATAGCATCAGTGAACATAGAGTTGCTTGATTCTTGATTGGCTAAAGAGTTTAAAAAAGAAGTAAGAAACAAAAAAACAAGATACCTTGATATCTGTAAGATGTATGTTGTGCTGTTAACTTCATTTTTAAAAGGAAGAAAATAAATGAAAAATCAACTTGCTACCATTTCTATAAATTCTGGTATTTTTTAAGATCAAACCTGGGAGAAAAGCCTTTCATCCGGTGCCACCAGCTACTGCATACTGCTGAAGCTCTGCAGGTAGGCAAACATGGTTGTTACCAGAAAAATGCACACCAATAATTTAATAGTGACTACGGAAGCTTTCCTAAATTCAGTATTTTCTAATTTGATATTCAGTGAGATTTTGTGTCCTCCATCAAGTCTCATCATAACCTGCGTCGAACTTCTCATTGCTATATTTCAGGGTACGTAGCAACAGGGATAAAACTGATGTGTTTGTCAACTGAAAGATATGTAGATTTTGGAACCTCAAAAAGGAACAGAAAGACAACAAGGTCACAGAATCATTTCATTAAGTGCTTCCTCTGACGCAATCAGCAATTACATGGCAGACAAAGATAATATTAAAAAACAAATATTTTTAGATGAAATTAAACTTAACTAATGTTTTTCAGATCATCTTTGACTTCAAGAGAAAACAATCAACACTAGCCATAATTTTGATGAAGAGATCTCTCAGCAACTTGTTCACTTATAGGAAAATAAGGGAGTACCTATCCTCCTAGATTAGCATGAGGCAGCTGAAATTTGTCCCTAATAAACTTTTGTAGCCAAACAGGGTTTCCACATTTGCCACCAAGATTTTTAGCAACTCTCCCTGCAATGAATGCTTCTTCCAGTGTTCTTCCACTACCTTCTTTACTGGCTTTTAACTCCTATTTAAATTCATTGTACACCCTCATGCAGAAATACCCACACCTTCTTACCACTACTCACCCCCATCAATCAAGTCCATCTCACCTTCTTTATCGCCAAGGTACTAATGTTTATATGCCTTCTACATATGAAAATGCTTTTTATTCCATTTGGTCTGACATTTGTTATTATTTTTATTTCAAACTTAAAAATCACAAAACTCCTACTTGAACATTAAGAAATCGTCACTTAAAAGTCAATTTAGAGAGGTTTTCCACTTAGTTCTCAGAAAGACACACCTTCAAGCAAATCATTAGAGTGATTTACACTGCAGACACCTCTGCGCTGAAACTACACTCCCATCAGCACCAGCCGAAGTATCTCAGCTTACATGTGCAGAAGGCAGAACAAACCAGGCTGAATAGAACCACAGAATCACCAAGGCTGGAAAAGACCTAAAAAGATCAGCCAGTCCAACCATAGACACGCATGTCATAACTAACACCATCAACCAGTCTTCCAAGAATTCAGAATTCCTTCCGAGATGCTACAGCTACCTACTATGTTTCAAAAAGAATCATTGGCCCACATCACAAGATAAGAATTGGATTAGTTCATTTGTGTCAAGGAACTGAATTAGACTCCTAGAAAGGTAAACAAATTAATTTTATATTCATAGGTAACAAATCAATTTGTATCATCCCACTGAGCACTGCAGGAACTATAAAGACTCTTTAATTCATTCTGAGTAGGCCATTATCATGCCAGCAAGTCCCTCCCTCTGGATAACTTACAGCCTAGTAGACTGCTGAATGTTGGAAGCAGAGGCTCATCTCTGATGAGCCATAACTGCAAGTGACAGATCTCTGTTTCCCTGATTGTTAACACTATACATATGCAAAACAGGTTCTGAGACATATCCCGCCCCTGACAAGGCTCTGCAAGCAAAATCACCCAAAGCATTCATAGTATGGTTCCAAATCCTGCTTCCCCAGCTATTCACCTGTCAGGTCACCCAAAACTCATATGTTAATGTCCAAGTAGGGCTTAACTGAACCATCAGATAAAAGTCCATGTATAAGAAGCTGGCAATCTCTGATCTCTAACAGGTTTTGCATTTAGACAAACAATACTTATTATGCAATTGAACTGCTTAACCTATGTAAACAGAATGTTATGAGTAGGAAGTACTAATACCGTATAAACTGCAAAAAAAATAGTATATAAAAGCAAGTGAAGACGAACAATTCTTTAGGAAGGTAAACATCATATATATGACTTAATTTAGAACAAACTTTTGTAGTTGCAGTTAAATAATTGCTATTTAACCTTTTTCGTCTTCATCTGACACTTGATCATGATCACTAATTCTCCAGACCTCTAGCATAACAGCATACTAGTTTATCAGCTCAGTGGCATCTGAAGCCAGAATTATCTTTTTTTTTTTTTGTTAGTTTTTTTACTTACTAGTCACCATGACTGTCAAATTCTAGTCAAGAAGGTTAAATGCCATTGTGCCATCCTGCTTAGGGATATCTCTTGTTCAAGACAAAAGTAGTTCCACAAAACACCTCTTCCCAAGCGATGCGTATCATTTGCTGATAGGAACCCTACCACTACTTAAGTCTAGATGTTCTGCATGTCTGGGCAGCAGGCTTGCTAAATCACACACATGAAATTCCTTTATGTTTTGTAGAACAATTATTGACATGGAAGAGGCATATACTGGGGTGCTGACAAAGCACTTGGAAAATATTAACTAGAACCTGAAAATAATTTAAATGAGGATAATTTTTTCTTGCCTAATTGTAGATTACCTCTTGCTTATAGTCATATAAAGTCAGAAAAAATACAACTGGTGCAAAAGCACAGGTTTCTCAATATCTAGGTCAACTGGCCGAGCAACTGTTGAGGGCCCCTGTTATTTTACACAATAATTTTGACAGCAATATCACATAGCATACAATTTTTGAATATGCCTATTTCTGTTGGCAACAAAACCACTTTGTACTCTAGGACCACCCTACACAGCATCATAGTCCTCCAACCCAGTGTTGGAGAAAACACATATAATGGTTTCTCCAGTATAATCCAGTATACTCTTTTAGATTTTTGTACAGACAAGCCAGGTCTAGCAGACTGTTGGAAATTAACAAGCACAAGAAGTAGGAATTGTGAGAACACATGTCAAAGATGATTTATTTCACCAACACTTCACTGTAAAGTGTTGACCATATAAATGTCATTCTTCAGTTTTCAAAATTCAAGGAAGATCTCATACATCTTGCTACAAGAATAGCTTCAGAATTAATTATGAATTCAAGACCATAACATACTCTTGACAGAACAAGACATTTAAAAGCATGTTTTTGAAAGTTCTAGAACCTTTGCAGTATTATCTATTAAGGTTTTTACTATGAAAGACACCATGAATGGGAGAAAAATGCCATTGCTCAAAAAGCTGGAAGACAACCTAATGGACAAGTCTCAAAAACACCTTCCAGACTTCAGCTTCAAAACTGAGGAGCAAGCTAGGACATGTACAGCTCTGGCTCTGAATCATTGGAGGTTTTTGGATCACATCATGTCAGGATAAGTAGACATTGCTACAGAGAAGGGTAAGCCTACCCTACCTGCATCAACACTTGGCCTATGCCAACTCATGTACTTGCACAGACACGTAGTAGTAACTCAGTCAAATACTTACCGGCATACTGCTCAGTCAGCTATTTGTGCTATACTACAGACAAGAAAAAGAAGTTCACATCTGTTGTCCTCTCTTCCTGGTGCCAAGCTCAGTGAAAACTGGATGATCAATACATTGACAAAGTACGCAGCCACAAAAAAGGACAAAACATGGTCTGTGGACTGTTTGCTTGTATAGGGAAGAAAAAGAACCTGAGAAGAACTGCATACTTCAAACACTTCCCATTTTATTCGGGTAAAGACATTACTCAAAACCAGTCTTACTGATTGGAGTCACCATGCCTGGAGGTTTTCAAGAAAAGGTTAGATGTGGCACCGAGCAACATGGTGGTGATAGGTTGACAGTTGGACTAGAAGATTGTGGTGGTCTTTTCCAACCTCTGTGATTTTATGCTGTTTCTTAAGATCACTCGTCTGTAACTGATAAAAAAAATCATTGCAGGGATACTGGAAATTCAACATATGCTCATAACTGGCAAACCAGCATTATCTATTGCATACTTCAATACCGTCTGCCTAGACCAAATTTTTTAATGATGACTGGTATTCACCACATATATGCCAACAGAAAAATGTGACAGAATGCACTATTGCCAGAATTATATTTGTAAGGCAGTTCCAGAAAAATCAATACTATATTCAAACACAATTCCATTGCTTTGCAGAATGGAGCAGACAACATTAACATTACCACTGGGACTCTGTGCTGATGCAACAGAGCCCAGCACTGCAAGACCCAGATGGGATAAAAATCACAGCTTCCTCTAGCATCCTTTCACCTCTTACCTGTCTTGAACATATTAATTTTGTTGGATCCTGAACTGCCGAGCCTCAGGAAAAATAAAAACTAAGATGCTCAAAACAGAATCAGGAAAATAAACCTATATACACAGTCGATCTGAAAACTGACATGTAGTGGTGCACTGCCTCCACACCCATAGCACCTTATTTAAGGCCAGACACATTTCAAAAAGCTTTGCAGGTAGAGTAGCATGAAACACCGAAATAAAAGCCATGCTTACAAAATCTTCTACAGATGGCTTTTTCATAAGAAATGCCTTTAAATATACATTTCAGCCTAACACAGTATTTAAAAAAAAAAAAAAACAAAAAAAACACAAAGGAAAATGTACAAAGTTCCCTTACTTTTAAGTAGTACATAATAATTTGTTTCTGTGCTCACTACTATGCTTACTTGTTAGTACAATTATAACCACATAAAGGGCTGTGTCACATACAACAGGCACGCTGGTAGAACACAAGCACACTGAATTTCTGTGTAAGGATATGTCTACAGTAATGACTTTCACGTCTGCTCCCATTCTCACTGGGTACATCTACAGCACACTCACTTCCTTGCCTCTTAAATAAAAGAGCTCCTTGTCTACAAAAGTGAGCAGCCCTTGACACTTCAGGCCTTAACAACTTCAAACTTTAAGATATCTAAAAGAGTGGAAATACTGAGCTTCTAATCTGCACATGACACTTGCACTGTTTAGATGGTCACTGATCTGGAAAACACTGGAAAACCATAGGCTCAACTAAAACTATGTCCCATGCACCTTTACTACTGAAAACCTAGCAACAAGTCAAAGTTGCATTGCTAGGTAATGTCTTCTCCCTGTAGCACACTAACATATCAGCATAGATTTGGAAGGCTGTAATTTGAAGAGTGACCAGCTAAGAGCTTTACATCTAATTACAGTCCTTAGAGACAAGCATGAAAAGTAAGTTTTCCAACAAAATTTCCATAAAAGCACTGACTTCCACTTATATCAATTAGCAAGCACAAATGGTCTAATGCCATTTAGGTGTCATTGCCTCCTCTAATTAGAAGTGACAGCCCGTTACAGTATATTGGTCTGTTAAGATTCTCTCTGGTTTCAAGACCACAAATTTCCACAAGGAGAGGCCGGACATGCAGCTCATGGTCCTGAAAGATGATGGTAGTAATAGCAGGGTGAGACACCAAAAAGACAGACACAAAACATTCATCTGATGTTTGCCTGGAGACACTGTGAATAATCTCAACATGATGAATTAGAAGGATTTACACGTTTCGCAGCAAAACTAGGACTTCACTCAAGAGCTGGTCTGTACTTTCTTTAAAATGTGTGGCAATATTGGAACAGATCGAATGCAGCCATAAGGTATTACAAATCCCCTCACTAATTAGCATGAAGATATCCCCCATGGCAATCAGGACACTTGTTTATGTATTGCCCATCCAGAAAAGCTGTTTAAGTCTTCCCATGCTTATTTTATAGTCATAAAACTGCTGTGACAGAAGATAATTTAGGCAGGACTGAGGTCTCCGTGCATTACTGTCTGACAGAAGGGTTTATTAACCATTTAGTGCTGACAGATATCCATCTGTCCAGGTATTTACACCTTACTAACTTTTCTAAAGGACCATCACTGTATGTGGGTATCTGTATTAAGTAGTGCTGATCTGTTTCCGTTAGACCCTACACAATCCTACAGAAGACAGCATAAATTACTTGCTGCCACTGCTTTCCCACAAGAAGCATCTCATTTTACACCTGAGATAGCAGAATGGCCAGGAACCGCAGTAACACCAAACTACCAACAAGGAGCTGCACCTTCTCACCCTTTTATCTGCAGTATTTCTGTGTCAGAGGAGCACAGCTGAAGGAACTGTTGCTAAGAGGAAGCTTTGGGAGCTTCATTAATCTGTGTGAGAATGAAAAAGGTCAGAGAACTTGAGTGAGGTCAAATCTGATGGTTAACAAAGATTCTGGCTCCTAACAGTTTTATATTGCTTGTTATCCAGCTAAAGAAAGGAAAACAAAAAGTTTAAGGTCGAGAATTTCATTTGGAAACACCTGAAAAAGCAAGAAGTCAACAAGTTGCAAACAAAAGCCAGTTTCCACAGCAATATTTGTCTATTTCATATGCTCAAGCTGTGTAGGTTTTCACATAATTTTAGATTTTAAGGCTCCAAACTGGTTTCGTAAAAGTTATTACAACCTTGAGTACAGAACAATCAGTTCCCCTACAGCTATAGAATGCTCCTATCAGACTGGGACCCTACACACTGAATGCCTTAAAGACACGCATCTGACCGACCTTCTATGCTTCAACAAGGGTGGGAACCATGAATGGACCAACCAATAACTGCCATTTTGCACTGACTGACAAGAACTAAAACGAAATACTTATTTCCAGGCAACAATAACGTTAATAGGTACATCTTAAAATATTCATCTTCCACAATACTCTCTAGCCAGCTTAAGAACTCCAGTATTGTAATTCTGCCATCTCAAACTGACACATACCATAACCATCTCTGGGAAGATAACATACTAAATATAGTCCAAAGTGAAGAGAAGCTGAAGTCTTTATAAAGACACCTTGATTAATGTGACATGACAGCGACAAGAAGATCTAAAGAAACTTTTACCTTGTAATTCCTTGTCATTCAGCATGAGTGAAAAGCTAGTAAAATGAACTTGGATACTCGGCCACAGAACAAAAGACCATAAAGAAAAATTGTTATAGAGAAACTACACATCGATAAGCTAGGAATTAATCGAAGAGACTAAGTTTTACAGAACATCAGATTCTTGATTTTGGTAGAATTCATGTCTGTGAAGCCTCCATACTGCTTCTAGCATGAACTGTATCCACCACGACTTAGCAATGATGGCATCACAGCCCATGAGTATCAACCTCCAAATCCCCTGCCACCAGCTCAAGTAAAGGCAGTGCCAATGACCAGTAAAATAAGGCAGTAATTTGCAGCTTCCAAAATAAAATTTAAATCAGCTGTGTATACATTAGTTTAACATTATTAGTATGTTTACCTGAGATCTGCTTCTTTGGGATTTTTAAAATAACCAAACCTTTGCTCAAAGATGACCAACTGTACAATACTACCTCCTTTTTTAATTATTATTATTGCTCAATACTTTTGTATTGGCAATACAAAAGCAACACATTATGAACCAGCACAGAACATACTGAGTTCTGATTTATGTAAAAGTCAAGGCTTTTTTACTGAAGAACAGTCATCCAGTGGTTGCAATCCAAGAGAAAGGCTCGCACTGACAAATGGCCTGCACTGACAGTGACTACTGCTCAGAACTTCTTATGCAACCAGGAAGGACAAAATAGAAGAGGGAATGAGAGTGGCAGGTAGAGGAACCAGAGCAGACGTGTACTGCCCCTGGAGCTTCATTTACCTTCTCCTGTTAGTGAAGAGGGATACACACACATACATCAGGGATGAAGTACAAGGAACCCGATAAGCTGTTCTCAAGCTTCAAGTTTCTCACTGCAGCTTCAAGTATTTCACTGCAGTACAACTTCAGAGACCAGCAATGTACAGCTAGGTATGCACCACTCAGCTGCTTCATTTGTCAGATGGTACTCAACCAGCCAAGCAGGGTCAGTTATACTGGCAGAACAGGGAATTCTTTATAATAACCCATAAAGTAAGACAGCCATTGCTGATTAGCTAAGCTATTATTTCTACCCAGTTCCATTTTTTTCTTTGCCCAGACCATGGATAAAAGCAAACTCTCCACCATCCAGATACTACAGATCCACCATATGAACTCATGCATGATAGCAACCGAATATACAAAGATTGTTCCGAAAGTAATGCATTCTATTTATTTCCATGGGGACCTCAACAGATAGAAAGAGCACAAGAACTCCATTTGATAGAGAACATTTTCTCTATAAAATGCACTTTTTCAGCACAGTCGCTACCATTAGCCAACCTGCACGGAGCAGCAGATCAAGATGCTCTTCATTTCGTGGTCTGACAGCTGTGCAGAGCTGTCCCCAGCACGATTTGTCTTTCACACCACTACTGCCACTGCTGAAACACACCTCCCACTGCCTCACTCTGCTCACATCCACAGGTTGCTCTTCACAAACTTCCAGCAAGTGTCTGTGAATGTCAGTGGGTGCTACCTTTTCCACATGGGGGAATTTAATGCCACACCTTCACTTCATTCACACTTCCATGTCAGACGCCATTTTGTCAGACCGCCCCTCTACTGCCATCTGGCACAGCAACAACACGGAATGGATTATTAGGGGGACAGTTCAAGCTTTCCTGCCATACCACTGACACGTGCCCTTGATGCCGTGATCCAGCAGAATAAAATTGAAGGCATTACTTTTGAAGCAGTCCTCACATGGATGAACGCATGATTATCAGTCATTTTCCAACCTGCTTCTAACGGGCTTGATTTTAAGACCTTAACAGAGTATCAGAAGACTATTTTTATAACTGCAGTGTTAAGATTCTAGTACACGTTGGTCTCAAAATAGCCCAAAATCCATAGGGAACTGCATTTAGATGCTAATTCAAAACAGCTTTTGAAAGAAGACTCTGAACATCAGCAAATGCCCAGTACATAACTGCAGGTCTAGAGGGTTGGCACAGGCTTAGATGTGCTCCCCCAGACTTGCATGGCAGGGGGGGCCACCAATAACACACGCTCAGATTTCTGGTTATCTCCATCTTGCTAAGAGACTGTCTGCAAAGGAACTCAGTTGCCATACCTCAACGTGCATCGTCTGAAGGCTCTTCAAAACACAAGCCAACAACTTTTGCCATCTTGACCTCAGTGTGCCAGGATATCACCCTGAAGTCATCACAAAAACATCCCTGCATTATTTCTCCAAATATTTTTTTTTGCATAGTTCTTCAGTATTCAGCCTTTTCACCACTCTCTACAGATACCAGTTTGTTCATTGAGAAACTGCAGCACTCATGCACCAGCAGCACTAAGTTTATTAAATGGAGGGGGCTCTCAATCTTTTTATATATATATATATTTTTTTTTCCAAATCAGACATTTGTCTTCAGAAAGCTCTGTTAGAGAAAAAACAATGCAACGATGCTTATTACTCAATGTTTTTCAGCATTTGCAGCAAGCTACACCTAAACAGCATGCCTGCAAATAACACTGATTTTAAATAAATGTTATCTTTTCCCATCATTCGAATTTTAAAAGGTGAAAAATTCTGTGCCTGTCCAGCAGCTTTAAGGATAAAGCCCCCAAATGTTGTACTACCATTCAGCCTTTAGCCAGAAGATATGACCACTTCCCTGAAGATGCAGACAACTGCAAGCTTGGGATTATTCTGTACATATATACATGTATATATATTTAATGGAAAATAAAAGCTGAAGACTAGCAAGACGTTCCTTTCTACACCTTGCACAGTGAGCGTGCCCCGCTGACTCGGAGTGCTGGGGAACAGCTGCCACCGCCACCACAGGCAGGTTCGTACATTGGAGAGTTCCATGTGCCTTTGACAGCTGGAGGAGCGATGCACCTGCAGCTCCACGTTACTGCACTATGCTAATTTACACCCAAATTCCTGAATGACCCAAAACCAAACGACTCGAGTTGCAACTCTTACACACTGAGCTACATACAGCGGTCTCAGAAAACCAGAGTCTTGTTGATGCATTAAAAGCCTGCCTCTACATTGCGGTTATCCAAATCACGTTGTGCTTCTGCTGCTTTGGAACATGGACGAGTTTCCACTCCATCCGGAGGTTACCAGGCAAGCACAGCAGTAAGCGTTATTTCATCATCTCTCCGTACAAAGGCGAGATTGCAAACGTGGAAAGTTTCCACAGGTATCTATGCCACTTTTATGTCTCCTAGACCTGATGCAGCTAGCTTCATTTTGAAGATTTAATTCCTTCCCATCTCCTTAAAATTTCGGGCGTATGTCCCCACGCGTTCGGGGGACGCGCTGTGAAGCGGATCTCTTTAAAGCCTCCTTCACATGTGGGCACCTTACACGCCCGATATCCCCCGAAGGCTCCAGGACAACCAGCCCCGGCCGCGCTGCAGCTCTCTCCCCACACCGAGCCCGAGCCGACCGCTCTCGGGCCCGACCGGGCAGGGCAGGGACCCGGCGGGCAGTCGACACGGATCCGACACTCGGCGCTACGGCGGGCAGAGCCCCGCATCCGTGCTCAGCGCCGATGGCAGCGGCACCCGCTCCCCGCTGCTCCCCGCTGCTCCCGCCCCCACCCCACCCCACCCCGCCCCGCCGCAGCCCGGCGGCCCCGCGAGGTGCTTAGAGGTGCTTACCCCATGGCGGCCGGCGGCGCCGGGCACCGGCGGTACCGCGCGGGCCGCGTCCCCGGGGCGCTCCTCGCCGCGCCGCGCCTCGCCGCGCCGGCAGCTCCGCAGCCCCGTGGCGGCGGTGGGGAAGCTCCGCCGGGCTTCCCGCGCCACTCCGCGCAGGCCCGCGGGTCGCGCCGCCGGCTGGCAGCGGCCGAGCCGAGCCGAGCCGCCCGCACCCTACGGAGCGCCCCCCGCGGGCCGGGCTCGCATGGCCGCCGGCCCCGCCGGGCGTCCGCAGGCAGCGGCTCCGGCCCCCGAGCGGGCGTGTGGCGGCGGCTCGGCGTGCGGACGGATCCCCAACCGCGGGTGGGAGGAGGGAGGGAGGGATGGAGGGAAGGAGAGAGGGAGGCGCTCCCCTTTCTCCGCGCGGGGCTGGCGGCGGCTGCGGCGCTTGTCGCCGGGCGGTGCGCGGCCACCGAGCGCTCGGCGCGGCGCCTCAGAGGCGGAGCGGGACGGGGCGGGCGGTGCGCTCAGGGCTCCGCGCCGCCGCTCCCCCTAGCAGCGCGGCGGGCAGCCGTGCATCTCCCCGAGGCGGCAGAGCGAGCCGCGGCACCGGCATCGGGCATCGGGCTGCAGGCGGCGGGCACCGGGTCGCCGCGATCCGCCCGCCCGCCCCCGGCTGCGGAGACGCGGGGCGCCGCTCCTCCTTCCCGCGGCGGGTCCGCGCCTGGCCGTCACGCCTTCTGCTGCGGACAGCGGGCGGGCATCGCGCCGGGGCGCGGCGGGACGGGCGCTGCCAGCGGGCGGGGGGCGGGACGGGCGGCCGCCGCCCGGCCGAGGGTGCGCTGCGGCGGGGCCGCGGGCTCAGAGCCGGCAGCGGGGTGGGACCGGGTGGAGGAAAGGAGGGACGGAGGGAGCGGGCGGGGGACGCGGGGGGAGCGAGCAGCGCGTCAGGCGGTGCCCGGCTGCTGCGAGCCGCTGCCTGCGGCCGCCCGCATCCCCGCCTCCGCCTCACACCTCTGCCTCCGCCCGCTGTGGCGGTGGGCAGGCCCGGCCGGCAGCCGACCCACCGCCCCGGGGCTGAGACCGGGAACCTGGGCAGGAGCGGGAACGGAACCGGCCGCGGCCCCACAGCGCCCGGCAGCCAACGCCGGTGGCAGCAGCCGATCGCTCTGCCTCCATCCTCCGCCCGCGGAGCTTTAAGTACCGCACGTCACCGCGCTCCCTACGCACCGACGTCACGCTCTGCTCCCGGCGCTGACGTCACCGGGTGCGGGGGATGATGTCAGAGCGGCCCGCGCCGCCGGAAGCGCTTCTATAATAGGCAATGGCGGCGCGGGGGGGCGGCGGGCCGTGTGTGCGGGTCGGCGCCGTGCGGCCGCCTCCGGGCTCCTCCACGGGCTCCTCTCCGTGCTCCTCTCCGGGCCGCCGCCGGCACTCGGCCGCCCCCGCGGCGCCGTCTCCGGGGCAACGCCGCGCCCGCCCACGGTGTGGCGGAGGCGGACCGGGAGCGGGGCGGGGGTACGGCACCCCGCTCCCACTGCCTGCGGGCGGACCGAGCCCGAGCCTGACCCGCGGGGGAAGCGCACGGCCATGCCGGGATCACCCAAGGACGGCTGCTGGCACTGCGTGCCGGCCGAACGGGGACGGAATAAGTCCTTGCTCCTCCACAGACAGGTTGCAGTTTTTCAGGTGTTTCCCTGTCCGAGAAAAGTTGTAGCCACCCCAAGCCTTTTAAACTACCTTGAGTGTGCAGGACGATAGCAGTGAGGTACAGACATCAGCCCCTTTGCAGAAATCAAAGAAGATCCAGGTTTTACCCGTGGATTGGGCATGGCGCTGTGAAATGCAGCAAAAGCACGGTGTGTTTGCACCTGCTCCCCAACAGAGGGGTTGTCTCTACCACAGAGGCTGAGGTCTCCCAGATTGGAATGGAGAAGAGGACCTACCCTACCACCGTACCTCCATGGGTGAATGCAGGCACCTACACAAGTGGTTGTAGTTCATACGTGTGTGTGTTACTAATCCTTGCCTCAGCATCTGACCTATAGAAATTACCAGCCATGGGACGAGTGGAAATGAAGCAAGCAAGTTAAACAGCAAGGGAAACCTCCCAAGAAAAGTAAGCACAAGAAAACCCTGCATGAATCATTTGTACCTGCAGCACTGGGGTGTGAGGCACATCGCATCACAGGCAGAAAACAGCAGCTTCCTCAGTTTAACATTTCTCACAGTAACTCATGACACAAAGTGAGGCCTCAGCACTAGGGCGGCTGCAGAGACTCGGTGGCTCTGTCCTAAGGTCTGTTGTGGGCAGTGCTACACACACAAGGCTGTGATTAATCTGCTTTGTCTTTCTGGATGGTTATTATCATTTTTGGCTTGGGTTTTGTGTGCTTGCTCTGAGGTACCTGGAGTGCAGTGTGTGTTCCGGCTAAAAGTCAAGCTAGATGTACTAACTTCAGGCAGTAAATCACTCGTGGCAGCCTCCATTGTCATCTGGGGAAAGACAAGACCCACACCAGCTCTTTCTGCCACCTTACAGCGGTGATGAGAGTGAAGTAGACTGTGATCAAAATAATTCAGTCTAGACAAATGTAAGCAGTGTGCAGCTTATAAATATATTCCTTGATGTCAAGTAGCGAGGAGTCTAGATTGATTAGCTTCTAAAAGGCCCTCGTGACATTTTACATGCAGTAACAGCGGGTCAAGAGCAAAGGAATGAAGGCTCTAAATCCATAGACGAGTAAGTGTTGCGTCAGTTTTGTTCTTTCAGCTAAAGCTCACACACTAATGAAAATGCTTTAGTATTTCATTATGTCCAAAGTGTTTTGTTTAGATATCACAGAGATGGCTCCATCTGTCTCTGCCTTTCAACTTGTTCACATATTTGGCTTGCATGAAGTATTATGTTTTCCCACTGCATGGGTGCAAAAACAGAATTCACTAAGACTGAAGATAAAAGAAAAAATATAAAAGAAACCAAACTGACACAGAGCCCTGGGGGAAGAATTCTTAGTGCACTTGAGAAGCAGAGGTGTGAGAAGATCCAGGGGCAAAGAAAAGCTGCTATCTCCAGAACAGCTCTATGGGGGATACTAAGAATGTCTTCATTGACTGGTGAAATGCCCTATATATTTCATACTCCTCTGTAAGTCATAACATAGGAGTACAGGGGCAGATAAGATCCTGGGTAGGGTAACATAGATATAGAGACAAGGAAATTATCGCTCCAAGCCAATTTCCTACTTAGTCTTTTTTTTTTTTTTTTCTTTTTTAACCCTTCCTGCCTGCCTTCCTTCCTGTCTTCCTGCCTGCCTGCCTGCCTTCTTGCCTGCCTTCCTGCCTGCCTGTCTTCTTTCCTCCCTACCTCCCTCTCTCCCTCCTTACCTTCCTTTCTTCCTGCCTTCCCACCTGCCATCATCCCTGCCTTCCTTCCTTTCCCTCCCTTCTTCCATTTCTCCATTCCTCCCTTCCTCCCTTCTTTCCCTTCCTTCCCTTCCTTTTTAGTTGCTGTTTAGAGCAGTGTTAGTTTATTGTTACAGTTCAGTGTAACAGCTCCACACAAGTTACTTCCCTTCCTTATTTACTGTTATCATTCCTCCAGGTCTGACGGAGCCATCTCTAAGCCTTAAGCTTCCCCTTAGTTACATCCAATTACAATTTTGATCACTTTCCAGGTTGATTTGGTTGAATTAACATTATTTGTTGCATGGAGAAAGCCTTTGTTTATGCTTGTCAAGCTAACAGAAATCTCCTCTCTGTCTTGCCTATCCATAAATTAATTTAAGAAAACATGTTGACAGCCATCTGCAACTGCACATGCATATATGAAAAAAGCAAGGCAGGAGATTAAATGATACATACTGTGCCATTAACAGAATTGATACAGAAGTGATCACCTCATATTGAAGACTGAGGAAATATAATATGGTGAAATTCAATGGTGATGACTAGATACTCTGCTCTAAGATTTTGCTGTTACTTTGGAGTGCTTTTCTTTGCTTGAAGCACTATGGCAGAGGCAGCCTTGAGCTGCAGGACACTCTGCCTGATGGAAGCCATCAGCAGGTCAGTGGCTGTAACTCTCCATAAGAAATGCCACCATCAAACAAGAGATGGATGGCTTCAGGCAGAGCAAAGCACAGTATGGTGTGGGAGAGAGGCTGCTGTTTGCTGCCATGAAGCAGCAGATTCCTGGCATGTGTATTCATAGGCAGCAGCCAAGCTGCCAGACCTCTTCTGACACCACTGCCCTAACTGACCAACCAGCTGGGGCAACGCTCAAAAACCTGGCAGCAGCATCAGTATCTCTGAGAGCAGTGTTGTGTTGAACCTCATGGTGTGATACCTATAGAAGGAAAAAAGCAGATGGCTGTGCCATCTGAAGCTCAAGCCTGCTGAGTACCAACATGGCCACTGGCATGGCCAAAGTCCTGGAACAGCAGCAGAACAGAGCTGGAAAAGCAAGAATCACCACAATGGGTCTGCATTTTGATTCTGTATTCTTCATACAAAACCATATCTGCATCAATAAACCACATATTGGTTATAAGCCATCGTTCTTTGGAAAAGGCAGACATGCTTGTAACATGGAAATCCCTTTGAAAGATTTGGTGTGCAATCTCTTCTCAGTTCTAGTCAACATGTTCAAGAAAAGGTACTACAGCTGTACCAAAACCAGACAAATGCTAAAGATATTTAGGGAACCTGAGAGCAGTTAATTGAGAATTAGGGGAAAAAAAAAAAAAGAAGAAGAAGAAGAAGAAAAAGAAAGAAGAAGAAGATTGGCTTGTTTGGTCTATCAAACCAAAACATGAAAGAACACAGTCTTGTGCTCTCCAAATATTTTGGGTGTTGTCAATGCAGATAAAGGAACAAAAGTTCTACTCAAGGGCAAAGGAATAAAAGATATAAACTTTCTCTTCATAACTTCTGGCAATCCAAAGGATGCTGATTTTCAAAGAACAGATGGCTTGAAGAATAGCCTTACAAAATAAGTGCAAAAAACAAAAGAAGCAATAACTGGAGAGTGGAGAGAAACCACAGGACTCCATGTGGGAGAGGTGAGGGTGGCTGCAGGGACAGGGATGTCCTCCATTGGATCGCAGCCTGCAGTCACCACCACCTCCATGCATCTGGGCTTGGACATTGCTGCTGCTGCTGACTTACATCAGCTGCTGTTTGGCTTAATAGCCAAAGTTTGTGCATTCCAAAATTCCTAAGTTCATTCCCTTTGAGGAAGAGGGAGCAAGCACCTCACACTGTCCTCTCCTGAGGAACTGCAGTGGTGCTGTATCTCTTCTTTTCTCCTACACTTTCATGCCTCGTCCTTGCCGTGCTTTCTCCTGTCTAATCACAATTCTCTTTCCCCACACACATGCTTCTTTCCATGTGTGGGATCACTTATCCATCATATACCCTTTCAGAATCTGTCTTTAATTTATAAATGAGTTAGAGAAAAGAGGGAAATACTGTAGATGGTGTCTTCTTCCCTGAGCTCAAGGTTTCTGTCTGTATTTCCAGCAGCCCAGAAGAATCTTTGGTGCCATATCAGGTGGGCCTGGAGGGATTCTGGAAGATTCTATATTCACCATTTTTCCTCTTAGAATACATGAAAAAAACCTACCTAAGTACTTGCTTGTACTCAAGGAAATGCAGTACACTGAAACTAGAACTAGATTTGTTTTTGAAAGCAACTGTATGACATAATTCCCTGAGATGCCTTATGGTCCAATATTTCTCAGTCCTGCTGCCAGTGAATGCTGGTTTTCCGGCACCCACTTCCAACATCTAATTGTCTTATCACCATAAATAGATCACACATCTCCTACACAGCTCTGTGGCACTACTCCCCTACGGAAATTTTTTAAAGATATTGAGCTCTGAGTAATGCTTTCATTTCTTAGCAGGGTTATCAGTGGCTGCAGTTCCTTACCATGTTTTTCTGACCACAGAGAAAGCACAGCTTATGCTAGCAGACTGACTCTTTCAGTATGTCATTTCTATTTATTCCACATTTACCCAGATACATTACTGAACTTGCTTCCCAATACTTCCAGGTTTTTGTTTTTTGTTTGTTTGTTTCAATTTCAGCTGGAATTGAATTTAAAACAAAAACAAACATTTTTTTACTTATGAGTTTTGAAGTGGTGCAATAATAGCATTGTAGATCTCAGACCTCTCAAACAATATCCCTTTCCTGACAAGCCGTACTTGCACACACAGTCTTCTTTTCTAGTGCTCTGTGGGTCACATCTGATAAACCACATACTTATAAAAAATATTTTCCAGTCATATTCACATTAACAACAACATGAATTTTCATGAAGTCATAGCAATCACACGGCTCTTTTCCTTTTAGTAGAGAAAAATATCAAAGTCCTGCCAAACCAGACTAACTTCTTTTCTAGTTGAGTTCCTAACAAATTCCAAATTTCATCCAAGTTCTCTATATCTGTTCTTCCTAATACTCCTCTCTTTGCAATAATAGCTTGATATTTTTAAGGTTATTTCACAGGATCTGAAAGCTTGTAGTATATCTTTCTGCCTGAGTATTTCTTCTTAGAGATGAGTTTTTCTGAGACGTTGAGAGTCATATTCGGATAAAATTATATTCCCATAAGGAATCCTTCCATAAAAGACATTGGATACTTTCACTATTTCCAAACAGTTTCCATGCACCTGGACTTGGACAGCTGCTGAGAATGAAGTCTTACACATCCATTATCTTTTCCAAGTGAGAAAGTTTTGCCCCGGCTTCCTTTGAGAAGCGCTAACATCTTCATGCAGTGAATCAGGAAATGGAAAACTATCCATGAACATTCTGAGATGGGTGTTTTTTCCCCCAAGTTTTTCTCCTTTTCTATTCCTCTGCTGGTTGTTTCCAATTTTCACCATACTGAACTTGATTAGTATGACTTTTTGCACACACTTGGGAAATGCATCTACAGATCTCTAGAGAGTGCTGATTCTGTAGCTCACACTTGAAAGAGAGGACAACTTTGAGATCAGGACCAGTTTTATAAAAAGGCAGAACAGCACTTGACATTACAGGAAAAGAGAAGTCCAAGTGGAAACCATGGCTAATGACCAGAGGGTGAAATGGCAAATAACTCAGTGGGGTCCAGTGAATCAAGGATCAAGTCACATTCAGATGAAGACCATAGGCTAGAATCTGATGAGATAGGCTTGGAAAAGTACCAAGCAGGCAAACTGAGTGAAAAAAAACAAACATGGGGAGAATCTATGGTGGAGAAAGAAGGGCTTCAGGCTGGTAAGGTACTGAATGAAGAAGAAATTGGAACGCTCCAGTCAAAAATACAGATGAGTTAAAAGAGAGGGAGAAGTGGGGTGTTACAGAGCAGGCAGAACTGCTCAGATCTGATGACCGAATTAGCATGAGTAGTGTGCTTAGCAGGGCAGGTGTTTCCTCCAGGCACAGTACATTAAGAACCAAGCATGCCATCCCTCTATTGTCAGAACATAGCAGCAAAACCCATGGGCTCAGTCTGTATTTTCATCCCTACCCTGTGCTGACTGTGTAACAACTGACAGCTGTAAACTATACCAGTTGTTCTGAATAGTAATAAAGTAACTTGATTCTGCTGGTGACTCACATGGGTCTGTATAATGCCACAGGATGGGATTTGACTTTTACAGTTCAAATTTTGCATGAACATTTAGAGATTGCACTGGAAGGCTCTTAAGGGTCAGAAATTCTAGACCTGAGGATGCACAGAAATGCCTCATCTTCTTGTGAGTATGCATTATGATTAAGTTATTACACGACTATGAATACAGAATCACAGAGTCATAGAATTATTCAGGTTGGAAAAGACCTCTAGGATCATCTAGTCCAATTATCTATCTACCTCCAACATTGCCCACTAAACCACATCTTCCTAAACACCTCCAGATACAGTGATTCCAGCACTTCCCTGAGCAGTTTGTTCCAATGCCTGACCACTCCTTCTGAGAAGAAATTCTCCAGTGTCCAACCTGAACCACCTGTCTCATCTTGAGGCCGTTCCCTCTTGTCCTATGGCTAATTATCTGGGATAAGAGAGCAACTTCTGCCTTGCTGTATAATTTCTTGCACAGAATTCCAACCTCATTCAATGAATGGGGTAGCTATGCTGTGAAGAGAGATCTGCAAAGAGGGGGAACGTCTGTCTAAGAAGCATAGTCTTCTGCTCTACTTGGAAAATATGCATTTCCTGGAGGAAACAGCCTTTGTCTTCCTGGAAAAAAAGGCTTACACTACAGAGCTATAGACAATTCATAGAAGCAAGTCTTAAGTGAAAAAAAAAAAAAAAAAAAAGAAAAAAAGAAAAAGTGAAGTAATGGGGGAGAATGATTTTCTAGATGTAGTAGCTGAATGCTGTTCAAGGGAACCTCACTCCTCCCCACTGTGCTACATTTGTAATTCTAGTTGAAGGGCTTTTTAAAAGTTGCTATGACTGCTATCCACATCCTGGGAAACTTAAGATTCTGGGAATACTAACAATTGGGATTGTTAGAGTATTTCTGTTTGAACAGTATGTGTTGCTTCACCGTATACACCTAATGTGAATTAAAATTACAAAAGTAACCTCATTTTTGCCATTTCCACAAATAATTGCCTTTACATTTAAGCTCTGTTGGCATCGTTTGGCATAGTTCTTTCTATGTTTATGATTTATGTGAAGGTGCTGAGGTTTTCCTTTCAACAAATCTGTGAAATACAGAATTCAGATTGGGGGATGTTACTGCTCTCCTGTATCTCTGCTCCCATTTTCTTCCATGTTTCATTTATTTTCTGTGCCTTGTCAGTTTACACTCATGATTCTGATCTTCTGAACTGTCTGAGAGAGTTCTAAGATAACAGGTGAAAGAGTTGTTTGTTGTTTGTTTGGTTGGTTGGTTGGTTTTTTTATTCTTGACTTTCCATACAGTAGCATGGTTGATTTTTCACCATCACCTTGAATTTCTCAAGATTAAACATGCTTTATGGTAGTTATGAATCTACAATAACTTCTGTGATTGATTAAAAAAAAAAGAAGTTTGTTTTTCTTTTTTCAGTTGAAAAGGGATATATGAGCTTTTTTAAAAATTGGTCCCTGTAGATATATGTTGTGAACTGACCTTCTCTAGCAGATACACACTCAACCAGTGAAGAAATTAAGATTAAAGAGCTCATGCATCAAAATAGACAGAGGAATCATTTACCACCATGGCCAAAAGTGACTTGACTTGGAGTAAATTAATTTAGTTTACTGCCAATTAAAAATAGACTAGAGAAACAAAGAACAAAAAAAAAAACCCTAAAACATATCCTTCCCCTCCTTTTTCTCAAGATCAGCTTCATTCCCAGTTCTTACCCAGAGGAGCACAAGCAGATAGGAAATGAGGGGCCATGGTCAGCTCCTAACAGTCCATCTCTGTTGCTTGTTCTTCCTCAGACTTCCCCCCTGTCTGATGGGAGCAGCTGTAAGAATGATCTACTGGTAACAGGAAAAATACTGACAGAAAATGTCTGCTGAGACACTGACAGAATACGCCTGCCAGCTCAGGAACTGCTAGCCTGGGAACCTGCCCTGAGAACCAGCCTTGTGAACCTGAAACATCCTTGGAAGGCACAGCTAGCATCTCTGAAGTGCAGCTGGGCACCTGGGAACTTCAGACATCCTGAGATGCCCTCAGTAAGCACTAAACCAAGAAGCTACTTGTTTTCTAGAGATGTAAAACACAGTCAAAAGGTGGAGCAGACTGGGAAAGGAGGAAATAGCAAGAGCTATTGACTCTTTCAGCTAGAAGAACAGAAAAACTGTCTGGGGAAAGAGAAAATTGGTCTGAGAGAATAGAAAACATCATCTGTTAGCTGTCCTATGTGAAAAATAGAAGTTGGCAACAGCTACTGGCTGTTCAAGGTAGTAGTGTCAGGTGACCTCTAATGCCTCTGTGATACAAAAATTACTTGCTTTCTACTCAGGATTGAGCCTCACTCACAGACCTCTCATCACATGAACTTTTTCTGTCAGACCTCTTCACAGACTGAACCTTCACTGCCGTTGCTGGCTGACTTTAAACTCTGCAAGATAAATCATTTTTAACTTTGTTCACCATAAATTGGCTCCACTCCTGGAATGGTTTTGTGCATATACTTGCAGGCTGGGTAAACCTTTTGAATGTGGGCCCAGCTTGAGGCAGCTATAGCCTCTCCTCACAGAGGCTGCCCCAACAACCCTCTCACTGACTACACTAGAAGTGATCATGATGGCCTGAAAATTTAGTGTTCTGGAAGATAAGTGGGCATAAGGCTAAGCCAGGTTTACATCCTGATTTGGCCCAGTTCTGTGGCTAATGGGGCAGGGAGACACATGGACCCCAGGAAAGGGGGAAAAGGGGACAGGGTAGGGAGATGGGCCTAAAAACAAAACAGCGGCAACAATCTGAGGAGGACAGCTAATTTACTAAATATGATATTGGAATGCAAGATAATAGAATACAATATAACACAACTGGAATTGAAGCTAATAAATCAAATACAATGGGAGAGTGAGTGTCCAGTAACTAAAGGCCTTACTCTAATGCTCAAGGTGAGATGGCTAGGGAGCTCACAAACTGCAGAAGTGAGCAGAAAAGGAAATGGGGCATCTGGTGACCTGTGAGCAGTTTTATCTTCCCTCTGAGTGGAAAATGGAAATGAAAAGTCCTCTGGGATATGTAGTTCTTCTCTCCTGAGGCACGTATACCTGGAACTATCAACAACCCACAGAACTGGAGCATTAACTCTTCAACTCCCAGTGCACTACATGATGTTATGATTGATAGGGAATATCAATAACAAAAATCATAAAATCATGACACCTTTATTTATTTGCTTGCCCTCTGTACAAGAATGGTGTCTTGGAAGCAGTCAAAATCTTGAAGTATTTACTTCTATATAATAGGGAAAATAAAGCATGTTCTGAAGGTTGTCTTTTACCAGCTTCAGTAGTTACACTCTAGCTAGATTTTGAGGCGTATGAAATTATTTATGAGTATAAAACAATCTTCATGTCTTTTCAAGAGGAACTGGTGTGATACTTTTTTTATTACTGTGGACCTTATAAAAAGAAAAAAAAAATCAAGTGATGAAAATTACATAATGCAACACGTTTACTTAGGCTATTGGACATATAATGCCCTCAGACTGCAAATAGTTAGATGCATGGACTTTCCAGTATATATGATAACAAGCTATGTGTTTACCTGTGTACTGCATTGAGCTTTTTGTTATTTTTGAGGGTAAGCAATCAATATTTTACTGCCTCAGTTGTTAAAGCAAATACACAGAATGGACAGGTTTTCCCTCTCAATAACAGACAGCAGTTTATGCCATAGGAAGCAGTGGTTTATCAAATTTCTGATATTTCAGTGTCTGTTCATTGCTTCTTCTCTGTCCACTGCTTACCACTGAGAAGAGTCTGTCTTCTTTACTCCCTCCCATAAGCTATTAATGTACAATAACAAGATTCACCCTTTAGCGTTCTTTTTTCTGGCATAAGTAAACAGTTTTAGTACAGAGGACAGTGTCACTATAGAGAAATGAGTGCAGTATACTCTTGAACCTTGTCAACAGTTTCACAGAATCAGCGAGTGGTTGGGGCTGGTACAGACCCCCGGATGTGATTCAGTCCTATCCTGCTCAAGCAGGACCACCTAGAGCAGGTTGTCCAGATCCATATCCAGGCAGCTGGAGATGACTATGGAGAGTCCAACACCTCAGAACAATCTCTGTCAGTCCTCAGTCAGAGGGAGCTGCCAGAAGGACTGCAGTAGTCCTTGTGAGATACAGGGCAAAAGCATTTTGGGGTCTATAAATATTATATGGGGATGTTGTTCAGATACTCACTCTGGGATGTCTTGGTGAAGATCCAAAGATGAGAGAATGGACGAGTCCCAGCTGCATAAGGGAGGAAGCAGTGTGGGCAAGAACACTGGCAATCCTAGGAAACTCCTACAAGCATCATTGAGCTCAGCTTCAGACTCCACACAGGACCACCCAGCATTCAAGCCTTATGTCTGACACCAGTGTCCAAACGTTTCTTGAACTCCAGCAGCTGGAGGTCATGGCAAGCACTGGGTAAGCCTGTTTTAGTGCCTGACAACTCTCTCTGGTGCAGACCCTGTCCCCAGCCCCCATCTGCCCCTCCCCTGTCACAGCTCCATGCCGTTCCCTCAGGCCCTGTCGCTGTCACACAGAGCAGAGCTCGGCGCTGCCCTTCTCCCCTGTGAGGAGCTGCAGCCGCCATCAGGCCTCCCCTCAGCTCCTCTGCTCTGCGCTGAGCACACACAGGGGCCTCAGTTGCTCCTCACACACCTTGCCCTCCAGACCTTTAACTATCTTCATAGATCTCTTTTGGAGGCTCTCTAATATTTTATTTCCTTCTAATATTGAAGCACTGTCATGGTTTTGGCCGGGATAAAGTTAATTTTCTTCACAGTGGCTGATACGTTGCTGTGCTTTATTTTATTTTTTTGAAGAAAACTGCTGATAACACACCAGTGTTTTCAGTTGTTGCAGAGCAGTGCTTACATTGAGTCAAGGACTGTTCAGTTTCTCCCGCTATCCTATCAGCAAAAAACTGCATGTACGCCAATTGCTGGGAGAGGATGCAGCCAGGAGAGCTAACCTGAACTAGCCAAAGGGATATTCTGTGCCATATAGCACACTGTATTTTTTTTCTCATAGTAGTAAGAGCTGGAGAAAAAGAGAAAGGGGAACATTTTGAGTGATGGCATCTTCCTAAGAAATTTTTACCCATATTGAGTCCTGCTTTCCTGGAAGTACCTGAACATCTGCCTGCGTGATAGGAAGTAGCAAATAAATGCCTTGTTTTGTTTTGCTTTCATGCGCAGCTTTTGCTTTACCTGGTAACCTGCTTTTTCTCAAAACATGATTTCTTGCACTTTTTCTCTTCTGTCCGCCATCCTGCCATCCTGCCTGGGTAGTGTGAATGATTAACCTGCAGAACAACACTCAGACTCATGAGAGTCAGGATGCAAAGTAGTTTATTTAAAGTGTATACATAGGTGAATGGCAGCTTGCACCTCCCCAACTGCACAACTAGTAGCTCTGAAGTAATTATATTTATACAACCCAATACACACACTCATAATTCCACAAAGTAAGTAATGCTAACTCGCTCCAGACAATGGGTTGTTCTACATTAACTAATTCCTTAAATATTTTCTTGTTTTTCACTTCTTCTTGGACATGCTCAGTGTATAGTCCCATCTGTTTTGAGTGTGTTTTTCCTTTGTGGTGATTCATCCAGTTTCTTATCCGAAGGTTTCAGATCTGGTGGCTGCCTGTGCTAAGTCAAGGAAATGCAGGAGCTGCATGCTATAGCTTCTGGGATGCTTGTCCACGGGGATTGCTGGGAGCTGCATTGCATTCGGCAGCTCTGAAGGTGCTGCTCTGAAGGTTGGGTGCAAAGGTGCTGAAGGTGCTGGGTCCAAAGTTGCTGAAGGGCCGCGCAGCCCTGAAGACCAGTAGTACAAGCTGTTCTCCCTGCCATGGACCAATCATGGACGTGATGCAGGCGCATGTTGTAGCACTTCTGCAGGGTTCTGGTCTGCCCCCTCTCCCTCTCTGATTGCCTCTGGCCTGTACTGCTGGTAGTCACAGTCTCCTTGCATCGCACACAAGATGTATTCGAAAGGCTGCCTGCAGATTGGGCACACAGCATTGATGGCAGCCCACTGCCAGATACAGCTAAAGCAGAAGAAGTGGAAGCAGGCTGGCATGCGGGCAGCATAGCAGATGGCGTCCAGGCAGATGGGACAACTCTTGTCTGTTGCCTGACTTAGCTCTTCCTGCTGTAGCTGGCCTGCATTGCCCGTTTCCACAGAGTCATCCTGCTGCAGATCCTCCCGGGTGTTCGATGCCATGCCCTGCCAAGAGATACATTCTAAGTGACTTTTCTTGCATTGGGAAGAGAAAAGCAAAGGAAAGCTTATAAAGCAGTGGAAGACAGGAGGGATAGACACCACAGAGGGTGTCCTTGCCATTGTATCCCTGTGAGCCATCCAGCTTATCTGGGCTGTAGACACAAAGTCAAGCTTGCAAGGACACAGATGACTGAAAAATAAACTGAATCAGTGAAACTGAAATGAATGAAATCATCAGATTGTACCAGCAGACATCCTGTTTCAATCTCTGTTGAAAGAGCCACTAGCTAGTTTAGATTAATAGAAGAAAAAAATACTACTGTAGACCAATTAGTAGCCTGTCTACCCCTACTTCAGTCTCCAAAATGGCATTAAGGAGAAGCTATAAAGGAAGCCTGACATCCACAACAGTGATCCTTTCACCCTGCAGTTCCATATCACCTGCAGTATTTTTGTTAAGGGAGTACTGTATATTCCTGTAGGATAGAGAAGCTGAAACAAATAAAATATTTTTAATTTTCCTTTTAATTTCCAGTAGCCATATTCTAATATTTCATAAAATCAATGACTAACATATTAGTGATTTTTTGTAGGCTATGATTTTGCAGGAAGTTTGTACTGACATACAGCAGTGGTATTTAATGGAGTCCTGTATTAGGATCAATGCCTATGAGTTTTAAGATCTCAGAGTTTTCATTTGAAGTTCTCCTCTGCCTTAATAAGATCTAATTTTGAATTCTTTTTTCTTTACAACAGATTGTTCTTTAAATGTTAAATAACATCTAATATTTCTCTCCCCAAAATTATATTGGTTTATCAATATAGTTAAAGCATGATTTGTGACTTTCTGGGGGGCAGTTCTCAATGGCAATTGTAGGTACAAAGATTTTACTTCAGCTGGTCATCATGGCCACCTATTGCAGTACATATACATCCTAAAAATACATTTACTGTTAACCAAATAGTGCTGCCAAAAGTGCTACCAGTAGGTTAAGAAATAAAAATCAGTGAGCTGCATTTTATATATATACTTATATATTTTGATACTACTTTGATGACAATCTTCCAAGCTTTTATAAATGTACTGGAAATTTTAGTTACAGAAGTGCCCCCTCCTGAAACAGACTGTTTTAGACACCATATGAATTGTGATCAAGAACAGAGGACTTCATCTGAGTAATGCACACTTTTCTAGACACCATACTAAAGAATTTGAACTACTTGCTGCCAGGTCTCTTGACTTGAGGTTCCTAATGTTCAACATCTGTGCATTTCTTGCATATTAACTGAGGCAGTGGCTAATTAAAAGCTGACAAAACTTCATAAAAAATTGCCCCTTTGTCAGGCAGATTATGGAATTTGGAACTGGGCAGGGGAATCGTCAGTTTTAAAGCCCAACCAAAACTCTGTAGAGATTTTATACAGTTCAATGATCAGTCAGGAAAGAAAATATCAAGCAAAAAAGAGCTAGAGTTATGTTCTTGTGAGGTACAAGATGGAGCTCTGGAGGAAATAATGCAAATTTGTAAAGAGTGAGTGCTGTACTTTTATGCTTTGTTGAAGAAGCATACCATAGCCATAGTTAAACTTTCCACCAGGTACCACTTACATTTTACCTCTTGTCAGTGTTTTCTACAGTTTTGCTCTTTTGATGGTGCTCCATAAGGTGATAGCCATATTGCAGCATTCTCAGAAAAAAGCACTCAGTTCTTTGGCTGGTAAGATAGTCATAGTAATGTTTTCTGGATACACATCATACAGTCACCTTAATATCAATGTGCAAGTTATTTTCACAGAGACAGCACAGGTCACACCTTATTTCTCATGTCTGCTGAGTAGCCAGTGCAATTAATATGTATTATAAATAGCATTCATTATCATTAGAATTCATATAATAATAAAGGGCACATATAATAGAGTTGTACAAAGAGAAAGTTATTAAAACCAATAGCATACTACCTACCTAAAGGTGTACAGTTAAGGTTTCCATAGCAACCTTAACTCTGCACTTCCTGCCTTTTGTATTTTAAAAGCTCAGCTTTGGTGTTGCTTTAATATAGCATTTTGCACTGAACATTTTAACCAATGGAAGGATTATTTTGAAACCTGACATTTCTAGGACTCCTAATACTAACCCAGTTTGCACAGCAACATTATAAATTATTCAGAAGAAACTGTACTAATACATAACTCACAACAGTGACTGAACTTTGCTTCAGGCTGGTGTAATGAGTATGTGGTAGCCTCTCTACAGGCAAAGTGCTAGCAACTTCTCTTTGGAGCCCCACTTCATTTCCTCCTCAACCCTGAAAAACTAATTGTCCCCAAAATAAAGCAGATTAAAACTGAAGGCAGGAAGGAATATATCTGCAAATGTAAAATGGGAAACATTTGATTATTTGAATTATGGCTCATTAAATAAATTAAACCATGATGGTTTTGAGTAAAGAAACACTTCAGATTCCTGTTGCAGTACACAGAATGGCTTGTTTTGAACCTCTGACTTTCAATTGGTCTTTTGTTAATCAATTCTGGCGAGGGTGTGCATGGACACTCCATTCACACAGATATCTGCCCGTTTCTTTACTGCTTACGCTTCTATAGCTTACTAGTTATTTGTTAGTAATTTGAAAGATTGGCTTGGGTTTGCAAAGTCAGAGATCCAGCTCTTTAGAGGCTGCTCTACTTAAATGCTAAGTAAAAAACACATTTTCAGTTGCTTCTGTGTTAAGGCTGCAGAGGAAAGCCCTGAAGAAAACACATACACACACTATAAAGTTTATGATACTTTTTATACTTTACAAGGATATTCTTGAGTAAAAAAATCTGAAGCAATAGAACATTTTATCTCAAAGTTTTTACAGTACATAAAAATGTACTTTTTTCTGCCAAGTGTATTTAAAATCTGGCAAACTTTGCAACAGCTTTTGTGTACAGAGGCCTATAATAACCAGAACAGTAGTATTTAGTGGTTTAACCTGGCATGCAACTGCAACAAACAGCTGTTCACTCCTTACCTCCACAGTGGAATAGAGGAGAGAACAGAAGAAGGTGGAAGTACAAGAACTTGCAAGGAAAAAAGAGAGAAAAAAAATTAAAGTACAAAGCAAGTGATGTGCTATACAATTGCTCACCAACAGATAGATGATGTCCAAACAGGCCCAACGCTGCAGATCTCCTCCTGACCTATTGGTTTTATAGTTTCACCCGATGGCAGCTGGTACCAAGCATCCCTTTGGCCAGTTAGGTCAGCTCTCCCAGCTCTCCCAGCTCCTTGCGTTTCCCACCCCCACCCCACCCCCCCACCCCCCCACTGGCAGGATGGTAACAGAAGCTGAAATGTCCTTGGCTCTGCACAGCCCTGCTCTGCAATAACTGAAACATCGGTCTGTTATCAACACTGTTCTCAGCCTAAATCCAAAACACAGCATCAGCACGCATCAGCTATAGACACATCAGCACACTCTTTTTATCACTGAGGGCACAAGAGAATGTTTTTCCATAAAATACCATCGTTACATATACCCAAGCGACCAAAATTAGTTTTTAAATGTGGAAAAAATTGAACCAAACAAAATGAACGTTGAGCTGAGAGTCCACAAAGAAGTAAGCTGTCAAAACCAGACATAAAAAATTGAAAGGAAACAGTAAAAATACATAACACAACAGAATGTAGAGTGACCAACAGCAGTTAGCTCTCACAACCTACTCAATATCCTGCAGTGCTAGGAACTGAAGACAGCAGGTAGCAAGTAATATTTTCTTTGCTAGCCCACAGCAGGCCACTCTCAACTTGTTCAAGCCTCAGTGTCCTACCTGAGACATTCAGTACAGTCAGGCCTAACACAGACGCTGTACCCAATGTCTCTACATCAAGCTTAGTCCTTTATGAAAGAAGAAATAAATAAATGTATTTACATCCCTCCATTTGGCTATGTTAATATCTTCATGAAGTTAACCTAATGGTTAAGCACTGTTTCCAGGTCTGTTAACCTGAAATGGTCATTTCACACCCACTGATAAAAAGACCTACTAGGTCACAAAGAAATGTCTACTAGAACTTCATAATATCTTGTGTTCTTAGTAAAAATTTAACCCTGAAGAACCGGCTTATCAGGCAAAGCCATCCAATGCTTTACTGATTTTTTCATGACTTGGGAAACATCAGTATCTCCCCTGGACTACAGTGGACTGGAAAAAAAGCAAATAAACAGTGTGAAAGCACAGTTTTGCAGTATCATCCAGTGTCTTCAATCAAAATTTAGGGCTTATTTTTTAAAATTTGACTTTTTTTTTTTGCACAGCAGAGAAAACAGCAACATGAAGGAAAATCCAGAACATAGAAACTCCCATTTAAAAGAAGTTGTATTTAAAGGAATCCAATTACAAAATTTACAATACCAAATCACTTAAGTCATGTAATTGCTAGCAAATATGGATATTATACTAACTTGTGAACAGCATTAACAACTTAGCACAACAGCCTTGGATTTATTATGTTGGCCCACAGTGTCAGAGGCAGATGGTGGTGGTATGGTGGTAGAGGTTGAACCCTCTTACCAATATCCTGTTAAATTTTGCTCTTGTGTGACAGATGGCAGCAGAGGGGCAGTCTCATATGGAAGTGCACATGGAGCAAAAGTGTGTCACTGAATCCCTCCATCTGAAAAAGGACACCCCTTGACATCCACTGACACTTGCTGAGTACTTATGGAGCCCAAACAGTGGATGTGAGCACAGTGAGGGAGTGAGGCAGTGGCTGGTGTGTTTCAACAGTGCAGACAGTGTGTCACCTCCACAGGTGCAGATTTTTACAAGAGCAGCATGATGGCTCTTGTTCATTGCTGGCAAAATTGTGTAGCTCATGGTGGTGACTCTGCTGAAAAGCAGTGTTTTGTAGCTGAGGTTTTCCTCTATTAAACAGCATTATTGTGCTCTTTGTATCTGTTGGAGTTTCCATGGAAATGAATAAGAAGCATTACTTTTGGAGCGACAGGTGTATGTTTGCTTGCATGGTTACTATATATTTTGCCATGAATTTCAATGGTAAACTTACTGCTTTTCATGTATAGCTCACTGCAGACTGTGCTATGTATACAAGTACATAAAACCTTATCATAATAAAGAAATATATCACCTTATTTCTCAAATAAGAAGCAACAGAGAAAGGCATAAAACAAGAATTATTAAACCTGGTTCAACACTGAGCATCAGAACTAGGCTGTCGCACAGTGAGAAAAATATAATGCATTTGTCTCATTAAAAACAAATAACAATTAAAAAGAAAAAAGCAACACATTCATTTCACCTTCAGTATTTATTTGATAAACCTTTGGATTGTGTTTTTAATGCAGTAGATACTTACATGGACACCTGCCAACCTACAGCAACAGATTTGTGCATACCTGATCTAAGTTCTTTGCAGTATTATTAATAGCTTGTATTGTTTTTCTGAGGAAAGCTGCTTTCTGCCTCATACATAAAATTTACTTCAGACCTAAGTCTCTGGTTTGGCATCAGTCCCAGAATATCCTGGTTGTTAAACAAACTGCAAAGTATATCATATGGATATCATGATGAAAAAACCGCAGTCTTCACTGTGGATTCTGCATTATATTAATCCCTTTGTAGCTCCATCTATTGCACTGTAGTTACATTTCTTATTTTAATTGACTTACCATGTTAGGTCTCAGCACAAAATATGAAAATGGCATATTTATAATGAAATGCAAGTTTCATTATTTTAGACGCGGTCCTAGCACTAGCAACATAAAAAGTGATATGTTATGGATGGTTTTGACACTGAAAAATGCTTCAAGGAAGTTGACTTGTTTCCCAGTAAGAAGACTATATGGCTGCTTTCTGTTGTAAAGCATATTCTAAACATGCAGCTGGCTGCGTTCCCATACATCTTGCCCTTTGTTAACAGAGTGAGAAAACAGGCCATAGGCTTTTTAGGAATCTTAAGGTTTCCATAGAAGAATAACTTTTTCCTATCTTTGGTTTTGTTTGTTTATTTTATTTCATTTTATTCCGTTTTTTCTTCCCTTATTTGAGCTGCTGAATTGTGAATTGCCTTTCAGAACTACTTACCTTCAAATAGTACCTATATTTGGAACATTTCAACTCTAAAGAAGTTTAAGAAAACCACAAACAAAAACAAACTGGAACTTTTAATGTTGTTTAATGATTTCCTTTCCATGACAGGGATTTTAACTGCTGTGCTGGAGCAGTAACAAAAATTGCTGTGTCCAGAATTAGCTTCTGAAAGTAATTTTCTTCTCTATCCAGCATAAATAAATATTGTTTAGATTTTAGAGGCAAAATTCAGCCACCTGCTTCTATTAAGGACCATAAACTTCTTTCATTGTTCAATTTCTTTGCTGCTGTTCCAATAAATTTGCTTAACAAACTGTTGTAATAATTGTACAGTGTTTATTCGAAAACAGTATAATCTTTGGAGGCAAGAAGTACATGATGAGTCCTAATCCTATCTTATTCTGGAGTTCAGGTGAAATCTATAGTGCTAGGTTTCAAACTCCCTGTTGCACAGCCCTTAGCATCTCTTGACAAGCAATCTGATTCTTCGCAAGAAAACTAAAACCAGAAGTAAGGTTTGAAGCTCTTTTCTTATACAAGGGGATCTATGCTATCTGTTAATGCTCCAAGATTGCAATCAGGGTCAGGATGACAGAATGCACACAATGAAAATAGCGGGATAGCTCTCAGCATGTCAAAGCACAGAGACTTGTCTCATAAGGCTGTTGCTGATTTGTGAAACATTAGGTTATTTCAAGTCCTCCACTGAAAAGTATAGCTATTTTGAAAAACAGATATGACATGGAAAGATCCCAAAGAGTGAACAGCGAACAAAACAAAACAAAACAAAACAAAGGTAAAGCATCTGTTATACTATTTCTTCTCAGCTGTATCTCTCCTCAGAGGTGCAGGCATTTCAGCTCATTCTTGCCCTGTATTCATAGTTGTCTTAGTACATCCAAATCCTGACTCCTATATATATAACAGAACTTATTTTTACTTTATTTTCTATTAAAAAAAAAAATAGTAACAAAAACATAAGACTAGTGCAATGTTTGGCCTTGTTTTTGTGAGAATGCACCGAGCTGTTCCAGTGGCAGTGGATAAGATTCTTCATTAAGTTCTGAAGGTGTTTGTGATGTTTTGGATGAAATATTACTCTTCCAGTGCATCATCCTTGACAATAATTTTTCTCAAATGCATACTGCTAAAAAGCAATGACATGAATAAGGTGTGACTGTGAGGAGATATTTCTCTCTAGTAAGAGAGAGGTTATGAAAAGTCTTGTAAGAAGCTATGACCAGAGTTTCCTTTGAGTTGAATGTTGAGTTGAATGAATTGGAAATCTGCAAATCACATTTGGCCTCATTGCAGCCTTTCAATACCTGAAGGGAACTTACTCCCAGGAGGGGAGTAAACTCTTCGAAAGGGCTGACAATAGCAGGACATGGGGAAATGGTTTTAAGTTGAAGGAGGGAAGATTTAGGTTGGATGTTAGGGGGAAGTTCTTCACTAGGAGAGTGGTTAGGTCCTGGAACAGGCTGCCCAGGGAGGTTGTGGATGCCCTGTCCTTGGAGGTGTTCAAGACCAGGTTGGACGGGGCCCTGGGCAACCTGATCTAGTAAATGTGTATGTCTGGTGGCCCTGCCAGGCAGGGGGGTTGGAACTACATGATCCTTGAGGTCCCTTCCAACCCGGGTAATTCTGTGACTCTGTGATTTGCTACCATGTAACTAGCTTTTATAACGGAATCCATTTGAGCACTTTTCAGTTCCGCTGTTTTGTCTTCACGAAGCATTCCTCGAAACACATCCAATTCGTCAGCATCTCTGCCTTTTCGAACTGCAATCATTGCTAACGGGCAGGGTTAAGCACAGAGCCGTACTGTGTTGGCCCGCCATGATGACGAGGCAGCACGAGCTGTTCTGTGCTGCGGAGCGGACGTGCGTGGCCTACAGCAACAGCTGGGGGCACAGAACGCGCACTGTGACGATGCCGTTCGCTCCGTTTCTATACAGGCGGGCAAACAAGCTGCCGCCGCTCCCGGACAGACACACCCCGTCCGCCTCCGCTACCGGCCGCCCGTCCTGGCGGCGGCGCATGCGCCTGGCGGGGAGGCCCGGCGGAAAGGGCCCTTCCTGCCTCCCGGTGTGGATCCGGGTGAGGCCTGCGCCCGGCCAGCGGGGCTGCCCGCCTGCTTCCGGCTGTGCCGCACTGTGCCGGGCGGTGAAGCGCGGTGTAGGTGGGTGCTGCGGTACGGCGGGCTCTGCCCGAGCCTGGTGTCAGTGTGTCGGCAGGGTTCGTGTCGTGTGGGCCGGGTGGCGCGGCGCTGAAGCGGGGCGGGCGGTGAGGGAGCTTCGCGGCCGGGCCTTCGGGTTTGCGCTGTGAGGAGCAGGGTTAGCAGTGCCTTGTTTACCTCCCGCAGAAGCCTCCTGTCTGAAGGAAGAGCCCCTCTGAGGGAGTGAGCCTCAGCTGCAGTGCTGCTGGAGCGCCTCGCCATCTCAGTCAAGGTACAGTCCGGACAGCCGCGTAAGTGCAACCGCAGCTCCTGAGAGGCAGCGGTGGTACTGTGTCGTATCGGGATTCGAGTTAGGGAAGTTGATTCGCGGCTTGCCCCGTTCCCTTCTCTGTCTCTGTCGCTCCCCCCTCCCCTATCCTTCCCTCTCTTTCGTTCCCCGCTCCCCTCTCCCTCTCTCGTTTCATAGCTTCATAGTTTTGTGCGGGTTGGAAGGGACCTTAGAGATCATCGAGTCCAGCCCCCGGGATTCGAGCCTCTGTGTAGCAGAGCGGCACTTCTACCACTTGCGCCACAGGGGGGATTCGAACTCCGGGCCCCAGCGTTGCAAGGCGGCGTCTTTAACCACTGCGCCACCGGGGCACACCCGCTCCCTTCTCCATCCCTCCTTCTTGTTGCCCCCTCCCCTCTCCCTCTTGTTCCCCACTAAATTCCCACTCTCTACTTCTCTCTTTCTGTCATATCCCCTTTCCCCATCTCAGTCTCCCCCTCCCCCCTCTCTCTGTGGTTCCCCCTGCCCCCTTCTGTTGTTTCTGCCTCTGATATTTGGAGTGTTAAGGTTTGAAAACCTGTTGCTGTAACAGCTAAATCCTTCATTCTGATGTGCAGTTCTGCTATGTTGCTGATGAAATATATCCATCACCACCTTCTGTACAGTGCACTTAATGCCCTAGGGGCGCCTGTGTTGATCAGAGAGAGGTGAGGGGTGCTAACTTAGGTAGCTACTATCTCTGTAAATGGGAGTGTTTTGCAATTAATGCCCTAGGGGCGCCTGTGTTGATCAGAGAGAGGTGAGGGGTGCTAACTTAGGTAGCTACTATCTCTGTAAATGGGAGTGTTTAAGGGACTTGCTTCTGTGAAGATTAAGCCCCTCCGATAACAAATTACACATTTCTCACTGTAATCCTTACTGAGTCTGCCTACTCTCTTAGGGAAGTTTGATGTGTGTTTGTTTGAACTGTTCCATGGGTTTGAGGCTGTGCTCAAGTCTCATTCGGACTACATAGAAATCACAGAATCACAGAATGACCCGGGTTGGAAGGGACCTCAAGGATCATGTAGTTCCAACCCCCCTGCCTAGCAGGGCCACCAAACATACACCTTTACTAGATCAGGTTGCCCAGAGCCAAATGTCAGGTAACTAGGAGAAGTTGGGAGAGGTAGAGAAGGACAAGTGGGCTTTTGTTGCGGTATGTGTGCAGATAAACTCCTTGCAATTCTTTTGCATAGGTTCTGTGCTAATGCTGCTTGCACCATTTGCCAGAGCTCTCTGAGGAGGCCAGAACACAAAGGCATTTTGGTGGTAGGTGAAAGATGTGATCAAGACTGGTAAATGTGACACCTTAGTACAGTACAGCTAGAAATAACTGATTTTATTTCATAGTGTGACAGAATAGCTACTAATGTAAATGTTAATACAGTTATATGTATGTGATTAGTTTGATAATTAAGAAAACTTAGAAGTGGTATTTTATTCCAAACTTGAACTGCTGTGTAACACTTCTTCCAGTTGCTCTACTATGGCATTGGCTTGATAAAAGATTTTGATATGATAATTAGGGAAACACTGCAATTACTCTTCTGATTTCTGAATGTTTAAATGTTTAACAAACTTCTCCCTCTTATGTTTGAATCCCTGTGTTGTAATAACTAAGTCAATATTTTTATGCAAAGTGTTAAGATTTATCATGAGCAACTGTGTTGGTTTGTGAGACACCCTGATTGTTTGCAAGGTTCTTATATATGCTCTAAGCAATTAAAAACAAACAAAAAACAACCAATAATTGAAAAAAAATCAAAATTATACCAGGTTTTCAATGTAGCTGAGAGAAGTATAGAGTATTCATAACTGGTATTTTAAAATCTTTAATGTAGTTTTCACTTGTAAATTCTGGATTTCTGTTTCATTCATGTAAATTGAACTTACAGTGCAATGCAGAGGATTTGCAAATCATCAGCAGTTTAACATGTAGTACAAATATTTCCTTTCAGTAGTTCTGCTAACACGTAACCTGTACAGTTGTAGAAGATCAAATAGCAGTCAGTTGTGCCAGAATCAATTCTAAATTCAAAAGAAAAATTTAGCTTTGCTATCATGGAATCCATGTATAAACGTATGTATAGAACAATGCCACGCATATATTTTTTTAAGTATTAGTAGATTGCTTTCCAATTGCTGTTATCATTTGGCAGGTTTTTTGAATATCATGGGAAAAAACTGATTTTGCTAATGGTTGGTGATCAGCACCATCTTCATGTTCTTATGGTGGAGTATATTATAAGCATTGTTTATGAATAATTGGATTATAAAACACTTTCCATTCAAATACATTATTTTTTCTTGAGATGAAAAATCGTAAAATTTATTTCATGGATTTTTTTCTAAAATTCAATGTAATGTGGAGGGGAGCAAATAAAAATATAATTGTAAAAATAAATAACTAAACAGTAATTGTGAAACTTGGGAAATAGAATAATTTTATTTTCCATCTTCTTCTGAAGGGAGATGCAGCTAGCCTGCAATCACATTTTTTTTAAGCTATACATAGAAAAATATTTTAAATCATGCAAATTTTTAAAGCCAGAAGTTTAAAAAGTCACTATTATTTATTTGTTGCCTGTTTTCATTTGTTTATTTGCTTTTATTGAAGGTGAAAGGATACATGTTCACCTCAAGCAAAAAAGAGCATGTTCCCAAACTCCTCCAACTTGGGCCGTCCACCCTTTCCTCCTAAATATCAACATCGGAATAATTTCCTCAATAAGGTTCCTTTAAATATACAACCTATTGTCTCTCACCAGCAAATTATTAATGCTCGGATTAACTTTCAGAATGCAATGTAAGTACAGTAGAATTTGCTACTGGAGATTGAATTGATGAGTATGGTTCACTGTTTTTTAAGACGAAATATTTCTGTTTGGGGGGATATTTTGTAGTGTCTTTAACATTAAACTTCATTAGACAGTTACGGACTGTAGTCTTTCCAGGGCTTCGTTGAGTGGGAACCTTGTGACTACTCTGGCTGGTATGCCGCAGCCATTGGTTTATGGGAATGGCAGTCCAGTGAATACACCTTCTCCTTCCCCAACGTTCCGAGGAAAAAAGTAAGTTGGCTGGGCAAGTGGGTGGGTAGGCAGTTAATTCTGGTCGTATTGAACACTTGACAAAGTTTGTCCAATATGAATTTTTTTGTTGTGCAAATTCCATTAGAAGATTTGTGAATAGTGAACAAAACTAATGAAATGGGACATGTCATGGATCTTTAAAACATTCTTGTATATGCTGTTGAGAATTTTAGTCCTTGTAAGTGGCTTGGTACATGTAGTTTTCTATCCAGCAGTTGTGGCTTTATGGAGCTGTGACTTGTGCTTTTTCTTTTAATGCCTTAATAGCTCATATTCTTTGTATGCTTGGCTATGGGAGGAGTTGTGTCAGTGAGTGTTCTCTTCTGTACATTTGCAAGTTAAAACTGCACAGTGTTTGTGGGAATAGTAAATGTTTCTGCTGTTTTTCTTAATTATACAGTGATTAATTTTTTTTACATATGCCTGAATGTAGCGCTTCATATTTAAGTTTTGTGGGTTTTTTAGGAGGAAACAATTTGTATGGAAACAATTTGTCTACTTCCCAAAAAACAAATATAGGTAATTTTGTTTCTTCAGCTTCAACAAGAAAAGGAATTTCAGATGCAAGCATGGTTTTCTCTTGGCATTTTAGATTACTTATCTTTCTTAGGAGCTCTGAAATAGTAGTTGATTCATATTCACACACTTTTTAGTAATTTTGTGAGTCATCTTATACAGAGCAAACTTTGTAATCTTTCTTCATATTTATTTCTTATATGCAGTTTCTCAACCAGGTTTTTAATGGAAAGGAATTATGAATGCACACATGGTGTTTAACTGTAATTGAGCATATAGGCATTGCATGAACTAAAGTTGTTCCTGGTTTCATGCTGCTGCATGCATGCTTTTTTCCTCTTGAAAAGCTGTGCTGTATTAAAAGATTTGCAGTCAAGTAGTTAATCCTTAGATCTTGAGTTGACTCTTCTTAAGCTATTTCTGTTGAAACTCAGTCTCATGTCTAACTTTACCCCTTGAGTTCCCTTAAAACTGAGGATAGAGAATGTTACCAGAACTTTTCTCACACCTGAAAATTGAAGTGGTATTTTGAGGTCTCTTCAGTAGAATTTTGTATTCCATTGATAATACTATCTGTCCTGGTCCCTAGACTGCAATGCTGCCAGCTTTTCTGACAACAAGAAATAATTCCAGGTTCATTAATTCATAGTTCATTGACACATATCAGCACACTTGATTTCACATTGGCTTTTACTTTAATATATGAACACTGTTGTGCTAGTTAGCTTATATGCATTACTGGGTAGATAAAGTTTGAATGTCCTTGTGTTTACTTTACTGTGGGTAGATTGCAGCATTCAAATCTCAATCAACTTTCAGTACAGTTTACTTAATTTATAAAAATTCAGGAGCAAATGGACTTCCTGTTAAGATCACCGTGGCTCTTGAAGATAGATCAATTCCAGTGACAGATAAATTATGGGGGAAATTTATGAGTTTGTGTTTCAAAATGAAACATTAGGTTTATGACCTGTATGGCTAACCAGCAGTCCTTTTTTTTTTTTTTTTTTTATCCTGAATGTCAAATTTTACTGTCTGTGTAATCTTAAGCCTGCACTGACATATGCTCCATTTTAGTTGGCTGTTTTGTTGCGTTTTTTCCTCTTCTTCCCACTACTGGTTTTATTAATCTCTAAGTTTTCAGGATGCACAACATTTCCTCATTGCACTTCTGTTCTGCAGACTGAGTGCTAATTTATTCTAAATGTTTCTTACAAAAAATTAAAAGTATATGGTCACAAAAATAGTATGACCTGCATTCATCTTTCCTAGCTGTCCTGCCTAACTAAGCTTGACATTTATTTTCAACTGGTTTATATAAGTATTTTAGCTAAGTGGTAGTGTTATTTCCCTTAAATGGAAGCTGCACTTCTGCAGTTCTGTGTTCTGTCTTCTTTCGCGTTAGTTTCATCTGATATTTAGGATGGACATGCTGTCTGCTCTGTAAAAGACTTCACTGCAGTGAAACAGTCGTGTTTGTTCTTTGCTGTAGCTACTCCTCTTTAATCATAGTTTGAAGCTTGCAAAAAAGCTTGCAAATTCATTATTTTTTTTTCCTTCTTTTTTTTTAGGAGACTAAGTGAACAGAGTGTTCCATTTGGTGTCAAAAGGCAGCGATATCGTTCACCTCACCGTGAAACACATGCAGTTAACCAAGCAGTGCCTTCACCAGAACAAAGTGCACGTTTGTTTTCAGGGTGTAATGCACGTTATGTGCCAGATTTAGGTATACATGTTCCTCGGTTGCAAGATATTTTGTTTCCACCTGTCACAGAAACAACACTTCCTGTGGCCAAAGATAAGGTACTGTCTTTCTGTGACCATGTTTGACATTTGCCTTCTGCATGTGCAGGTTACAAGGTTGCTGATGTAGGCAAAAAAAAATTTCAGAAGGATTCTTTAAGATTGTCACAGTGTCTACTGCTGAGCTGTCCTTAGAAGGAGTATCAAAAACTGTAGCTGCCACTGCAGTCCTTGGCATTTAGAACGTTTTTCAGGAATCCACATGTTGTTTTCTTAGGCTGTTTGCTCTTAACGTTGATTGAGGAAATCTAAACGTCAGCTGTAGTAGCAGAAGTTGGAGGTAGAGTCCATTAGTCACAGGATATGGGAGCAGGGAGAATTCTGATAAAATCATCTAGTAACATCAGAGAAGTTCATTTCTTCTTTTTTAATTAAAAGAAAAAAAAACCATAAAACAATTATATTTAGTCAGTGTAAATGTTTTATCTGCACCAGCATGACAAAAGATTTATTTTAAAATTTATGTCTGTTTATTATAGCATGTAATAGTGATGTCATTGTAGAGGATCAGTTAGTTTCTGTTTTCACTAGAGATCTGATAACTTCTTTAATAGTTTGCATTGGGCAAAATAATGATGCCAACATAAGTCAGCTTTAATACTTCCTTTTGTCCTAGTTACTTATAGACAAACAGTTGATATTTAAGTCAGCAGAAGATATTCTTTGTCTTTTACTGCTTTTCCTTGAGAGGCTGAAGGTACTGATTGAACAATTAAAATACATAAATAAAAATAACAGCAGTTTCGTCAGGACAGGTGTTCAGGATGAATTTAAGTGAACTGAGGTGATGGAACAGATGATGTAAAACAGTACTGACTTGTATTTTTTAAACGCGGTTTTCTGTTTTTCTTATAATTGCAAGAAGAAAGAATGTTCACTCCCTTTATCTTTACTTTCTGAATGTGTGTCAAGTTAAGTCAGCAGGTTTTGAAGTTGTTTGAAGCGTGCCAACAGCAGACGTGTGATCTGAATAGAAAAGAGCTCTGCAGATCAGAACTCCAGAGGGAAATTCAGCGAATTTTTCCATGTATGTTTTGAATTTGATTACTTAATATTTGTTTGAACGTTGCTGAGGTTCAGAATTCTTCTTTACTCTTGAGCTATGATGTATCACATCAGGTTTTATTCTATGGTTCTTTTTTTTTTTTTACAGGTAGCAGGCTCTTTTTGGTTGGGTCCTCTCTGAATGGATTTGGCACTCGTACGAGTGATGGGGATTTATGCCTGGTGGTTACAGAAGAACCAGTAAGTAATTAAATACATATATGTATAACTAAAGTCTTTTTCTTAGGTGTGCTCTCTAATAATTTAAACACCTTTTATTCAATAACATTTAAAAAGTGTATGTGCTTTTATGAGGCTGGCTTCTAAAATGAAAGAAAAATGTCAGTTCTGTTTTGATTTGACAGCATCTTTTTGAACTGATTATAGCTATGATTCTTGGGTATCTTAACATTGTACATACTAAGTTTACTTATAAACTCTTTAACCCGACAAAGTGTTCTGAAAATGAGCCTTGTCTTCATTTCATAAGTGGACAGAGCACAGCAAAACAGAAGTAGGCTGCCTAAGATTATTAAAGAGGTTGTCTTTCATTTTAGATGCAGAAACTACTTTAAGAAGTGCAACTTTGTCATTTATTATTTAGATTCTCAGTCACCTATATCAGTGAGCAGGTGTGAGAAGGATTTTGATATGAGAAATATCAAGAAGTTTTGTAAAAATAAAATTTTAGTTGTGTGAATTGATTGAATAGAAAAACTCAAATAGGGCATTGTGCTGAAGGAACTGGAGCATAAATGAAAAGGAAGGAAAGAAATTACATTTTTATATGGGTAGGGTTTGTTCCCCTTCATGTTCTATATTTGAGTGTGTAATAGTTACTTAGCGTATTGGATATGAATTGGGTATGTGTTGTCTGACTTTTACTGCACTAAATTTGTGATTATGAATGCATTAGTATATGTGTTTATTGTGTGAATTGAAAGATGTTTTCTGTGGTGTTTATTTTTTCTTAATTTAAATAGTAAAACATGCTTATTGCATAAGGATAAGGAATTTAAATTAAGGACACCATTGTTTTTCTGTAACTTTAGTATTATATTTCAGGTCAACCAGAAGACTGAAGCAAGGCATATACTCAGCTTAGTCCATAAACTCTTCAGTACTAAACTTTGTAAGTTCCAGACTACAGTGAGGTGGTAAGACTATTGGCATTTTTGGAAGTTTTGATGCATGGTTATGACTATCTCAATTGCTTTTCTGTTGTCAGGCTTCTAATCACAGTATTATTTGGAGTGAAAAATACTTAATAATGGTACTTGTAGTGTGAGATGGCACTGATAGATAGTAAATAGAAAAAAAGCCTAAATGGTGCTCTCCAAACTAGTAGGCTTCAAGCATGGGCAGGATCTCAGATGACTTTTGAATCATGAAGCACAACTAGCAGTGGAAAGGGAGATGTGAGAGAAGTGGATTTCCTTTAAAGAAGCCTCTGTTAGTGGTCTAATACTCTGTGGATGGTCCTTCAAGAATTTGTAGAGTAAGCTGTCACTCACAGAAGACTGTGTAAAAGTTTTTTTGTTTTTTTCTTTTCAGCTTTGATACCTGTGAGATAGTTAACAGAGGTGCCTAGTGAGGAAAATAGGTGTTGACAATACCAAGACATATAGGAGGAATAGGTCAGTTTGTGGTTCTTAAGAGTTGTTTAGGCTCCTTTCAGATTAAGAATACTTGGGGTAGTTCTTGATCTAAAAGTAAATGCCTCCTGCTTCAGAGAGGTTTTGCAGCACTACAGGCATGGAGCAGATTGACTGAAAGATTGTGCAAAAGAAAAGGACCTAGGTGTGTTAGTCAGCACTTGGCTCAGTGTGAGCCAACAGTGTGCCCAGGTGACCAGTAAGGGCAGTGGCATCCTGTCTTGTTTCAGAAATAATACAGCCAGCAGGTACAGGGAGGTGATCCTCCCCCTGAATTCATTCAGCTGTGGTGAGGCCACACCTTGAGTGCTATGTTCAGTTTTGGGTCCTTCATTACAAGAAATACATGGAGACCCTGGAGCATATTCAGAGAAGAGCAACAGAGCTGTGGGGGGTTTGGAGCATAAACCTTATGGGGTGCAGCTGAGGGAGCTGGAATTGTTTCCACTGAAGGAGTAGTCTCAGGGGGGACCTTATCACTCCCTACTACTTCCTGGAAGGAGGCTATGGTGAGGTGGGGATCAGCTTCTTCTCCCATAGTGACAGGAGAGGGGATGGCCTTAGGTTGAGCCAGAAGAGGTGCAGGTTGTGTATTAGGAAAAACTTCTTGAAAAAATTATCAGGTGCTGGAAGAGGCTGCCCAGGGAGGTCTTTGAGTCACCGCCTGTGGAGGTGTTCAGGAAACATGCAGATGTTGTACTAAGGAATATAGTTGAGTGGGCAGTGTTGGTGGTAGGTGGGTGGTTGGACTAGATGATCTCAGAGGTCTCTTCCAAAGTTAATGATTCAATAACACTAGGCTTCTATACCATTGCTTGAATTATTAAAAATGGTGTCATTTACTATTATCAATGACTGTCCCCCCAGTTCTCACTCTTGTGATACAGTTTCTGATGAAAATCCTTACTCCTACAAACAGCAACAGGAACTATAAATTCCTATTCAGACTTCAGAACTTCTGTACAGGCAGATGTGCATATGTGGCCAAGAATGCCAGTGGCATCCTGGGATGTATTAGAAGTGACGTGTATTAAAAGGTCGAGAGAGGTTCTCCTCCCCCTCCACTCTGCCCTGGTGAGAGCACATCTGGAGTATTGTGTCCAATTCTGGGTCCCTCAGTTCAGGAAGGACAGGGAACTGCTTGAGAGAGTTCAGCACAGAGCCACAAAGATGAATAGAGGTGTGGAGCATCTCCCTTACAAAGAAAGGCTGAGGGAGCTGGGTATCTTCGGCTTGGAGGAGACAGAGATTACCTCATTAATATTCTTAAATATGTAAAGAGTGAATGTCAGGAGACTGGAGCCAGGCTTTTCTCAATGATATCCAACTATAGGACAAGGGGCAGTGGGTGCAAGCTGGAAGGCAGGAGGTTCCACATAAATATGAAGAAACTTCTTCATGGTGAGGGTGACAGAACACAGGAATGGGCTGCCCAGAGAGGTTGTGGGGTTCTCTTTTCTGGAGACACTCAAAGCCCACCTGGAGGCATTCCTGTGTGTCCTGATCTAGGTGTTCCTGCTCCAACAGGGAGATTGAACTAGGTGATCTTTTGAGGTCCATTCCAATCCCTGACATTCAGTGACTGATCTTTCGAGCTGTCCTTCTGAAGCTTACTTGAAGAGCAGATGCATTTATCTTAGCACAGGCATCTGATGTTTAATGACTTACTATTGCTATTTTGTACTGACAGTTGTTTAAGTAGTCCAGAGCTCAGTCTGGTACACTTGCAAGTAATTTCCATTGCTGAGAAATACAGTGATAAATCATTTTGTTTTCAGAGACCAGAAAGGGAGCATTTAAATAATTACTGTCTCTCTGTCTCCTTTTTTTCCTTTTTTTTCTTCAAGAGATATTTCATAGAGTTTTAGACAAGAAAAAGTTTGTTTTCCAGGGTGTACTACTAACAGGAAGACATTCCTGTCATAGGACTGCAGTCCCTGAAGGATTTTCTTCTGCTATTACCCTCTTTGAATTGTTTCCTAATTCTGTATTATACTGCGTATGCTTTTGGTAAACTTCATTTAATCCAGCTGCTCCTTGGAAGATGAGGCTAGACAAAATGCCTCTGATAATACTGTTCCTGTCTAATTCTGTAAGTTTTAGTATGTGGACCTCTTAGGTTGTCTTGTAATTTTTACACCATTGTGGACATAAATTCAAGCATCTAGCCATCTATCCTTGTGTCATGTAGACAGAGATGGTAGAATAAGGATGTTCAGAAGTGTTTATGTGACTTAAAATGCTTTTTGGTATAAGGTCTTTTCATTTGTATTTAATTCATTTACAAACTTATTTTCAGTTGTGCTGAAGTTCAGTAGAAGGAGGTTTTCCAGTTACTCTGATGAAAGCTTATTTAAACACATATAATTCTCATCCACAAATTAAGAATATCTTGTGTGATTTGGAAAGGGATAGTTATTTTGTTTTCTTTCCCCAAGCTAGCCCTCAGAAGTGAATAGATTCATACGTGTTCTCTTCACCTCTAGGAAAGCAATATTAGATGTATGCTTCTGTGGTGTTCTGTAGGCACTCCAAAAGGTTTGTGGATTCAGGCTTGACTTGCATAGAAATGGAGGAAATGTGCTTCTGAAAACAAAGTTCTTAGTCTGACTTTGTGAAAAAGTTAAAGGGCTGAAGAGAAGTTTTTTTGGTGGTTTTTTGTTTGTTTGTTTGTTTTTTGTTTGTTTGTTTGTTTTTGTTGGGTTTTTTTTGGTAAGGCATCATTTGTGAAATGGGTAGTATTCTGAGCTTTTTTCGGTCTTTTACTACATTTCCATAGAATAGAAACTTGGGAGTTTTTTTCTACCTGGACCTCTCATCCTCTTTTCTTCCTGGACTGTGATGTTTTTGTACACTTAAAAATGAAAGCTCAAATAAGTATGTGATACTGTTCCTACTTCAGTGTACAGCTTATACCCATCCTTTTTTCAGCTTCTCATCTGTCTTTTATGTAAACTGTCTTCAGGACTTTGTGCCACCTCCTTTCCTCTTTATGTTATTAACTCTGATTTTTAGATAAAGATATGTTTAACTCAAGGAGTACCCTAGTTTGGATTCAGCATTCATGTAAACTCCAGCTTGTTTCATTTTAGGCTTGCAAAAATTAACAAATATGAGCAGGAAACTCGAGGTCATCAGGTTTAAAGGCTGTGTTGTCACTGCACTTAGAACACTGACTGATATAAAGATGTGTTATTTTCTGAATTGTCAAGTTGCATAGTCAAGCTGGAGGAGGCTTCTGATATTTATTCAGTACTTTATGTGACATGTTGGTCTCAAAAGCAGGTATTGTGTTTCTGCTAGAGTAGATATATATATTACTGCAATCCTTACATCTTCTTTCAAAGATCTATATGGATTTATTATAGATGTATTTGTTCAGATACCTGCGTTTGTATATTTCTACAGTACTGGCTCATGTGAAGAACTGTGTGATCAAACTGATGTCTTTTATAAACATGAAAAGCGAATTCAGGCTGATAACTCTTACAGTGTATTGAAGAAGAATATAATGCAAACCACCAATAATTAAACCTCAGTTTTATTACCCGCTTTAGATTAATCCAGTCTAAGCAGGATTTATTTTAGCAGCTGTTTAGCTCTTACACATTTGTGATGTTTACTGTCCAAATTAATTAGACTTTTTCTCTTAGTTGTACAAAGGAATGCAATAGTGGTCAGGATAGGATTTCAGAATACAGAATCATAGAATCACCAAGGTTGGAAAAGACCAAAAAGATCATCCAGTAGCTGCATCCCCCTATTGGTGTCAGCAGGGGACAGAGTTGGGGGGGACGGGGAGTCCTGCCACATCACAACCCAAAACCCTGCGAACGCCTGCTACAACCTGTTACCAATAGCTCCCACTACCCATGTCCCTCAACACAACATCCAATAAGGAATAGAATGGCACATAATCTTCTTAGCAGCTGTCTAGTAGGGAACTGGAGCTCAAATCAATGACCTTGAAGGATTTTGCAAGAAGGTGAGAATGTGATGTGCTTAGTGATGGTGTGGACATAAATATTTCTTATTTTTCCAAACGTGATGTAGAAAATGTAGCATTATATCTTAAGAAAAAGCACCCTTCGTTCTCTTGTCTGCTTCTGCCTGATTAGCATTAAGATCTTCAAGCTTTTCCTCTTACCTCCTTTCTCATTCATATATAGTTTATGTATATGAGATAAAACAGAGGGCTGTAATAAATGTGACCTGGAAGCGCTGCCATATCTCCGTGATGAATTCTTCACAACTGTTTAGGATCTCTAAACTTTCTGCCATAAAATGAAATGTTATTAACTACACTCCTATTTGTTTTATTCCATCATAGAGATGTTGAAATTTAATGGGTTTAGAACAGCATAAATCTTTTACTTAGTTTAGAGTAGATACAACACGAGATTATTGTACTTATTATATGATGTTATCAGCATATGCCAGTTACAACAAATTGACAGTAGGCAATATATTTATAATGTTTTGTTAATGGATTGTCATTTTCTAGGGCTTCTATCTAATTTTCATTCAGTGTGTAAGATATTATTTAAGAGCCAGAAAACATTTGCTCAGTTAAAATATGGTTTTGCAAAAAGATGTCACTTTACAAGACAAGTGAATTCTGGACATGAATCCAGAATCCTGTGCTGGATGGTACTGGCCTAAGTACTTCATTACTCTGCATTCAGATTTCTGTGCCCGCATATCTATTTATCTTTCATTAGTATAAAGCTACTAATGAGACCAGGCTGTATGTGCAGGTTGCCAGAGATCCTTTTGGCTTGTACTATGTTTGGAATTAATATTTTGTACAATCACTTAATCATTTATTCTGTACAAGAAAAGATAGAATTAAATTGCTTAATCTGAAATTCTGTATGAATAGTTTATTTTATTTATGATGACGGTCCTTAGTCTTCATTGGATTGATTATGTTTTTTTCACTACAGCTGAAGTGGCATCTGTGACTTGTTTTCATTTACATGCCCAAAACTGAAGTTGCTGTGTGGAATTCCTTACAAGATTTTTGTGTATACCTCTTGGTCATAGCGTCAAGATCAGATAGCACGCTAAGATGCTTATTCAATTTCAGAATTCCCCATCTACTACGATCTACTGTTTATGTACAACAGAGATTCTGCTAACAGTGTCATCATTGTGAGCCACTAAGGGTGTTAGCCTTCTGACATCATCTGTTCTATCTTACCCTTGGAAAACAGATTGGACTTGATTGTTTTATTTTTTGTAGCCAAATAGAGTAGCCAACTCCTGTCTAGAGTTGGAAGGTACTTGTAGACAAGTATATGTTTGGAAGTGGGTTTCCACTAGAACAAATCCCCTTATTACCTGACAGGCTTTTGAGAAGGACTGTAAGTGGGGAAAGTTAAATTGCTGTGGCATGCATGTAGATGCTAACAGCTGCCTCCAGCACACCATATGTCAGGTGTCTTTATCATAAATTAGGCTAAGAAGGAAGACAAGATTCTATAGCTTTAAATTCAGAATGTTCTGATGAGTTGTGGAGAGAGATTTGGATGTCAGCAGGTACAGGTAGAAATTGATACATTAGTTTATGTTGTACTGCATTGTATGTCCAGTGAAGATTGACCACAGTACCAGCTGTGAGGTTTTTCCTTTATAGTAAGGTAGTAAGATAGACTTTTTTTTTCTCTCTCTCTGGGTGTGTATTGAAGGTAGAGGGGTCTGTCTGTGTGTGTGTTTGTGTCTGTGTGTCTGTCTGTGGGTTGCTTGGGGTCATATATGCATTCACATCTAAGTAGAGAATGCATACAACTTTGTAGAATCTGTCTGAACAGATCCATAAAACACTTCCAGAAGGTCCCAAAGAGTTTCACTTGAAGATACCACCTGAGCACAGTAGAGCTGGCAGTATCCAATCATAGTAACTGTCCAGACTGATAGAAGTTTGTTTCCCAAGAAGTAAACATCAGCTTTCAGTTAAGGTTACCTTTAATCTGCACTACTCCTAACTTTTTCACATTTATGAAGTGCTAATTTGAGGTTAACTTACAGAAACAAGTAGAAAATGTCTAAACTATGGTCAAATTTAAATAATATATATTTTGCAGCACAAGAAATGACTCAAACTGTGATTCCTGCGCAAGCACTTGCCTTTTAAACTGACTCATTTTTTTCTTTATTTTCCATTGTCTTGTGGACATTTTGAAGTTAGGATTATGGTGAACATTAGGAGTAGCCCAAGATACTGTGGAGAACTGGTAGATGGTAACATGACTGATGGAGTAGTGTTGGGTAGCAGGGTGCAGAGATGCACTTGGTGGCACTGGATGCATCTGGCAGGGGTTCATGTGTTTGGTTTTGGGTGTTGATACTTTGAGGGTGATCATCTGAGGTGCAGTTCTGTGATGTGTGCTTAATGTATGTCCTGTCTCCTTTAAAGTGACGGTAAATTGAACTTACTCCATCTTTGTTTGAAAGTGATGTCTTAGCTGCAAATCATATTCCCTGTTTCCAGGATTAATTCATTGGGAAAAGACTTTCTTGGTACTTAATCTATTGACCAAAGAAACAGATTTTAAGTGAGAGTTTAAGCATTATCTGCGCACAATGAGGATACCGTTACACTAGTGTTTTTGATCAGTAAAATGCACATCTTCTGCCATAAGAAAATTAGAGTCAGTTAAAAACTATGCAGCTGATCATGTCCCACGTGCTGTAACGTAGTGCTAGACTTAGCTATCTGGGTATGTGGTGTATAGGTGTATATATAGGTGTGTTCTTGCTCTCTTATTTTTAATCTGTAATAGTAATAGAAATCCTGAATAATGTAAGTATTTCTTGATGAAGGCACTTTTGACTGCCATTCCTGCTGAAAATTTTTGCACTATTGTTTTCTTCTAATGTGTAGTGCATTTTTATACTCTTTCCTAGATTGCACTTTCACAGCAGTTGCTAAATGTTACCTAATTTAGCACCACCCTTCTGAGAATGGTTTTGTTAAATGTAGTAAGCTTCTGTTTGCTGTAGATCACTCAGTTTGACTCCAAGAGCTTTTTTTTTAGGCATCTTGCATGAAACTTAACTAAATATTTTCTCTCTTTCAGCAAGATACATTGAGCGACCTCAGCTGATTCGAGCAAAAGTGCCAATAGTGAAGTTCAGGGATAAAGTCAGGCAAGTACTCTGTTTAGCTTCATTTCTTGGACTTTGACAAGGGAAAATAGTCTCTGTGTGTGCCCTCTATATAAGTTAGACCATTGAAATCTTCTGTTATTGTTGTTTATGTTGTGCTATAGTTGTATTGTGAATCTGTGCTGTGGCAGAGTACTTCCTTGATGGTCCAAAACTCTTCTGATTGGGCTGCTATTTCATTTCTGTGGTGTGAACTCATAGCAAGACATTCTGTATTTCTATGGGCAGTTTGTGTACTGGGTATTCCAGTTGACAGGTGCATTTCAACAGGGGAAAAAGAACATAGGAGATAAATTGTTGTGAAAAAATAACTTTTCTTTCTGTGGAAACTGCTAAACTATTGAGCTTCTTAGGGACCAATCCACAGATTTTTACAGTATGCAAACAATACTAAAACAATCTTAATGGCGTAGTCTTCTAAAAGGAAGAAAATATTTTAAATCAAGAAAACAATCTTCCCCCCTCTTCTAGAGAGGTATTCTGTGTTTAAACAAAGTGTAGTGTTGGATGTGTGATTCACAATGTTATGTATTAATTTCATGACCTTTTTTATGAAGGGGAAGTAATTGGAGTGAAGTGGATGTGTTACGTATTCTTCTATTGACTGTGTATTTGTTATGAACACATGAAATTAAGTAACCAAAAGGAATATACTAGAACAGGAAACAGTGTAGTTCTTATCAGGTATACTAAGTATCTAACACCATGAAAGAAAACCTACAGAGCATGGAAGCAGGGGTGGGTAATCTGGAAGGAAAACAGAGACACTGTCTGAGCATCTAGTGATGGAATTAGTATATTTGAAAGCCCAAATGGAATTGAGTCAGGATATGTCAAAGGCAACATGGAGGGCTTCTGCAAGTACCTCAGTGTCAAAGGAAAGAGTAGGGAAAATGTGGATCTAATGCTGAATGGGACTGGTGGTGTGGTTTCACAGAACAGTGAAAAAACTGAGGTACTGAATGTCTTCTTTACTAGCAGGACCAACTTAGAAGAATCTCAGGTTCCAAACATCAAGTTGATAGGCTGGAGTGAGAAGCTTTGGTTTGAAAGGACTATAAAGATCATCAAGTTCCATTTCCCCCTTGCGTGGGCAGAGTTGCTGCCCAGTAGATCAGATTGCCCAGGGCTGCATCCACCATGACTTTGAATGCCTCCAGGGGTAGGGCATCCACAGCTTATTTGGGCAGCCTTTTTCAGTGCCTCAGCACATTCTGAATAAGCAATTTACCAAAATGCATAGCCTAAATCTCTCCTCTTGACTTAAAACCATTCCCCTTGTGCTATCCATGGGCTCTGGCACGCACTCACAGATGCTGATGGTGCTTGCAGATGTGATTGTGAGGCCACTCTATAATTTTTGCGTGATTGTAGCAACTGGCATAAGTACCTGAAAAACAGAGGAAAGCAAATTCCACTCCTATGTTCAGGAAGGGCAAGAGGAAGAACCCGGTCCCTGGACAATGATGAAAAAGGTTATCCTTGAAGCCATTCCCAAGCATATGAAATGGAAGAAAATCATGAGCAGTAGGGACTGTGCATTCACAAAGAGGAAAGTTATGCTTGACAAATACTATTTTTTAACATAGTCACCACCATTAGTTATGCATTTTTTGCCAGTGATGAACAAGAGTCTGTATGCCCCTCCCAAAAAAAGTCTGCTCCTCTGGAGGTGACCTGCTGAAATGCACCTCTCACCACCTCACTGTGCTCTCATCCGCTGTTTGATCACCATAGAAGTTCAGCAAGTGTCAGTGACTGTCTGTGGGTGCCATTTTTCCTACATTAAGGAACTATGACAAACTTCTGCTTTTTGAGTTATTATGTCAGGTGCTGTTTTGTCAGACTGCTGCTCTGCTGCCATCTGCCACATGGCAACAACATACAGCAGGAATATTGGTGGGAAGGTTCAGCCTCTACTGCCTTACCACTGACAACCTTTGATACTACAGGCAAGCATAATAAAACAAGAGCCATTATGTTAGGAGCAAGGTTTTTGAGTACTGTGGGTAGTTAATGTGTGTAGACAGTATGAAGTTCAAGTTTTATTGTTGAGCAGATAAAAATAAAGGTGGTAATGCTTATTTGGCTCATTATATCATTAAAAACAAAAAATGAAACTGTTATTAAAAGTTCTGTGCTCTGAAACGGTTGTGAACCTTTTTTTCCCACTATTTTTTCAAATAGCAGGCACTACTTACTAGTAAAGAATATCCATTTCAAAGTGCTTGGTGGTTATCCCTAATTGTCATTGCAACAAAGAGATTCTTACATTTTGGCTTCTTTTAGTTGCATATCCTTTTTAGTTTACTGGCATGATATGCTGAATGAATATGTTTGAGAATCCTTACTAACATCAAATGTGTCTGTGGTGAATCATATGTTGGAACTCTATTTGGGAGAAAGTTTTCCTAAAATTCCAACAATAATATGTTAAACTGTTCTGTGTTCTACATTTGTATCCACATATTTTCCATAAAGACAGCCATATTTGATTATGCAGTTGAAGTCTGTAAGTAATACAACTACTGTAGGCAAAACTGGAGTAAGAATCAAACCACATAACTTGTACTGCTTGGGAGGCTTCTAAAGTATAGTTATCTCGAGGGTGCGTTTCTCCATCTCTGTCAGTTGGTTGGTAATCAATATTTTGAAATTAGTGCCGTGATTATTGATTCTTTTTATTTTTTCTAACAGCTGTGTGGAGTTTGACTTGAATGTAAATAATATTGTAGGAATAAGAAATACATTCCTTCTGAGAACCTATGCATATGGTAAGTTTTTATTTCCTTCTTTCTATAAACTTAACATGCTTACTTAGTTTGTATTCTGGTGTTGATAGACAATGAAAATTCAGTTAAGAAAGGAACTATTTAAGATTACCAGTTAGCTACATTAGTTAGATTTAAGCTAAGTCTCTGTCTCACTTTAAATGTATGGATTAAACCCTGGGAGTCCAATCTTCTGACTTGCCTGGCTGCATTGAATGAATAGATGTTGTCTTGGGCCACATACACATTACTCTAAAAGTGATGCCTCCTATTTATTTCCATGGAAACTGTAACACTTACAAAGAGCACAATTACACTATTTGACAGAGCAAATTTTCAGCTACAAAACACATTTTTTAACACAACTGCCACCATTAGCCACATGTTTTCACCAGTGATGAATGAGCCTGTGTACTGTGTTCTTCAAAAATCTGCACCAGCAGAAGTCATCCTCTGTTGCCACTGCTGAAACATACCACCTACTGCCTGCCTCACTGTGCTCACATCCACTGTTTGATATCCGTAACTGCTGAGCAAGCATCAATTTCAGCAGGTGATTTTTTTTCTATGTGGATGAATTCAATTCCACACCTTTGCTCCATGTTGCTCCATGTCCATGTCAGGTGCCCCTTTGTCAGACTTCCCATCAGTCACAAAATAATGGAAGTGTTGAGAAGGCTGTACAGTAATATTCAGAAGGTAACAAAGATTCTTCATGCTAAGGCCTGCATATCTGTTGCAGAATTTGAAGTTGGGAGGGCAAAGGGAATGGAAACAGTATCAAACACATTATACCATTCCCTTTATTTTGTTTCTTGACAGTTATTAATAGTGTGTGTGGCTGATAGCTAGCTGTAGCCTTATGTTCTTATAGAGTCTTAGAAAAATGCAAAATACTGCTTCAGTTCTTATACTCACCCCAAAATAATATGGATTGTCTCTCCTCAGGCATTTGTGTTTCAGAGGATTGTGAAACAGACTTCTTAATGAGAAGTAACTTGAATGTAGTAAGCTAAGCTTTTCATGCTTGACACTACAGTATTTTTTTTAGTGGATCCATACATAAGAAGCAGACTTCAGGCTAATTACAGAGTCACAGCATCATAGGGGGTGGAAGGGATTTCTGGAGATCATCTACTTCAACCTGTTGCTAAAGCAGGTTCCCTAGAGTAGTGTTACACAGGAAAGTGTCATTGTGGGTTTTGAGTATCTCCAGAGAAAGAGGCTGCATAACCTCTCTGGGCAGCTTGCTCCAGTGCTCTGTCACCCTCACAGTAAATAAGTTTTTCTCTCACATTCATATGGAACTTCCTGTGTTCCAGTTTGTGCCCATTGCCCTTTGTTTTGTCACTGGGCACCACTAAAGAGCCTGTCCTCATTCACCTGCCCTTTACATTTTTATAAGCACCGATAAGATCCTCTCTCAGACTTTTTTTCTCCAGCGTAAGCAGTCCCAGGTCTTTCCAGGACCTTGTCATCTTTCTGGCCTTTTAATGGACTCTCTCCAGTAGTTCCCTGTCTTTCTTGACCTGCTGAGCCCAGAACTGGACACAGTACTCAAGATGTTCATGGCAAGGGAGTTGTAGGTGTAGGAAGCTATCAGTAGAAGTAATGATTAATTTTATTAAGATTTCAAAGAGAGCCGTTTCAGTTTTCCATATTCATTTTATTGTGAGAGTCTAACTCTTGCTCAGGATAAGACACTATGTACAGTTTCTTCATACATCTTTGTCTAGGAAGGAATTTAATTCTGAGTTTCAAAAAAACAGGAAAATGTTTCCAATTCATGGCTGTGGGTGAGGGCTTACATAAAATGTTCGTGTAGTTGTTTCTAGCTTCTGCTGCAAATTTCCCACTATAGCGAAGATAAGAATCTAGATGTTAAAAGGCCAAGGAAGGGATCCTAGTGTCACAGCTTTTCTTTTGTTCTGCCTAGGTGCCCTCTTCTGTAAGGCCAGCAAAACTAATTTAATCTGCTCTCCCCATATCTGTGATTGAATCACAGAATTGCAAAGGTTGGAAAGGTCCTCCAGAGATCATCGAGTCCAACCCCCCGTGCAAAGCAGGCCCCTACAGCAGGCTGCACAGGTAGGCGCCCAGGCAGTTCCAGTCTCCAGAGAAGGAGACTCCACAACCACACCCTGGGCAGCCTATTCCAGTGCTCTATCACCTTCACTGTTAAGACGTTCCTTCACATGTTGTTGGTGCTGAGCTTCAAACTTCAAGTTTATGGCCATGAAGTTTTACTGTCCCTTTTGCTCCTACCACCAAAGATTTTGAACTCAGCTATTTCATGTCCACTGTCACCACAATGACTAACAACTAATACTTTACCTGTAAGGCCTTCTCTTTACAAGAGTCCAGTCTATCAGGGCATCTTTCCTAGTAGGCTCTCTATAGTATCTCTACCAAGAAGTTATCATCAGTGTGCTTCCAGAATTTCCTGATCCTGTTTGTAGCAAGTGTGGTATTTCTAGTTAACAACTAGGAAGTTGAAGTCACCTGTAAGGACAAGGGCAGCTGATCTAGAGATACCTCTTTATTTTTTGTAGAGTAATACACTAGTGTTGTCCTTCTGTGTGGGTGACCTCTGTAGTGGACTCTCACAGCAAAAGAGGCTCTCAACTGTGTCAATGCCAATGGTGTGCACCATATGGCTTAGCCTCTCTGTTACACATAGTACCTCCCCACCTCACCTTTCCCTTCTCTCCCTCCTAAAAAGCCCAGGAATATCTGCTCTGACAGATATCCCAGGGCTCTTTCCATCAACTCTTGCCAATTGTGTCATAGTTCTGGAACTGAGCCAAGGCTTCTGAATCCTCTTTCTTGTTCCTAATGCTGTGTGTGTTCGTGTAGAAAAGAAACCTACTTAAACTAAGGCAAATTACAAAATTAGGATTTGAGTGCGTGATTACTGCTTTCATGGACTCCAAAGAAAACTTAAACATAATCTTATTCTGTTCTAATCATAAGAATTGTTTCCCCTACCCTCAAACTCTATATCATATAAATGTAAAACGTTGACATTTGGTCTGTCCTGACAGCAAGTTAATTCTGGGAATTTATCTAATAATCTGGAGGGAACTTAGAATGCAGAGCTGCTTTGATGATGGTGCATCCAGTTTTGTCTTAGCTGGAAGTTACATTGCAAGAGTTATTCTGGCTAAGTATCTCTAGATGTTACTCCTCAAATGACTGCTTTTCAAATGCAGATATTTTTGTGACTTTTGTAAGATTGATAGAAGTTGTAGGATGATTAAGTACATTCTATTGAAAGTTTGCAAAAGATAGCCTTACAATGCAAGAACGGTATCATGTATATCAATAAGGAGCAAAAACTGACTAATTGTTGCCTAGTTGAATGTGCTTTTTTTTGAGAAGTGTTTGTTTTACTTACAGTTGAGAAACGTGTTCGTCCATTAGTACTGGTTGTCAAGAAGTGGGCAAGTTTTCATGACATAAATGATGCCAGCCGCGGTACTTTAAGCAGCTATAGTCTTGTATTGATGGTTTTGCACTATTTACAGAGTAAGTATGTTTATGTATGTTAAAACTGTCATTTTTGAAGTTTATATTTGTTTAGTTTTCCTCTTTAAGATAAGTTAAACACTGGCAGAAAGCATCTTCAACACAGAGAAATCTGAAAAGGAGGTGATTTTACTTTATTTAACAAGTACTGTGATTTGGTATAAAAAGTGGACCTGCTCCCTGGAGGTGGTTATCAGCTTAAAAAAAAAAAAAAACGAAGAAGAAGAAAGAAAACAAACAGAATTTGCAGGACACTGTTTAAAATAAACTCAAGCTCTAGTTCCTGAAAAATGTGCCTGTGTTGAAAAGGGCTAAGCTTGAAAATAACTATTTCTTTTTAAATTTTGGGAACTTTCAAGCAAATTTGAGACAGATACTAAGGGATTGTTTTTTCCTTGTTCATATGTGCAGAAGACTGAATGTGGAGGGGGTGCACCATGTGGTTAGATTTTGCTCTGATGTGAACTTTCCTTTTGTTAAACATCTGATATTGAAGTCCATTAGAAGTTCAGGTATTTAACTGCAAGGGGCAGCATCTTTTTCTTGTGTCTACAATATGTTGAAACATTCAACATCTGTTTGCAGCAATCTAAAACTGTTCCCAAATAATAGATTGATATAAGCTTTGCCCTGTCACTAGAAGATCAATTTTGTAATTCTGCAGTTTGCGATTCTTGCTTAAGACTCCTTAAGGTCGTAAGACTTAAGGAATCACATAAGAAATCATTTAACGCAGTATGATTTTATTAGTTGCTTATTGTAAGATAGTTTCACAAAGGAAGCCAAGACACCACTGAAGGGCACATCATATAGAGTAACAAACCTGTAGAACTATTTTCTGAATTCCTGTCAGTTCCTTTCATTTAAAACCATTCCCCCTTGTCCTATCACTGTCCTATCACTGGAAGGCCACATGAGTTCTTCCCACCACCTTCTTTTTTCCCAAGCTGAACAAACTCAGTTCCTTCAGCCTGTCCTCATAGGTACTCCAGCCCTTGGATCATCTTCATGGCCCTCTTCTGGACCCCCTGCCAGCAGCTCCACATTCTTCCTGTGTTTGGGGCTCGAGCCTTAGATGTAGTACTCCAACGGGGTCCTAATGAAAGCAGGATAGAGGAGGACAATCGCCTCCCTGTCCTTGCTGGCCAGCCCTTTTCTGATGGAACCCAGGATACCATTGACCTCTGGGCTGTAAGCTCATGCCCCTGGCTCATGTTAAGTTTTTCATCAGCCAGGACCCATTAGTCCTCAACAGGGCTGCCAGCAAGGAGTTCTCCCAGACTGTATGTATGTCTGAGTTTACTTCAGAGTGCAAAGTCTTGCACTTGGCTTTATTGAACGTTTTCTTCCTCCCTCCCTTCCTCCCTTTCTTTCTTACTTTTTTGTTTGTTTGTTTTTTGTTTTTCTTTTTGTTAATCAGTTTTAGTTCATCTGACAGCTTATTTGTTCTGAAATGAAAATGCTTGCTGCAGAGTGAGTAGCCAACTGTTTATTAGTTTCAAGGTCATGCTACACCCACTCTGTTCTAGGGTGGAAGGATTTTTTGTGGTAGTTGACTCAAGCTGGTAGTTTTCTTTCAGGTGAACAATATCTGTAATAGAGGACCTAGGAGGATGCTTGTGTGTTTGGGATCCAATTGGCTGTGTTAGATTTGATGCCCACACCATGTGCATACTATTAAGTTACAGATCTCAAAGACAGCAGAATGTAAGCATGTCTGACCTGTGTGTTGTTTTCTCTACATCTGCTGCAGTGGAATTCCATAGATTTATTTGTTTCTGTGAAAACATCCAAGTTTGTTGTCTCAGTAATGCACCCATACTTTAGACAACTGAGTATTTCTTTGTTGATCCTTAATAAAATGCAAACATATAGACCATATACGTATATGGTTTATTTGGAGGATGTGAAATGACAGTCAGCTTCAAAAGGGCAAGGTAATTTTTAGGTGCAAGATTAGATATGTTGGGAGCTACACTGTGGAATGAAGATTGTCATGTAAAGATGAACTATAAGCAGAAAGGTGAAAAATATCTTTATACAGTCTAGCAATTAGTGAACATCTTAACAGAGACTTGATAAGCATTTGGTGATTGATATTACACTTTTAGTGGAAACTGCCCTTTTCAGTTGGCAGTTTATTCCCCAAACCTATTTTCAGTGCTGCAGTTACTCCAGACACTTATGGCAAGTGGGGAATTTCTTCTATTGGGTGCTGTGTATGGTCGTGATCATCCCATTACTGGGTTATGCATCCAAGTACAAAAGAAATAGTAGGAGTTACTAGTGAGTGTAAATGTGTAGGCCTGAAGTAATGTTAACAACTTTGCAATCCTGAGAGCACTGTAGTTATTTGTGGCAGCTGCCACAGTATTCTGAGTGAGAAGAAAGTCTGAATAGTTCTTTTCATGGAAATCTGTTTGACCAGTCAGCTTCCTAAGGAGTCACAGAAATCTGCAGACCAAAGGAAGCCTTTTAACTGTGCTTTGTCATCTTTACTGCCTAAAAAAGGCAGTCATCTGGTTGTGCATCTGGCACCTGATCTTTTGTTCCTGCAAATTTCAACGTGTTTTGTTGTTTTGTTTTACTTCTACATGCACATGATAATATTGAAAACAGCTTATGTCCCAGTCACACAGTTTTATAATGTGGCTTTTGTTGATGGTGCTAGGGAAGAAAAAAATGTAATACATTTCTTTAGCAGGAGGTAGTGTCCATATCTTCAGCAAGCTGCTTTCCTTTACTTCTTAATGCATTTCAGTGTTCTCGTACTTGTGTAGGAAACTTAGAACCTTGGCTTGAATTTATTTCTTAAATACATCAGTGTCTTATGAATGAACCTTCCTCCAGGTAGCAGGTCCAATTGTCATTATAAACTAGGAAAACAGAAACTTGTGGCAAATGCTAGTGGTAAGTAATCTTCACACATGACTCCATCCTCTCAGTATATTATACAGACCCAGATGAAGTATCTTAATTACTCGCATTGCATAGATCTTTTTGCCATTTTTTTCATCATGGCAAAGGATAGGAAAATATTCCAAACCTTATAGAAATAAGATACTCTTTCATATTTGTAAACACCCACAAAAATAATTAGTCAAGCAACTGCTAGTTTATATATTATATCCTTTGAAGGTATCCCAAGCATGCTATGAGAATTCTGCTGTTCTAATTTTTGACCCCTGTGGAAGAGAGATTCTTTAACATCTCTTCCCCTTTGAGACCTTGTTCGAAGGTTGAATCAGATCCCAAGTCAAGGTCCCGTAGGCTGAATTTAATTACCATTTTTGCTAGTGAATTGTGTAGGTAATTGTGTAAAAAGACATAGTAAGAGATAATGTTAAAAGTTCAGTATAAGAACTGTGCTAACACTGCTGTCAGCGCTCTAATTCTTTAGAAGGGTGCTGATACTTTAGGATTTTTTTCTGCCCACCTTTAGCACCATCAGACCTGGGAGACAATTTTTTTTCTCTCTTAATTTTATTGTGCAGTTTATGTTTTCCCCACTCATGGCTTACAAAAGTTATAATTGTTCAGTTTATGTTGTGTTAGCATTGTTTTTGTCTGTATGATCTTAATATCCTGTTTGCCATTCAGTAGACCAGCATTTGACTTTATTTATATGAATAGGAACAGTTTCTAAGTATTGAGTGTTTTATCTTGAAGTTACGCTTATGACTAAGTATATAATACTTAGCAGCTGAAAAGTGTATATTTATGCAGTATATTGAGATTTCCCATGCTTTGGCAGAATCATCTTAAATTTAGGGGGGAAAATTGAGTGAAGCTATGATTTGCCTTTTGAAAATCTGGATGAATTTCTTATTACAATAATTTAACATAAAATTTTCTAAGTCAAGTAATACCCAGCTGCTGTAGAATTTTTCATGTCTTCTGCAAATAGCAGTGTCTTAGTAACAGTGTCTTCCCTTAGTTGAATTAATTCCTTATGCTATTATATGCAAAATAATTTATGGAATAATTTTTACTTACTGCATGCAAGTGAAGTTCATAGTAAATGTTTCTAAGGTAGAATTTCAGTCCAGTCCTTTAAGGTAATCAGTGACATTGTTTCCTATGAATTACATGAATAACAGCAATTTTGAACTTTTTCTTTTTATAGCCCTACCTGAACCCATCCTTCCGTCCCTCCAAAAAAATTACCCTGTAAGTGTTTCTTATGTATTTATTACATCATGTATGTATATGAAACTACTTATCTAAAATACATGAATTCTTAAGTGTCTATAATGGGTTAAATTAAACAGTTGGTAAGCCCGGTCATTTGTAGAATAAACCTGAGTGTAGAAAGGGCTGTTTGCTTCTTTTGATCATTTCTATAGTGAAAATAACTTACGTTATCAGAGAAGATTTCACTCAGTCGGAAACATGTGCTAATGATAGTTGCTGACCTAATTCTCTCTGTGGTTAACTGAAAATATCCCTGTATCCTCTGTAAATTTGATTGCTATTTCTTAATAAGTTTAGTAGTGTTGTTTCTGTCCAATTGTGGTATTTCAGTTTTCTGTACCTTCCAACATCTGTTGAGTTGCCTGATATTTTTGATCTCAGAGACTGAGAGTGTATGTTTGAGGCATTTGAAACCTCACAGAACTGTAACAAGAAAATGCCCTTTTGGCACAGCCTTTGTGGCTGTATCCAGATCATACTTCATTGATTTCCACAGGGCTCTGTGAATCTGAATGCTTTTAATCCTCTGTAGAGGATTCTCTGTAGAATTACTGCTGTAATTAGTGAGCTTTTATCTAATTCCTTACCTAAAAATAATAGCTGATCTTAATGATCTTAAATGCTTGTTTGAAGACAGAGATAGTATTGCTGAGCAGTGCAGTGTTTGTCATTGTTTATCTAGAGAAATTCCTCACGCCTTCCTCCTAACTTGTCATTTCAGTTGCTCTTTTTAAAATCTTTCTTTATTCATTGTTGCTATGTCTTGATGTCCCTGTAGAGCTATGGTTTTTTTTACTGTCGCTAATAATTTTGTGGAGATAGTGTCAGAAAGCTTTTCTTTCTTTTGCATAAACTCCTTACAGTGTTGAAAAGGGAATATTTCATGGCGCTGTGTATCAGGGAGAAAATACTGTGGTGTCAGCCATCTTGGATAATTAGGATAATCGAGATGCAGAAGCAGCTTTTGAGCTAATAGTAAATGGAAGGTTTATTTATTCCTGTTTTGTAACCTTCCTTACATACACCTCTGATAAATTTTGATGGCATTTTTGTCTGATTTTTACAGTACCATGTATCTTCTAATCTCTGCAAAGCTGCAAACAGTGCTGAAAATCATCTAAAACTGTTTCCTAGTTCTTGCATGTTTAGCTTTATCTCCTGAATTTTTTTAAGTACTAAATTTGCTAATTATATTTGCCTAAATTTTATACGCTCTAAGTCTGTGTAGTTCATAATTAAAAGAAAACAGCTGTGAGAATCAGTAGCATCTACTTGTTTGTAATAATAGTTCAGATTGTAGTGTTTGAACTGTATAAATGTCTTCAGTGTTACAAATATTGATGATTTAAAAGAGTGAAGCACAAATATATACAATACGGTAACTCTGAAAATGCTGATGCATTTATAGAAATGCAGGCTTTCACCTGTGAAAGAGTTAAATCATTTACAGGTTCCTGTGTTTCCAGAACACTGCTATACGAACAGCATTTTTATCCTGTCTCAGCATAAATTTTTGTTTGTTATCTTGCTTTTGGAGAATCAACTAAATAGTACAGAATTAGTAATAATATTAAAAGAGTATTCTATATATGATTGCCATAGAACCAAACCAAAACTGTGGATTGAGTTGTTAAAAGGAAAAAAAAGCATTCTGGAAATCTGCAAATACATTTTCCATTTACTCTCTCTATTAGGAATATAGTGAAGTATTTAATATGTGCTGCAAATTTACAACTTCTTAAAAATGACACTGAAAAGAAAATGAAAATGAGAAATACGCTAGAGTGATTTTGGTCTTGTGTGTTGTAGTAAGAATTACAGAGCTTAAGCAAATCCTAATTTCCTAAATACATAAGTATATATAAATATATATATAAAATGATTTAAAAATATGTTTTTTCTTGTGATTGCAACTGTGCCTCTGTTCTAATACTGCAAATAAATACCACTTAGTTGCTTCTCAAACAAGCCACCCTACTTAGACTGTTTTTCTTCAGAAATCACAGTTGCGGTTCTTTCTGCAACCTGAAAATACTTCTGTGCCTTGAAAGAAATTGCTAACCTTAGAGCATAGGTGCCACGTAAAAGACACATGCTTATCTTGAACAAGAAGCAAAAGGCAAATTCTGTGACTCAGTGTGTCGCTATCACAGATGTGAATGGTGAGAAGTCCTGGAGTGCCACCAGACCTGCCCACCTGTGCATTCTGTAGCCATGTGGCAAGTAGTCCAGCTGGCACCAAGCTGACTTTCTGAAGGACTGCTGAAGCATTTTGTACATGGAGTTAGATTCTGGGGATTCCTGTCTGTCCAGCCAGATGGGATAGATGAGAGTAGCCCATATCGGCCTGTTCTGAAACTTATACAGAACTTGATTCTGTGTTAGATTTTCACAGATGATCTCTAGAAATCCTGTAATAGCTTAGGTCATTACTGCTTCTGAAAGAAAAAATGTACTTAGCTTAAATGCCACATTCTGTATTGAAGTTTTGGTTTTTTTAATTCTCTTCTTTATTCTTTCAGATAGCTTGGGTAGAGAAGATACTACCGCAATCTTTGAAATTATTATATGGCAGAATGCAGGTTCATCTTAGAGCTAGTTGGTTTGAAATGCAAGTTTATGTTTGAGAAAAAGAAATCAAGTCTTCCTTTTGGATTGAGTGTTTCTATATTGCAGTTATGGTAACTTGATTATAACTGAATTGTATTCACCTACGCTGTTAGTTCAGCTGTACCCAGCTTGGTGTAGGCATCTTATTCAGCCTCTGCTCATGTTGTTCTAATAGCTTGTAAATGCAAGTGTAGTTCAGAGATTGTCCCATGTAAAAATTCTTCAATGAACTGAAGGGAAGGGGTGGTGTCAGAGACTCTAACATGAGATGATTCTAATTGAGCTCATTGGAGTAATTAATATCTAACAGAAGAGCACAAGAATAATAGAACCTTTTGCTTGTGAGTTTTTCTTGAACTGCTAATAAACAGAGGCCAGCTTTTGTCTTGTTAAATATATATAATATGTATATGTGCACCTAGATTAAGGATGTGTGTGTGTTTGTATATACATACTCTCTGACTTTATTTTGACAGGAATCTTTTGATCCTACTATGCAGCTGAATCTTGTTCATCAGGCACCGTGTACCATTCCTCCTTATCTCTCCAAAAATGAGTCAAGTCTTGGTGAACTGCTAATAGGCTTCTTCAAATATTATGCCACAGAATTTGAGTAAGTAGTAAGCTCATCTAAGTGTGTTAGAATATTTAAAATTTTTCATTTCTTCAGTACATAATCATTTTGTAATACTTCAACAGTAATGTGGAACAGTAATGCAGGAGTAGTAACTGACAGAAGAAAGAAGTGGGGGGGAAAAAAGAAAATAGGAATGCTGATAGAGTATTTGATGTCTTTTTCTAACATAGGTACTTTATTTTGTCAGATAAGAAATAAAAACAAAGCAAAACAAGAAAAAATCCCACATGAATATTTGGCTCAGTTTCCCAGCATGAAGTGTAAAATATTTAAATAATGGAATGTTGATGTGGAGGAAATGTGACAAAGTATAAAAATGTATGGAGATGTTCTTGAAAGAAAGTGTTTGCAAACTGGTCCCTGTTTACCCGGCCCTCTCTGAAAGAGTGTCTGATTTCACTTCTATCTCAGTGAGTGAAGGCAGCAGGTTTCCTCTTGGCTGCCATTTTACATAGTAAGACCTTGAAGTAAGGCCTTGCTGCACTGAAAATACTGTTAGGGAATGTAAAGATTGTCATCTGGGACTGTGCCGCTTTTGCACTTCTTGTTTCAAGTTCAGATTATTCCTTGATTAAGTTATAGTTGGTGGACATGATAAAAAATGAGCTACGTTGTCTTGATAAAGTATAAAACACAATTGCTGACAGCTCCCTTCAGGGCAGAATTAGGTAATAAGGGGTTCATATTCTTCAATGTTTGCAGTTCTCACACATATCGTAAGCCAAAGCTACTTACAGAAATAGATGATAGTAATACTTTGGAAAATACAAGCTTTTAACTTATGCACAGGCTTGCAGTTGGTTTTCTATCAAATTCTTGTGTTCTACATGTAGTACACATACATGATGTGGGCAGCCACACCAGAAATAACTGATGACTGAGATAGCTGTTCAAATGGTTGTTGTTAACCTATGGATTAAAATACAAAGATAGAAAATATTCACTTTGCATTGGCAATTGTGGAGTTGTGTGCAATCAAAGTGGTTAAAATTAATACACATATCATTTGCTATTGGTAATTCATTTTTAATTCATGCTGGTTTGGGTACCAAGGTAGGGTTAAGGAAGATTTAGTGAGATGAACTAGCTATTTTCACTTTTATATACAAAACTTTTTAAACAGATAGAAACATATTTTATAGTTGCTTCTTACTAAACCAGTATGTTATAAATGTTTTTATTTCTTGATGGAGGATGAAGCCAAGTATAACCTAAAGAAAAAAGGAGGTCAAGAGCAAAAGCATTTTCTTAGGTGAAACATAATTGTTATGTTCACCTATCACCGGATAGTTGAACTGTCTGCTTCTTCCAGCCACAACCAGTGTTCTGGAGCTGTAGTTTTTCGGTGATAATCCACTTCCTTTTTTCCTTATTTGTGGGTGTTGTTTGTTTATTGTTGAAGAGCAATATATATGCTCTGTGAAATTACCATTTTTTCTCAAAAATGGTTTTAATCAGGAGTTGTACTTGAGCTAATTTGTAGAATCTGTAGGCACAGAATTTTAGCTAATGTAAACTGTCTTATCACTACTGACTTACTGGAGTTGTGACAGCTGGTCTATGACGTATGGGGCATAGGGTTCTTCCAAACTTAACTAATGATTTACATTGCCTGTATCTTTGCTTTATGTCAGGAGATCCATACAAGCAGGAGACCCAGTCAGGTGTACATAACACCAGTTCAGCTAGCAACATGCTTCCCAGCTATTTAATCCCAACTAGTCAGGGTGTATCATGATCTGTTGTTGGAATTTCAGGCTTTTTGCTGTGATACGGCACTTGTCTGGTTTAGTTAAGAACAACTGAAAAGTGGCTGGGTAGAACTGGTTGAGATCATAAAACTGTAAGTGTTGCTCTGGCTGCCATTATGTTTGGCATATAATTGTGCCAAGCCTCGTAAAGATTGCCTCTAGACTGCACTGCTGTTCCAAAGTGATCGTTTCTTATGGTTCCGTTGTTGTAAAACTGCAAAATGCAGTAGCTTACATTCAAAGGCAGCTTTAAATTGTCCTAAATTCTGTACAGTTACAGAATATACAAATTACCACATACACAAAATATTAGTACTTTCTAATAAGCTTCTTGCACTGGGAAAGCTCATCTGTAAGCATGCTTTCTTTTTCTCTCTTGATCACTGAATGCATGTTAATGAAATATTTTGTCTTTCTCTGCTCTTAAACTTTTTTCCCCAAAGAAATTATGAAAGATTTATGAGACTGTATTTTATTTTGAATTGAGAAATAAATGTAGGACTCCATATTCAAGATTACATGGAAATATACGATGTTCTGTTTTGCAAATGTTGTCATAAATATACTGAAGTGCTTGTGGAATTTTTGTTTTCCACCCAGCATTCCACCCATTTTAGTTTTCCTTACCTTTCTATAGCATTTTACACTAAGTTTCTCATTACTATGGAGCACTATAATATGCAGGCTTGTGACAGAGCAGTATGACAAATTTATTAATGTAAGCAAATATTTTTCATTCAGAATTAAGAGTTAAAAGGTCTGCAATTTCTTTTCCCTAGCTGGAGCCATCAAATTATTTCAGTTCGTGAGGCTAAAGCTATTCCAAGACCTGATGATGCTGAATGGAGAAACAAATACATATGCGTAGAAGGTAAAAATTTAAAGCTATATAAGCCATGTTATCTTTTTTAACTACTAAGACTTAATAATGTGCACGTGAAATATATGCAGCAAATGAAGTTTAATCATTGTAAACAGTGTTTGAAACAGTCTTACTGAAAACATTTGAGAAGGAAGCTTGAAGTTCTGTAGTGTTTAAAAATAGTTCTCCTGACCTTTTCTTCGGGAGGACTCATTGCCCTGTTACTTTTGGCACAGTGATTAAGGCTTTGACAAGGAATGGCCTTTATCGACAGTAGTATGCTTGGCTGCTCTGTAAAAATAGCCTTCAGTTTTGCCACGATTGACCTACTGAAAAAACAGGATGGACCATATTCAGATTCCTCTGTAAGAATGTTCTAGTGATGCTCTGGCATTTCATGTCTTAGCAGTAAGTAAATTATGCGTATGTTGATCCACTTGCAGCTACTATTTTTGATGGGCTTTTGTATGTGCAGTTCCCATTGGGCATGTATGATACCCTCCAGAACCAGAGGTGAAACCTAGGCTACATTTTGGAGTCTCTTGGCACCTGTAATTCAAACTGAACTGGGAATTAGCACAATTGAAAAACCTATTTCTTGTTCTTTTGTTGCCTTTCAACTGCCACCAGTAATCTAGATGGAGAAGGTGAAGCTCAGACCAGGGAAAGTGAAAATAACATAGAAGGATTGTGATGTATGAAAAGAAAAGCAGGAAAGGGACTGGGAGTTATTATGTAGACTAGAAAGAGTTAGAGATGAAAGAAAAAAGGGAGAGTCAGAGCAGCAGGTGAAGGCACGTTTGTTGACAGACTGCAGAAATCCGGGGATGGGGGGATAGGGGCAGTAAGGCAGAAGGCCTGTGGTTTAGATGCAGGCTTTCCTCAAGATACATGGAAGGGTGCATGTGCATCACGTGTGTGTGAACATAATTTCATGTGATTGTGCTACTCTGTGCAGAGAAAATTGCCTACTGGTGAAATCAGTTATTCTGTGGCTAGAGCTCACTAACTTGGCTGTAAATCATATAGATGGCTGTGTCAAGCCACGGGATGAAAATCCTGTCCTTTATTTGGTCCTGGGGGGAAAGGAAAAAAGGAAAAAAAAGAAGTAATGAAAGAAAACAAAACCAAACAAATAAAAACAACCAGTTGTAGGGTATAATATGCTGAAACCTATGAAGAAGGCTTCACACTTGACTTCTCTGTCTCAGAGTTAAGAAATGTGAGAATTCAAGAGTATCTGCGCAGCTGAAGTGATCTGGGATAGCGTAGTGCAGGCATTGCCAAGGCTGTGCGCTGAATGTGGGAGGTGGGAATGCTCAGCAGCTGTGCCTGCTGCTGTCACATGATGCTGATGCTCTGTGTTACAAGGCGGCTGCCTATATGTTTCAGGCTTTCAGCTTTTTCATGGTGTTTCAGTGTGGTGAAGATTTGCTTTCTGCTGAGTTGGAAAATAGAACATTAGCATATAAAACAGCTATTTTAGAATGTGTATGAAATATTCTCGATTGAGTATAACTTTCTAAAGATTACACTTTGCATTTGAACTATTAAAACAGCAAAATGATCCATAGTTGGTATTTCCTATTCCTTCCCATTTCGGTGTGCTTCCATTAAAAGCCTGATTAATCATCATAGTCTGAGGTTTTTATTTATAAATCAGAAGGAAAAAAATGCATTTCTTATTTCTACTCAAAGTAGGCCTTATACTTGCAGCAGCTGTTGAGCTGCACTGGTTTAGCAGAAACTATTTGGATAAACTTCCTTGTAATTTGAGTAGAAATTTTGAAAGCTAGCTAAATATGTCGAAATGTTATGGTTTCCAAGTCTGTTGGGACTAAAATTTTTGTGATTGGTATTGGGTTTTTTGTTTGTTTGTTTGTTTGTTTGTGTTTTTTTATATATTTCAAATGTATTTGTTGGGAGATCATAGAACTCTGTGTATACAAGTTGCTATAATTCTCCACGTAGCAATATATTTGGGCTTGCTCAAAAGAAAAAAATGTGTTTTAAGTTTTATCTGTCTTGAGACTGATTCTCACTTTATTTCTGCTTTTTGAAGAACAAAATAGCAGAGATGCTCTTTTGAATCAGTTTTAAATTTGGCAGGCAATTACCATTATAGGGATAGAGAGAACAGTGCTTTTATTGGCACATATTCCTTGTGAGAATCTCTAAATTGCTGGTAATTTTTCTGTTTTGAGGTTAAGGCTTGTCTATATCAAACAATGCAATATGTATTTCCAGCATATTTGGAAATGCTCAAAACTTGGTAATTTTATGAGACAATCAATTAGCAGTCACTTAGGGAGACAGGATGGGAAGCCATTCTACTCTGTATCTTATTTGTTCTTGTACCAGATGTTAAAAATAATAATAGAAATAATTCTTCAGGGTTATTTTTGTAGCAGTTTGGGTGTTTTATGATTATTTATATTTTCATTTGAAAGAATGATGCCTTTTTAGCCTTTACCTCAAATATTGGTATTCAAGTTGTATTGCATTTTTTTTTCTTTTAATATTTTCATCTCAGTGTGTGAACAGAGTTACTTATGATGGAGTCTTACTGTACAGGTGGTTAGAAAATGTAAAGTGGTGTAAATAGTTGCTGATGGCAAAAGTATTTGTGCTGTGCTCCAGGGAATTAATTTGTCTGTTGACAGCTAGTAAATAGACAAGAATAAAGGGAAGATGTGAGTCAGTTTTTTGCAGCTAGGAAGAGTGCCTTTTCCCCCAGCGAGTAAAGGAAGAATGTACAGCTGTGGTCTTGTTAACTCACAAAAAATCTCACTTGGCTCAAAATAAATACATGAAAGATCCTGGCATTAGAGGAACAGTTAGTATTATATGTAAGACAAACAAAGGAATTGCTGTACTGCTTCACGTGCTAAGGGTTATCGAATTCTTTTTAGCAGTAGACCAGTCAACCCAGTGACATCTCTGGTACTGGAGAACTAAATAATTCACTAATTTAATTGACAGTTTTCTGTTTCAATGAAAATTGTTTGATGTGTTCTAAAGAAAAATAAATCTGCCCTGTAAACATACATTAAAAACTTTACATAGCTAGTCTGGAGAAAAAACTTACAGAAGCTTCCCAAATACAACATTTACTGCTTGAAATGATTTATTTGACTGCAAATTATTGTAATTTATTGCCAATTAATAACAGATTAGAGCAGTGAGAACTTGAAGGAAACTACAGATGCCTTCCCTTTATCCACTCTGTCCTACCTCCTCCCACTGAGCAGCAACAGGACAACAGAGGGTGTGGCCAGTTCATAATCTCTTTGTCTCTGATACTTCTTCATGGCCGCCCTCTGTCCCTGCTCCATGTGGACCCTCCCACGGGATGCCTATCACGGGATTCCCTATCTGATCCTGCGTGGGTTCCCCCCCTGCTGCAGCTCTCCTGGCACTGCCCCACACGGCTCCATACCATGGGGCCCACCCTCAGGAGCTGCTCCAGCACTGTCCCTGCGGGCAGCAGCTGCCCCAGCCCTATTGCTCCCTATGGCTCCGTCCTGGGGCTGCTCCTGTGGGGGTATCCGTGTGCTGTGCGTCCCGCAGGCCTCAGCCACCACTGCACCGTGGGCTCCTCCATGGCTGCAGGGAGATTTTCTCCTTCTACACTGACTGCAGCTGCTTCTCTCCCATCATCACTGCAGCTTTCCTGATCCCAAAACCTTGACATGTAAACCCAGTTTACCAAATAAACAAAAAATTGCCTGTATGTAGCATGCATTTTTTTTCTTTGCTGGCTTTTTAGGACTTTAATACCTTCCAGCAGTCTGAAATATACCTGTTATTTAAGTAGTTTTCTAGTAAGGCAACAAAGACTATAAGGTTATGAAAACCTTATAAACTTGTATTCTGATAGCTGCAAACTTTAAGCTCTGTTAGCTGTTAACTTCTGAATAGATATTATAGAATAGATTTTTACAGCAGTTCATACTTATGTAAAAAATCAGGATTTTAATATCTTTCTGTATCACTGAAACTGTTGCATGGGATGAATCGAACGTGTAGCAAGTCTCAAAAACTTTTCCATGTTATTCTTATTCTGATATCACAGGCTAATAAGAAGTCACAGATAGTTCAGCACAACCACCATGTTGTGCTTTGCAAGAAGTAACCATTTGACAGTATTATGGTTTACTTGTTAGAGGTCTTAGGGTTTGAGACTACTTTGGATTAATATTATACAGAAATATAGATTTGAGTAAGAAGCTGGAATCTGCTGCTTAAAAACCTTTTGGGAAGGAATGGTATGTTGACTCTTTATTTCTTCCTCATAGCCAGCTCTGTGAGGATAGAATAGCTGTAGTTGTGTTCTGTTGTTTTTTTAACACTTTTAATGTTTGCCTTTGATCTTGCAGAGCCGTTTGATAGGACAAACACCGCTAGAGCTGTTCATGAAAAACAGAAGTTTGATATTATCAAAGAGGAATTTTTGAAGGTAAAAATAGCATCCATTTTATTTTTCCAGTCACTTTGGTTTTCAAGATAGCCTAACAAATGATAGTTATTGTACCTGCCTGACTCTGATGCTTATGATTGTCTTTATATTATGTAGTGTGTGTACTTTACAAGTACATTTAATATAGATGCACCTATTAAAAATATCTGTACTTCATGTTTGTAAAACTGCAAAATTGACTACAGATATAAATATGCATTTAAAAAAAAATAATTTTTTTAGGAAAATAAAGTAATGTAAATATGGCTTATTTATTTATTGTAACTTATATAATTTAAATATCACTGCTATTGAGTGATATCTTTTCCTGTGGGTTTTATTACACATTATGGGTAAAACGAACTGTGCATTAGGATAGGAGGGTCAGTGCAATTATTGCTAAGTTCATGATCTAAAAGATGTGGCAAACGTGTCTTGGAATCCATGAGAATACAGAAGAAAATGTTAACAATGTACTTTAAAAGAGACAGATTCTGTAGGTGACAGAGTATAACTTCCTTTATCAGTAGTTTTGGTATGTGTACTTTTAAGACAATTATTTTGCAGTTAGAGTATCTGTGTAATATTTAAATAATGTGAACACCTGTCTCAGTTTCCAAAAGCACAAATTCATTCTCTTCTTGAAAGGATGTACCTTTCTCAATAGTCCTCTGCACTGTGTGTACAGCGTTAGAATTCTTTTTCCCTAAGTAAATAAATAAAAAAGTAAAAATAAATAAAAATATCTTCTCAAGAGGAGAAAATTAGCAAGTTTATTTTTGTGGATCTGTGAGGCTTTACTGCCTAAAAGGGTATTTAAATGCTGATGGGAAATATGATTTATCCTTCTAATCCTTCTACTTTTTTCCTCAGTCTTGGCAGATACTGAAAGACAAGAAGGACCTAAGCTTTGTATTACCTTTAAAAGCCACCATACAGAGAAGATAACAAACTTCTTTAATTTTCTCCATATTGGATCCTGCTGAAATAAAGAACAGTATCAAAACCCAGGTTACACCTTTGTTATTTTATGACACGCTTTTCTTGTTATACTTTTGTTAAGGATATCTTCGTAAGAAACGCTTTTTATTTTATTATTGACATTTATTAATGCAGTTGTTCACTCAGAAATGTGTTTTCTGAGAGCACTTATAGTGTTGATTTGTGGAAGAGAATGTTGTGACTAAAGCAGCATATCATGGGGATAAATCTGTTGTAAATAAAGTATGGGAATGTACTGACTTGTTTCTGTAATCGGTGTTATTATCATCAGCTCAGACAAATTTAACAGTGAAATAACTGAAATCAGAACTAAACAGTGTATGAGTCTGTATCCATAAGGCATTGCACACAAACTCTCCTTGATGAGCAGACAGCTTGTGCTTTCTGTCTGTTTAATGCAGTATGCACTTTTCCTCAGTTTGGCACTTCCCAGTTCTATTTTCTTTTTATATAGAGCAAAGGCAAAGGTTTATAATAATTAAGTTTGATTACAGTTGGTAATGTTCTGGTTATCAAGAACTGTAATCTAAATTGAGATTTTCAATCAACAGTTCTACTACAAGAAAGTTGAACTGAAAAAGGACAATTCAGATTATGTAAGTGGATTCATGTTCACGTAGTAGGCAAGATAATTTTTAGTTCTTTGTTTTACAGATTCATAGTAGTAGCGGTATCTGCTTGAAGCACCCCCTGCCCTACGATAGCTACACTAAGCTGAGATTTTGTTTTGATTTTGTGTAAATGTTTAACTGGTAAGCTGCTGTAAATTGATTTCAAATAAGTAATATTAAAAATAGTAGCTTTTCCAAACAAGAAGGTAATGAAACCTTTTAAGACCTGCTGTAGCACAGTTTGTGCCTGTCCTGTGTTTGTTATTGAAGACCAATTCATTGTCAAAGCTGTACTTCTCCTTTTTTTCTTCTTTTTATTTTTTCTTAATATATTTTGTACAGCGTCCCGTGGAATAAAGTTTATAGAGAATACAGCTTTCTTTGGTATTTTATGTTCTTTTTTATTGGACATTTGAGCTCCCATAATTAAGTAGAAAAGGAAATGAATGTAAAGGTCAAGGCAGCTGTTAGAAATAAAAATTTTCTTACAGGTATTTCATACTGTTTCTGTTACCACTTCTAACAAGACTGTGAGAATCCTTACAACTTAACATACATTATTTTTTCTTGCAGTTCTAATTTATTTAAAGCCTTACAATTTAGAAGCTCTAGAATCAGTAAACTGTTTGCCTGCTGGAAGGTTACTTTCTGCTCACACTTAATCATGATCTAGTCTATCTAATACTTTGGCTTGCTTCTTGAAACAGCTTCCTTTTAGCAGGCTTTCAGTTTTAATCTGACTTTGTTCTCCCTCTATGTGGATGTTCCCTGCATCATCCCTCATTTTTATCAAGTGATGTAGTGGGTGAAGCGTTTCATTTTGCCTTGTTTTGTGTGCTCCCAAATATATTTTTGAACAGAATGATGCCTAGTATCAAAGCTTGTTCATAGATTGGGTGGGGGGCTTTTTTAAAAGCCTATGGGCATCTCTTTTTATATATAAAATGTAAGCTCTCAAAATAGTATAATTAAAAAGGGACATTGTGTTCAAATTCAGCAAAAATACATTTTAAGTGAGCTGGATATGTGAGGCAACAAACTAGAAATGGCCATCTCTTAAGGTTTTACATTCAAAACATACGTATGAAAAAAAAAAAGAGAGAGAGAGAGAAGGAAAAAAAAAGCCTTAAATTACTGCTTTACATTTGAAACAACTTTTTAACTGCAACTTTATAAAAACTGACCCATCTTACACAACCTTGTGATGACCTTTATTTTTACAAGTAATCCAGTGTTTTTCTTCAGTTCATTTACTTCTGATAAGCTGTATTTATAACCAAACTTATAAAAACCAAGTGGTAGTTTTGCCAAATACTGGGACAAACGTGTTTGTCGCAAAACTCCCCTGGTAATTGAATTACAGCAGTAGTTGCAGGCACCATCAATAAGTGCAGTGCGGTATGACTTAGTTTACCTGAGAGTGAGAGAAGCTAATTGGGAAAGTGGATATCTGGCATAGTGCACAGAAAGTGTCAGTACTTTCATATATTAAAAAATAAACAGAGATGTTCAGGAAACAAATGTCACTAGATGTCATATTGTCATATTCTCTGCCAAGGCAAACAAGAGCAGCACTTCTTTCTGTGGAAGTGCCAGACAAGTGGAATAACATCAAGTAAACGTGAAATTTGATGTGCGTTGGTCCACAACTTTTGATAGAAAACTTCAGATAAAGTTCCACAGTGTAAATTGTCTTGGAATTGTTTTTCCACAGTTTCAAAACAAAACCCTTCATTACACCCCCTGTGAGGAATACTTTTGCTGGGAGTCTTTTAGCAGGAGGTCTGCTTTCCATTGCTGACCAAGGTTTCAAAATGCATGCAAGGTGATAACATCTCCTTGAACTAAAAGATGCTGTAGTTCAGTTCTTGTATTTTAGAGGCGGTTTTGGGTACTTGTTTGGCATTGGGTTCACTTGTTGTATCTTATGTGATGTCAGAAACTGTTATTACCTTATCTAGGATTTGAACTCTAGTCTTCTAGCAGGACTTCTGATTAACAGGCTCAGATTTGTATGGGAGAACTGCATGTAATCAAGAACTTCCAATTCAGTAATCCTAACAGAACTGGAATAGGCTATACAGGGGCTGTGCCGTGTGCCCTGGCACCCGGTTGGTGCTAGGACCTGGGGTGGGACCAGCAGCGACAGTGCTGCAACTTTGCTGCCATCTATTTAAAGCCTGCCCTGAGTCAGGAGAAGCGAGTGCTGCTGGGGATGACAGTTGCTTCAGGCAACCCTGGGGAGGACAGGGTCGGGGGTAAAAATCAAAGACAAGAGCCTGAGCAAGAAAGAACATGGAGGGATACCGTGGTGCAGAGTGTGACCGGGCATCTGAGACCTCCTCCTTCATAGAGGATGAAGAAGAGGAGGAAGAAGAGGAGGAGGAGGAAGAAGAGGAGGAAGAGGCCGTGGACCCAGAGGAAGCAGAGGAGCTGACTCACAGGTACTGCCTCCCATGGGGCCTGGCCTTGCAGCCTGGGGAAGCAAGAGTTTGGGCCTAGGCCTGCTGAGCGCCTCTTTTCCCCCTTGGCCCCCTCCCATTCCTGCAGGGCTTTTTGATTACCGCAGCTCTGAGGCGGAGGCTGTTCTGGGTGGAAATGGCTGTAATGAGATTTGTGCAGCGAGTGCCAGCCCCAAGTTCCCTGAAAGCTTTTCTATTTAAAGAGCTGCTGGCCTGCCAGCTCCAGTGGCATCTCCCTCTGCTCCTCCCCTTCTGGCTGACTGTCACATATCAGTCTGAGAAACACTGGGGGTTTGCCTGCTGAAGAGAAAATGATCAAATATTATAATAGTGCTTTGGGTTGTTTTTTTTCCCCTTTTTTTCTACCCTTGCTCTCTTCCTACTCATCCCTCCCTCACCAGCCTGTGTTTCGGAAAAAAAGGAAAAGCTTGTTCCATACTACGCTCTTCACCAACAATCAGGATTTGCGGGGCTGATTTTTGGGTGTGAAATGAGGAATACTGTGCCACTTCAATTTCTTTGTTTTTTATTCTTTGTGAGTAACTGTTGCACAGAAGCTGTTTGTTGTCCTAAGGCTGCTCTTTTACCACGAGGAGAATGAGGAGAGGGAACTTGGCGGTGTGTGGGGCTGGTCCCGCGCTGGTGTCCAAGGGTGTCTGCAACTCAATCCACTCCAGCGGGCTCTGCTGCCCACAGAGAGACAGAGAGGCCTGAGAGTTAACCACTGTATCAGGTTGCGAGACTTTTTTTATAGCAAAGCCTATCAGTTTGGGGTTGGTACCGTAGGGAGAACCGAAAGCATCAATGTTGGTGTGTTAAGATGTTTTCAGAAAGCAGTTTGGTAAGCAATTTATGTCATACAGATCTTCAAACATAAGCACTGTGGAGCTGTCCTGCATTTACAAACCGTGTGTGGCTCCTTCTTGTTTCACTGGTCTTCACAGAAGAATGAGAGATGGCCGCAGAGGAGGGTGGGACAGCCTCTGTGCAGCCTGAACCATCCCAAGTACTCTGTGGGAACTAAACCCAAACAGGGAATCAGCCTCAGAGAGCAGGAAAACAAGGCTCTGTGTTGTGAGAATGAAGGGCTGGTTTTTCAAAGTGAAGAGTACTGCCTGTGTGTAATGCTGCTTTTATCCCAACTGAGTTGTTAACTCAGGTCCATGCTGGCAGAGAGCAGGGTTAATCAGAATCACAGAATTGTAGGGGTTGGAAGGGACCTCTAGAGATCATTGAGTCCAACCCCCCTGCCAAAGCAGGGTTGCTTGACTATAAACATGTGCATATTTGCAGACCAACATAAAAACAGCTAAAGCTGGAGCTACTTGCTACAGACAACATAACCACTACGGACTGGATTGTTTTTTAACGCAATCTGCAACTAAATAGCTGGTAACAAAAGTCAAATTGTAAAACAGAACTAGGAATGGCTAACTTTTCCATTAAAGGAGGGGTCGTGTGTGTGTATGTATAGTAGTTACGATGCTCATGCTGTGAGGTCGGCCTCCACAGTGAGAAGTGCCTGTTAGCAGCTCCCCACAGCCGCGTCTTGCTTCTGGCTCACAGCCTCTGCTACAGAAACTCGGTACTGCATCACAATGTTTAATTAAATCACAGAAATCATTCCCTTCAGATGTCAGTTATTTTACAGACTGCAGAGCTCATACCTACCCTTAACCGTCTTACTAGTGAGAGGGATCAGAGTCAAGCAGAGGGGTTTTTTAACAGCTGCACTTAACGCTAACCAATTATAATTTAACACCGTTTGATCAATTAAGCTAACAGAGATGAAAAATTTTGGTTTTAGCACAGACATGGAGATACAGTAACTGCACTGGGCGCTCCAAAACAGTGCTATAAGAGATAAACAAAACTGATTCTTTAACTGTATAAGTTTTGTTGTTGCAAATATCAGTGTGCTTGTGGATGTTAAAGCCATCTGATACTCTTGCTACTGGGGTAGAACTGCTTGGAAACAGTGGTTAAGCAAGAACAGCAGAGTCAAGCCCCTGAGATATACTTAGTCTGTGCAATTATTACTGGTCAACAAACATGTTTTAAAGCCCCATCTGCAGAACGGATTTTTTTTTTTGTATTTTGAAAACGTGGCTGAGAGGATATGTAACCAATATGCAAAGTTGGCTGAAAACAGCCTGTCCTGCACCCTGCCGTCATGGGTTTATTTTTAACAGCCCCAAGCTCTCTGCCATTTTTGTGTTCCTGTTTCACATGCAGTTGAATAGCACCTGATTGTGCAACACCGCAGTCGGCGGGAAGTTTCCCATGGGCTCCTTCTATTTCCATCTTTCAAGCATGAATGTTCTCATTCCTATTCTGTATAATAGTTATGCAACACAATGATGGCCCAAGGTCAGGAAGTGCTTCTGTGAGCAATGCACTAGTCCTGTTGTTCTCCTGCTCCCTCCCCAAGCTCCAGCTGATCCGCACCACTTCCACAATTATCCTTTTTCAGCAGTTATGGAGTCTGGCACATTTATTGCTGCAGTTTTCTTCATGCATGCCCATTCCAGCAGAGATGCCTGGCCTCTGCATCTTTTTATTCCCCACCAGCTGCTGGAACACAAGCGGATGCCTTTGTGATGGGGCTCTGGCGGTACACTAGGGTAAAGGTTGGTGTTGTTTTCCTTCTGTAACACAGATAAAATGCCAGTCAGCTACCAGACCCCCTTGGATTACTGACAGCACTGTTGAGGACAAACAGAAAATAGTATTTCTCTGATGGAAAATGCTTTGCTTTAGGAAATGCATCACTTAATTTTTAGAGTGCTTAAAAAAAAAAAAAAAAGCCAATGCAAATGCATAAAGCTGCAGCAGAGTTTATGACTTGCCTAAGAATTATGATGCCCTTATTAAGATTTTTAATGTAATCTTTAAATAATTTTGTTTCCTAACACAGTTTTTTATGCAAGTAATGAAACCAAAACATGGCATCAGAACCTATTATGGAGCTGGTCTAAGGCATCACGTCTAGAACAAATAACCCATTGATCCTCAGAGAGTTCATGCAATATTTTCTTGCCTCTGGGCATTTTGCTCTCTGAGACTGATAATTCTTGACAGATGTCTTTTGTTTCTAGTTCTGTGTAGAATTAATCATTTAAACAGCAGAAGTATTTTGAAAGCATGTGCTGAGTATCTTAAAGCAACAGCAAATTTGAGTATGATGTTAGTAAGTAGCCATGTGGTTTATGTATGTTGTTACTCAAGTGGTTTATGTACCCTCTAGAATACCTGAGTCTCTTGCATTTCCCTGATGTGTGCATAGCTCCAGAACAGTTCTGCCTCTCATAACTTCCCCAGCCAATTTACTTTTGCAATAGGAAAGTCTCAGGGTGTGTCTATATCCAGGATTTATACAAAAAGGGCTCTGCAGCCAGTTTATAAACACTTTCCGGTAACTTCATTAGTGGTGACATAAGAAAGACAGTAAATGAGGAGAAAGTAATAGAATCCTTGAATTAATTTATTTATTTATTTTAATGAGATAGTAATTCCACTGGAAGATCTGAAGTTAGCAGGACATTAACAAGTGAAAGGCTGGGTTTAAAACACTGCATTTCTCTAGAACCTAATTCTCTTACTCTGAAGAAGGAAATGCATAAGCTTTAGCCCTAGAAAGTGTGCAGCAGTTGGAAGAGATGATGCTGAGCTTATGATTGCTGTAGGGAAAAAGGGGCTGAATGCTAAAGCAGAAAATGCACAGATGTACGGAACAAAATCACACACACACACAAAAAAAGATGTATTTCTTTCATCTGGGATGGCAGTTTGGTCCATGCAGTTTTTTTTCTTCTTGCACTATGTCTGATTCTGGTAGCAGCCTTCCAGAAATGAGACATCTTATCGGTACAGGTCATTGCCACATCTTGACATCTAAGTTGTTTCAGTGAAGTTGTTTCCAGCTTGTGAAGTGTCATGCAGTACAACAACAAAGTTGAATCATACCAGGAGTGACAAGGTCTGATGTGAAGAGGATGAAGAGAGGCTCTGGATGATTTTAGAGAGCTGGTGCTTCTAAATGTTTTTCTGTAATGGCAGTGGTGTAGCACAGATGGGCAGACTTCAGTGTATGAACCCTTCTGCTCTGGCAGATGGGGAGGTGAAAACTCTTCCCAACATGATACACAAGGGAACACATGCCCAGTCTTCTGTGCCGGACTAGAAACCTGAAATCCCTTCAGGCACAGCCTTTTAAGAGGCAAAAAACTGTGAGGAGGAGGAAGTGGGAAGAAGGATCTGGGGTTTGGGCTTTTATGAGAGTAGGAACAAAACAGATCATCAGTGTCTTTGAAAACTGTAGAAGGTTTGAGCCAATGTCCAAAATCAGATTAACATGACAACAGAATGGGGTGTGAAATGTCTGTCTCAAATAAAGCAGCACTGGCTTTTGTCCCTAGATGCCAGCACTTTCATATCATTTTTTATGAACCTGAAATAATTGGAGTATACTTTTTGCAGTGGCAGACAATTCCTCTAACTAGAAAGCTTCTATTGTGCAGCATACAAGTTATACACAAAACTAGGGGAGAATTTGGAAGTGTATTGTATGATAATGCTTGAATTCTACATCTTCCACTCTGGTCTGAAAAATACATAGTATATGTTCCACTGTAAGGGAATGTAGACTACTGCAGGTTTGGTAAAGACACAAGGACATGAACTAATGAAACTTTTTGACTAGACGGGGCTAGAGGAGCCTACTTTTATTGTCTAATATCAGTCAGAATGGGAGTGCTTCCCTATTCTGTGTGGTGCTTTATTTAATAACATCAGGTTATGTAGAAGAATAAGTTTAAAAGTATATGAGGGCTATGTAGAAGTTGAAAAATCTGTGAAAAGATTAGACTTCTGTTTTTGTGAACTCAGGACATTAATTCTTCCTCAGTATTAATGATACTGATTTAGTATTAATGATATTGTATTGAGAGAATATGACTAATGCTGAGCGCTCCTCACCAGTGTTCCCTTGGTCTTTGGCACACTTATAATGCTGGGTCACAGCTTCTGGTGTCATTTGGGTTCTGCTTTACTGAGATCACATTGGAACTCCTCTGTTTATCAAAACTGGACTTTGTGTAGCTATAGATTTGCACTCTTCTCCTCTTCATCATCTCTGCTGAAGCCTCTGCTAGCTAAGCACTCTACGTTTCCTTCAATTAGCTACTAACAGAGTTCTCCTTGATTAACTAATGTCTACACAAGGAGTACTGGGGTTGAATGCAATAATCACTATTCACATGCTTCCTTGAAGTAACTATTGCAGCCCCAGTTAGATTTCTTTTAATAGTACTGTGTTTCAGTGTATTTTTATTTCTTTCACTATTTTTTTTTATGAGACTAGATTTAATTGCAGCATGTGACAGTATATTGATTGCACATCATAAGATTTCAAGTTATTATTATAAAACACTGCTATTTCATTCATGGATAGCCTGAAAGGTTTAGATGGTTGAATGTATTCTAAATTGTGTTACTAAATATGTATACTGCTTAGACAATGAAACAGGAGAAGACAGCAACAAGCTATTCTCTGCTACCATGCAGACTGTACAATCAACTTACAGTTAGGCAAAGCAAATGGAGGTGCTATTAAAACACTGACAGTATCTTATGCATGTTTAGTGCAGTGTTTAAGTTGTACTTTGAGTTAATCAGGCATTGGTTCAAAATCCATTTGATCTCACACTCACAAACAAGGACGGAGAAAATGCAGTCTTTCCTGAGCATTCCAACACTTCCCTTTCGTTGAACTAACCTTGCGACACAAAGCCTCACACAGATTTATCTAAAATACATCTCTAGGAGGAAATATCACTTTCCTTCTGTTTGTGTTTCAAAATATATGCAAATGAAGTATTTTCATAAGTTTGAATAGCATCGCTTTAGTGCACTGGACTTCACTGCAATAATTTCACGTAACATGATTTTATGGCTCTTTTTTTCCTTTTTTTTTTTTTTTTTAGTCTGAAAGATCTTATCCAAAGTGAAGATGTGAGACCCAAGCTGCAGTGCATCATGACTAATCCCTCCTTTTCTATGGTAACAGTTCAAAGTGAAGATAGTGGGATAACGTGGGAAACCAGTTCAAGCAGATGTTCTACTCCCTGGACTTCAGAAACTAGTACAACTTCTGATCTTTACAGTATGGAAAGTTCACCAGTGGGTTCTCCTCCAGGAAAAGTTATCTTTATTATGGATGAAGGCAAAATTATTCGGAAAAGGAAGCGTAAACCTTCAAATAGAATGCCATTGCCCACACACGTGAGAGGAGGTCAGGGCAATAAGAAACGCGATTCTTCTGGAATGCAGAGACAAGAACCAAGAACTGTTCTAGGAGACGTGCAGGGCTCAGTGTTAAATGTTGAACAGATGGAAGAACAAGACACAGATGAAGAAATGTTGGAGGACAAAGAAGATCTGGAGAATATTGCAGAACAACCAGTAAAACGTGCTCCAATAAGATCAATATTTAGAGAAAGCAGACTGAGGAAAGTAGGGCCAATCCTTGGAGGACCAGTAAAGTCTAGAATACAGCTGTTCAATTCAATTTTTGGAGGGACTGGGCCACCTCCTGAAACACTAGAAAAAAGTGGAATCCAAAGAAAGAGCTCCATTTCAGGAGAATCAGAATACTTCCTTGAAGCATCAGTAAAAGAAAGATCGCATAAGTTCATTTCAGAAACGGCACATACAAAATCTTTCCAGAGAACAAGCAGAAGTCTTGAAACACCATCAGAAAGAAGAAGGAATCAAAGGCAGCAATCCACAGCACGTTCACATCAAGGCTATTCTTCAATATCACCTCTTGAAAAACAGCTTACTGGTAAAGATGTCTCATTTCAAAATATTAGACCTGTTAAAACAAAAGATAAACCAAGCAAGTTTTCAAAGTCTGGGGAAGGAACAACTTTTCAGCACGAAGAAAGACAAGACAGGCAATCTCAACTGGAGAATCAGGTATCAGGGCAGTCACAAAAGTTCAGCCCTCCCAAAGAAGCAAGGAAGCAGCAAAGTTACCCTTATTCACCTGCAGCTAAGAGGGCAATAACAGAACAGTTAACAACTACTGCACTAGAGTCTGATGATAAATCAGAGGAACAAGTGTCACTTCTTTCAAGTGAAACTGCAAATATGAAACCAGATCAGTCACTGCTGACAGTATCAGATCACCTAGATGAACCAAAGGAGCAAGAGATTCAGCGCAGTTCAACACTACCATCTGTTTCAGCAGATTCTGTTAATAAATTAAATAGACAAAGTACCAAACCTACAGTATCTACGTTGGAACATCTTGAGAAGGAAGTACAGAAGTCAGCAGTTCAGTCTCACTTACCTACTGCCCTGTCAGCTAAATCCAGTTATTCCACTCCCTCTGAAACAAGACAGGATGATATTATTCATCAGTCATCAGAAACTGCACAATCAGAGTCTGAACATGTGCTTTTACCACATTCTCTAGATGTATCAGAGAAGCAAGATACTGATGGTCACTTGTCAGCAACTGCACAGTCAGAAACAGAGCATTCTGGTCTATTGTATCCTGTTAAAAAAAAAGAGAGTCAAAGGACCCCACAACCAGAAATGCAAAATATTTGCTTAGAGAAGCAAAGAGAGTCAGAACAAGACTTATTCTTTGCTCAAGAAGCAGAGGAGCAAGTAATCAAACAAAATGCACATACTTCTGAAAAGATGGATTCTAAGTATTTTGGCGTTTCATATCCTGTTTGCACAGAAACACAAGAAACTGTGAAAAGATCAGTTGTAGATAAAGCAGCAGATTTGGATCGCCCTGTTTTTTCTGTTGATAAAAACAATCAAGCAGCGAGAGCACAAATGGAGATGGAATATCCAGATTTTTCATACTCCAGTGAAGTAAGTGGGAAATCAGAGAGACCACAGACAGAGACAGAGCATCCAGATTTCTCTTTTCCCAAGGAAGTAGCAGCGGAATCTGAGAGCGCACAGCTAAAGACAGACAGTCCACATTTTTCATATTCCAGAGAAGAAACGGATAAATCAAAGAGTTCACAAGGGGAGACAGAGCAGCCAGATTTCTCATTTCCCAGGGAAGAAATGCAGGAATCAGAGAGTGCAGAGCTGGAGACGGTACATCCAGAATTCCTTTCTTCCAAGAAAGACACAGAAAAATCAGAGAGTCTGCACTTGGAGACAGAGTATCCAGATTTCTCATATTCCAGGGAAGAAATGATGGAATCAGAGAATGCACAGTTAGAGATGGAGCAGTCAGACTTTTCTTTTTCTAGGGAAGAAACAGAGGATTCAGGGAGTGCACAACCTAAGATAGAGCATCCAGATTTCCCCTATTCTAGGGAAGAAATGATGGAATCAGAGAATGCACACATGAAGATGGAGCAGTCAGACTTTTCATTTCCCAGGGAAGAAACAAAGGGAATGAAGAGTACACAACTGGAGACCAAGCATCCAGAATTTGATTTTTCCAAGGATGATATGCAGGAATCAGAGAGTACACAGATGGAGACAGAGCATCCAGATTTCTCTTATTCCAGGGAAGAAATGGTGGAAACAGGGAATGCACAGCTGGAACAGACAGATTTTTCCTTTTCCAGGGAAGAAACAGAGGAATTGGAGAGTGCACAGATGGAGGCAGAACATCAGGACTTGTCATTTTCCAGGGAAGAAACAGAAGGGCAAAAATCTATTCCCTTTGAACTGGAACGGCCAAAGTCTTACTCCCCTGAAGAAGAAGAGCAAGAAAAAACAGTACAGTTTGAGCTGGAACCTTCAGACATATCCTGTTCAATGGAAGAAGCAGAGAAAGAAAACACCGCAAAACTTGAATTAGTACATCCAGATTTCACTGGAAGAGATAGTATGCAGCAAATGGGGCATAAGGAAACAGGGCATTCAATTTTCCCATATCCAGTGAATGAAACACAACATCAAGATTTGGCACAAGTAGATACTGACAAAACTCTTTTGTCAAGTTTTGATGACAGAGGGGAGCAACCACAACCTGTACAGAAGGTGTTGCAACCTGGAGGTAAGCTTAACGCCACTGGCAAGTCAGTGCAAGGAGAAACTAGTCAACTGCATTCAGAATGTCCAGTTTTGCCATATTCTGCTGCAAAAGAGCAGCAACAAAGAGAAGAGTCAGATAAGTTATATTCCACTGGAAAAACAGATCCGGAAATATTTCAACCAAAGGTAAAACATGCAGATTTCCCATATTTCTATGGAGAAGCAGAACAAGAAGCTGTACAAACAGACACAGGAAGTCCACAGTGTTCATATTTCATTAGTGAAGCACAGCAAAGTGAAATCATGCAACCAGCTTCAGAAAATAGGGATCTCTCATTTGCCACTGGAGAAACAGTGCAAGAAGAAATGAAATCAAGATCTTTGTGCTCCTCACATTCAACTGACAGACCAACACACAGGGAAATGATTCAGCTGGAGCAGGAACATTTACTTCCTGCTTATTCCACTACTGATTGTCAGCAAGAGGAAATCACACCCCTGGATTTGCCTCAGCCAGATATACCATATTCCACTGGAAAAGTAGAACAAGAAAATAGAGTACAAAAAGGGCTGGAAGAGCTGGTAGAAATCCAACCAGAAGTTACAGAAAAGGAACCAGATTGTTCAGATTTGCCAGAAAACTGGGGGAAGGTAGAAACACAGGACATGGACCAAATGAATTTGGCACAGGAAGAAACAATTGAACCAGAGTTAGAGCATCCACCTTTGCCACATTCTTTCAGTGAGGTAATGCAAGAAGAAAATGAAATGGAACAAACGTATCCAGGACAGCCATTCTATTCAAGTGTAGATGTGCAGGAGGAAGTGACTCAACAGAAAACAAAGCAACAATTTCTTTCATGTTTCACTGGAAAAACAGAGCAAGATGAAATAATGCATTCAGAGCCGGAGCAAACATCTGTGCCCTCTTCTAGTGGCAAGGAAGCACCACTGGAGATGGAAATGGGTTCAGAATATCCAGATTTGTCATATCCCTCTCACAGACCTGAACAGGAAAAGTTTAGACATCCAACGTTGCCATTCAGTTCGAAGGAACAAGAAACTGCACCACTAGTAATAGAACATCCAGATTTTTCATGCAACACTGGTGGACTGAAGCCAGGTGATACCATACAGCAGGAATCAGAATATCCAGAGAAGTCTTACTCCATGGAAGAAATGCAACAAGAATCAGAGTATTTAGATTCACCAGAAACCCTGGGCAGAGCACAAGATGAAACTGTGGAGCTGGAATCTGAATACACAAATGTATCATGTTCTGATGGCCAAGAAAGCCAGCAAGAAACTTCAGAACTTGCTTCAAAACATCCAGGTACATTGTTTTCCTTCAGTAATTTTCAAGAACAAGCAACTCAAGAGCTTGATTCAAAACATAAAGATTTGCCTAGGGTGGCCAGGAAAAGAGCTTTACCAGGAACAGCACAAGTAGACTCAAAATATCCAGATTTGACATATACTTTTGGAAAAGCAGAGGAGACAGAAATAGCACAGTCAGAAGCAAGACACTCTGACTTGTCACATTCCTCCAGTGAAACAAACAAACAAGAAGCAACACTGTTGGATCAGAAACACAGAAAAATTTCAGTTGACAGAGAAAAGCAGCAGCAAACAACAGAAGAGCAGGTAGAGCAAGAAAAGTTTTCATATGCTTCTGGCAAAACAAAACAGTTAAAATATGCTGAAGAGGGCTTTGAGAAACAAGATTTATCATTTTCCACTGTTAGGCCAGATGAGAAAGTGGCTATGAGGGAGACAGAACATGCTGATGTGATATATTCTCTGGAAAAAGCAGAAATGCAACAAAAAGCACAGCCAGAATCAGAGCAAATGGATTTAACTTACCCCTTTGAAAAAGCAGAACAGAAAATGGCTCAGCCAGAAGTGGGAAGATCTTATTTGGCCCATTCTGTGGGTTCAGCAGAACTAGAAGAAATAGCAGAACCAGGGCAGAGATATCCTGACCTGCCTTATTCTGTTCTCGGAGTAGAAAAACTGCAAAGTGGAGAGCTGAAGCCTGAACACCCCGGTCTAGCCTGTTCCTTCAACAAAGTACAGGAAACAACACAAATGAATGTGTTGGATGCTCCTGACAAAACTGAGAAATGCCCACTTGCTAAGGTGAAGCTGGGCGATGAAGATTTGGCATCTCCTGCTGACAAAGTCAGACAGCAAGGGTTGGTTCATACAGCCTTGGAATGCCCTGATGAGAACCAGTCTGCCAGCAGAGCAGAGCATCCACAACCAACAGAAGAGAAACTAGAAGTTCTGGATATATTGTCTTGTAGTGGAAAAGAAGAGCAAAGAGAAACAGCAAAAACAGTGCTGAAGCAGCCTGACTTATCATATTCCATTCATGGAACACAGCCACAAAAAAATACACAGCTGGAGTTAAAAACACCAGACCTAGCAACTCAGCCTGGCAAAACAGAACAAGTACAGCCTGCTCAAAAGGAGCAGTCAGGCTTCTTGCATTCTTTCAGCAAAGAGGAAGAACAATCACAGTTATCTTATTCTGTTCGTGAAACAGAACAAGAGGTAGCACATGAGGAATCAATCCATTCAGCTTTATCTGCTGGCAGATTAGAACAGCACGAATTCATACAACCAGAGGCAGAAATAATGGATTTATCATGCTCAGTTGCTGAAACACAGCAGTCTCAAATAGATGAACTGGATTTGGAATATCCAGATTTATCGCATTCCACTGGTGCACTACAGAAACAAGAAGAGGTTCAACCAGAGCTGGAAGATGAAAGTGATTTTTCATCATCTCTCAGAAAAGAGCAAAGTGAAAATGTGAGAAAGCAGGCAGAACGCTCAGAGTTTCAGCACTCTGTTATGAAAGCAGAAGGGCTGCAAGATTTGCAGGTGGAATCAGAATGTACAGACTTGTCATCTTCTGTCACCACAGCAGAAACTCATGAAACAACACAGCCAGTGTTGAAAGAACTTGATTTGTTGCATTCTTCTGTCAAAACAAAGCAATTGTGGGATTCACCAGAGCCTGATCATCTAAATGTCTCAAGTGCCGCAGACAAGGTACCAGACCCTGACTTGTTTTCTTCCACCACTGAAGAAAAACGGAGTGCACAGGTGGATTTTAAACAGGAGAGAGAAAGCTGTGTATTACGCACAGAGGAAACGGCAAAACTGAAGTTAGAACAGCCAACACTGACAAGTGCTCATGGCATAGTGGAGCAACCAAGAACGTCAGTGGAAGGAGAGTTTCTGGACTTGCATCACTCTGGTGAAAAAAGGAAAAACAAGGAAGAGAAACATGAAATGTCAAGACAAGATTTAAAACATTCAGTTTTGTCAGATTCTATTGATAAAACACGGCAGCAAGAAAACACACAACCTGAATCAGGACAATCAGATTTGTCACCTTACTGTGGAAAGAAAGAGCAGCCACAAATCGTTCAAGTGAAAGAACATCAGGAGATGCTACATTTCCCTGGCAAAACACAGTGGCAAGGAACAGTTCATCCAGCGGTTGAACATCCAGACTTGTCATATTCCATTGGCAAAGTAGATCAGCCACAGTCTACACAATGGAAATCAGAGCAGGCTGTAACACCTCGTCACACTAAAACAACAGAGCAACAAGGAATGGCACATCTGGTGCAGGACTTAGGACAACAAGATTTTACATACGACTCTGGTGAAACAGATGAAATGCAAACTGTGCAAAGTGAACAGGAACATACAGCTTTAATGTATTCTTCTGATGAAACAGAACAAGAAATGGTGGTGTCAGAGTTGCAACATCCTCAGCTATGTTATTCTGTAAGAGTAACAGAAGATAAAATCACACATCAGAAATCAGACAATAAAGATTTGTCGTATTCTACTTGCCATCAGGAGCACCACGAAACTGTACAACCAGAGATGGAAGAAATGGATTTATCCTATCCAACTGACAAATTAGAGCACTCACAACCTGCCCAAATAGTACTGCAAAAGCCAGGGTTTCTGAAGTCTTTTGGCAAAGAGGAAAAGGAATTGGCACAGCCTTCCTTTTTGGACTCACTTGGTGGAGAAAAGCAGAAACCATCTCCACAGTTAGACTTAATGCAACCATGCTTATCACATTTACTTGATAAACCAGAAAAACAGGAAACTTCACAAGAAGAGTTTATATCTTCTGATTTCTCATATTCAGTGGGAAAAGCAGACCAATTGCAAACAGAACAAGCAAAATCAAAATATCCAGATTTTTCATATTCTTTTGACGAAGCAGAAACTTCTGGAGTGAAACCACTGAGTTTATTATCCTCTTATAGCAAACCAGAGCAGACACAGACTGCCCATCCAGAACATCCAGAAACATCATACCTTGCAGGCAAAGCAGAGAGGAGGGAAGGGACCCATCCCGAACTGCAGTGTTTTAATTTGCCATCCTCTGCTGTTGAAGCGGAGAAACAAGAAACACTTTCTGTGTCTTATACTTCTACTAGGACTGAGGAACACCAAACTGCAGAACTGAAGTCTGAACAATCAGATTTACTAAATTCTACTGAAAAGGTAGAAAAGCATGAAATGTCTGTATTGAGAGCAGGACATTCAGAGAAGTGGAACACTGGGGTTACTTCATCTCTAACTACTCCGTTGGAAACTGAAAAAGATTTATCCTTTTCCACTAAGGAAGCAACGAGACAAAAAACTCAGCCCTTTTCGTCTCTTCCTGGAAAATCAGTGTCTGTACCAACAAAAATGGAAAGAAATCTAAAGTCTTCATCTGTAACTGGAGGCCTTTCCTCTGAGCATTTAGATTTGCCTCATGGACAGAGTAAAACAGAGCCGTCAGAAACAGCACAGCCAGGTTTCTTCTTTACGAGAAAAGAAGCAGAGAATACAAGAACTCATCTACATTTGCCCATGACTTCACAGTCAGAGGCTGAACATGTAATTTTACCTGAAACAGAGAGAGAACACACTCCATATTACTTCCACACAACTCCACAATTAGAATCTGAGCAATTAAATACATCATTTTTTATAGATAAAACAGAAACTCTAGAATGTCAGGAGTATTTACCTGCTCCTTCAAAACTGGAGACTGAATCCTCAGCTACATTTTATTCAGCTGATGAAACACAACGAGAAATTCCACCTTATTCAAAACCTGCCTCTGAGAATTTGTTTCCCAAGTATTCCCATGCTGAACAAGAAAAGCAAAGCATGAAGCTAGTTATTCCCCAGTCTGCACAGTCGGAGTGTAAATATGTAATTCCACCACACGATGAAGCAGAATTGCAAAAAAATAAGTTATCTTCACCTAAACCAGCAAGCCTGGAGACAGAACATTTTGAGAATAAGACGATAGTGCCCACAAGAGAACGGGATGAACAAGATCTCACAGAATGTTTGTCATTAGAGCAGCTAAGTTCCCCAAAATTATCCACCAAGCAGGATAAACAAGAAGTACAACCAGATGTACAGAAGATGCCACAGCTGGTGAGCTCAAAGTCAGAGATGACTGCTGTAGCAGACCAGCAACCAGTGTCATCAAATACATATGTACCTTTTCATACTCTGCCTGAAAAAACAGTATCTGTGGCTTTAATTGATGATGAAGAAAAACAAAATATTCTAACATCTCTACCTAACATAGCAGGCATACCTGAAAACCAAGGTAGTTACACTAAAGAAGAGGATAGACATGAAGTGCAGCCATATTTCACAGAGCGGAAACATTCATCCTTAGAGCAACCAAGATCTGTTTCCTCAGATCTTGTTTATGACACTGTAGCACACAAAACTCAGCATTATTCTTATGAACAGGATACACTTCATTCAGTGGAGTCGAAGTCCATTTTCCCCAGTTCTAACGAAAAGCAGAATCCACCTTTCCCATCTCCTGGGCTAGCCAGCTGGGTGGCAGAAGTGAAAGCTCATTCAATTAAACCTATACAAGCTAAAGGAGTAGACAAGCTTTCTCCAAATAGAGCTTCAGATTTTGGATCAAAACAATTCCCAGATGGAAATTTCACAGAAGTTACAGTTCATGGCACTACAGACAATAAACACGATACATTTAGAGTTTCTGATTCTGAAACTGAAATTTCCTATGGACTGTTCTCAGAAACTGGTCACAGAACAGGAAAACATGATTTACGATCTCCAGGAGCAGACAACCCACGTCCAGACAAAGGTCTGGAGAGTGAAAGTAGGTTTGGAAACCCTTCAAAAAGGAAAGCAACACAGCATCTGGAAGCAGACGAAATGTCCACAGTGCCTGAGCATTACCTGAGAAGAGAAGAAGAAATGAAACACATGAGCACTGTAGAAGACAGACAGCACACTCCAGAACCCATTGAACAAAAAGATTTATTTAATATAATATCAGAAGGTTATGAAATACTAAATATTCATGCTCCTACATATATTTCTTCCATTGATCAAGAAGAAAGTAAACACATGCCAGATAAACTAGAATACTTGGAAACAAATCCTTCATTTAAGAAAAAATTAGCTCCTGAGAGACATGGAGCTTCAGTTTCTGGAACAACAGAAATTTCTGGAATCTCAGGGTTGGGAACGTCTGAAAGCCATGAAGAGAAAGAATTGGTCACAACTGATGATGTTGGGGAAACTGAAGAAATACAAGAAGAAAATCCAGTGTTGTCAGAAAGCCAAAGTTATGCACTCTTGGATCCTGACAACGGTATATCTGAAATTGATTATTTTGAAAAATATACCTTGATTGATGACAAATCCCCAATTAGGCCACATTTTGACAGACCAAGTTCATCTTTCCCTGTGAAAGAAGATCTTAATGAACCTGTGGAACAAGCCACATCTTCCAAAGAAACTGCTAAAGAAGATATTTTGGAAGAGGAATTTGCCTTACTTGAGGATTTGGATGAAGTATTTTATGGAACTGTGAAAGGAGAAAGCAAAATGCAGTCCTATGTGGTTGTTCCAGAACCTTTTCCTCTGCAGAAATCAATTGACATTAGCAGTAAAAAAGCTACAAGTGTAGAAGATGAACGAAAGTCACCAGGGACCCCACTATTTGATTCAGAAGAAGGAGTACTAGAACGATCTCTGTTGTTTCCTACAACTGTTGCTGCTGTTAATCCAGAGCTTCTAGAGGAGCCACCTGCTCTATCATTTTTATACAAGGATCTCTATGCAGAAGCAGTCGGAGAAAAGACAAAGGAGGAAACTCCTTCTGATGAAGAAAGTGGTAACTCTAATGCATCTTTTCCAAGCAGAAATTCAGATACAGATGATGGAACAGGAATTTATTTTGAAAAATACATTCTTAAAGATGAAATTCCAGGTAAAGACTTAGAGCCTCAGAAGGATCAGATACCAGAAGTTGAGTCTTTTACTGGAGGAATTTCAGTTCAGAGTCCAGAGGAGAAATACGAGCAGAGGTCTGCTGATGTTTTAAGTGCTAGTACTGAGATTCTGCCAGAGAGAGAAACTATGGAGAAAATCCACAGTGACATTAAAGCAACAATTTGCAAACCAACGCACGCCATTCCTTTTGGAGGAAGAGTAATTGTTTCAGGTGCAAGAAGTGATGTCACTGAACAAAGAGAAGAAAACGTTCCTGTGGAAACAACTGAGGAGTTACCAGAGCAAACAAGTCAACAAGATTATAGTCAAATAGTCGCTTCTCCAGGAGCTGCACAACAAGAATCTACCAGTAAGCAGGAAGAACACCATGAAATAACAGCAGTTCCTCGAGTGGAAAAATACGTTCCATATACTCGAACTCCTGTTGAAGACAGTGAAGATGATCAGTTTACCCAGGAAATTCCTCATGTTCCTACCACTCAGCAAAGAGAGAAGCCAGCTTTTCAAAGAGAAGAACAGCACCCTCATGTTTATGAAGACTTAGCTGAGTCAATGGACTATGATGTGATTACACAAGAAGAACTTTTGCAAGACGAAATATCGTCTGAACTCACACATGAGGAGCTACTATTTGAAGACAGAGACTCTTTTGAGCATATTGGGGATAGTTATGAATTTTTTAATGAGCCAGAGCAAAGAACACCTGTTGAACTTGAAGATTCAGGATTTGTGGTGATGTATCCTGAAAAATCAGCAGCAAACATTCCTGAAATTGAGAGTCCACAAAGAGAACTGAAGAAAGCGCAGACAGATACATACTGTTATAACTGCAAATGTCCAATATCTGCTATTGACAAGCTTTTTGGAGAACACAAAGACCATGAAGTCACAACCCTAGATGATGCTGCAACCAAGATGAAGGTAAGAATTAATTTGGATGGGGAAGGAAGTACTGATCCTAATTTCTCTATGATTCCTATGTAGTCAGTGGAAAGTCTTCAGAAAGCAGTTGAAGGATTATCATAATATCTATAAAATAAAAGCTATTCCTAAACACATGAGAGAAATCTTGAAGGGAAAATATCATAAAGGTGTTCTGTAGAGTCCTAAGCTTGCTAAGCTGATATTCTTTTTTTATTCAGAAGTTTGAATGGCCATGCTTATATTTAGTTGTTATCAGACTTTTAATCTTCTAGTCTTCTTACCTGTGCAAGTTTTTCTGTTCTGTATGTGTAGAGTAAGAACTGGGAAGATGTTTCAAGGAAGAGAATTTAGGTAAGGGCATCTCACTTCATTTGACCAGATACAGAAGCCTCTATAGGCAGGGGCCATTATCATCACAAAATGTTCCCCTGTCCAGTTATGTGTATTGGCTGCTTGGAGTTATTAGACTATTTACAGAGTTTATAATGCATAATTTTTTTGAAACTTCATACTTATTTTCTGTTCTTTCTGTTCATGTTTGCCTACCCTAATAGTATTTTAGCTGTGCTGCAGGTCAGAGTTTTACAAGTCTTAGTTCTTTCCACAATTTTCAAGCTGTATTACTTTAAAAAACAGATAGAAACGTATCCTATTTCAGTAGAGTACACCTTTGATCTGAATAATAGTGAAAATGCTTTCATTCCTGTGGAAGCTCATTCTTCACTTAATTACAGTTCTACATGAAAAGCCACACGCATGTGATTTTTCACTTTCCCATATCAGATTTTTAATGTATAATTATAAAGATATTCTGTTCTTGTTTACCAGCTGTTTTATCTCACTTCCAAAATGTGAAGTCTTTTTTCTGGCTCATGATCACTTGCCTGTAACACAGATTCAGCAGAATTTCATTAACATTCCAGAAGAATTCACATTTCTGTTATTATGTTATTTTTATAGATACATAATTTTATATTTTTATAAATAGATTCAAACATCAAAATTTGCAGACTATCTCAGTGGTGCGCAGATGTATGGTGGCAGAGTTAGTTTTAATATATGGCCATTCATGCTTGACATAGAAGTGATAATTAATCACCAGTAAGTCACTAGCAAAGTCACAGACCTCAGCCATGTCTCATATATACTTGCACTGCAGCAAGTCAAATTAAGCCACAAATAAATGCCCCATGATATCACTCCCTGGCTGTGGAACACTGACATGAAGCCAGGATTAACTCTGGCCGCAGCACAGGCTTGGCTTCACATGATTCACATGATTGAGACACACTCAGGTCTCAAGTTACTTTGAGATGGTATTTGTATGTTTCTTGTTGCCTTCATATAATCACTGACAAATACTGAGATAGCAAAATACTTGTTGCCTGAACTTTACTGTAGGGATATGGCATCACAGTTTTTTAAAAATGAGCCGTGGATGGCACCTGTTACATTTTGTAGGTTATCTTGACAAACAGAACTTTGCATCTGAATACTGGTGATTGGCCTTTAATATTTATGAAGTCAGCTTTCAGATTACAGTCCAATGTGACATATAATTAATGGAAATTCATATGCAAGTTTTCAAACAGATTTGACTGTAGAGTTTGCCATAACAGAAAGCTGTTACCATGGGATTTGACCTGTTGACCTTCCTTTTAGATTTATACCAGCTATTTACAACTGAGCGTTTTTATAAATTATAAATTTTACTTGAGCAGACAGATAGTTTCTCTCAGGAATGGTCAAGAAGCATTAAGAGAAAGTTCTGAGTTGTTTCTGGTGCCTGTTGTCCCTTGGACTGATTTTGTTTGCACATCTAATTCAAACAGTGATTTTGCTGGATTCTGGTTTGCAGGGAAATATCTTTAAAATTCTAATTGAAAAAACCAAAATCATAGTACTGCATAATCTATCAGCCTCACAATTTCCTGTCATAATCTCCTTCTTCTGGGCTTTTATTCCCTCGAGGATACTCATGAGGCTCTAAGTGTCCTCTGTTCCTAACAAAGCTACAATGGAATTTGTAGTGTTTGACAACTTGTAGAGACACTCAGCACCTTGTTGAGCTGAGATAACTTTTTTTGGATTGGAAACAGTTTTGTAGATGTTCCAGTTGCTATTTCTGCACTTGTCTTTGCATCCAGGGAGATGCCTGAACTTAATTTAGCAATTGTTCCAATGGTGGCTTATGGCAAAGAAAAAATATTCATTTCAGTGTGTTATGTTGTGTGTGAAAACTTTATAAAATAACAGAGTTAACAACACTTTTTAAATTTCAGGATCAATTAGGTGAATTGCTAATTGCGCTGGAAAAAAAGTCAATGAAGATTGAAGGGTTTGTGGGTGATATTGAATCTCTGTTTAACTCTGTGGAGGTAAGTCCGGTGTTTTTTCACATTGATTTTCTTTCCCTCTACAATACTGCTTCTAAATTACATTTGACTTTTTCATAGTGTCATTTTTTATGCTACAATGGGCTATTTCTCTAGTCCTCAAGATGACTTCTGCTGGAAGGAGCTGTGTTAAGGGAATAAAAGATTGCTTTTTTGCACATCACTGTGAAGTATAATATGTGACTAGCAAGCACAGGAGGAAAAAGCTCCCTTGATTTTAATTATGCTTATAAAAATTTCACTATCTAAATTTAGAGACCTGCATTAAGCATCTAAATTCATTGCCCAATGGCTATACATTCATAAGCCTTAAGGACTGTATTAACTTCAGCTGAAAGCATGAATTTTTATCTATTTTGTAATCAGACTTTCTCTCCATGCTTAAATATAGAAGTTTAATTTTAAGCATTCACATTAAAAAATGTATCTGCCATTATTTTAAATGTATTTCTCCAGAATTATTTGTCTCAGATGAGCTTGCTTACAGAAATAAAGTTCTCTTATTGTCAGGATGCCAGGAGTCTGGTGGATGAATCATGTCTGGGCATTGAGAATTTCTGTGTATTCATTAACTATTGTAATTTCAGTCTGCAGATCAATTGACATCTGTTTTCATTTTCCAGGAAAACTGTAAAGAAAAAGCAGAGTTATTGGAAAAGCAGAATGAAGAGATGCTTAAGAAAATGGTAGCACAATATGATGAAAAATCAGAAAACTTTGAAGAAGTTAAGAGGATGAAAATGGAGTACCTTTATGAACAGATGGCTAACTTCCAGCAAACTGTTGATTCAGCAAAGGAAACTTTGGAGACTACAGTAAAGGAAATGGAAGAACTCAATGGATTTGTTATCCTAAATGTAAGTATAAACAGCATTCATACTACAAACAGCATTTTTATTATACTAGTCAGGAAAGAGCTTATAACTTACACAGTGACTGAGGTGAGAAGGAGATATTTATGTTTCATTTTTTAAAGATCTCTAAATCCTGCAAGCTCAGTTATTCCATCCTTGAAATGCCAGATACAGTTATCAGTCAGTCATCAATTGGTTTCAGAGACTCTTGGAAGCCAATCATTAATGGACCGTGTCCTCCAAGATTGTTCTCATGTTGCAAGAACTGTTCACAGGTCAGCTGTAGTACTTTCTCCTCTTTAGAACTGTATCAGAAGGTGATGGGATTTCTGTGGCAAGGATCTTCTCCCATTGTAAAATTAGCCTATAGTTTGGAAGTTGTGGAAGTTATCATACGATGCAAGAAAACAAAAAATTAAAATTACTTTTTGAAATTACTGATATAGGACAGGAACTTTTCTTTCTGAGATGGGAAATGTTAGGTGACGATTCGTGGAGTACAGGAGAAACTCTCACTCCACAGGTACAAATCTCACCCGACTACTGGTAAACAGCAATTATGAAGATTTCAGACAGAATTTGTATTTAAGTGTTGTTAATGCAAAAGTTATTTTCATCTGTAAAAGCTTTGATTTAGAAAAGTATTTGATTGTGCCCTGGTCTTTAAACCTAGGTATTGAATACTGACTCCTCAGGAGTTTTAAACCAGATATAGACTCTAGTAGCCTGCTGAGTGAAAGCTTTGAAGAGAAACACTCTTAAGGAAACAAATTCTCTGTGGGTGTGAATGAGCAGCATCCCAAACAACATCTAGTCAATAAAACCCTGTGTTTTTATCTCTGTGGAGAGCAGCAGAACTGTGGGGTGGATGGGGGGCTCTTCAACATTCTCAGGGTTTTGAAACTGTTAATATATATTTATTTTTTTTTCCTTTTTTTTTTTTTTTTTCCTTAGTCGTCTAAAGAACTGAACAAAAGGTACCTGAAGTGTGGGTTAAGTGCACTGTAGTGAATACTAGGCTTAGCCTGCTGGGTGCTTAATTTACTAGCTGCATTGCTAATGCTGGTAGTTATTTTATGAACCTTGTAAATAATGAAATTAAGAGAAGGTGATTTACACCTGTTGCTGTTACTAAGTAGTTCTGATGTGTTTTGTATGTGTTCTATAACACATCAATTAAATGAGTACCATTTTAAATTGTCTACTCAATTTTAAATTTCAAGCATTGAGCACATGTTCCTTATAGTTACTGCTATACATATATATATCACTTTGATATATATACCATGTTTATATCTCTTAACATCAATCCTATGTGGTATTTTACTACTGTGTTTCAGTAGATATGGGTAATACGACATATTCCTTGTGGGAGGCATTTTGGTGACCTCCATCCTTCATCAGACAAATGTTCAATCTAGTTCACATTCCCCCAGTACATTTTTCAAGTTGAACTGACTATTTAGTCAGTCTCCAAGATTCCCTTTAAAAAGCCCCCAGGAAAATGTGTGATAAGGATTTCCATATATTTGTAGGATTAGGGCTATAAATTTGGACTCTCCTGTTTTATGACAAAATATGTTATTTTGGTTTTATATCTGCATTCAGCTTTTTTCAAAGACTTGCTGCACACTTAAAGTTTGTTAACTTACACTCTTAACTTGATGTTAATTCTGTTTTGTGCATGAGTTTGGTTATTATTTTAATTAATAATACCTGAGCTGCTGAAAATATTGTGAAAAACCTATATAATAATGCATGCTTTTCTAAAGAAAATATATTTAATGCTTGCTTTGCTTTGTGAAAATTATACATAGTTAAGTGCTACAGTGGTTCTCCACTACCTCAGTGAAAAATGAAAAGGAGGAAGGTAAATTTCACTTGCTTTGAAAAAATAATCTTTCATCTCCTTCAGTTGTTTCTGTCTCAAAGTTAAAAATATTATTACTTTTTTTCTTGTGATGAACTCAGCAAATGTAGGCTAATCAGGCAAAATCCATCTTCTTTCTTGTTTATTTTTGTTTTGTTTTGTTGGTTTGTTTGTTTTCCACAAGCAAATGTTTAACCTTACACCTATGGGCCAGCTACTGTAGTTCAGTGCTGACTGTAACTTTGTGCTACTGTGCCCAAAACCTGATGATCCTGGAAGTCTCACTGTGAGCTTCAAATCCTCTCATTCTCAGAGATTATATACAGATATACTGTATATACAGATTGTGTTTGTTCTCAGGGTGTTTCTCATGTGAACTGTCAGTATGCTCTAAATGTTCAAATTCAGAACAGCTTCTCCTTGCATGCAGTCCTCAAGTTAATAGGAAACTTAGAGAAAAGTATGTTGCATGGACATTGCTCCTGGCCCTTGGAAGCTACATGATACCACAAGGGGTTTACATGGCTATCTTTTATTCTAAATAGGTTATGTTCTGCAATGGATGCTACTCTTTCTTTAGAAAAGGTGCCCAGTACGTTTTCACTGTTTGAGCACTATGCGGACAGCCCGGGAAAGAGCAACCAGGACTCTTTAAAACAAGTGGCTGGTAAGAATCTCTGAATATCAACTTTGCAAAAGATAATGTTTTGGCAATACTTTGGAAATTTTAGAAAGCTAAAAACAGAATCCATTCCAGAAGTATAAATTTGCAAACCATATTATTAGTAATCAGGGTTGAATGTAAAATGAAGTCTAATTGTGCATGTTTGGCTTATAGTAGGACATTAAGATGAGCAGAGGGAAGAGAGCTATAATGGAGGATTTTTGCCTTTTTTAAAAGATTAGTATCTCAGACTAGCAGCATATCTCTCTCTGTAAATCTCTTGAGGCAAAAGAAGTTGCTGTTCCCTTGTAGGCAGTGATGGAAGTTGATCAAATGATCTCCTGAGCATGCATCCTTCAAGAAGGATTCAGCTCCCAGGAGGGAGGAAAGCCAGGGGACAACTGATGGCCAGGGTCCCTGGGTTTATGTCATGTGAATGAAAGCACATTGAAAGCACACTGGAGCACCACTCCTATGAGGAAAGGTTAAGGCTTGTTTAGCTGCAAACAGGAGGGGGAATACCTGTTTACATGGGTGGATACCGATAGGACAAGGGGGAATGATTTTAAACTGAGACAGGGTAGGCTAAGGTTAGATATTAGGAAGAAGTTTTTCACACTAAGTGTGGTGATGCACTGGAACAGGTTGCCCAGAGAGACTGTGTATGCCCCATCCCTGGAGGCATTCAAGGCCAGGCTGGGTGTGGCTCTGGGCAGCCTGGTCTGGTGGCTGGCGACCCTGCACATAGAAGGCAGATTGAAACTAGATGATCATTATGGTCCTTTTCAACCCAGGCCGTTCTATGATTCTATGAAACTTCCTCATATGTGGATATGAAAAGGGGGTGATAACTCTAGCTGGAATAAGCCTCTACTTCTGAGGACAGTGGTGAAAATTGCACATGATAAAGAAATTTATCTTTACTCCATATTCTGTAAAAAAGCCTGCCCAAGTTGGCTTTCTCTGCCTGTACATACATTTATAGAAATTATCCACATCAAGAGAACTGCTAATGACAATCTTACTCTCTTACTGGAGTCTAAGTAACTCCACAGTGACTTTCTGAAGAGAAGGGTTCTTCTGGGAGATCATATCTCACTGTCCTGCTTTGTGACCTCCTTCTCACTGTCACATGCACTATTGCTGTCACAGTCACTTTATGGCTATTCAGATGAAGGCTTTTTCTTATGTTTTGCCCCTGAGCAGTGCAACTAGAACACCAGTGCCCATATGGTGCTTTGTTTCCTTGATGGATTGTCAGATGGGATGTTGGAGAAGCACAGTCTTGATCAGACCCTCCTGTATCCAGTAGGAGATGACTGCACTCAGCAATGCCACTGTAGCTAGATTGTCTTCCTCCCGCACATAGTCACTTTTATTTAGTAGAGAAATCGAATATCTCTCAGACCTTAACTTTCTTGTCAACACTTGTGAATTTGTCTGAGGGATTCAAAACTTCTCAGGTGAGATTAGACTGGCATTTCTTCATGCAATATTATCTTAGGCTCATTTATTTACAAAATCAGATTAAAATGCATGGGTTTTTAATCTACTCTTGGCCAGTGTTGATTTAGTAGTATAAATGTGCAATATACCAACATTAAGTTCTTAAACTCCCTTTCACAATTCCCTGCATACAACCATACTTGCTTCCTGGGTTGTTACCTACTGTCAAGGTCATATGGGAGAATGGACTCGTTTTTTCATGCTATACTTCCTTCTCCCACAAGTCACTCCCAATGTGTTTTTCCCAGATTGCTGAGTAGTTTTATCTTCATTCACTACTGTGCTTACTGAACACCAAATGGCTCCAGACCAGGTCTGCTTTTACTGACTGGAAATGAAAGACTGTCAACCAGCAAGTGACTTTAAAAGCTCTTCATCTTACATGCTTCACACTCTTTTTTTCCTTTCTAAAATTTCTTTTTTTCATCCTTCACTTCAACCACCAAATATCTCTGTTCCTACTGTGATGTTTTTTTTGGTGAGCAGTGGACTAAATGCATATTTTTTTTGTGCTTATGCCTTTCCTGAAGGAAAATGGAAGTAAGTGCCTGCGTGAAACTAAATTTTGAATTGAAAACTCTAAGTACATCATTTATCGAATAGCAGAGGCAAATGTCAGACATTCAGAATTTGTTTTGATTTAATACATTTGATGAAATAGATGTGAATTTGTCATGCTTCTTCAATCCACATATTTTTTCCTTCAGAAATAATAGTCTTTTACTGAGCAAATACAAAGAACTTTATTTTCATCACTACAGAAAAATCCTTTCTTCAAAATACCGTCCGTTTTCAAATATTCCACATTCATTAGTGAAAAGTCCTCTTCCCTCAAATTCTTCCTCCTTTCATGTAAGCCACCCATTGATAAATGTGTAATTGTAAAGAAGGCCCAGCAACATGCCCTCATGCACACTGAAGCACAAGTTCTGTCACAAGAGGAGCTAAAATAATTTCAAAATTAAAAATATATATATAATGATTTCAAAAGCCTACTAGGTCCTGCCCATTTTTGCCAAAAGTTGAGGAACTTTGATTATGGTAACAATCATCTGTTAAAATCAAATAGAAATGTAACTGCTCTCATTCTTCAAGATCAGAAAGCAAAGGAAAAAATTATTTCCCATTGAACAGGAAAGGTGTGAATATCTATTAAGCATTTTGGATTATTGTCTTCTGTGTTGCGATCCATGGAGATCAGGTGGCATGAAGAAGTTTGCTTACAGCACAGTACTTCAGAAGAAATTAAACAGATCAGAAAATGTCCCATTTTTCTGCTGAAAAATACGACTTATTCACGCACTTGTGGTGCGTGTAGCTCTTTTGTTTGATCAAAATTCATTTTAAAAAGAACCAGCATTTTGATAATGCAGAAATATTCTATTTCCACAGAGAATAGTCCAACTTTTTGCTTTGAAATTACTTCCTTTCAAAAGTTTATCTCTTATTATGCAGAAGTAAATTAGAAATCAAATGTTTTTCAATGCTACTGAACTGAATTTTGACATGTAACCTTTTTTTTTCCTTGTTTCATTTTCCTTTTTTTTCTTTTTTCTTTCTTTTTTCTTTCTTTTTTTTTTTCTTTTTTTTCTTTCTTTTTTTTTTTTTTTTCCAAGAAGTTTCATTCAATAAACTAGCTTCTCCTTGGGTTTGGCATAATAACCAATTTTGCAATTGTGGGGTTTCTGTGATCATAGTAGTTCCTAGGCAACTTCACAGGAAAAGAAGCTGTTTTTCCCACTGGGTCCACTGAAAGGCAGTCCTTTCCTAAAGATGATCAATTTTTAAACTGACCAACCAGATGCAGTCAAAAGACAAAATGGGGACAGTTTTAGCAATGAAAAGGTTATTTTTTTTCAGTGGGAAGCAGATGTAATCCTACTGTACTGTTAGCTCTCTGCATAAATCATAAGGAAACAAACAGCATCTGCATTTGCCTTGTTCATGCCACAGGGGATCATCATCATTACTGTGAAGATAACTGAGAAAAAGAAAAAGCTTTTTTGCTGAGATTCTAACAGAATTCATGCAGAATATGGAAATTTACTGGGTGAAGAAAGAGATCAATGTATTTTTGTTCCCTGCAATTACTTTCACAATGAACATGTTCTGGGGGGGGGGGAGTGGGGGAAGGAGGCTGCTTCCTTCTTTCCCATCCCTCCCCGTTAAGCCATAATCTTAGAGAGTAATAATATCTCAGCAGAGATGGATCTGTGCAGATGAGCAGCAGACAAAGTTTATATGAAATCTGGGGAAATTTGGAAGTCTTTGAGGAACCCTCTGTGAGGGATCATAGAATCATGGAATTGTAGGGCTTGGGAAAGGACCTCTGGAGATCATCTAGTCAGTGGGTCATATAGGGAAGTGTCCAGGTGAGTTCTGAATAGCTCCAGAGAAGCAGATTCCACAATCTCTCTGGCTGACCTGTTCCAGTGCTCTGTCACCCTTGAAGTAAAACCAAATTTTTCCTCATGCTTATATGGAACATGCCCTGTTCCTGCTAGTACCCCTTGTTCTCTTGCTAGGCACCACCAAAACAAGCCTGGCCTGACCCACTTGACATTTGCCCTTTAGACGCTTATAAGGGTTGTCAAGATCCCCTCTCAGCAATCCTGTCTGTCTTATGAGGTTTGAAGAACATGGCTAAAGCAGAACTCATGCTCACTGGCTCACCAAGGATCTGGGACTAGGTAAAATGAGCATACCAGGCAGGAGAACCCAGCTGTGTACCTGCAATATGAATCTACCTCTGGGCAGATTAGTTTCAGGGAGCTTCTCAGGCTTTGAGTGCAGGATGTCTGAATCTTCCTTTTCCTAAAAGCCCATACACATTGTTGCCAGTCTGACAATGCGTAAATCCCTCCATGATGTAGAAGCTCCTTTCACCTACACACACTTTGGTGATCAATCACATCTCTCTCTGGAGGCTGCCATCTTCCGCAAGCTCCCTGTTCCCATCAGCAAGCTATCCTGTGCTGTTTGCTACAAACAAGTGCTTTCAGTCTCCAGTTTCACATGCATTCTTCCTGTAAGGTTTTCATTCCTCTGATGATAAAACATATTCGAAAAGGTATTTGCCCAGGGGAGCCTGCACTGAAGTCCAGGCCCATTCTGGTCTATCAGAGGAGATGACCTCAAATTACTGGGTATCCCTTGGACTCCTGTGTCTTGAAGTAGAGTGCAGAGCTGGACTGTAGCTGGAGGGACCATGAGTGTAACAAACAGGTCTCCTGGAGAAAGAAAAGGCATTCTTGCTACCACTGGGGCTTTGTGACAGTTCTACTTGTCCAGGCCTGGTAGGCAGCATGCTGCTCCCCTTGGCCTGTGGAAGCTAGAAATGAGCAGCCTTACGTTTGACAATCTGTGCAATGGTCCTGTATGCAGGGACTTAGAGCTCTGCAGGATGTTTGTGCATGCTTTAGTCTGGGTTTAGCTCGTCCCATTTAGTTAATTCACCTGAAAATACAAGATTGTGAATAACAACTGAGGATTCTCCATTCAGTCCCACAGACACCAACCTTAATACCTCAGGAGCCAAATTCAGCTACCAGCACCTCCATTGCTGTCTACTGGACTGTGAATGAAGGGGACGCCATTGACTGCTTCCAGGTGTATTGTATGGAGGAGCTTCAAGCCAGCAAAGATGAGGGAGGTGGGTAAGGTCTTGCCTTCATGACAGCAGCAGCCCTTTCTCCAATGACCTCATCTCAGCACAGGGAGGCTGAGCTACAGGGGAGGGTGCAGGACAGAGTGGTGAAATCCTCCACTGGACAGGTAACAGTAGAATAGAGCAGGAAGTAGATGACATTCCTTATTTTCTCATTCATCCTTCAAAATACAAGGTAATTTCTGTGGTTTGCGAAGTGCAGGATAGCTGCTTGTAGAGAAGCAGCAACATAGCAACATCCTTATTTAGATGCTTTTATAAAGCAGCCTGAGTTTCAGATAGGATGTGTCCCTGCTATTCCTTTGATACAAATGGAGAGAACAGATAGAGCCTGCAAAATGATATGCCTGGTTAGGTTTGTAGAGCCTCAAAGTGTATCCTACTTTTAAAAATGACAGGAAAGGGTCATTAGTATTTCCACAGTTCTTCCATATATTCCAGACATTTTTTTTTCAAAATGACATTAACAATTTTGTATATTAAGCATGGAATCTGAGAAAAGGGAATACAAATGCTCATTCATCAAAAATCTCAGGCTGATGGCTGAGTCAATTAGAACATGCACGTGTTTTTGTATGTGTGCACACAAATGGATGCATGGGATATAAATTCAATTATAAGAAATAGCTTTTCTCTAAAGAAATCAAACCAGAGCTGGAAATTGTTCAATGTATGTCCCAAACTGTAGCCTACTCCACAGTAAGACTGAAAGTCATAAGTTCCCATTACCACTGATGACATTAAAGTGCACCCAAGAGTATGTCAAAAACTTTCTGTTAGAACTGAGACAGAGTAAAATACTGACATTTGCTAGTATCAACATTTTAATATACTATTTCTTACATGTTAGATGAGAGGAGTTATTGCAGGCCCTACAAGAGATGTATGTAGGTGTAACAGCCTGTGTGTGTTTCTCCTAGCTTTGGTGGAAGAATACAGAGTGACAGTGAAGGAGAGCCACTGCATCTTGGAGGACCTGGAGCCAGATCGCTGCTATAGTGTATGGGTCATGGCTGTGAACTGTACAGGATGTAGCTTACCTAGTGAAAAATCCATTTTTAAAACAGGTATGTACATAATTTTGTATGTGATTACTGTAAGCTTCAGATTCTTAAAGAAATTTTAGTCCGTATTGTTACCAAAGCAGAGAAAGCTGTTTCATTCAGTCCATCTGTCAGACAGCAGGCAACTCGCGATCATTTCCCTTTTTGCTAAAGGATGACAACATAATTGCTTCTGAGAGGAAATTTGAAAGTATTGAGATCTGAAGCTGTTCCTAATCGCAGGCCCTGTGACTGGGGCATCAGAGCAACACATTACAGATTTCTCTTCTGAGTGCACTGCAGTGCTCCAGGGCAGCTCTGGGAGAGCCACCCTGCTGCTTTGCCACTGCATCTCATGTGAAAAACTGAGGTAATAGCTACATTTTTTTTTTTTCCTCTCCACCATCCTCACAAATACATCTATGTTGCATCGATTAAATGATTAACTTTTCAGAAGGAAGCATGCTTTACACATCTTACAGGCCACATCTAGCTCAGTGGCACACAAATCTCAGGTGTGGCTGAGAGGTTTTGCTGTCGTTTGAGTAGTGGAAATTAGGATGAGTAATTAGTTGAGTATTGTTTATGAGCTTTATTTGATTAATAAATTTTTTCTGAGTTTCAATTTCCTAAATATTTTGTTTTGACAAAACTATTACTTCTTGAATTACAAACCAAACATAGCATCTTTTGTTCTGGACCTTACCTGAGACGCTCATGCCAGATGATTTTTCTAATGTTACTGGCTAAAAATTCTGTTGTAGCATTTACAAAATATAGGCAAGGGTATCTAACAATTTCATAATGCAAGTGTGCAACCCTGAGTGTACTGTTGAAATAACTTGGCAGCAACCTTAACTTCAAGCCACCTGCTTAATCCATTAGACATCAAATTTGTTGACAGTTCTTGATACTCAATTTGCCTTTCATATTTTTAGTTAAGATGATTTTCCAAAGAATTTAATGTAGAAAATCAAATTCTAACGATGTAATTGTGATCACTGTGCCAAATTCCTGTGAAATGATCGAATAATAACAAATGATTAGTAGCTAATAAGTCATTTTTTATTAAGAAGTGTATTTCCCTTTTGGCATCAACTCCTCCTACGTTTCCCCCAAATTTCAATTTTCTTGTCCTCCTGGGGAACACACAGTTTCCTAGCCATATTTCCTGTGACAGAATGATGCAGAGGGCAGTAAATATCTGCCTTCTACCTGTCTGTCCCCAAGTGACATCCAGATGAATCTTCTGCAGTCCTAAAGAAAAAAGAGTCAATGCACTTCCTTTTGTCATTCAAAACCTACCTGCTATTTCTCCTGTATCTGAGAAGCAGAATAAGCATTGACTCATTTCTACTGTTTGTCTCTTGGAAGATCTCTCAAGAAAGTATGAGAATATTACCAGGAAGTCAGCTTCATATGTTAATATTAGAACATATGTTCTAATTAGTGCAGTAACTACAGGTAATTTGTGAGAAAGCTGTAGAAGCACAGCAACAACTCTTCCTGTCCTTCTGACTCCAACTGCTCTTTAGATTGATAATTTCAAACAAACAAAACAAACAAAAAAACACAACAGTTAAGTCTTGTGATGTATTGTTTGTACATCCATTAATGTGGGTCTGTGTTTCCATATCTGAATGTGGGTATTTGTGGATTTATCTATTCATTTGTCATTCTCTAGCAACAGATAGCTTTAAAAACAGACAATAATCAAGTATATCAGAAGAGAATTAAAGGACTATTGCCAAGGGAACTGAGCAGATTTGTTACCAGATAAAAATGTATCCCACATATTCTTTGCTCTGGTTAATACCTAGATTAGCTGTTCCTGTAGTAAAGTATCAAGTACATCTTAACCTGAAACCTGATTTTCACTAGAAAAAGAAATCACTATGTGCTTCTGTTTTTTTCTTCTTTCATTTTTTAATAATAACAGATTAATTTTGTTTCAAAACAGAATGCATCCTGCATATTGGTTGAAGCTCTATAAGATTATCTAGTCATAAAATTGACTTTTTCCTATTCTTTACCTAGACCTTCTATTTGAGGCTTGCTTTCTTTAAAAGCTTAACAACTTTTTATGCCATGTTTAAAAATAAATTTTATTTTAATGATTGGTGTTAAGGCTGTTTATGAAAGTGAACGGTAGATCACAATATTCATTTATGTTGCTCTTCCCTGGAAAGAGATAGAGTAGATGAATACAACAAAACCATTTTAAGCCTGTGATGCTGGATGTGCTATTTCACAGAATAGCTTTTGATTACTTGCATTCAGTGCACTGCTTTACATTCAGTTTTGTGTTTTGCAGTTGGGCCTGCAGTTCTTAAAGTGAGGCTCTAAAAAAGAGAAATTACAGGACTAAATTTTAGTATCCGCGTTGCAAAAATAACACCACATAATAGTGGTGTTAATAGCAGAAACTCATCATTTTCCTCTCAGTTCTACAGCAGCGTATTTTTTACTGATGCAGTTTATGCAGGAACTGCTGAGAACAGGACGGAGGTAGCCTGGACAGAGCTATACACAGTACTGCCTTGGTGCTCTGCTCCATAAAGAAAGGTGGAAATGAGGAATGTATGTTTGAGAAAAGGCATAGAAATCTACTTGGACATTTTAAGGATGTGCAGAAATGCAAATATTCACAGTGGCTCTGCCAGCACATTCCCCCTGCGCTCCTCCTTATAAGGTAACTCTTTGCTGTTGAAACATGAATAAGCTGCAGATCATTGCAGGACAGGCTAAGCCATCTATTTTGTGCTTCTTGAGGGGTGATGACTCTTCCTTTCCTTGTAAGTATCCCCTACCAGCTGCTGGTGTAGTACAGCTAATGTGTTCCTGTGTCCCCAGCACCTGCCATCCCCACCATCAAGGCTGAAGACTGCACAGTGTGTTGGGACACAGCCACCATCCGCTGGCAGGTTGCCTCAGCAGCAGCAGAGTCCTTCACCCTGGAGTACTGCAGACAGCATTCACCAGAAGGAGAAGGTCTCAGGTCAGTGCCACAATTGCAAAATGTAGGTATATCGGATTAGGCAGATGTTAATGAGTGCTCCCCAGACTACCAGTCTTAGACAAGAGATTATTCTCTCTTCAACTATGCAAGAAAGAAATAAGCTTCTGCATGCTGAGGATCTTAGAGGCTGGATACAAATCTGTGAGATTAGGCTGAAAGATATAAAAATACTTCCTTTTCATTCTGCTTAACCGAGCACTCCCTCTCATTTGGGGCCAAAACCCTGGAGACACTGTACTGCCTGCAATCAACCAGAAGTTGCAGGACTGTGCTGGCCGGGGAAACAGTCACTCCCACTCAGCTGTGATGGCCCCAGGCGGGGCAGGAAAGCAGCTGAGCTCTGCAGGAAGGAGTGGGATGAAGGGGTTCAGTTCAATTTGCTCTCTGCTGTGTGGGGAACTAAATGGGAGCCAACTGCGGACACAGAAACTGGTGCCCCAGTAAAGTTGATGACCTATCTGCGCACATGCAGATTCCTCCTAAAGTATAGCTGAGCCCACTGCTGTCCTGACTATGTTCCTTGCAGTCAAATTTAGTTAAGTGGACTAAAGAGTTCACAGGTTTCTTGTAGGCAGGCAAGACAGAGCAATTGCATGTGCTTTGTTGCTTATGAAAGCAGGCCAGTAACTGATAGAAAAAAACTTCTGCAAGGTTGAGAGACCCTGTTTTACCCAGCACCAGCATGCTGTTAATGCTAGCAGCAGGAGGAGGAGTGGACTCACCCAGCTTTCCTGCTCTTCGGGAAAGCAGCCATGACCTGTTCTGATTTATACATATTTCATGAGGCCATCAGGACACTGTCAAACTGCCAAAGTCTCTGTTGGTCAGGAGTAATGTAGCTGCTCCTGAAACCTGGGCTATACGTCTGCCCTTAAGTTTCATTGCTGTTAACTGGAATTGCCTCTTTTTCTCAAAAAGAACCAGCTTGTGTGCCCATTTCTGTCATCTGTGAGCGAGGCGTTGTTAGCACCAAGCATTTTGTTAGTGTGGAGTTAATTGTGGCAACAAGCTGCCAGAACTGACCCATTCCCCTTTTCAAATAAACTATGCAAAATCAAAGATGTTTATAATTATACTGAGTCACATTTGACTTTTTGGCCTTTATGTGGGCAGAAGCTGTCCTTTCGCTGTGACACATGAAAAATTCACAGAAGTTAAAATCAAGACTTTTCTCTGAATTGCTGCAGTTGAAATATCTGTATTTGTAGAAGTGCTTTGACCTTCCTTTTAGAGAGCCAAAGACCACCTTTTAACCACATATTTTCCCCCAAAGCAATAACTCTCTTTATTTTTTTTGAAAACAGCCCCTCTGAGATTAACCTAGGAAGCTTCTATAATAGTGCAGCACATTTCAAGGATGGAGAATTCCCTTCTTTTAAAAAAATTGTACTTTTTTGTATATGTGTATAAATCCAGGGGGAAAGGAGCCCACTGGTAGATGGGGCATGTTACCTGTATTGCTCCCATTTAATGCTCTGAGGTGTAAATCAGGACTAGAAAATAATACCTTATGTAGCTGATGAGTTAGAAAAATAGCTCCAGGTGGTGAATCAGATCTTAAATTGTCTGAGTTGCCTTCTGGAAGTACATGTAAGGGTATTTGTGTTACTTTGCCATGTACCTGTATTAGGTGGAATAAAGTTCTGTCTTTAATGCCCACATAGGAGCATTTGGGCCTGAAAACACTGTCGTTTCTTTTTACTATCTTCCTTGAAAGCTCAGAGCATGTCCTTCACAGGTTTCCTGAGCAACGCTTATCTTGGGGACCAGCCAAACACAAAGGCTTTTGACAGACAGCCTGTGTCTCTCATCAATCCCTTAGCTGTGTAATTCCCTAGTGCCCATGTGGGTGTTCAAACTCACTTCCCAGCAGCCCTCGAAAATTCATATAGCACCTCTTAAGTGCACAGTAGGAAAGCAGAGGTGAGGGAAGGGCACCTAGAGAAGGTGTGGGCAATAATAATCAGCCATCTCACAGAGTTTGCCATCTGCAGTCCCAGCCTGAGTGGCTGCATTCACACATGCCATTCTGGAAACTTATGCAAAGCAAGGGACACTGCCAAGAGTGGAACAGGCAGGGTGAAATGCCCCCACAAAAAGCTGGAGGTGTGTGTGAGTCCCAGTGGGATCTGCACATAAGGCACTGGAAGTGCTTGTAGCTGCTTATCTCCTGTGTAAACCTTGGGGAAGAAAGCAAGCAAGGTAGGCCCAGAAAGCAGCCAAAGGAGGGAGTGTTTTGCTACAGTACAGTCCTACTTGGGCTAAAGATTGTAGGAATAAGCAGGTAACAATTCAGCACAGAATCTCAAAGGCCACAGTGCTCAGAGTGAGACTGTTTACTTCAGTAACTTTGAAATTAATATTAAAGTTCATATCTGCCAATATGGTATAATCACTAAGAACTTGTTAAACATATATGACTGTACCATTTGACTCTACTCAAAGCATCTTAAATGTCACACCAGGGATGGAAAGAGAAATAGGATTTAGAATGTGAGGGAAGATAGAGAGGAAGAGAAAGGAAGAAAAACTGAAGAACAGATATGGGATGGGCATGGGGATGAAAATGAGAATGGGGTGGGAATCTGCCTTACTCTTCTTCCTCCAGGAGAGAACTTTGGTGAACAGTGCACCTCATCTTTGGGTGAAGAAAATAGCCAGGCTGGCATGCATCTTGCTGGTGCTGTTATTGCATGAAGGCTTCTCTGAAAGTACTGCCTCCTATTTTATTATTGGAGGTGGGTGTTGGTTGTTTGGCAGTAGAGGTGAAACTTTCCCACCAGTATTCCATTACATTTTGTTGCTTTGTGACAACCTGTTCAATGAAAACCTATGTAGGAGGGCTCTGGCAAGTAAAGTCAAAAGTATACTCTTGGTACGACATGAGCCTGGACTGAGCAAGCCCTCTGTAGCATTCAGCGTGTTCTTGAGCAGTTCCAGTTCCTCAAAAAGAGAACTTCAGGAACCTCTAGAAATCCTCATGAAATATTTTCTTCTAAATAACATCAAAAAATCCAGGTTTTCTCTCTGTGTGTTTTCTTTTTCAACTAACCACATGAGGAATATGACATTATATACAGTGCTTTTAGATCTTCTACAACCACCACTCTGTGGCCTACTTCTGGGGTTTCAAAGCTCCTGTTTGATACTCTTTTCCAGAATTCTTAACTGGCTTTGAAATATTTCTTTCAGTTTCCAGAGCTCTGCTATTTTCTTGCCATTCAGATTCTTTGTGTTGAGAAGTCAATGGAGCTGTGGGTGGAAGATGGAAAACTGTGAAGTGTAGTCCAGGGACTAGGTGTGTGGGCTGTTCAGAGGAAAGCTATGTATCACGTTAGGAGAAATCTGTAAGACTTGGGGAGGCAGAAATCATTATGGCATGCAGTGAGTTCATAAAAGTTGAAGTGAATGAGTGTTATCCTCTCCATTAATGTGATACTGACACCATTAGTGACTGAAATTTTCTGCCTGCTCGAAGAACAGATCTAACACGGGAAACAGGATAGTATACTTCCCTCTGATAGCTTTGCTATCAGATTGTCCAGCCAGCGAGGGAAGCAGTTCTGTAGAAAATAGGGAATCTTCCTCCTCTATGCTTGTTCTGAGTTTGCCATCTAAGGTAGCAATGAAGACTATTGCAAGCTTTGGTGATCTAACCCAACCCTGCAACAGCTAGAGCAGGAAAGGAGGAAAGGAAATGAAGAATGCAGCACAGCTGGATGGAATTCAGGACAATTTTCTCTTTATATTTAGCTTCAAAGACTCTTTTTTTTTGTTTGTGTGTTTGTTTGTTTGTTTTGCATTCATGGTGCACCCCTTCTTTGTGCTTCTGCGCTTTTTGTCAGAAGCCCACATGCTTTCAGCTCTAGCTTGGCATCAGAGGTACCAGCACAGCACAGGTCTGGAGGTGCTGTTTCAGTGGGATGCTGGGGGCGGGAATGACAATTACAACACAGAGGGCGTTGTGAATCACTACCAGGCTTATCATTTTCTGGGTTCATGCAATATTAAAAAAAACATTCCCTAGATGTGATGTTCTTGAAATAAATGAGATGCTGATCAGAGAAACATGCATCAAAACACAGCATCAGATTTCACTAGAAACGGGGAATCACAAATTTAGCAGACAGTTAGTTTCTGCTATAATATCGCTTGGCAATTTGAAGTTTGAGAGACACATTAGTCCTTTCTGCTCTGTGTTGAATAGCCCATACCACATATCTGGAGCCTGAATTTTGAGACTTACAATTTTTTTATAAGGGGAGAGATTAAGAAGAGATACATAAAATATTTAACTTAAAATATTTATTGAATTTCTAGATTTTGAAGCTTGTATCATGATGCCAGGAGACTGTGGGGACAGTACAAATGTTAAAACATTTCTGGTAAAGGACAGAGTACATCATGCTTAACAATAAAACTACTGCATTTCCAATCACCCTTAAAGTAGGCAGTTGTACATATGTGGGAAATACATAGGAAAAAATAAAAAGTTGCCTTTACATTCCTCTTGCATGATCAAAACTACATGCTTCAATATTGTTGGCAGTCTCAAGGAATATCTAGCTGCATGGCTTCTTACAAGAGCTCTGAACTGAAATGGCTTTTCACCAGCATAGTCAGGATATTAGAAATGCATTTTCCTTCTCCCACACCTGTTTTCTATCACTACAAGCTGGACAGCAATCATACCTTCATCTTTACTTTTCTTTTTTTTAACTGACTGCGTGGTTCTGAAACATGACAAACAACGATTGCTCAGAACCTGGGAAGACCTCTTGTCCTCCCACAACCTATCCTTTTATCCTCTGTTCAGAGAAAGTAGAATAACACCTATTTCATCTTTGCCCTGAGACTCTCATCATCTTGGAGCTGGCTAACTGTTGAAGATGAAAGTCTTTCTTCCTTGCACATTGTATTTCATAGCTGGCAGCAGCAGGACTATTTCTTAAGCCGTAATTGGAGCTAACATGATGGGCTCTTATTCCTAGGCAGATTAAGGCTGGCTAAAAAAAGATTATCAAGTAGAGAATGCTATTCAAAAATCTGATCGCTGGTTTACTAACCAGATATACATAAAGATCAGGTCATAAAGATAAGGACTAGGTATTTCTTTCTCACTGTTACAGCTTTCAGATTTAAATGTGCAAGCAAATCTTCTTTGAAGAATTTCAGATTGAAAGAGGAATTTTGATAGTTGACTCTATTCTGCAATCAACTGGACCCAAAATCTTCTCTGAGTACCCAGGCTCTGGGATCTAGACTTAAGAGCATGAATATTCCAAGTTTACCTTTTGCATTAAAATTTACTTGCCCATTTAGAGGTAGAAGAATTTTTGTGTTTTATAAAACATCAGTTTAATAAAAGTTAATATGTAAAAAGAAAATGTCGTCTAATTTCCAGAAGACATAAGAAGGCACTAAGCTAAGAACGTGGCTGGAATTCAGACTTATTGATCAACATGTGGCCACAAAAAGCCTTTGTGGATAGCTTAGTGTATCCTTATTTCATCTCACCTGGTAACTTCTTGTTCAAGCTTCTTGGTGGTTTCTGCTTCAGAGTCACACCCAGGATGTCAGGATAGTAATCTTAAAGGGCGATTGGACCAGACTTGTAGAGGAAGCATGAACATTTTTAGTTCAAAACTTGGTTGCCAACTTCTTGTCCCATTCCTCTGCTTCCAGCCCCATTTTTCTTTCTATTGCTTCTTTTCTGTTTCCCTTCTTACTCAGTTCCCACCTTGCACTTTTGTTCAACTCATCTTTCCTTTTTCTCTTGCCTCCTATGCTCAGACAAACCTTTTTTTTTCCTGTTTCATGTCTAAAGGTCACTCATAATCTTGCATCTCTTCCCTGAAACTTCCAGGGAAGTTTCCAAGAACTTCAGCTTGGTGCCTTGATGAAGTGCTCTCATGGTCAGGGCATTGGTTAATGAAGCAAAAGTACAATTGCTTTGGGCAACCTACTTCTTTCGTTTACATTGCAGCAGTTCTAGCATTAATGTGGTATATTCTGTGAAGACAGCAAGGCCCAGTGCTGACTATGCAAGAGCCTTGAATGGTTTGAAATTCTTTCAAATTGAAAAGATCACAGGAACACCCACTGCTTTTTCTGTGTTTTTAATCATTTCTAATGTCACCTGTCAGTACAAAATACTTGTTATGGACTAATGAAGTTGATGCAGCAGCCTTTCCCCCAGGCACTATCCTCCTAGACATAGAGGTCTGTGTGGTTTTAACAGGAATATGCTGTCTGTAGGGCTGTGGGATTTTATCTTAGTCTAATAAATGCAGCAGAGGCTTGTAAAAAATCCTAATGGATGAGCGCTTATTATTTTTCAGATTGTACTGCTCTCTGCTGGGACATGTGGGGAAAAACATTCACTACAAGCGAATTGCAAAGAAATTACCTGACAGCTGGCTTGCCTACCCTACCTTCTCTAGATTTACAGTAATTAGTGGTGAAAAATGTGATTTATTGAATCTAGCTCCCCACAGTGACACGATCTGCAGGAGGGTACCTACCATCCTGGGCTCTCTAACCCTGTTTGGAAAGGAAGGCGTCTTGCATACTCACTAGAAACAAACCTGCTGTTTGTGAATTTGCTGGAGTGCAGATTGACTCCTCTGAATTAATCTCCTTACCACTGAAGTTACCATCTTTCAGCCTAGAGGTCAGGTAGACACTTGAAAACTGAAAGCTTGCCTTGAAGATTTCTGGACTAATTAGTTGAAGGGAATTGCCCATTCTATTGAAACAAACAAACAAACAAAACAAAAGAAAGAACAACAATCATCTTCACAAACACACATACAATTCAGTGGGTATACACTATATTGCTTTGTCATTATTATATGAGGTAAAAGTGAGGAAACTCAGGATCCACTCTGTGCTAATTTGTTAAGTTGATCTTTCATATTCCCAACAATATATAGAATAAAATTGACATCTTTCTAGCTATCCCAAGTGCTTTTACTGGTGCCTCCAAGTGCCTGTGAAGCAGATTGACTGGATGCTGACTCACTTTTGCCTGCAGTGTAGCAATACATCAGTAGCTGTGAATGTTAGTGCTTGAGTTTTTCTGGACAACTCAAACAGGAGACTTAGAGCAGGGCACTGTGCAAAGACAGTTCTCCTGCTGCTGCCTCTTGCAAAACCAGCCTGTTAGAGCACATGGCACAGCAAGGGAGACAGAGCCAAGACTTTGTTGATAATCAGTTTGTGAGTGAGGAGTTAATAATAAAAAGATCCTGGTTTATGTGTGTTCTTAGAAGAGGGTATTCATTCTTTTCTATCTGGAACCTGTATCCAAACAGTACAAACACAGCAATCACATTCACTATCAAGCAGATTAATTAATCACGAGCTTTCATCTTCATTAGCTTGTTCATTTTGTAATGCAGAATTTTTACAGGAAGCAGATGAGAATTTTATGCTGTTCTGCTTGCATTTTATGTGATCATGCTGCAAAATGAACATACAGTGTTACACTGAAATGACTATACTGAATGAGAAGGTGTAAGGAGCAAAGGCCTGACAACTCAGGGAGGACATATTGAGTGAAAGAGCAAAGCCCCTACAAAAGCTGGCTGTTGGTGAAAATAGTGATTGCCTCTGTTCTAGAGTTCTTCTGTGGTGCCTGTTGTTGCAGTAGTCAGCAGTGCGGTTTGGTGGGTTTGCTGTTTGCATAAATTTGTCTTTCCTGGTTTGCATATCTGCATATATTTTCATGTATGTAAATCTTCAAAATTTGCAGATCTTTTGCTGGTATAAAGAGACATGAACTGAAGGTATCCCTGGAGCCCAATGTGAACTATTTCTTCTACTTGAGGGCTGTCAATACGTTTGGGACGAGTGAACAGAGTGAAGCTGCTCTCATCTCAACTAAAGGTAGGTCACAATTTCTTGATGTCAGAAAAAATAAATAAATAAATAAATAAAAGAAAAAGAATGGGATAGATGTGCAAAGAAGTAATTTTCTTATCATCTTTCTCCAGAAGTTGTAGCTGAACTTTTGCTAACAGGAGAAAAAAGAAAGCTATTGAGATAAAAGGGGCCGTATTTTATCTGCTTAAAATAATCTGAGACAAATTTATTTGAAGTTGTCATATTTATGTCTGTGTAAAACTGGTGTGACATCAGAAGCAAAACTGTTACATTCTGTCAGAGATATGACATAATTAAATCATACGTGATTCTTCCAAACCAGCCTTTGAATTCAAATTTGCTATTTCGAAGAAGCAAATGACTGAAAATGATTCAACTGTCTTTAACACATAGGAGTGCTTTATACCTACCTAATTTACTGAATAGCATAGCCTGATCTCTGGGCCTGGTTTCCAGAATACTGATGCAGTGAACAGACACAGGTCAGAAGAGTTTATGCATTGTTGCCCAGTTTTCTGCTACTACTACCTTTCAGCAGACACAATTCTGTCCAGCTAAAATAGCAGTAATTTAACATGTTATGATTCATCTTGTATTAATGTTGATAGCCTCCCTGAACTGGTGTTTTTTTTGTTTTGAATTGTACCAGGAACTCGATTTCACATACTGAGTGACACAGCTCATCCCGCTTTGCAAATCTCCCCTGATGAAACTGTGATCTGTCTTCCAGAGAAAGCTACATTCACTGGGTGAGTAGCAGGCTGTGAGCGCAGCCAGCGTTCAGGATGGGCCTCGCTCTTGCTTTTCTCCGTAGGCAGCTTTCACACCTCACTAACATATTTTGTAGAGTTGAATTGTTTCAGTGGGCAGCCCTGGACACTGTGTGACAGACTTCCTTTCACTGCAACACTGCAATGGTTGCAGCATTGGTGTAGGTGCCAGACAGTGTTTGATGTTGAGGAATTTCCATAGAAAGTCAAAGGCAGAGGAATTGCTTACTAGGACAATTGAATTCATCTCAGTCTGTGGTTAGAACTTAATGTATCAGAGCTCTATAGTCTCAAAGGAATCTGTTGCTGTACTGGGAAGACCAAATGTTTGAGTTTGTTCTTAAATACACTGTGGCTAGAGGGAATCTGTCCTTTCACTTTGTTCCTCTGCTGAGGGCATTACTAGAAAGGTTTGTCAAAGCATCCTTGGCTTTAGAGAATCAGGAAGTGCCCCTGGTGTGTATTAGAGTGACTGTACCCAGACTTGTTCCATCTATTTATTTATTTTTGACTTGCTGTTGTCAGTTTCACCACAAGCACAGAGCCACTTGTATGATGTGCCATACTCACATGGCTTCCCATAAGGTAATTGAGCATTACAAATTTAAGCACTTTTTTAAACTGTTACCACTTGCACATGTGGTGTTTGTCACTGTGTCTACTTAAAATAGCCATTATATTTTTTGTTGTTGTTATTTTGTTTGTTTGTTTGCCTCCAAAGTCCCCTTTTCCACCTTTTGCTATGAGTTTTCTGTACTCCAGATGGGCCCATCTTAGTGCAAAAACAGAATGACTCACAAGGACAACATTCAAATCTTAGGTAGAACCCCACAGTCAGAAGAAAAGAGTATCATCCTTGAGTAATTTTTGATGATGCTGCATGATGTGGCTGCAACAGATATCACAGTATGGCTGGCCTACCACCACATTCACTTTGTTCTCTGCCTCTTCCACAAATAGGTTCCCATCAGTCCTGGGTGAACCACTGCCTGCTCGAGGATGTCATTACTGGGAAACTGTTGTCACTGCCTGCAGAAGCTACAGGATTGGGATTTGCTATGAAACAACACCACAGAGCAGTGATGTGGGACTGAGTGACACTTCCTGGTGCATGCACTGCTGTCCTACACAAACCAGGTAAAGCTAGTCTAGCTAACTGAGAAGTTACTTAGGTGTGTCATATAAGTAAAGGTGGCCAGCTCTAAGACTCTCAAGTGCAGAAAGGACCTGTCTGTTTTCTTTCTGCAAGCAAAGGACAACTGCAAAGGAACTTTAAACCTCTTCTCCTTCATTAAAAAAATATATATATATATATATATATATATATAAATATATTAAAAAATCTCCAACCAACCTGCCTCCCTCATCTGGTTCACAAAGGCCCATTTTTCAAACCTGTGAAGGTCCCTCTGGGTGGCATCCCTTCTACTATGCCAACCACATCATGCAGATTGGTATCATCAGCAAACTTGCTGAGGGTGCACTCAGTCCCACTGTCTATGTCATTGATAAAGATGTTGAAGAGCAAAAGTCCCCAGACAGACCACTGGAAAACACCACTTGTGTCCAGCCTCCACTTGGACATCAAGCTGCCGAACACAATCCTCTGGCTTCAACCATCCAACCAAGTTCTATCCACCCTTCAAACCCACATCTCTTCAATTTAGAGATAAGGATGTGGTGTGAGGCTCTGTCAGAGGTCTTGTACAAGTCCACATACATCACATCAATTGCCCTTTCTTTGATGACCAGTTCTCCATCATAGGAGTCCACCAGACTGGTTGGGCATGGTCTGCCCTTGGTAAAGCAATGCTGGCTGTCTCACATCACCTCGTTGTCTTGCATGTGCCTTAATGTACCTTAATGTATCTTTCCAGGCACAGACGGTTCATGTCTTGAACTGTTTCACAAAATCCCACCAATGTCCACAAATACAGTCTTTATTGAATCTTTCTAGCTCCGGAGAATGCAAGCCTCCATAGGGAATGCCTTCTTCTGCCCTGCCCTTTACAGAAACAGGGATCCACCTGTTATGTGGCAGAACTGCCAGCTAGTCTTCTCTGGGCCTGCATCAGACTATTTGGAGTTCAGTAAATCATAACCTTTCTCGTGGTGTAAAGGTGCTCTTGAAGTAAACAGACTTATTTTTTAGAGTAAAATTATGCAGATACGTGAACGTGACCAGCTAAACAAAACATCTGAGAAGCAAAGGGTTTTGCTAAAGCACAGCTTACGCTTAAATCCCCACACAAAGATGTGTAATATAAAAAATATAGAAGATCACAATTTTGGCAAGTCTGCTCTTACCATAAGAACTCAAAGATGCTGAACAAAAGTACTCCTTGGTGTGCTGAGCAGGGCTTTGAAGCAATGCCACTTCAGGTAGGTGGGCTATGTACTGAGCAAAATTCTGTTGCCATGTGATGTGCTGCTGTATATGGCAAACTCTTAATAGGTGAAATTAAGCGGTATGTTATTTCTGGTAAATCACAATGAGGAGACTCATTGTATTCTGATTTTCATTTTCCTGCAGCTTTCTCTACAGGTTTTTTCACATGGATGTGATGAGTGATGTACACGTGACAGAACAACTGGCCAGGATCGGCATCCTGTTGGATTACAATGGTGGCAGACTGTTGTTCTTTAATGCAGAGAGAGGACTGGTGCTGTTCACCATCAGACACAAATTTACCGATTCTGTTTATCCAGCCTTTGCCCTGGAGAAGGCTGGAGTGCTTACCCTGCGCACAGGAATGGATCTGCCAGACTTTGTGAAGCACAGCTAATCCCCTGCTTCACAGTCTTAGAAAAACTAACAGTTCCAATGTTAGGGGCAGGGTGGGATGTCAGAGGGAGATGTCAATTTTCGATGATGAATACTATGCACACAGCTCTCCCCCACAGAATCCATAATTGCAGATAGCGCTCAGCCTTGTAATCACCCTGAGCCTGCAGAAAAAACAGCACCTTCAGATGGAACATGCACCTTGTGATGTACACAGCAGGATTTTTGAGGGAAATAAGAAGGTTTTTAGATATGATCATTAAGGGGAGGGAGGGAAATGTACTTTCCCTTTGAAAATAATGACAGTGTTTTCTGTCTTTTTAAATTTGATGATGAGCCTGTGTATGAAATAAATGCATCTCTCACTGCAATGCGTGCCTTCTTTTGTCAGAAAAATCTTTCATCATTTTACAGGACAGCCAGAGCCCGAATCCAGGATGTAATTGGAAAACATGCAAAAATTTCAACAAGTGCAATATTTTGCAGGTCAATATATCAAGCTTTTGTTTGCCATATTCTTTCCTTAAATATGCAAGAAAACCTGGAAACTGAGAAATCTGTCTGTGCAAAACAAGTGAGTCCCAGATGAGACTTCGTATTAGCCATGTGAAGTCTGAGTACATAACACCTGCCCACCCTGCTCATACCAGACTAACAGACAGATACCTGACTGTGCCTCAGCAAGTATCTGAACCTGCTAAGTATGTACCCATGAGAAACATATTTGTTCCTCAAGTGGATGAGGAAACTTGATAGTAGAGCTGAAATCCTTCCCCTAAGGTTTTCATCCATCACCTTAGAGAAAAGTCAAAATGGAAGTGACCTTCTTGTGGACAACCTCTTTTTCATTACTGCTTTTTACCTTTGCACTCACATATATGATGCTCCTAATTTCAGGTTTGAAGATATTTTTGTGAGTCTCCCTGCTCTGCTGAGGTATCTAGGCTAGGGCCAGAGCCATGTCAGGATGGTACACTATTTCAGGGCTGATGAACGAAGCAGGGCTAAGCCTGGTTAATGCCAACAGAGGGAGAGAACACCAGTTTCACCCCCTGGCTTGCTGAAATCATGTTTCAAAGAACTACACAAATCAGCATCACTGCTTCCTGCCTGCCTGCCCCAAGGGTGGAACACACGACTGCCAGTGGTGCTAAACTCCAGTGAATGCTGAGCAGAAATTAATTCTAAGGAAACCGGGAGATGCTTTTCATGCTGTGCGTGCTCTGGCAATTTCTGCCATTGGGAACTACTTTGCCAGACTCACTTCTGTGCTCAGCTGAAGAGCTGTGCTCCCTGTAGTAAAGCAGATTTCAGGAGTCTAATAGAGAGAGTTTGCTTCTGAAGAGAGAACTTCAGTGGGTTACAACGAGGCTTCCACATTTCATGCTCGGAGAAGGTTCCTGCTGTTGCTGTTTTATTTATGATTTAACTCCACCTAGACATGTGTTTTAACCCATTTAATAAGTCATGCTTGGTGTCCCCGAGGAGCCAGACTCTTTAGCTGTCACAGCAGGCTAGGGCGAGATGTTTGAGGCAAGATAAACAAGATCCTGTGACCATTTATCTTAAGCCAGAGCTCTTCTCGGCATTTCAATTAAAGAGCACCATTTCTGAGTCCCTGCTGGGGAGAGAAGAGAATGAAAAAGCAGGGTAGTGCCTTACTGGTTAAAAAGGGTGTTTTGAAGAGGTGCGGAGGATGGTGAGAAAAAGGCCCAGGATTAATTGGAAAGGAAAGACAGCAAGGGTGTTGGAGGTGATTTTATTGTGAAGGCTGAGGAGGAGGAGGAGGAGGCAGAAGGCAGGCTGGAAATTCACACAGCGCAGATGGCGACAAACTAAAGGGCAGGTCAGCAGTGTCAGCAGTGTGTATTGCTCAGGCTCCCACAGCAACTGAGCTCACCAGAGGTTTGGCCATCTCAAGAGATTAACACGGATCTTTGAGTTAAACCTGAAAAATCCTGGCACTGGGGTGATTTTGCCTGTGTTCTCCTCTCTGTGATTGCTGCTGTCCCCTGTGGGTTTGTTTCATAAATATGGCCACAATGTATTGCCAAGGGGATAGCAAGGAAGAAGGAGAACAACGATGACATTAAATTATTTGGGTAAATTTTAAAACAAGGAGAGAAGCAATTGCCTTCTCGGAGGCAACTGTGTATTAGTAAATATTGGTTTTAAAATGAAAATCTAAGTCCTGGTCACGCTTTATTACTCAGGACCTACAGGAACATTTCAGCTTGGAGATACTTCTTTAAAAGCACTTCTTTCTCGGAATTATTTATTTAATTCTGAAAAACTATCTGACTGTTTTCTAACAATTTGTTTAAGGTTCAGCTTTGGATTGAGTAATATCAAAAAATGTAGTTGATTTTTTTTTTTTTTTTTTTTTTTTTTTTTGTGGAAGCTTGACAAACAATTTGGAGTAAAAAATGTACTTTCAGTCAGTCCTTCCAGTGCTGGCTTGACTTTCTAAATCTGGTCAATCAATATACAAAACTTGAGATTTGAAGTAGGCAAAACATTCATGCTAGAAGAGAAAGCTGATCCTGAAAGCCAAAATCAAAATCTGAGGTTTCACGATGCAAACTCTCCTGCCCTTGGAAAACCTGCATGTACATTAGCTGTGATCTTTTATTTGACTGATGGGTATGAACTTGCACCAGGTTCCGGAATTCATATTCCAGATGTTAACTATCCACAAACATTTGAATAAGCAGCGCAGTCTGTCTGAGTTTATGTTCAGAATAGCTGAGACTGTGAGATTTGTTGCATCCACTTTTCCCTGCACGTTGTACTTCAAAACCACATAGCAGAAAAGAAAGGGCAAAAACTCCTTGCCACTGCATTTTTCTAGTGCTTAATGAATCTAGCATTAAGAAATATACTAAAAAGTACATTGAAAACAGTGTTGCATATGTTTCAGAAAAGGATATTAATTGGGCTAGCAGTAAGACTTCAAGCAGTTGCTGAATACTTATCATAAGTACATCATACTTATGTAGTGTCTACACACAGTCTGATCATCATGCCATGCTTAGAGCTACATGGGGATACATCCTAAGGGTCAGACAAAAAAAACATAGAAGAGTTCCTCCCCCTTATTTTAGGGGTCATTTTCATTTTGAAAGTACAAAAGCAGATGTCTAACACCGTAAGTATTAATAACAAACATTTGGATTGACCTGAAACACACTGCATTGGAAGGAAACATTTCAGCAGAGTTTAGATTGGGCTCATAAACCTATGAGAATACGGGACTGACTGAAAGAGTAAAACACTAAAGTCTACTGTCAAAACAGTGCTGACTATTGCTAGCATCAGTAATATTGATCCACAGATCAAGCTAAGGTCCTTCTGCTCCAGAAGGGTTGTAATGCTTCCCTGCAACACCAGGTAGAGGAGCTCAGCAATAACTGTAAATCACTGAATGTGCGGTGAGCAGGCTTGAAGGGACAGCTTTGCTCTCATGCTGGGCCTTTTTATAACAGGGTACGTCACTAAAATTTAAGTGTGTTTGTGCTGAAAATGATCTAGTGGTGCCTTGTTTTAGAAATCAGAACTTCCCCCATTCCCAGTGCTGCGGAGACTGGATACATTTCTTCATGAAGGTTGTTGTGAGACACATACCCAGCAAGGCTCAGGACCAAGAAACTGCTGCTAAATCCACCTTACTGTGCTCTTGTCTACGATATGCACATAAGTCTCTATCAGCGAGGGCTTGAATAGGTGCACTGCAATAGGTCTAAGAAAAGTATAAAGTTATGGTCTTTTTGAGCTGTTCTCATTTCAGAACAATAAATAGGACCTCTTCTGTGTGGAGGCTTAGATTGGATTTGGAAAAATGACATTTTGCTGAAGGATTTGCCAGCTCTCAAGAAGCTAATGCTCACAAATAATGGCACAGCCACGAAGGAAGTGAGAGTGTCTCTGCCACATCTGTTCACGCATCATGAAGCAGATATTGGACTACAAATGTATCTTCACCTTCGTGTAGAGTTTGGCAATCTAGAAAGCATCATTTGCTGACCAGGGACCACACTGAAGGGCAGCTCCTTCATGAGCACAACCTGGAAGGAGGTGGAGTGGATCTGCTCCTCACACCCTGCCATGATTCTGTCAGCGGTTAAGATATGGATGGTTTTGAGTGCAGTTCCACTCTGGAAAATATCTGTGTGGAAAAAGTCTGTCTCTGTATCAGAGAGACGGCGCATTTTTATATTACTTTTGTCAAACCTGGAGCACTGCTGCGAGCAGATAGGAAGGTAGCCACAGCTTATCATACTCTATTAATGCAGTGGCCAGCTGAATTTCCATCTGCCATAATGTTACCATGCCACCTAGCAGTGAGGGATGCAGAGCTAGCTCAACTCCTGACTGCAGAAGGCACAGGAGGGAAGTGGCTTCTGCTGAGAGCAAAAATCCAGTGTGCCGAAGCTGCCAAAAGGAGAGCCCTGTGAGACCGTAAGTTGATTGTGTCTCTTTCTTGCTAGTTGGTGGAGACATGGCAGTGATTTTGTCGATCACATCTGCTGGGATGTGACGACGTCCATCCTGCCACTTTATACCTAAGAACTGAATTTCCTGGGCAGGTCCTTTTACTTTGCTTCGCTTAATAGCAAAGCCAGCTTGTAGAAGAATCCGGATTATCTGCTCTCCTTTTGTGAAAACTTCTTCTGCTGTATCGCCCCACACAACAATGTCATCAATGTACTGCAGGTGTTCAGGAGCACCACCCTGTTCCAGTACAGTTTGGACCAACCCATGGCAAATGGTTGGGCTGTGTTTCCACCCCTGGGGCAAACGGTTCCAAGTATACTGAATGCCCCTCCAGGTGAAGGCAAACTGTGGCTTGCATTCTGCGGCCAAAGGAATAGAAAAGAAGGCATTGGCAATGTCAATGGTGGCATACCATTTGGCTGCTTTTGACTCCAGCTCGTACTGGAGTTCCAACATGTCCGGCACAGCAGCGCTCAATGGGGGTGTGACCTCATTCAGGCCACGGTAGTCTACTGTCAGCCTCCATTCTCCACTGGCTTTATGCACTGGCCATATGGGACTGTTAAAAGGTGAGTGAGTTTTACTGATCACTCCCTGATTCTCCAGCTGGCGAATCAAATCATGAATGGGGAGCAAGGAATCCCTGTTGGTGCGATACTGCCGTCTGTGCACTGTCTTTGTAGCAATCGGTACCTGCTGCTCTTTTACTCGTAGCAGCCCCACAACAGACGGGTCCTCTGACAGGCCAGGCAAAACAGACAGCTGCTTAATGTTGTCCATGTCTACAGCAGCTATCCCAAAGGCCCATCGATACCCCTTAGGATCCTTGAAATGCCCCCTTCTGAGGTAATCAATACCCAGTATACATGGAGCCCCTGGGCCAGTCACAATAGGATGTTTTTGCCAGTCTTTGCCAGTGAGGCTTATTTCAGCCTCCAGCACAGTCAATTCTTGAGAGCCCCCAGTCACTCCAGAAATATGGATTGATTCTGTCCCTTCATGACTGGAGGGCATTAGGGTGCACTGTGCACCGGTATCCACCAGCGCCTTATATTCCTGTGGTTCTGATGTGCCAGGCCATCGAATCCACACAGTCCAATAAACTCTATTATCCCTTTCCCTCCCCTGACTGAGGGCAGGGCCCCTCTATTGGTTACCTGTGATGACTGGAGCAACTCCACTGGTGGTTGGTATGTCTAGTAGTTCTTTCACCCGTGCTCGTAGTGCAGAAGTAGGCTGATCATGCCACTTCCTCATGTCTTCTCCACGGTCACGTAGGTAGCGCCACATGGAAACACGCGGTGCAATCGTACTGTTGTTCTTTGCTCGAGCTGGGAAGCGTGTGCGTTTAACAGCTGAGACTTTTGATGATGCAGGTGGGGAGTAGGACTGGACTAGTTTGATCAGATCCTTCATTAGACCTGGAGGCCCGTACGAGGATTGACCTTCATCAGTTGTTTCTGATACTATTACGGGATCATTACAATTAGTTGATGGAAACAATTTCTTGCACATTTCATCTACTCGGTTTTCTAGCCGTGAGATGGCAGAAACTGCGGCATGCAGTTGGGGGAGCTGCTGATCGGTGGTTTGAAGCATTATAATCAGCTCAACAACTCGGGGCCATCTGTCCACGAATCCTTTAGATCCTGATACCAATGACTGTGCAATTCTCTCTGGTGCTGTACTTGTGATTTTCTGCCACATGTCAGGATCGGCCCTCACTCTCTCAGGGTCAAGTTCGCTTGGATCAGGGCTGTACAACATTTTCGCCATGGCCAATTCCCTCAGGCGCTGAATACCTTTTTGGACGGTATTCCAACTATCAAATTTAGGCTTCAAAGCATCCTTATAGGGGTACCTTTCTCTCACGGCTTCTAACAGCCGCAACCAGAGAGTGGCAGCTCCATCCGAACATCTGCTAATCCCTCTGTCGATACCTGCATCTTGGGCAATGCTTCCTAGTTGGCGAGCTTCATTACCATCTAGAGACAAGCTGTTGGCCCCGTTGTCCCAGCAGCGAAGCAACCAAGCAAGGATACCTTCATCTTGACGCCGTGTGAACTCCTTTCTTGAGCCTTGGATTTCAGTCAGCTTCAGAGGTCGACAGTAGGTGATTTCCTCCTCATCATCAGTCTCTTCTTCATGCCTCTTGGTTTTTGCCTTTGCTTTTCTTGGTACTGCTCCATGCCCGGCACCTGGGTCTTCTGCTGCCCCCCCCTGTGCTTCTCCTTCTTTTCGTTCTAGACGCGTGGACACCCGTTTCCATTTCTTGCCTTCCACAGGGGCAACTGATATTGCTACTGATGCCTCCTGTGACTGATCAGAATTAACTTGGGCTTGAATCTCAGATCGGAAACTCTCTCTCTCCAGAATAGTATGATACAAAGCACGGTATGCATAAGCCAAACCCCACATAAGGTTTACCTCCTTAGATTTCTGACCCAAATACTCACTTAATTTCTTAGGGTCCCTTAGGTGTTCAAGAGTGAAATCCCATGACACTGCGGGTCCCCATGCTTCTAAGACTTTTCCTAAACCTTTCCATATTCCCTGCCAGTCATCATTCTCTGGTTCTGGAGGAGACTTCCGCATAGAACGAATGCATAGGAACATATATGCATGCATTGATAGTGATAACATGAATGCAAGTATGAACCCTATCTCAGTTATTGAAAAGCGTGTGGAAATCTGAGAGTACAACCTAAATAAAAAGGGTTTATTTAGCCTGTACAATGAATTAAACATGGTGGTGTTTGTAAAATTGCCTGTTCCATCTGGGATGCAAGTATTTGTAAAATTGCCTGTTCCATCTGGGATGCAAGTGTTTGTAAGATTCACAATTTCATCTGGGGTGTAGATGCCAAAATTCTGACCATACCACATCTCGTAAAAGTACCAGGCAGGTGTCTCCATCAGTATCCACCTTACTAGGCTATATATCTGCACAATTCCACAACACCAAATTATAGTGTTAATAGTTGACCAATACTTTAAGAAGATCATAATTGCTTTCAATCCCTTAAACAGAGCAACTGGGATGAAGAGTGGATTCATAGCTGGCAGGCTCTGTAAAAGTCAGAGCTAGCTAGCTTTGCTCTAAGGGAGAAAGAAATCCCTTTGTTTTCTACACAAAAGTTAGATAGCAATGCTGAGAATGTACAGCAGCCCTTAATGTTGACAATTTGTCTGGTATTTCAAGGTCACGTTCTCCGTGAGCAGCTACGGAAAGATAACACTCCCAACACTCCCGTAACGAAGCTCTTTAAGAGCAAAGAGAGAGTTGTTCTAAAAGCTAAAAAGCTCTATGCCCGCATTCTCCACCAAAAAATCTGTCACGGGTTAGTTAGATTTACCTATGCCCGTGACAGGGGAAGCCACCCCACGCCCCCCCCCCGGGGCCCGGAAAGGAGGGGGAAAAGGGGAGTGGGATAAAACAGCGACAATCTAAGGAGGAAAAACTTATTTTACTAAATATGATATCGAAATACAAGATAACACAATATAATATAATTAAGGCTAACAAATCGAACGAAACAGAGAGAGAGAGTCCCCGAAAACCGAGAGGCCTACTGTGAACTCTAGGCGACACGGCTGGAACGCTTCCCACTCTCCGAGAAGTTCGAGAGAAGAAGGAGGGCACTCCAGCCTGGGAACGAGATTATATAGAGTCCTGGTCCCGTGACTTATTGTTACTCCTGTTGTTCTCTGGGATATGTAGTCTTCTTCTGTGGACTGCACATTCAACAGAAGTATCCATACTTGACATGATGTTATGATGTGGAATACTGATAGCAAAATTACAAAATTACAAAACCATGACAGTGTGGAAAAAGTCTGTCTCTGTATCAGAGAGACGGCGCATTTTTATATTACTTTTGTCAAACCTGGAGCACTGCTGCGAGCAGATAGGAAGGTAGCCACAGCTTATCATACTCTATTAATGCAGTGGCCAGCTGAATTTCCATCTGCCATAATGTTACCATGCCACCTAGCAGTGAGGGATGCAGAGCTAGCTCAACTCCTGGCTGCAGAAGGCACAGGAGGGAAGTGGCTTCTGCTGAGAGCAAAAATCCAGTGTGCCGAAGCTGCCAAAAGGAGAGCCCTGTGAGACCGTAAGTTCTATCTTACACCACGTCATGAGACAGCATGGCACATATGTAGTCCCACAGCTCTCATTTTCACGTTCACCACAAAGAATAGAACCACACTTTGAAGTAAAATTAATGGAGATTTTTCTACCTAGCCCTGTAATTAAATTCCTGACGCTTCAGGATTCAATCACCCCAAAGAGCCTCTTCTACCTGAGCTATCTGAGAACAAAAGCAGGCAGCATTGCACGTCTCTGTTTTTGTTTTTAAGTTACTGCCTGAGGATATTAACTTTGCTTCTTGAAGGTCACAGTTAATATAGCAGAGGTGGATAAAGTTCCCATCTCCAGATACTCCACTGAATTCCATGGGGCTGTGTAGAAAACCCAAGTATTTTCCAAGCACAGGCTTTTCCATCACTTTTACAGAGCTGTTTCGCAAAAGAGAATAGAATTAATCTAAGACATTCACGTTAGTGAAATTCTTTCCTTAGCTAACATAGTATTGTGTTAAACACACTGGCTTTAGCTTCTCAAGGATAAAATAGCTGCCTTCTCCAGATGGCTATCTGTGTATTCAGGATGGTGCAGCTGGTTTACCTCTGCCTACTTGAAACTGTGTGGCTACTGCATAATCTGCACTGCAGGGGCTGCACAGATTATGCAGTAAAGATCACAAAGTAATGGGCTAAGAGAAAAGATATTGTGGCTGTGGCACTCCACATCCCCAACCCACCTGCATCCACACTGGTCCTTAAGCAGTGCCTGTGTCCCCCAGGCCTCCTCCTCCTCTTCCTGTTTTGGAGTCCTGGACACAGAGAAGAGACAGCTCTACTTCAGGGATCTGCTCTGGACCACCTTTCTGGCAAAATGTTGCAGAAGGTAACGTTTAATTTCTCTCTTTTTTTTTCCACATAGAAAATGGGGAATCTTGTTTTCTATCAGTCCCCATTAGGCTACTATTCAGTTCATTGCTTTGCATCCCCCATGAGTTAAAACCCGCTCCCTGATAGTGCCTCTAAAATAAGGACACATGTTTGTTCCCTGGAGGCCTGGTCTCCATGCTGCAAAGCAGCAAGCAGCTCCCTGAGCCCTGTGCTTCTCCAGCCAGCTGTGTCCAGATGACATTCTGTTGTTAATGCCTGGGAAACTTCACCTCTGGTATGAAATGGCCAACACTGAATATTGCCATCAACAACTGTAGTTAAGCACCATGTGCCCTTGTCTTGCAGAAATTCCACAGCTGTGTGTCTCTTGCTATAATTCTGGAAGAGTGGGATTATTATTCTGCATGTCTCAGAAATCTGCACAGCTCAGTTCTGACAAGTTGGGCGCTTTTTAAATGCAAAACTGTATCATAAGGAACTGTAACATAAAGAACTGTAACATAACTTGGCTTGCTGACTGTAACTGGCACTCAGCTGTCCCTTCTGAATGGCCTTCCTCATTCATTCTGATGGGGCAGATGCACTTGTACCAGGAATACAGGCCAGGTCTGCTAAGGCATATCAGCTCTCCTGATGTTTGCTTTCCTACATGATGTAGATACAAACTATACAGTTGTAAGAGGGAAGCAGCAATATATTTTTTAGTACTGATAGTGATTTAACAAAGTTTAACCACAGATAAGTGATTTAAGATTTGAGATGGCAAGGTATCCTTGCAGAGCAAGGTGTCAGCTTCTCTTCCAGCTAGCCAGGGCCAGGAAGCAACCAATACTGTGGTCACCACCTGCCCAAAAAAGGTTGGTGGTGGAATGGTGAGACTGGAAAAAGGATGGGGAGGGGGAAGCACATCATCACACCGGCAAAGACTTTCTTTTGGGCTCATTAGGGTGACCAGCTCAATAATATTTGTCTAACAGCTTGTTCAACCCCACCTACCTTTTGTGTGTTAACCAATATAATTGCTTTATGCTTTCGAACTGTAAGTGTCCTGCATGCACTGCTCTTGCTACAACCAGAAGCAACAACTACAACAGCATCTGTGAGTAAGCAAACTAGCAGCTCCAGCAAGTAGCACATTTTCCCTTGTTTCTCCTGCAGCCTGTAGCGACAGCACTGCTCTCTGCTTTTGCAAGCGTCTAATCCAACGATTGCAGCAGTGTGAAATGCTCTCTCACTTTCTCCTACTTCAGTCTACAAAGTGTGCATGTGTGGGAGTACATCATGCAAGTACTGCTCCACAAGGAGGAATGACACATTTCTAGAACACTTTTCTCTGATCTCACTCCAGGAATGACCCTGCTGCCCCCAGTGGGAGCTTCAGAAGTTTTATGCCAACATAACAGTTTTTATAACTGATACTGAGGGGAGAGGAAGAGTGTTTTGATTTCGGAGAGTTGGTTTGCATGGAGCTTCCCAGGACAGAGCAGAAGGCATGTTCAGTTTTATCAGCTGCAAAATTCTGTGTAACTCAGTAACTCAAAGGAACTGAGATGGGTCTTTCATTCTACATGTCTGCAGCAGGACATCAGCAGGACATGGAGATCCTGCCAAGGTCCCTCTGGATGACTGTATGGTCCTCTGGTGAGTCACTGTCCCCATTTTTGTGTCATCCATGAATTTACTGAGGGCGCATTCCACCCCATTGTCCGGACCATTAATGAAGAACAATATTGGATCCAGTACTGACACCTGGGTTACACAGCTGGCTACAGAGTTCCGACTTGACTTCACACTATTGATCCATCTGCCCAAGCTCACAACAAAACCCTCCTCCCTGACCCCTTATGTAAAACAACATTATTACAAGCTGTTGCAGTAAAACCAGCACATCCCTGTGGGATGTTTGAGCTTCACCATGACATTCTGGTGAAGCAGATACACAAGATTTTGTGGAGGTCTAATGCCCACACGGTTACTGCTTAGCAGCCAAATTCTTCTTCGGGAGAAAGCAAAGTCTTTTCAGCTGGGGAGACGGTTGCTGTGATGGCTGTCCAGGAGGGAGGAGGAGAGATGCAACTGTGTGAAATGAGTGGCTGTCAGCACATTCATCTCTGAGAAAACACCAATGGCATTATTCCTCAAGATATAATCTCTTATTTTCTGTACCCAATGCAGCTCAGAGCCAACTGCTGTCGTGCAGAGCCCCCTGGTGCTCTGAGAACAGAGAACTCACCACTTCTTTCCTCCTGAATGTTACTGCTTTTAGGTCTGCAAGAGGAATCCTGCTTCATTCATTTCCTCAATACAGGAAGTCTTAGTCCATCTTGAGAGATGCTCCCCATGCACCTCATGTGGAAATGGGACCAGATGAGGCTCAGCACCTGCTTGGTGCGATGTCACCCTCAAAGCTAACACGTGAGACTGCTCTTACTGTGCAGCATCCACAAATTTCCATCCAGAGCTCTTGAGTCTTGCAAGAGAATCAGATTAAGGAGCAATTGCTAAGCCAGTCTAGGAGCAATGGCTATTTTCTAGTTAGTGACGGGCACATCAGTTGGTGTCTGACACTTCAGAGCATCTTCCTGTTGCAGGATCATCAGCAAAGAGGTGGCTTCTCCTGGGTTACCAGAAGTACATGAAGTTGGACTCAAGTTGATACTTTGCTTCTCATCTGGAGCATAAAGAACACATGCTCTCTCTCTCTCCCTCTTATTACAACCTTCCAAGTCTTTCCCTGTGAAGAAAGTAAGGCACTGGATATGAAGAGGAAAAAGGGGGGAAAAAATGTCCTTCTCAGCTGTGTTTCAAATGTTCTTTGTGTAAAAGCTGACTCAGTCCTAATAGCATAGTATTTAACATCACACACTCTCCTTTTTTCTATCATTTTCACCATCTTTTAATAAATCCGTTCTGATGTGTGACTTACACCATCCAGACACTTCTTTAAGTCCTTTCTCTAAATTTTAAGAAGTTACCCTGGAGTGCCTTCTATAAATATTAAGGCAGTCTTAACCAGCATTTTATATGGTCTCTGTGGCAACATTTCAGAGCTATTTTTAGGCCCGCAGTCTTGAAGATTGGTGTGCAGAATTCATCATCACTTTGCTCCAGGAGGTTTTCCTGTCCAATAAGATTTCATATTCTACAACCTCTCCGACAAGCAATCTGGTACTTGATGTTCCTTGTGACTCCAGATTTTTAACTTGTGCCAAATGTAAATGTTCCTTGCTATGATATAACCAATGACCTTTCTCACAAATGACATGCAGAAAGATGTTTCCTTCTACTTTGCAGATATTTTTTTACATAACTGTGCTTCTGTTCAGTCTTTTCTTCGCCTAAGTCTGATTTTTATCCTATTTTCTCAGAAGTCATGTTTTCCATACATCCCAATAGTCTCCTGCGCAATCTCTGGATGCACTCCATGCTCTTCAACTAGACTTCCCTCTCTCTCTCTCTTTTTTTCCCCCCTGACATCTATTACATAATACAGGAAATGGGTATTGCCTAACACTGAGTCAAGAGGAGCTTTTTCTCTAAAGAAGTCTTGATTCTGTTTATGTACTCCTATAAAATGTTATGTACACCTACACAGTGTTTGCCTTTTCTGCAATAGCACAATGCTGCTCAGCTTATGATGGGGTAACACCTAAGGAGCCAGTCCTGAAAGACTTCTGCAAATCCAATGGCTTGCATCCTACACATTTTACTTTATTCTTGCTTAAATTTGGAGTATGTGCGTTCGTTCTTTAGGAGCTATATGCCCTTCCTGTTGTCAAGGTTACTTTGGACTCTGCCTTTGTGTCATTCCTGAGCTAGAGCCATTGGGCTCTTGAGTAAACTCCTGTTACAGCACCCATGCTATTGAAGTTGGTCTGGAACAGCACAGGACTCACAATGACTCTCCAAGTCCTGCTTCTTACAGGAGTTCATGTTCCATCTAGATATTTTTTAGATGAGAAAGGCTTATTTTTGGATTAAATATATATGTGTGTATATATATATATATTTAATTTATATGGAGAGAGAGAGAGAGAGAGGGCCTAAGGGTTTTTTTGAGAATCAATTTTGTTACCATTTCTGGTCACCTGTTGTCCATAAGGGGGCAATATATGGCAAGAAGAACTGATTTCCTGAACCACAAGAGGGGTTTTCAGGTCCCGAATTTCATCTATTCTATTTTTTCCTACTGGAGCACTTCCTCTTCACCTGAGATGGAAGGTGAAGGATCCCAGCCCTGCAGCACTGCTGTTGTCAAAACGACCATTATTTTGATGGCTGCTGAGAAGCTTGTTTCATTTTGTACAGATGTGACCCTTCAATGTTTAGCTTTTGCTTACGTTTTGAAGATGAAAAAAGAACAAAACAAAACATATCATTTTGAACAAAACAAAGGGCAACAAATATTGTCTTTCCAACAAGCTGCATCAAGAACCAGTATAAACATCCTGTTCAGATAGAGTTATATAATTTCCATAATGAAGGAGATTATAGGAAGAATATCCTCTTGGTGGTATTAAAGGTGAAATCTAGATTAGTTTACCAGCCTATATGCAACTTTGCACTCTCACAATAGTACTTTGTACAGATCCTATGAGACACCGCCATTCCTGAACCAGGCTGACCCTGCACACAAGGTAAAGAAGCCTGATGGCCAGGTCCTCCAATGCCCTGCAGATGGTATTAGTCTGGATATCATGTTATGGGCACAGCCTATTTCTGTTACCTCTTCTGTGTTCTCAAAGAGGGATGTAGCTTTGCACTGCCAACAGCACTTAGGGCTTCTGCCTGTGCTGGCCATGGCTTGCAAGTTGTTTTTTGTGTGGTCCTATGCAAGAAAAGATACTGTGATGTCACAGCACAGAAGGAAAGTTCATGCAGAAGAGGTCTCTGCAGCCTTACCATCTTTTCTATTAGGCACTGTCTGACAGATGTGAGCTGTAAGTCAGTCTTCAAACAGGTCACTGAGCTGAGGACAGTGAAATGGAAGCCAGGAGTTGAAGCTATTGAGCAAATTTCTCAGAACCTTTGGTAAGCTCAATCTTCTGCCATATGAAAATCTACTTCAAGGAGATTGTACTATTCAAGTGTTTTGGTGGCACTGGTAAAGTTTCTGCACACATGCCAGTAGTAAGAAATAACTTCACAATGCTGATGACAAGAAGTTTTTATCTGCTACAGAGACCAGCTTCCCAGTGTCATTCAAACACCAGACCATCAGAGTCATCTGCAGATATTTCCTCTGGGGAAATGAAACACAGGAATGGCATTTACAATCGCCTTTCCACGTCACTTGTACCCCAGTGTAGGCCATAGCACACATTCCCATGGCTATCCAGCAGCTGTCAGTTTTATGCCCCAGTGATGCAAGAATGTAAAATAATACTTTGGTCTCCACAGAGCATCCTTTCCTCTCTGTACAACCTCAACCTCTTTTTCTGCCGTGCTCCACCTCCTTTCTAGACAGCAGCAGTCACCACCAGCGGAATTCAAACTTTGTCTATGTGACTTTTCTCTTACTGCACTCCTTACTGAATGGTCTCAGAAAATCAAATTGTAGCTGGGGTGGGGGGCACAAGCTGCACTGGCAGAAATTAAGTTCTGGTGTGGTTTTGGCTGAGATAATTTTCTTCATAGTAGCTGGAATGGTGCTGTGTTTTGGATTTATGTAGGAAATAGTGATGATAATACCTTGATGTTTCAGTTGTTGCTGAGCAGTACTGCACAGAACCAACAGAGCTTCAGTTTCTCCTGCTGTCCCACCAGGAAGGAGTGCACAAGGAGTGGGGAGGGGACAGAAACAGGACAGCTGTCCTAAACTGGTAAAGACATGTCCTGTACCACGTGGTGTCATGTGGAATGATAAGAAAAAGGCAGAAAAAGGAGGAAGCAGCCCTCTTGGAGTGATGCTGTTTATGTTCCTAAGAAATCCAGCCAGTAGAAAACCTCAGGCTGACTTCTTAGGGAGTGTCTTCATTATTAATCTGTTTGTGCAGGAGCTAGACGATTTCTCTCTAAAGAAGTCTGTAACAGGATTGTTCCTCAAGCAAAGCAGTGAAAAAGGCAAACTGTAAGAATTCTTATTACCTTGACCCTAAAATATATTATATTCCCATCCCTACAGACATTTTTTTAGCATCACAATATGGTTCTAAACAGCTGAATTGTTCTTCTCCAGAGCTATCTCCTCAGCAAGTATTTCTCCTGCTCTCTTAACAATGAACAAATTATAACTGATGCAGTTATTGCATGAAATCTCTGAATTTTAGTGAAGTCAATATACTTCCTGCCTTGATGGACACCTCAAAATTAGTCAACAGCCAAAAGCACCTTGTCCTCTTATTCTTCTGTATTTATATATATACAAATATATCTGATGTGGAATACCGATAGCAAAAATCACAAAACCATGACAACTGTCCTCTGAAGCTGCTTTCTAATCACCTGTGAATCATTCTGAAAGTGGAAGCCAAGCATGTTTTCATGATACAATTTATTTCAAGTAATAAGGTTATTAGCGATTTATGATATCTTTGATCTCTCTCCATCCTTCTGCGGCAAACCTATGCCACTGTACTTACAAGAAGGGTTACTTCTAGACCTAACATATAAAACCCATTTTAGGTTGTATGACTTAAAAGCTTAATGTTTATCAGATGCCAAAATGATAATATTTTGAGGCATTTCCTCCTAAAGAAAGGTTTGGCCCCCTCCATCACACAAAACAAAAGGTGCCTCCTCAAAGAAAATGTTTTCTACTCTGGCTTTGGTATTATGTTTCATATTCTCCTTTCCATTTGTTTCACTTGGCATTACTATAATTACAGGCCAGCCATGAACATGTGTTCAGCTGGGCCAGAGCACAAAGAGTCAAGCACAAGGGTCTTGTTGAACTTCAGGAAGCATTTTCGCGAAAGATCATCCTGGTTTCTGGCCTTGGAACTCAGAGAAATGACAAGGCACTGCTTTTTTTCCACTGCTTCTGAGCCATGTGGACTGATCACTGTCATTTTGAGGGGACAAAAGAGAACAAGCTCATTTCAATCACATGGCAAACAAAAGAGAGACCTCACAGCTTCATCCAGAGGTGCATCTGTCAAAATCAGACTGAAGTCATTAGAGAAGCAGCTATTCAGAAACTGTTCCTTCTCCTTTAGAATCTGTCCTCTAATTGTTTCTGTCTTCTTTAAGCCATAGTAAGACCTTGATGATAATACACTAGCTCCTGTTCTAAGCTGGTGTCAACAGCACTCTATTCCCACACGTTCAGGCATTCACTGTAGCAGAGACAGCAGGCAACACAATAATATTAACCTATGAAATTAGTTAGGAAGTATCCTACCAGCAAGAGCATTTCTTTGAAAGTAGATAAGTTTGGCTTTGCTTAAGAATAGCTTCTGTACCTTCTGTGATCTTTACCCTTTAGCCACTCCAGCTATCTATATGAAAAGGGCCTTTTCACTGGAAACAGAGTGATCAGAAACTGCAGTTCAAAACTTTATCACAAAATGTTTCTGTATACAGTAAACATTTCCAACCCACTTACTTGCTGCTGCTCCTGCTTTGTGATAACTTCTTCATGAGGAATGTCCATTTTTGTAAATAAAAATAACACTTGGACGTGAAATTTGCTATTTTTTAGAATATTTTGATTTCTAGAAGAAGACAACCTGCTGCATAGGGTCTTCAAGTCTCCTAGCTAATAAACTTCTCTCCACTTGGACTAATTTTAGCTTTCATCACTTGAAAGTTTTAATGGTTTCAGCCACCTACTGCCTTAATGCAACTTTTCCAGCCCCTCTCTACCACTCTGCCTGTTCACATATCTGAGGAATATAAATAGTTTTATTTGGAAAATGGTCACTGGAGCTGGAGGTGGAGTGACTGGAATCATCTGAGAGTAAATAGACTGTTAATTCCCTTCTGAGCACTGAGCTGCTGATTCACTCCCAATCAGTTCCCACACAGCCTGGGCTGAGTCAGCCCAGAGGGTGTTGAATAGTCAAGAGCAAAGACGATTCAGAAGATAATGGCTCTGCAAAGACCAAAACAGCAAAATGATTCAGAAGGGGTACCAAAAGAAGAAAACCATATACTGCAGAGAGGGCAAAAAAAAGAAAGAAAAAAAAGAATAAGGAAACAAAAATGGAAAAGCAACCCCTGTGCTGCCGCCCCAGTGTGAGAAACAAAGGTGTTCATGGAGCTCAAAGAAGAAACAGAGGTGAATGGGAGGAAAGGAGTGGATGGAAGAGGAGAAAAGACAGAAATAGTATCAGAGTGAAATCATCAGGAGAGAACCAAAAAGGAAAAGGAGTGTAGGCAGAAAATGGGCTCAAAACAGGGAAAACTTCTAGGTGTCCTCAGTTTAGCCACCAATTTCCTTTCCGCATAAGCGTGCACACAAAAGCTCGTAGACAAAACTGTTATAGCATGCATGTCCACAAGGAGGAAACAGCAGGTGTATGGCTGCATGGCCAAGGACTTTCCACCCTTTCAGAGCAGCAAGCATGAGAAATAAAAAAACAGTCAAAGCTCATATGAGAAACAGACATCCCAGAAGCACATTCACCCAGATTAAAATTAGGCTTCTCCCTTTGTATTCCCTGAAAATTCAGCAGGGAGTGTAAAGCTCCTCACTTGAATGCTCTAAATCAAATTGTGGGACACTGCCACAGGCACTGGAATGGCCTGCCCAGGGAAGAGGTGGAGTCACCATCCCTGGCAGTGTTCAAGAGGCATCTGGATGAGGAGCTACGAGATATGGTTTAGTGCTTGTGGTAGCAATGGTAATGGGAGGATGGTTGGACTAGGTGATCTTGTAGGTCCTTTCCAACCTTGTGATTCTATGATTCTCTAATACACTCTGCCACGGTAACACAGCCTCACATTTCCTTCTCCCTACTGCTTCTCATTTCAAAATAGCTTGTGTATACCTAATCTATGCTAGATTAAGGAGACCACAGTGAAGGCCTGTCAACAAGAAGACAGAAGCAGATTGTTGAAGAGAGAATAGAGAGAAAGCTGCTTGCACCTGGCAGCTTTCCAGTGACACACTGGAACAGGTTGTCCAGAAGGGTTGTGGATGTCCCATCCCTGGAGGCATTCAAGGCCAGCCTGGTTGTGGTCGGGTGGTTGGTGACCCTGCATATTGCAGGGGATTGAAACTATTTGATCCTTGAGATCCTTGAGGTCCTTTTCAACCCAGACCATTCTATGATTCTATGAAATAACCCTCTGAAGAGAATTTTTTGGGGTCCACGTTGTTCTGCAAAAACAGAAGGTGCTGAAGGAACAAAAGATTTTAAATAATGCATTGCAGATATTGGTGAGGAGAGTTGTTTCTACTGAAATACTGCCATTGTCCATTACATTTCTGGAGGAAGAGCATTGGTGCAAAGAACTGAAAGTCATCATTTTGCAGACATGGGGCTACCATCAGTAGCTCCACAACTCACACATGGCAAAGCCTTCAGAGGCTTCCGTAGCCCTGATAGAAACACGTGGTGAACTTGGTGAGCTTGTATTTTGCTGGGTAAGTGTAGGAAAATCTGTCCACAGATTTAAGGGGTCAAGGAGGTTTCTTCCTCTCCTCCCTCTTCTAAAAATGAGTGAGACAATAACGAGTGCTTTCAGCAGTAGCACAAAGGAAATTGCTTTTGATTTTAGACATCCTATTTTTACCTCTTTGTGAGAACACCAGTTAGATCAAAATTTCTCTAGGGGATACATCAGTAGAGACAAATTTTCCCACCCCACAAATATCAAGGTGAAAAAATAGAGCTAACACAAAAAAGACACAGGAAAGTACAGAATGAGAGGTAAAACATTCATTTTTCCCTCTAAAAAATACTAACTTTCAATGGCATAAGAAAAGCATGTTTAAAATGAGCTATTTGGTTCAAAATGTCTTATTGTGCTCACATGAGTACTTCTGTCTAGATTAGGGCATTTAAAACAGAGAGTTCACTGCACTTCATTCATCTGGTACCATTTAGTAGGTCACTGGTTGGTACAATGAAGGACAACACCAAAAAAACACATGGACAATAAAAATCTCTAATACAACAAATGTTATCTATTTTTATATGACTGCTATTGCTCGTAGGTTGGGAGCTGCCAGAATCAATCACTTCAAGGAAAAGATGAAACATTTCAGCTCCTCTTCTTTGGAAGAAAGCAACAGGCACCTGCTTCAGTCGGTTTTCCAAAGAAAAAGACAGGCAAAGGTGGAACTGCCTTGGCTTGGGACTGCTGGCTGCTGGCGTGGCCCTCCAGGCCATCATGCTGCCTGTGTCTGCAATAGACAGAAGAGCCACAGATTGCTGCTTGTCTCTAAATTCAGATAGAGTTGACAACTGTTTGCAGAGTACCCTCTTCATTCCTCACTGCTCTACAAGCCCCGTGTGGTCCTTGCTCAGCTTACACAGATGGCTCAGAACCACAAGGGCAGTACAGGGGCTCTAGTGGTGCCTGGGCACCTCTCCTCTCTCACAGTCACAATGTATGCTTTCCTCTGCTGTCTAACCCTTGTACCAGGACCTGAAGAGATTTTTCTTGTCACTCACTTACTGTTAAATACAGCTTTGTAGTCGGTACAGGAAAAGAAATACAGGTATGTGCAGCTTTTGAAAATTCTATGAAGGAAAGAAGCACGTTGGTTTGATTTTTTCTTTGCTTCAGAGTGCCTTTGGTTCTACATCTCTTAAATTTAATAGGACATACATTTTACAATTTACATGCACAAATATATGCCTGACTTCAGTGGACTGTTCCCACTGGAGTTTAGTCTGTGCTTCAGCAAGTTGCTTAATCAGTGGCTGAAGGTTAATACAGAAACACTGATTCATTATATAAAAAGAATCGCTAAAACCTTAGCAAACTAACAAACTGCTAATTGGTTTCTGCCTATTTGCGCTGATAGGATTTAAGACAAAAACTGTATATTTGCAAAACATTTTGCAATTATTACGCAGAAATGAGTGGCCTTGCCTTAACTTATTATGTTTGACTGCAGAAATTATGTTTGCCTTTACTGATGCTGTAATTGACTGTGTCCAGGTTGGGTGGAAATCTTTTCCTGGCAGTTAATGCCTTGATGTGTTGGGAAAACCTTACAAGCATGATTTTCAGCAGCACACAGTTTGGTGACATAGTTTTAGTCTGTGTATATGCTTGACAGATGTGGGCCTGGAATCTTACTGAGTTTTTATTTGAATAAATAAATAAATAAATAAATAATCAAGAAGGAATAATAAGTAGATTTTTATATATATGTATTCTGCCCAGAAGGCAAAAGGATTTTGTCTGCTAAAAGCATTCATTTTCAGATCAAAATGGGCTGCCTCAAGAGAAGGCAGGAATGCAGATACCATGTGTAACTCGAGAAGCTTGCGCCTTAATGTGAAGACAAGTGGAGATCCCACTAAGACTCAGAGGCAGGAGAGATGGAGGAGAAACTCCACTGGAAAAAGAAATAAAATAAAATAAAAATAAAAAATAAAAATAAAAATAAAATAAAGGGAGAAACAGGAAATGAAGGCTTAATCAAGTTCATAAAATGAATGCATTGAGAAAAGTTGTCTATTATGTGCCTTCATCCAGAAAAGGTCAATTTGAAACGTGTAGTCCAAGTGCCTCTGGCTTGGAATTTGTTTTAATTTTGTTGCACTGATGAAATCCATTATGGAGGGAGGTTGTCTTGTGGCATGAAGTAATGCTTCACGTGCCGCTGGAGGGCAAATTATTGCCTTTAGGAATCTGAATCCACTAGGTGCAAGACATTTGGTCATACAGAAACTTCACTGGAGAAAAGAAAGACAGATTACCCTCCTTCTACCGTATATCAGCATGCTGGATATTTCTCAAGGGAAGATACTCAAGGTTGGTGCTATTTCTACCAAAGTGTATGGGCAGCCCCAAAGGGGAACACTCAAGGCTTTTGCTTGTCTCTCATTCCTTGCTGGTGCTGCTGGTCCTGGAAGATCTTGCTCTCTGCTCAGCTCTCCAACATGCCTCAACTCTGAGACAAGCACAAAAGCCGCCAGTGGCAGCTCTTGCTTGTATTTTCAGCACTGTCTGTGACTGCTGGGCCACTGTGCTGCAGATGAGCAGGGGAGAAGTCTTCATGTATTAGATGGGGCTTCCTCAGAACTTCGCTATCACTGAAGGAACCATATGCCAGTTGGCGGAGCCTGGGGCCACTCACAAGGTGTCTTTCCTGCTAATCTAGTTGCACAGATTATGAGCACTGCCACCTTTTTGTGCTGTTTTTCTTTCCAGTGGGATGTTTGGCGTAGGAAGTTCTGTGAAGAATCTGCGTGGCTTTGGAACAATTCCTTCTTGCAGCAATTTAACATCCAGTTCCAGCTCTCCCACTGAGATGAACCAGCTACCCCACATAGCCAGGATCAGGTTCTAATCCTGCCACATCATCAGTCTAAATTGGGAGAAAAGAACGTTTACTGGATTGGCTAAGCTGTCAATAGAAATAGTTGGAACACTAGAACATTACAAATGCTTAAGCAGTAAAGTGAGGACAGGATAAAAATGAATGGTTTTAGAAAACAGCACTGAGAGAGAAAAGGAGCCCTTAAAGAACCCCGAGAGCACAATACATCATATCTACAAAGGAGAAAAATAAGCTCTAGGAAAGGAAACCATTTTATTACAATGGTGAAAGCATCTGTGTTAGAGTGATTATCTTTAGACTCCAGAATCAAAATTAGAACAAATCATTTCTTTTCCCAGGACTGTGTAAGAGCAGTTTCCTCAAGAATAATATGTTTACCAAGTTTGTTTGTTTGTTTGTTGTGATGTTCATTATGGAGCCATTACAAAAAAAAGAGCACTGATTTTTTCTTTAAAGCAATCACTTGCCACACCTTGTAACACCTGAAGCTTCCCATGAGCCATCAATTAGGAAGCCAGCACATCAGCAGAGAAATCCAGTTCCTGTAGTCTGGTAATGCTCCTTGGTTTGCAGAAATCTACAAAGCCTTTCCACTTCACATGTGTTCCCAAGTGACTCACCTTCATAACGTATGTTACAGGTTGCTGAGAGCTAGGAATTCGTGCTGGGAACTGAAGTTGGATCCTCTGTAGCAGCATGGGAATGTAGCAGCCTCTAACAGCTACCTCATTATAGTTCATGGGATTGTAGCACCCAGATGAGATTCTTCAAAAGAAAGTGCTTAAATAATTGGTTCTGGAGACCACTGGATAGCCCCTGCCCAGCAGAGCAGACTTTGAAGTCTAGACATAAATAATCTGGATAGCTAAATGATACTTGATATGACTGGATAATCATTTGCATGTGCACAACAGCTCAATATGTGGGCAGCTTTTACTTTCAGAAAGCAGTCTGAATGTACCAGAGCTTCTGTACCACAAGCCAAAAAGTGAATAGGTGGAGCCAGAATGGCAGTAAAGACTGAGGAGCAAATGTGCTTGAGCCCCACCAGCTCCTGATGGTGGCCACCCAGGAGGACACATCAGAGGATCCATGGGGAGAGAGCAAGGAGAAGATGCCTGGTGAAGAAGTAGAAATATGATAGTAAGTGTGTTTCATGCAAGAAGGTTAATGCGATTAGTTGCAAGTTCTCTGCTTTCCCTAAATCCTCATACTGCTGCTTTGAACACGACTGCTCCAAGCTCCTTGCTAAACCCCATCTTTTTACACCCATAGGCTGACAAAGCTTTGCAAACAAAAGAGCTGCTCAGAGTATGAACCTCTCCCTGCATACATGGAGCATGGGGAACATCCTCACTTCTCTCTCTTCATTTGGCAAAAATGCATCTCATCCTCTTTGTGAGTTCTGGGGTTGTTTCTGTTAGTTTGGCTCTGATTTGTCCAAAGAAAGATGCTGTTCTGCTGCACACCTCTTTGTGCCTTGGATACTGCTGTGGATTATCATTTTCTTTCACATCCAACTAAGCCAAGCAAAAGCAAAAACTGAGGAAATGGATCATGCTGACTTTCTCTCCTGAATCACCAGGAAGCAGTGTCATGGCTTTTTTAGATACTAGACATCTGCTTCATCTGAGGGGTTGATTTTGGCCTTTTACCTCAGTTTCCCAGTCCATGATTGGAAATTTTTCCTATAAGAGGAAAATAGAACTTCAGTTCTTCTTTCAAACAGACAGACCACCTGCACCACCTTCTGCTTCTGCTACCATCCTAAAGAAGCCAAAAGGTTCAAACTGATGAGCAGCTCTTCACCTGATCTGCACCTGATCTGTGTCATGGCCAGCAAGTAGTGTTTCACTGGGAAGCCATGCTCTGAGCACAACCTGAAATCTAAAAGTTCTTACAAATCTTCATACCACAGAAAGGGCGCCAGCACAGACTCATTATAACTAGAACATGGATTAGAACTCAACATGCCTTGAAGTGTTCAGATCAGCATCTTCCATTCGTTACCCATTTAGGACAGGCATAAATGTATTTAATATCTACATTTCAGTGTTTTGCTTCCAGTTTCTGAGGGCATGTTGGACAAATCCTTTCCTTTAAGAATGCATCAACAAACTCAAGCTCTGTGCCTTCCCTTAATTTGCTCCCTACAAGAATGTTCTGTGCTCTTGCTTACTAACTGGCTGTTGGTTGGGTTTCCTGTCTGTGTCCTTTGCTCCTTACCATATAGAATCCCCCCTGATTGTGCACCTGAAAAATGTTGTGCTCTGCCAGCTCACAGAGAAGGGTAAAAACATAGGAGAAAATAGTGACTTGGATATACAAGCCAACAGAGAGAGATGATGAGAAGATATTTTAAAGAGAGAAACATCTATGCAAATAGAAAGAGAGGGATTTATCCTGGGCCTAAAAGATAAATTTTGTCTTCAGTAGCAAATGATCTCAATTTTCATTCAAGTAGTTTTTGTACTGATACTATGGAGAAAGAAAATTGGAAGGACTGAAAAACAGTTTGGGCTTGTAAAATCTGTAGCAGGTATCAGAAAGATAAGGAAGAATAAGTATTTTGCACACAATCAGTTTTTGTACCAGACTTGAGAAAAGGCCAGAGTGGTGAAGAGAGTCTATATATCAAGAATATGCAGGAGTTCCCCAGGAGCCGAAATTTAACTGTGGAAGTCTGGCAGCAAATAAAGTATGTCCCAGAAATGACTGTGCTATAAAGAGCACCAGTGAGAATTCCAGATACTACAAGATGCTAGAAAAGTATGTATCAGTATTCAGGCTTAAAGCAACAGAAGCTGAGATTTTAAATCTGGATATCCTTTCAGAGCCCTAGGCTTTACTGATAGAGACCTAGGGGGAAAACTGGGAGATTATCAAGACTGTGGTCTGGAACTGTACTACAAAGCTTAGCCATAGTATTTCCTACTCCTTGGCAATAACTGCAGATGTCTGTTATCCACAATGGCATGTTATTGAAAACAATGGGTCAACTAATTCAGTTCTGTTTGTTTCTGTTGTCACAAGTCAATATCTTGTGGATGATAGAATATCTGCTATTTTTAATACAACCACTAGAGATTCTGTTCCTGTCATAGCACATAAATGTTGCTTTTAAACAGTTTTAACACAAATGCTGTTGTGTATTGGAAATATGAGAACAGACACTGGTAGTCATAAATAAACTCACAGCACCCCAAGGAAGGTGTAATGGGTGTTTTCTACATGCATGTCTCTTGAGCAAGACAGTTGTCGGGAAGATTGTCTCAGCACCATTCTGCAAGTTCCTATGAGTTAGACCTTCAACCTTCAAACTGAACGGGTCTTACTTGGAAAAACATAAACCAAGAAAGAGTTTCTAGAGATGGACTTATAATGTGGCTTTGTAGCCAAAACAAACAAAAACCAAAACAACAAAACTAAGGGTTCTGGTGAAAAACAAGGGGGTTAGTCTGACCAGATGCTGGTGTCCATTGCCTTAATGATGTTCTGTAACAAGAGTGGGAGCACAGAACCTGGAGACTGACCTTCATTGTCTCTCTGCCTTCTTGTCTACGCTTGCACAATGTCTGACCCAAGCAGAGCCCTGCTCCATGATTAGGATGTGTAAATGCTCTCTGCAAGACAACTAATGGTTGTTTCTTTGAGTGGCTTCTGAATCTCTGAATCTCAGTTTTAACTGCTATTTTGAAATAGTATAATGGTTCCATTTGTTCCTACAAACCATCAAGTTCACAAGTTATTCGGATTTTATCACAGAGTTACTCAAGGGGGGTCAGCATGGGTCAGTTGTATTGCTCTTCTAAACAGTGACAGAAGTAAGATCTTTTGGCACAAAAACATCATTGTCTCTTTCACCCAGATATAAACAAAACTTAATGAATTCAACCATATCTCTGAAGGTCCAGTCCATGGGACTCTGACAATTAATTATTCAGAGAAATTCAAACAAAAATTCAGACAGAAATTCAAACAAGAGAAGATTGGTAGGTCAAGAGGACTGAACTGCTGGTTTTGTCAGAGGTCTCATCAGACAAAGACTTTGCACCTGCTCGAGCAATCCGTTCTAGCTGATGCTGCCCAATGGTATGCTGTTTTAAGAACAAGAGGCTGCTGAATTCTTATCTTCCAGCTCCTAAGGAAAAATTCAGACTGGTAACCTGCTGTCTACTCTCAAGTGTCCAGTTTTTGAGAGAAAGTATTTCTTTAGAAAATTCCTCCTCAATTCTCATACTGCATGCTCAGCTGTGTTTCAGCTAGACGTGTTCCCTAGGGGCAGCTGTTAAGTAGAGCTGCCCAGTACCTTTTATTTACCTGTGGTTTTAACAGAATTGTTTTAAGTTGAGGTAGGTCACAATCTCCTACGTGACTACTACAAAGAACCTTGCCTTAGTCTTTGTAGATTTAGTGAATTCTCAGTGTCACATGCTTTAAGCAGGGCTACCTATTGTAAGGTCCTAACACTTTGTCCTGACAAACTGTTAATGGTGACGTTACAAGTTAGTCCAAATCTGAGGTCTGTTCTTACTTTTGTATATCATATGCCCTAAGAAATGCAGAGGGCTTTTCTGATTATGTGCATTTCTTTCATTTGATTGTCACCAATTACAGAATCACAGAACCAGCAGGGGTTGGAAGGGACATCTGGAGATCATGCAGTCCAACCCCTTGCAAAAGCAGGTCCCGTACAGTAGGTTGCACAGGAAAGCTTCAGTGAACAGCCTGCTATCATATGAGCACTTGGTATGAAAAGCAAACCTGACATAGTGATTGCCACCAATTTGTATTGCATCCAAACCAGAACAGGCAAAGAAGTGTCCCTCCAAGTTTCAGAAAGTATAAACACTTCAGGGAAGATGGATTACTGTGGAGATAGGAATAACACAATTTTTATTTTCCCAAATGTATCACCATGACAAAGGAAAATCACTGTATGATAGAGGGTGATGGAGGCACTGTCTGGTTCCCAAATACATTCATTGATGGGCTGCGAGGTTGCCAAACAAGGGGCTGTGATGTCAGTGAGAAATAGCAGTGACCTCACTGATCCACAGTGTATGAATTCAGGTGCTGCCAGAGTCCAGTGTGGACTTGTGACTGGACTCCAGGTGAGAATATCTGTAAGAACTGGAGAGCCAAACAAAGCTTTTGTTGGGTTGTGCTGTGGAGCTGCTGACAGCAGTTCATAGTGCCCATCCCACGGCATCACCAGTGTTTCCCCAGCCCTGCTGGCTCAGGCAACTGGGGTTCCACTATGTGCACTTTCAGCCGCAGAGGTGAGTTGTGTCGAGACACAGCCCAAGTCAGCCAACAGGGAGCAAAGACTAGTGGGGTTTGCTTCTGAGAGACCAGGGCTTCAATGCTCCCTGCCCCTGGGACAGTGAGTGACAGCTGTGGCCTCTCTCTCTTCTGCAATCTGCAATACGTTCTGCCCACCATGGCACTAGTGAGGAGAGCAGCTTCTCTTTCCCACCCACTACGCAGCCAAGGTTCATGGATGTGCCATCAATCTGGACTTGCTCCTTCTGTAGAAAGTCAGGATGATGTGACCTCTTGTCTCCTCCAGCTTTGCTATAGCTGTGTGCACTGGGGGCAAGGAAGAAGCTGACCTGTTCCAGATACAGGCACCAGATTAAGATCATCTAGTACTTGGTGAGGTCAGACAGTGATTAACCCCTGTGTCCTGCCTGTGATTCCTTCCCAGTTTTTCATGTATATATACATGTAGGTATGCACATGTCCTAGCATTGTTACCCTAGAAGCACAGAATAATTCAGCATCATTTTAAACCTCCACAGTCTTAGGCAGGTTTGAAAAAGGATCTCATGTAGCTCAAAACATAAATAATTGGACCTCAGTGTTCTCATACCTAAGGAAATGCTGTGCAAGGAGCTCTTTCAGCTGACAGGGACTCACTTAAGCGTGTGAAGAGTTTCAGTGGTTCCAATGTGGAGAACACCAGCTCTCCAATGAGGATTCACTCCAAGCTGCTGCCATTAAAGCCTTCTCTTGTATGTGTGTCTTTTAACCAGATGTGGTAGCTTCCCTTACCTACACATCATGCATATGGAGTTCCAGTTCCTTCTCACACTTAATTTCCTTTGAAATACTTTCTGAAGCCCCTTTGAGGCACAATAGAAGGCTGTACACAGTATTTATTTTCTGGATGCTCCTGTCAGAAACACAGAGAAGCTCGGTTAGGCAGTGACAAGGTTTTCCCCTAAGCCACTGTCATTCACTGTAACAGTTATATCATCTACCACTGCTTTTCATACTGAAAGTGTAATAGTTCTGTTCCACTGGGCCTATTTAAATCTGTGCAAGTGTCATGCAGGCCAAAGCGTGCTTCTCACCTTTGTAGCTGTCAAGGGTTTTGAATCATCATTGGTCAAATTATCTGCCTTTTCATCTCCTGGAAAGTGACCTTAAACCATTCCAGCCTTGGGCTGAGGTTCTTCACTGGGCAGGTTTCCACGCTTACTGTTAAATCCAACAGGAATATGCTTTCACTGAACATAAAAAGAGTATGGCAAATGCTGAGCTATAGAGGCCACCTCTCTAAAGGAGTTCTGAAATGAAGTAATGACTTCAGGAATGAGGCATTGCTCTCCTTTCCTAGGGTGCTACTTTCTGTGCTTTGATTTACTTCTTCCACTGAAACTGTTCTTATTTTTACAGTGATCTGGCAGATCTCATCTTTCTCTGACTGTTTTTTGCCAGAATTGCCTCTTCGGTGTCCACAAAAGCACTTGCTTTGCACACATCTCAGTGCTAAGCGAACTAGATCCCAGCCACCTCTTCCCCTTGCTTTCTTCAAGCTACTTGCCCCACTGTCAGCAGAGACGATTCTGTTTATTTTTCTGAGCATTTTCCCCATTTCTTTGTAAGCGCTTTTTCTCCACCTTTGTACCTCCAAAACAGGAATGAGATATATTGTGTGTAAAGCTTGACTTTTGGCATGATATTTATTCTCACTTCATTCAGTAGCTGTTCCCATTAACTTCAGGAACACAACTCCATACTCTGGAATCTTTTCTCTGTTATTGCAACAATCTCTCCCACCCTGTCCCCTTTCCCACCTCTTCACACTGTGAAGCTGACTTTTCCCTCTAGCTGTTTGCGTTGGCACTTCAGGCAGTGGCATTTCAGCCCCAGCATTCTTTCCAGATCAGGAACAGCAGGAAGTTTTCCTTCTGACTGCTTCTGGTAATTTTGTACAAGGTGAAAATAGAAGAGAATGTGCTCTGCACTCCCAAGACAGCACTGATTTACATGCTTAGAGTTACAGGTATAGATAGTTATTTGACAAATAGCATTTTGAAAGTGTAAATATTTTGTTGTTTGTTTGTTTGTTTGTTTGTGTTTCTTTTTTTAAACCCCCCTTCTGTCATCCTTTACAGCCAACAGACAAATAAAATGTCTCACAGGTGAGAGCTGGATCCCATGGCCTCTCGGTGCATTAGGCTGTCAGTCATTGTATTTTGAGATCTGCTGGTGAAATGCTGGTGAGGAAGACAACTACCTCTAAGCAAAACATGACAGGTGGGCTCCTTCAGCTGAGGTTCCCAGCTGTACATTGAAGTGCTATTTACTGCCTGTGTAGGATATCAGTGTAACAAGACAGTGCACAACACCCTGTGAAATGGGAGTGGGATTTTATTTTACAAGTCTTGAAGCTGCTCATCTCAACACTCCGACATGTGCATATTCTGAAGCAGCAGGACATATAGGCAAGCTTCCTGATGATTTAGCTTCCCTGTTCTGTATGCCTTTGCAGCTACAGGCTGTTGTCCCACTGAGAAAGCTGGAAGAACAGTGGCACGCACACCAGACAGCACCTCTGTTGTGTCCCAAAGAATGGATCTTCTGTTGATAAGTCACCTGTGATGCTGTGGCTTTATCAGAGCATGGGACCTCTGGTATTGTTGTAAACAGCACATTCCTCTGTTTTTACCAGCTTTATTGCTTACAGTTGTGTCCTCGATACAGGCCACTCTTTTGACCCTTGCTCTGTTGTTTCTTTTCATGTTTTCGCAAGCATGTTTGCATTAACACTTCATCTCAGAAGCGCAGTGTATTTCTGTTACAGATCTCCACACCTGTCAGTAGGTATCAGATAGTTTGAGGGCGATGATTTTCAGAAGCAGCCATATGGTACTTCCTTGCTAACTAAACGTAGACCCATGTCACATGCCAGAGCCAATACAGCCCTCTTCTGCTTTCACAAAATACTAAGAAGTATTTTATACTCTTTCAGAAACCATACCATCTTAATGCTTGTCGAAGGCACAGTGTCTAGAGGAGGATGGTATCCTCTGAGCAGTTGTAAAAAAATAATTTGGAGTAGTACCCTATTAGTAAGCCACTCTTCTTGCTGGTCCACTTGCTGTGAAAAGCCGGAACTAGCTTCTCTGCTGGGGCTTTGTCCGCAATATGAAGCAGACATGACTGCTTTTGAGATGAGACATGCCTGTGTTGAAACCAACAAAACTCATTTCACAGACATACATAAGCCAGCAGCAGTCCCTAGAGGGACAGGCACACTGGGCCATATGATGTCTCCAGTTCAACAAAGGAATGCAATAATTTTCAGCAAACAGAAATGTTGGAGTGCTGCAGTGAGTGGTAATACTTTCAATCTGTTACCAGATCTTTCTTCATTCCATAAGAAGATCCCTCTTTTTGATCTTCTGCTTTAAGCTTTTGGGAATTGTCACTAGGCCTCTCTTTATCTGAAAGCTGTTCCTTTTTTATGCTGGTATGTGTGTAAATGCATATTTCTTGAACACTGAGCTCAAAAGACCTCATCTATAAGCTGCCAAGCTTCCAGAGAGTTTCATGATGAAGTCCTTGCAAGGCATATGCTCCAAAGACCTTACATGAAAGATACCTGTTTTCTTTTACTATGGATAAAGGTTGTAGAAGAAGCACTCTGACATTAAATATACTGTAAGTAAATCAATTGCATCCAAAAAGTTTATAGAAATGTCATATTTTATTGTTTTTTACAAAAGCATATTATCTTTATTAGCTGTAAATACGAAATTAGAATCATCTGCAGGATTTCACAGTAATTCATTTAATTTCCTGTTTTCTGTGTTATTTGACTTCTGTAGTACGACTGTTAAAAGAGGGAAAAAGCATCAACTGCTTTTCTTTGAAGATGGTACAGGAAACTCGGGAAACTTAAATTTCAAAGATTTGCCAGTTCATAAGGGGAATGTATTTTACCGAGTCCATCTACATTCCAAATACTGAACTGACTCTCAAAAAGCCATGGTGACAAACAGCTGCAGTCTGCTGGTTTTTTGTTGTTTGCTTTGTTTTGTTTTGTTTTTTCTTTTTAAAGGAAAGAAACAATGCTATTCCCATATGTTGAGGGACAGGAAAAAGCAGCATGTAAGATGATTGTGAAACAGTGTCAGAAAATAGGCACCTTCTTCTACCTTCAGTGCTTCAAAATAGTTGAGGTTTTGTCCCTTCCCCTGCCACTTGCTTCCAGTCCCACCTCCACCCCAAAGTAAAGATCAGGTCTTCACTGGTGAGTTCTCCATCAAAACATCACAACCTCCCCCACCCAAAATCTAAAGCCAGAAACATTCTCTGCAAGAAAGCACATTACTAGGGGCAGGGAAGCCATCATGTCAGGTTTGCCCCCTGAAAAATGGGAAAGAGTTTAGCTTAGAGTCCTTCAGCAGATCTGCCCTGTCCATGTGGAGTCCTTGGGCCTGTACAAGCCACAGTCTTACCCCATATGACATAAGATTGGGATTCCAGTAACAGGCCTTCCTCTGGCTTCTGTGATGTCCCAAAGAGGAGGCAGTATAACTTCAGTAATATGAACATCCATCCTGATGGAAACATTTGTAAGGATTAAAGAATATGAGCACCATCTTACAAATATCATTCAGTTCCCCTCCATCTGCATAACAGTTTCAGCAACCACCCTACATAAAGAAAACCTTTCAGGTGCTAAATCAGTAAGTACCCAATATTGTCACAACTTGGGATGTCTAGGGAAGCCCTAGCTGTCCTTTTCAACAAATGCCAAACTCTTACTCAAAACACATCCTTTCATCATGGGCCTTGTCCTTGCTCCTGGAAAAGTAGCCAAGGAAGGGGAAGTCTCCTCAGAAAGCAGCTTTTATCTAACTTCAAAGACAAAAGCTTCAGAAAAGGATTAATGAGCTCATTAGCAAATAAATTGCATGCAGCTATGGACAATATCAATATCTGATTTCAGGAACTGAAAACATTTGATTTCTCTCTTATTTGTAGGCCAGATCCCCTGAGCTGTCTACCACTGTACAGGGCATCCAGGGCCTTCAAGGACCAATCCATAATTGTATGGCTGAAGTATAGACCTAGCACGTGCAGAGGAGCTATACTTTCAAGAAAGTTGCTAGACCGAGCCAGATAAGAAACAAATGTCTCCATACTGAGAACCCAAAAGAAATGATGTGACAGAGAATTTCTAGAACTTGGGGAAGGGCTCTGAGTTCATTTCCGTTTGTGCTCAGGCTGAACAGTTGGAAATATAACCCTCACAGTTTTACAGTTCCATGCTGGTGGGACCACCGCAGCATTGCAAAGAGGTCTCAGGAATTAAATATTCTCCCTGTTAACAGTATAGTGACACACTTGTGATTGAGTTTGTCACACTTCAACATCTGGCCATTTTATCTGATTACACCATTTTCTGCCAGAATGATTGAACTTAATATCCTGTTTCTGTGCCCTTGCAAGTGCTTTTAGACAGTTACCAATGAATATCCAAGCCATTTGTTTTTGCTGAACCGCACAGTTGATCTCCCACAGTCTTTTACTAGAAAGCATATTTTGATCTGCTAATAACTTTCCGATTCTACTGTGACAGCCCCTGGTTCACCAGCATCTTTCTTGAACTGTGGGCATCAGCAAACAGCAGAGCACTCTGGGATTTGTGCCGACATCAGGCAGACATGCAGAAACTTCCTTTTAACTGGTTGTAGAACCATGTTCATGTTCTGCTTTAGCCTGTGTGGGTCCTATGTCCTACAGGGAGCTCACAATCCCCCAGGTATCTGTTGAACCCACATCCTTCCTAGAACATGCTGGGATGAGCTTCCTTATCCTGCAAGCCTACTCTCTACACTGCATTCTTCAATGGATCATTTGCCATTTATCTGCATTCTGATGTACTCTGCTTACCCTACGCAATCAGCATGTCTGCGTTCCACATGGTTGTATCTTTATTTTGCACTACTTTCCATTTGGGAGTATTTTTTTACCATCTGTGCTGCTAACAGGCAGTGTGATAAATATAAAACGAGTATCAGTTATTCAGTCCAGGAACAGCAGGGAGAGTGACTACTCTTCAGCTCCCTCCTTCCCTCCTTTCTTTTGCTGTCTCTAGTAGCTGCTGCCATTTTGGCTGAACATAAGGACTTTTACAAAAGAGGACAGAGCGTGGCAATGCAAACTAAGAAAACAGTACTCTGGATCACATCAAATGCGGACACAAGCATATGGGATCTGCTCCAGAGCTCTCTCCCCTGCATTCACCTCTGTGAGGACCATGAGGGAGGCTATGAATGGACATGGGGATGGTGGCATTAACCAACTGCAGCATTTTAGTTTCCTTCTTCCACAGACACACAAGAACACTTAAGCTCATTTTAAGCTCTCTAACAGATTATCCTCAGCAGCCCAGTATAACACGGGCTAAACACTGGCATGCTTATCCAGGCTTACTAGCAGGCTCTACATTGCTATTGCTGCGCTCACAACATCAAAGCCCATCCCTGCAACTCGCATGCTCTCAGCTGTATATTAAATATTCAAAGGACATTCCAAATTGAGTAAGGTTTTGTTTTCAGAGGTACTAAACATCTTGCAGAATCAGAACCTGTACATCCATGTATTTTTCCGTTTGCCTTTTGTCTGACAAAGGAATTAATATCAGCATGAGTGTAAGAATTACAGAAAGAAGAACCAGTTATATGAACTTGCTCAAGCCTCTTCAGATTTCAGAGTGAGAGGCTGTTGCATTCTCATTAGAGTTCTTCCAACAGCCATCTTTGCTTTGCTTCTTTCAGAAAACTACTACCCCTGTGTGCTTAAAATGATCCCGTGGATGTGTTATTCATCTGAGCTAATTAAAGCCTGTATACTAACAAGCACGCTTTGCTCCTTTTTCTATCAATAAATGCTATAGAAGTGTTATGAGCATGCATGTGTAAGAAATCTTGGGGTTATATTATTATAAGTTCATCTGCGTAGAAGGGAGAGCTCTGAGCTGGTACACTCTGCAAACTGATTTTAAACATTGTGTTTTACTTTGATTTTTCAGTAGTAACAACATAAATTCGAGGAAATGGGAAGGAGGAACACTTTTAGTCATATAGAACTGTTAATATTTAATAGGTCAATGTTAACAGTTGATTTATTAACTCTTACAAATATTTTCTGTCCAGCTCTTGCTATAATTTTTTTTTTTTAAAAATTAAAATCTCTTGCAGTTATATTTGAAGAATGCTGGCCAGGCATTTATGGCATTTTGGCCTTCAAAGTCTCCAGTGGTTGGCTGACTAGATGTATGGCTTTGAAAACTCTTCTTGCTCTGCGTAATGATCTATTGAGTAAGCAAATAAAATAACTGAGAAATCTAGTCTGGAAAGTGTATCCGTATGTACTATTCTCATTTTTCATAGTTGTCACTGCCTTCACTGAATACTAATGTAAGATTACAACAGTTTCAGTGGAAATACGTGTGATATATAGAGGCTATTTTAACAGCCAAACCCAGAATGCTGCACAGACACATTTTTGTTGAGATTTAAGAAAACTGCTCGTTGTTTTTTCTTGTGTTTAGATATTGGCTTGCCTGTGAATCTGCTGTTATCTATGTTTTGTCCTGTGGGCTGCAGACCCTTTTGAAAATACTGTGCTGTTCTCTATGTGGAGCATGGATCAGCAAGGGCTGTTCTTGTTTATATTAAGACCAAATTGAAATGAAATGCCTGTGTAAGAAATCAGATTTATAGACAGATGAACAAGTTAGGCAAATAGATGAACTGGATAGTGATCCAGTCCCAGCTGACATATGTTGAATCAATATTAAAATAGCTGTGTTAAACTATAAGGTCTCTGCAGTGTGTATGCTGACAGGAGATAATGGGTGGAGAATGAAAGTAAGCATTTTTCAAAGCAAGCTAATGAGACCGTTTCTTCAATGATGATCTCAATAAGACAAAGACATTTGTATCCTGAAGCAAACAGAGTTTGCAATTTAAGAACACACAGTAGTGGTATAGGTTTTCCAGGTTATCCTTTAAATCCGGAGTGAAAGGTAAAAAGTATTGGATGAAGGGAGGCCAATGCACAGAAAAACCCATTGCTTCCAATGCTGAGAGTAACTGCTGTGGTCGGAGGAGGTCTTCCCTCTGCCCTGCCTAAATGTCAAGGGTTGAGAGATGGGGATTGAAAGAGACACCCCAGTACAGACAGGGTTGCTTGGCACCAGCTGTGGGAGGGAGATGCATGGCCACATAACAATGCCAGCACCACTATAAATGCTTACCTATCTGGGGAACCTGTCTCATTGTCTTTGTTTCAGCTGGGACAGAACTGTTTTCTTCAGAGTGTCTGGTACGATGCTATGCTTTGGTTCAAGGAGAAAAACAATGTTGATAACACAACAATGTTTATAGCTGCTGGCAGCAGTGTTATACAGTGCCATTCTTAGGAAAGGGCCTAAGGAGCTGGAACAGAACAGAAATGAAAAAGCCAAATTAAATCGGCCAAAGGGATACTCCATACCATATGATATCAAGCAGAAGGAGTTTTGAAGAGGGTGGGAGTTCATCTGGCTCTTTTCCACTGCTTGAGGGGCTTGCTGGGCATCTGTCAAGGATGGTGAGCCAATTGCTTGCGCATCACTTGTTATATACACTCATATATATTTATTGTCAGTATTATAATCCTTTTCCTTTTCTCCATCTTAGTAAATAGTTTTATGTCAACCCACAAGTTCTATTTTTATTTTTTTCCCCAATTCTCTTCCTCATCCCACTGGGAGGGGAAGGGAGTGAGTAAATCACTGTGTAGTGCTGAGCCACCTGCCAGGTTAAACCACAGCACTTTTTTAATGAGAATCTCCTGCTGGTACTATATTATTCACAGCATCTGCAAGGCCAGGGTCCTTTTGCACAAGGCTGTAGCAAGTTATAATCCAAGGGATTTACAGCCCTCTCCTGTTGTTCTCAAGGGGAACTGTCTGGTGACAGTAGGAATAGTAGCATATTTTGCCATGTTGAAGCATGGATGTCCTTTGGATTACACTCTTTGATAGTAATGCATTGTCTAGAACTTGATATCAGTAAGATAGGAGAAATCTGTGATTACAAATATTGTAATCAGTGGCTACACTAAGGTAAAATTAAAATCTAAGGGGCAGAGCAAGAAGCAGTAGATATCTGAAGATTATCTTAAAATACTGGAATGTTTCTGAATTGATTTAATAAGACTGTAGAGGGATTCCATCAGCAAAGGTTTGGACCTCGAATATCACATTTTTCTAGGATTAAAACAAAAACAAAACACAAGAAAAAACAAAATACAAGCCATACGTCATAATGAATAGTTTCTGGACTAGTAACACACAAGCAGAATTTGTTATCCATCATCACAACCACACTAATCCAACACTGGGCAAGTTATTCCCCATTTTCCCTTGCCCCGGCAACACAAATCAGATTTAAAAACAGACCCACATTGCCATTTGGATACCTTACAGACATCTGGTGGTGATCAGAGGGCTCTGTGCCAGTTAAACCAGCTCATACTTGGATTAATTCTAAGAATAATAGATATACTCCATGGCTATTGGACTGTTGAATGCAAGAGGCTGGCTGACAGCAAAGAGGATTCTTATTAAACTATCTCCTGTGTCACGCAAAAGGGACAAATGCCCCAATGCCCTGGCTCTAGATGAATGAGGTGCCTTCAGGTGAAGGTAAGCACTCAGCAAGTGTCACATCACAGAGCACTTGATAGTGAAGAAACCATTTCTGCTGCACACCATCGTGCTTGTGTAACCTTTCTATACCACAGCACTGCAGTCTATGGAGATAATTCTGGGTCTAAGAAAACTGGGGAGACTTAGGGAGAGAAAAACAGTAATCGGTGCATGAAGGACAAAAATCACCCACAGTACAGGCAGATTTCTGAAACCAGCCAGAGAGAAGATTAATCTGCTTGAAAGAGTAAAGCCTGGAGTAGATGAACTTGAAAACTGAGCTATGAGAACAACCTACTTATAGCTGCCAAATCTGAGTATCTTCTCTGGATTACACATCCATCTGGATGACCAGAGGAAGACGGAATCTCCACACTGAGAAGTTATCAATGATTATCTCAAGGGTGCTTTAGTACTGCTACAAAAAGAGCTTAAGATCAGCTTTGTGAATTGATGAGGATTTCTCAGAACTGTTTTTATTCCATCAGGACAGAACTGATACTGGGGTGGACTTGAAAGGCCTTCTTAGTTTACAGTGCCAGTCTAAACCCCTGAATCATATTCTAGGAAGAAGCTCAGTGTTGCTACAGATTATGTAAAATGTCCACCTGATGGCAGATGAAGTGAAAAAGCAGCCGAATATTTGGATGAGGTGGAAGAACATGGGAAATACTGTTGACTTTACTGAGGTGGCCACCCGGGACTACTTCTAGTCAGTATGCATTGCTAAGAAGAGGCAAGCACTCACTTTCTCAAGGCATCTTGATTATGTGGCAACAATACTGTTTTTCAGTCTGTTTCATACTGGGGAAACTGTTTAGCACAGTACAGCCAAATAAGGCACAAAATGCAGAGTTGATGAGAAATCCAAGCATGACTGAGAGAAGGACGTAGCCCAGTATAGGTGACTTACTGTGCACAGGTGTGTGTTTGTCTTCCTAATGCAATTTCCAAACTGTGGGATCATGAAGCAGCTGGTTAACTCAAGAGGTGAAAACACTTAAATGCTGGTGTTGATATAAATGATTGTCATGTAGCCATGCTGACTGAGGAGGCTCTTTGTGCCTTGTAAAATCTAAGATCTTTTATTTTTGACTGTCTCTTTGCAGGGTTTTAACAACATGAGAGCTAATTAGAAGCAAATATGGAGATTTTCTCCATCTGCTCATATTTTAAAAATACAGTTTGTCAAGCCAAGCATGCTGAATTTGCAGTAGGTTTTACTCTCTGCTAGGTACAGTACAGCTAAAGCCCTAGGGAGTAAGTATGCAGGAGGAGGCACTGAAATTGATATAGCACTGATCTCAAACCCCAGTGCTCCTTAGAGCAAGATGAATGGCAGGTTAAATCCTGCTATTGCGAGGGTGTTTTCTAGCACTGAAAATCAAGCATTTCTGCTGTAGGAGGGGATGGGGAGCTCTCAGCTGGGGATGAAGGGAAGCATAGAGTGCAGGAAGAGGATTGATATGAGGCTCTGCAGTCACAGCCAGGCAGGACAGGATACCACCAGGAAATCTGCCACCTCACCTTCCTCTGCTGCTGAAGGACTTGCTGGCACCACATTTTATAAACTCTCTGCAATGGCATCCAAAGCAGTCCTGACTTAAAAAGGAGTATTCCCCTTTCCTTAGTTTGGCATCCTATTAGGTTAACTAGACTGGAAACAGTATTGTCCTGATAAATACGGACCTGTATTTCTGTAAGAGCAATGATAAGGGTTTATAATGCAAAGGCATATACTTAAGATTGTTTCATAAAAAACACTTCGGTTCCCTTTTCAGTCAGTGTTAACTTTCCAGAATTTTTTAAATTGCTGATGTTTGAGGAGTATGATGTTCTTGCCTGAGGCAGGGACACAGCTGAATGGTTTTGTTTAGGAGGAAGCAAAGGGTTTTTGTCAGAAAATGCTGAGTGTTTATACAACAGTCAGCCCTGCTCAGATGGCACATCTGGTTTTTCAGATACTGGAAGAAATGCTGTCATAATATCAAAATTTTGTCCCATAGAAAAAAAAAATACAAAAAACAAAAAAACCCACAAACCCCAAAGCCAGTCATTACCCCCTTCTGGAGGAAAGCAGCTGCCTGAACCAATCAGCTTTTCCAAGGTCAGGAGTCCCTTCCAGTCCAGACCTGTGCAGCTTTATTAACACATAGAGCGTGGCACAGATCACTGCAAACAGGAGAGCTTCCAGAGTGTGAGGAGGTGACCAGGTAGACAGAAAGGAACTGAAGATGTTGGCCAGGGGAGCCTGGAGAGCCAGGGATTGTCGGCTTCAGTTGTGATGTCGTTTGTGCCTTAACTAGGTAATGACCGTAAGCAAGCATTGCTGACATTAAATAACAATAAATAACTTCTAAATGCTGTCAAAGATCTCTGGCTTCCAAAGGATTTCAGCAGTAATGGAGCTTCTGTGTTTCCCTTATGTCTACTTGATAAATTCTATTTCTGTCCTTAACCATTCTTTTATTGTATTTTTTGCACTCCTTTTAAGTCTACAGGATAGCATAGCAACAGTGTTTGTAATTTCCCACCAAAGCACAGTTACCCTCATGGGAGTTTGAGCCCAAGATCCTGCAAGCATAGGCCAAACTCTTGTGCCACGGGCTGTTTTGCCAGGGATGGGGGAGAGCTGAGTCCCACAGACCAGAGTTAAATGCTTATTTGCCACTGAAACATTCCTCAGTCTACATAAAAAAGGTTGACTAGAGATGCTGTTTGGCCTTCAGTCAGAGGCCTGGTCTGGGGAGGATGGAAACAGCAACAGCTGAAGAGTGTTGAGGAAAAATTCTCAAACTCCCAATCCAACAATTTATGAAATACATCCTCCTCTAACTCACCGGGCTACCCACACCTCTGTGACACCACAGGCACTTCCAAAGGATGGAGCTGGGCCCTGCAATGAGCAATGCACATTCTGTGCACAAACCAGCCAAGTTCAGTAGGCAGCTCGGGCAGTGCTTGGGTGAACTGTGGCTTTTCTGGGAACAACTGAGAGAAACAGTCAGCTGTTCACCTGATATCTAGCCAGGATGTCACACTACTTCTTAGGAAAACATGTTGCAGCTTTGTGTGCTTTCAGAGGCCCTCACCAGGGCCATGCAGGGAAGGCTGCACTCTGCAGTGAAACATAAACCTTGCTATTTTTTTGCCTCTGCTGTCTTGAAGGCAATCACTTTTCTACTTGCCTGAACATTTTTAGGAGTTCAGAGGGAAACTGAGAAGCTGGAGGAGTGTAGGAGGGACAAGGGTCAGAGATGCTGCTTTCATTCCCTGGGAGGAAGCCTACAGAACTGTGCTTGCAGTGCGTATCTTGTGGTTCTCAACCACACACAGACTACAGGCCTGCTGCTTGTGTGTGCTAACATGGCTATCATTTAGCTTTTTCCACTGCTGGTGGGGCAATAAATTTAGAATAGAGGTTAGATGAAGATAAGATAATATCCAAGGGAGAAAGCAACAGCATATAAAACACACACATTGAAAATTATTTTAGCTGTGTGCTTAGAGCCACCTCACATAGTTGGCAGGCTGGACATAGACATAATGGACAAGAAATTAAAGTCCTTGTGGTTTCCAGAGTATAACGTGACCACAGGGGTATAATGCAAGCAACCTTGTGGAAGGGGATCTCAGAGTACTGGTCTGGTCAACAAGAATTAGAACTGAGGACCAGCCTCAGTTTGAAATCTAAATTGTTTGAAACAAAAATATGAACAACTGAAACAATTTAGATTGCAATAGATTGCATTTGTACAAGATGGTAATACTTACTTATGTCAACAGCAGGCACATTCCAGCATTTGCCTTCTGCAAAAGAAGCAGGACAGTATCTGGATGAGGTCTCTGAGGATGATTTGTATGTCGCATGTTTTAGTGGCATTAGCTAACTAAGCAAAGGCAGCTTTGAAGTAGCATGATGAAAATGCGCTGCAAATGATACTGGTTTTGACATGGAGTGAAAGAGAAGCCTTCACCGCTTATTGCTCTCACTTCAGGAATGCCTTCTCTCTGAAGGAATGGACATCTAGTAAAGCTTTTGCATTAGGATGTTAACTTGCATTTACTGAGTAGATTTGAACACAAGCTATTACCATTTACCTCTGCAAATTCTTCATGCTGCTTCATTTGGCTACAGAACAATTTTTCATTTCATGTTCAAATCTGATTTGAATAGTTACTTCATACACTTGGAGAATTCTTTTATTTCACTCTCAGTAGTGTGTGAAAGGATGCTATGTAGCATATACTTGGATTGACTTCAGTGGAAGCTGTTACCACCACTGCTGAACAAACTACTGTCAATGCTGAACAAATCCATTTTTAAGGGAACAAGCCTGAAAAAAAAATCATTTGCAAAAGTTTGCGTAGAGCTTCCAGTGTCCTACTCAATATACCACCGGATCATGACAGAAATCTATAGCAACTCCAATACATTATTAATAGTTAATGGGTAGTTCCTTAAAAAGTTACTTGTGAGTTTGCTTACTGTGAAGTGATATCTCTTCCATGAGGAAAAGGCAGTGAAACACATAACTTAGTCTCTATGACAGCAGAATTCATTCTAGGTGCTGCCTTTTTCTGATACCTTGAGAGGTTCCTTCTGAGCTACCTCAGTTCCTTCGTTTCACCAAGTAAACTTTTTTCTTCTATTCCAGTTGTTCAAATTCATCTACCACCCTCTGCTCAAAACTATTTATCTTTTTTCCTCCCACTTTTCAGAACTGTCATGGTTATCATCTCAGGAATGTGTAATAGATTCTGAAGATCTGATGTCATCTTGCTTGGCATATGTTACTCCCGCAAATAAGCTGTTGTGCTGAATAATGTACCATATGTATATTTCGAAGGTCCTCCTAGAACTGTGAAGACATATCACTGCTCTAATGGTGTGCTTCTTGAACCAGGGCTTTTGTCCTCTTAGAGCTTTCAAATCTGATTTCAAATCTGATGCTGTCAGCTGAAATAAAATCCTCAGTTCACCCTCTCTTCTGTAAAGCATACTGCTCTGCCTGTCAAATCCTGAAAACATGTGCTGGGAAAGGCCTGCTGTGATGATCAGTTGAAGAAAGAAACTGTGCTTGCTTGTGTAAGCCCACTTGTGCTGTAACAGTTGAGGAGGTTTTTTGTGCTGTAACTCTTGAGGTGCTTTTTTATGTGATGGTTTTGCTTACATGTGGTGCTTGAGGGTGTGGGACAGGTTGGGAGGTGTAGCAGGAAGAAAATGCAGCAGTGAGTTTCAGCCTTCCACAGGAAACACCAGAAAGAGATTTAAACTCCACATGATCTTCTTGTAGGGGTTCAAATGGCACTCAAGAAAAGCCCATCTCAGAATACAGTGCAAAACTAGATCACAAGAAAGGATGTATAGCCTCTGCCTTTGAGGCTCTTGTGGCTGGCACAACCCTGTCTGACATGGTCCATCATCAGCAATAGGCCTTCACTGAGTGAGGAGGCAGACAAGACATCTCTAACAGCCACTTCCAGCCAGCGATGCAGAGATAGTGATGCTGTGTGCTGGAGGAGCCTGACTCCCCTGGTCCTGGAGGCTGCAGCCCATATCCTGGGAGGGAGGAGAGAAGGAAAGAGTGTCCAGGGTGCATAGGTTGGTACCTAAGTGATCTTGTTCCCTACTTAGGTAATGGTCTCTCCACCTCTTACATAAACTTCTGTAACATCTTTTCTTGACAAAATGCAACAATGAGGGCACGTAAAGAAGTGCTCACCAATTGTTAGTGAATAGGAGGGTCAGCTATAATGAGCCACTTTCACTTTTCAGCCTTAAATGCTTTTGTGTGCATGTTACCTGCATCGTGTATTGAACTGATCTAGTTTTAAAGACTTCAAAGCCATTAAACTGAAGTTTGAGCACCACTGTGTTTTTTGCTATAGAGCTAGCAAAATGTTATTTGTTCTGGATCTCATTTGGGAAAACACTAGGAACAGATGGTTTTACAAGTGGTTCAAACAGGAGCAGGCACCCTGCGTGCTGCAAAGATTTGTAGAGGTTAACCATTATCAGTCCCTGCCAGCTGCATTAATTATGGTGGTGGTGAGCATGGGGAAAGAGCCTAAGGAAATATGGTTTTATGAACCTATTACATTATTCAGTGCAGTATTTAAAATCACAGCTGAAGAGAGATGACATAGATGAAAGAGTCTCATGTCTAGAGCAGAGAATTTAATTTTCATGGTAGGTTATTTACTGATACTGGCGAGTATCAAAATAAATCTTCAGTTCCATTTTACCCTGCCAATGGGAAAGGCGTCTACAAAAGTTGTTGGAATGTTTTTATTATTTCTGATCAATTAGTAGAGAGGGAGAAGTAATAGCGAGATTTTGTTTGCACAGTAATTCTTTGGGGCAACTGAGAAGTGTTATTTTTCTTGCTTTGGCCCCCACACCAGTTAAACTTTATGCCTCAGCTCAGTCTCCTTGAGCAAGACTCTGAGAGACATACTGCTCAAGATTTATGAAGCACAAAGCCTGTTTGCTGATAAGGAAAATTAGGACTCATCTTTGAGTACACCTGAACTGTTAGCCAACAAGAAGGTCTTCCTTTGTTCAGCAGTTTATAGGTGTATTTGGTTTCTGCTTACAGTTTTGAAGTTCAGCAAGAGCTGTACATCAGTAGAGACCAAAAGCCAGTAGAACATGCAGCCTGGTAGTTTTCTTGCTTGCTTGTTCAAAGTGAAATGCCTAATGAGTTGCACACTTCCCTTTACAGGGGAAATACTTCCACTGCTGAAAATGTGAAAGGGCTTTATTCTCAGTCAGTTAAAATCAATACAATGATTCAATTAATAGCCCAAACAGAAATCACTACTACTCATGAATATATAAGGTGTAAGTTGTATTCATTAGTCCATAGGGAAGCATACCTGCAGGAAAGGATTTCGTGTAAAATAAATGCCACTAAGAGCACCCATGATAGAAATGGAGTTACAAAGTCGAAATCTGATTTTGTCACACGACCTTTACAATGCATTTTTAAAACTTAGCCATGGGTGTTAGTGCCTGTAAAATGTTCTGTTGGTGGCGTATGGATAATTTATGGAGTTAGTGGTTCAGGAGGAAATAAATCTTTTTTACTAAGGCAGTACACTTCAGTTTACTTCTGGGACATAAAACCTATGGCCTGATCAGCTGGCCCCATCAACATACAATGGTAGATCTTTGTTTAACACGCACTGAATTTTAATATGACTGAGAACATGACTTCTGGAATCTGAACAGAAGCAGAGTGTGATAATTGCTTGTATTATGACAGCCAGCATTTTGTTTCCTGGGAAAATTTGCAGCCGCCGTGTTCAAGGCTTGCTGAGAACTCAGAGTAGTTGTTGTGACAAGGCATCATCAGGTTTGGCACTTCCACAGCAACCAAAGTTCTGCTGTTCTTTCCAAAGCCTTAAATACTTTTAAATATCTTCTGGGAAAGAAAGAAAAAGGAAAAAAAAAAAAAAAAAAAAAAGAAAAGCAAAACAGCCACCACCACAAAAAAAAAAAAAACAAGCCCACAGCTCTGCCGCATGCACTTGACTCTTCATAGAAGTCACAACTATGTTCAGTTTTTGGATGAAGGAAGAGGTTTGAAAAGGAAGGAAAATCAAATTAACTTATGCTCCAACGAAACTAATTTCATTTGAAGAAATTAAAAGGACAAGAATTAACTCATTATGAAGTAACAAGATAAATGTTTCCATCAAGACATAATCCTTTTATTTCTTTCTCTGAATCACTCTGTCAGAAGCCCTGGTTAATTCTTACCATTAAATATTCTTGAGAAAAAGAATTAACGTATTAATTCAACAGAGAACAAACAGTTTAGAATATATACCTGTGCCATAGTTCTGGCCCAGTTCAGCCCTTTTAAGCAATTAAACAAGATTTTTACTCTCTGGTACTCACAGTACCTTTGTCTTGTGCTGAAGCATTTCAAGAACGACTGCACGTTTAAAGTGAGGTGCTATTGCACACCTCGGAAAATGTGGACACAGGATTGTTCTTTGACCTGTTTCAATGTAGGAGTGCATTAGGGAAGAGGTGTTAAAGCACAGTTAAAAAATAATGTAGATAAATCCTTAGTGCATATTGTTTTGTAGGGGTAATAACACTGCAGCTGCAAGCAATCATATTCCCTTTCAGAAATCCTCTCCTAAAGGTTTGTGCCTGATGTCAAAGCTTATATCATTTTACACTCAGAGTTAAACAAATGAAGTGCATTCCTTCATCTGCAAAAACAGTTTTTAGCTCATTATAACCTCATTTGCATGATAATGAAGAGCCCGGGAATATAGCTGATCCTCCTCCTGAAAGGCAACACCCACCTGCAACAGTGGGGTACCTTCCCATGATGTACCTCAGGTCACTGGTAACTTATTGCAGGACTCCTCTATTGAACATCTGGGAAGGTACCCCACTGGGGGCAAAGACTGAAGGAGCAAAAGCAGCACAACCCTTACACCACATCAAGCTATTTATTTGAAGGCCGTTTTAATGCTTTGACCTGTAACAGCACCAAAGGCTTCTTCAAAAGGTCTGAGGGAAGAATTAAAGGAGAAAATAGAGGCAAGTTAATATATGCTCAGATGTTGTCAGAAGGAAAAGGCAGGCAAATCTTTACAGTGAATATACATCAATTCTTTAAAGGGTGTGCCACCTCCATATGCTGAATTACCTACATTTTTGTGGGAATTACCTCAAACCAAGCCCAAGGGAGGCATCTGCTATCCTACAGCGGAAAGACGTGTTACTAAAGCTGAAAACACTCAAGAAAGTTATTAAAATCTCAGACCACACTGAAGCGACTGAAAGAGAATGCAAAGGGTATCATTATTGTCAAGAACTAGCAGCTAATTGCTCAATGAAAATCAGATGGTTTGCATCCTGTGGGTAACTTCCAGGAGTGTAGCCTATTTTATTTCATTCAAATGGTCTCTGGAAGAAATGTGGTCTGTTTTTATTCTGTACTCTCCCCCTTGTGGCATTATGCAATTTCAGTAATGCTTTAACAGAGCAGCAGATGCAGTGAAACAATGTAGGCTCTGAGACTGTCAAAAACCCTTTTTTATAGCCTGACAATTCATAGAGCAGATGTCATTCTGGCATGTACTGTTTCTTTCTCCAAGTGTACATTTTATGAAACAGGAAATAAGATGTTTCCCTTTATTCCAGTGGACAGATTTCATACTCAAATGGTGAACAAAGCACCTCTCAAAATTGGTTTTTTACTTATGTCAGACTTTGCAAGGCATGAGAAACCAAAAGGCATGCAAGAATTTGGGATGCCCAAATTAATTAAAAATTAAAAAGTTAAAAATTCGAGTGTGGAGAACGGAGTCATGTGCAGGCGTGGGCAAGAATTTTCTACAAACACATGTCCTTACTGTGAAGGAGGTAAGGAAATCGTCCTTTACTCTGCCAGATAAAACAGCAAACTCATATTCTGCCAAGGCTTTCCAGGCTACAAACCACTTTAGAAACTCAGCGTGTGCATTCATCCACCCCTGGAAATAGGCCCCCCTTATTCCTCAGGAACACCCACCCCTTCTGCAGCCCCATGAGTCACCCAGCGTTCAGCAGCCTCCTTACAGGAACCTGGCCCACTCAGGAGCCCAGCCGTGAAGCACTGACAAGAAGCAGTGCAGAGAACCGTCGCCATCCTGATAACAGGGAAAACATACCAGGCAAATATTCTTTTCAACATCTACACTTACCATTAGACACAAGTTCCTAAAACTGCTACAAACTTCTTGAGCTACTTTCCTTTATGAAATGTACAGGTCAGTGCTCTCAGTTTCTGTCACCAATACCCCAGATTCTCTCATTTAAAGTCTGCATCAGGACTGGTTCAGAGGTGGTGCTTGTCATGAATTCTGATATCCAAAGACAAAGAAAGGATATCTGTATTTGCCTTCTGTCCAGCTGCAAGCCGGTCACAAAATTTCAGGGCAAAAGCTGTAAAAGTAATAACGGGAACATCTCAACATTCATTAAATCTTCCCAAATTCAACCCAACAAGCAGTCACATGGACAGCCTCCTTCTTGCTGGAGCCTCTGGTGGCATTTGACATCTATTGGGCAGAGCTGCAAACACCACAGAGACCTCAGAGATGACACTCAAGGCCTGCACAGCACTCAGTCTGGTAGCTATCAGGCATCATACTGTCTAGAAACATACTTCAGGAGGAAACACAAAACAAACAAAGAAAACAAAAGCGTCTTTCCTGCTTCAGCCCTTTTGAGTGTGTCACTCTGCTATCCACATGGGTTGCCACCGATTACCATCACCATTTCATCACACACTTCTGAAAAGACAGCAGCTAGACTCACTTTAAACAAGGAGGCCAGGTAAACAGAATAATCCTCCTTAGCCACAAGGAAAGAAGACAGAATAGATGGACATACCAGGGCCTGGTTTTAGCAGGTATTGATCTTGTCTCCCCATAGCTGGGAACCCGCACAGAGACCTAAGAATTTTCCCTTTAGCATCGGACTCTTTAACACTACAGCACTCAAAGGCAAGGTAAATCTGCTGCAGTAAGGAAAAAAAATGGAGAGGTCATACTTATCATTTAAAATAAAAACAACTAGAGGAAGTGTAGGAAAAAGAAAATGAGTGAAAATCGTTTGAATTACGTACACAAGCAAGTAATTGCAAGTGCCAAAAAACCTATAAGAAGTTAGGTAGGCAGCAGCAGCTCTGTGGAAGTCAATATGGAGTGATGCATCAAAGTGAGAGGGCCAGCAGGGGGATGCTGTTTACAGCATAGTATGGAAAAACAGTCTGTTCCTCACCTAGCAAAGGGCAGTTCCCAACATGGCTGTTATTACCACCTGCACAACTGCCACTGTGCCAACAGATAAATCAGCTGGCATATATAACTGATAAGCGATCACCCACTGCTGCAAAGAAAAAGAAACCAAACCAAAACACAGTAAGCTGGACTTCCATCTCCTTTGCTTAAAGGTTGTTCTGTGTAGGTCATAGCTTTGCAGACTCACACTTCACTGTGCACATACTCCCCCCCTCACCTCTACACTCCTGAAAACAAATCCATGAGGTGTTTGTGAGGATTGACAAGCTGCCTTATCAACACGGCTTGGCAAATGTGAGCTGAGAACTGGCTGCTTACAAAGGGACTGCAGCCCCTTAATGAGCAAGCTTGAGACCCAAGGTGTGCAACTTCTCTACACTCTAGCTTTAAATTAAGAACCTGGAACATTTTGTGTTTTGGTAACAGTAGATCACCAACAGACTCGCATGTAACACTTTGACACTGTAAAAATGTGGAACACACTTTCACAATGAAAACAAGCACACGGTTTCAGTGAGAGGGAAGGAGCAGAAGGAAGCTGAATAGTACTGTGAACAGCCTCTTGCTATAGGCACATTTACTGCAAGATCTTACTGTGGTATTCAAGTTGCTCCATCATTAATTCACACCCGCAGCTCAGCTTTCAGTGAAATTTACAATAAACCTAGCTCATCTGGTAGCGCACTACACCAGACTGGTCTAATGCATAACAAGTCCTTTCTTTGTTTATTCTTCAAAACCTGCAGAAAATCATGGTCTCCCCCACCACTCTGCTGACTGGAGGCTGGTGAAGATGACTTTCATAATCCCACCACCTGCCTACATTCAACAGCTTCTCACCTCTCCCAGCAAAGATTCATACGCCCACTGCCTTCCATGCAAAGCCACCTGGGGATGCTCCCTCACGTGGCCTGGGGTCAAAACGCTCAGCAAGCTGAAACTGCTTTTTGCTTAGCAGGAACACCCCAAGCAGCTCCCAGCAACATGGACTGGTGCGCCTGTGATGGCCAAAATGCCTGGTCCAGTAGGGCGGAAGAAAGCAGCATGTTTACTGGCCCTGTTGGGGCTGTATGAGAACAGTGTCGGGATTCTGAATGGAAAGCTGCTGGTCATATGCTCTTGTCTTTGACCAACCCAGCCCCCTGCAGGACTTTTTAATACCACCTGTGATGTTCAATGGCCTGATCCTAGAGTCATACATATATCAGTGCAAGTAGCACATGCATCAAAATTCATCACCTCATGGGCAGTGGTTAGCACTAAGAGGGATAAGCTGACCACTAACAACAGACTACAATTATTTGTGAAACTGGAGGCTTTTAGCTTGTCGGTTTTAACAGCAAATACTTTTCAACAGAGTGTTTTGTTAGTTGACACGGCCTTTATGTTAGGACTTCTTCCTATCAACAGCATAGACCAGCCAGATTTGAGCTACATCGTAGTTTGTCACACTATGTAAAAGGCTACTCAGCCTTTCTGTACGGGGAAAGAAAGAAGAAAAAAGAAATATGAAGGATCCCTACTGCAATGCCAAGAGCAACCCAAGCAAGAGGGAAAATCTCAGTTGAGTCCAGAAACTGCTTTAGACAGGAATCAAATACAATCAGGTGTTTTTTTTTCCCCTTAATGTCGTGTTAAACTTCATTAGCAGAAGCAATGTTTCAAGTGTATGTAGAAGACTAACATATCCCAACAATATTTTAAAGGGGAGAAAAAAACATTTATAAAGACATCTTGGAAGCATTAAAGGCATCTGCCCATTCCCACAGACAGCTCATGGAAAGACACAGAATAGCCCCAAAGACTTCTACACATAAGCTTTCAATACAGGAATGCCTGCAAGTAGAATTGTTAAATTTACAACCTGCTGGAGCAGTTCACCTCACTTAAAACTTGCAGCCTTCTCCACAAGAGAAAGTGCAGCAGGCTGGATGGGCTGCTTGAGAGGTAATAACCTGTGCCAGCCTCCACCTTCCAAGAGGAGGGCAGGGAGGAGGAGGCCTACCAGCTACTGTGGTAGCGTCCACACAATAGAAACACAAACATATGTGCACAAACATTGTGCAGGTGCACACACAAGAAAACCCCAACAGTATTCTGAGAGTGCAGAGCTGCAGTGTGTACAACAAGCAGCTGCTCTATATTGAAAGCAGATTGCATGTGATGATCTCAAGGCTCCTCCACAGCTTGGCCAGAAGGGCTGACTGCTTATACCTGCAGACCATCTGCAGTCTCAGATATTGGAAAGTCAGTCACTGCAGCCAGTTTTCATCCAGTTTTGTAAGGATCTGCAGCTGAGTAGGAAGCTAAGGCTTCCTCCACATTCAATAGAGATGCACACTTAGACTGAACTCACTTAGCTATTTTAGGTATCTACTGTAACGATGCAAATGACAACTGAACACCACCTTTCTCCATTAGCCAGAGAATGCGCTTTGGCTTATTTCAATGCAGATAACTACATTTACTCAAACGGATCCCACTTTTGGCATCCTAACTAACCAGCTACAAAATGCTGGTACACAAATACAGCAGTAATCTAAAGGGTGAGTCTGGGTTGTCAGACCAAAGATTACACTTCCCACATTAAGGTGTCTGATTTTTAATTCTGACTGGATAAAAAGAAATGAAGCACACGGCTGTGCAACCACACAAGCTATCTGGGATTGTGTACAGCACTGCATGCAGTGCCTGTTCTAGCCCCACTGTCCTCCGCCATCCAGTGAATGAAACTGTCAAGCAGATTGTGCTGTCACATTGGCTAAGGCTCACATTTAAAGGATGAGAAAACCTCTGCTTCTTAGTATCACCAGAAAAGCAGTTGTCTTGAAAGGGTTACTACTGAGCCGTAACTAATATTTAAGTCAGACATTATGAATACATTACATTGTTCCAAATTCTAACAGTCAGCAGTTTGCCTTGTCCACAAAAGAAAACAAAACAAACCAGAAAAACAAACACAAGAGCAAAGCTTCATACAAGGTAGGGGGGAAAAGAAAGCCAAAAAACCTGACAATCTGCATTAAAAAATACTACCAAAACTCCAACAAATGTCTAAAATTTTAATATTGGAACAATGACCCTTTCACAAAGAGATTTTAAAGACTCAGTGTACATATTCACAACAGCAACAAATAAGGCATATTCTCCATATCCGTGTTCATAAATAAAAGACATTGAAAAGCAATGTGACCTGATCTCATTTAAACCCGTCAAGCAGTAAAGACTTGAAGCATTTTACTTACTTTTATTCATACTAGATTGTCAGTTTATTCACAATTATCATGGGCATGTGCTAAACTAATTTCAAAATCACTGAAACAAATATTCCAATCAGAGCAAAAGTTTAAACCTTAAAGTGCTCATTAGATACCCAACATTTTAGTTAGATTTAGGAAATGTTGAAGTTTACTACATTCCTTACACAGAATCTGAAAGAACATTATATACACAATCTACAGTCATCAGTATAAATAGTAAATAATTTAACTTTGTATCTCATATGTGACTAGTAGCAAAGGGACTCTAAGAGACTACTCTGATTCTGCTGGAAAAAAAAAAAAATAGAAAAAGAAATCAGAAGAGTCAGCCCATACCGTCACAAGAATTATATATCCCCAGTGCTGCCATTTTGGTCAGTCTCTTTAACTAATGCTGATTACATCACTCGTGAAGCACCTACTACATTACCAACACAGCATTACAGCAGCTATCTTGTGACAGAATTGACTGGGTCCATTGAACAGGAAATGTTGCTATTAAGAAGTGTAATGAGACCCAAATTCCTTAATTATACAGAATAAATATGTACTACAACGCACTACAGTTTGCAGAGATAGAAGAACTCTGAACTACACTGTCAAACAATAAAATTTAGATGTACTATATTATTATTTTTCAGTGAACCACAGTGCTTAGAATACAAGTTAGAGGTATCTGTAACAAATGCAAAAGCCTAAGCTGGCTATTTTACAAAGTCTAACTGGTTCAATTCAATCCAGAACCACAGTACATTTACTAGACAAGTCACTCAGCCTAATTAGAGCAAATCAAACCTCTCCACCTCACTACCAGTCCTATGCAATTCTGACTTACAGTTTTCTGGCCTGCAGTATTATCCTATGCACAGGTTAAGCCAGTTTCACATAGGATTAATATGAGTTCACTGGAAGAGGTTGCCCAAGGAGGTTGTGGATGCCCCATCCCTGCAGGCATTCAAGGCCAGGCTGGATGTGGCTCTGGGCAGCCTGGTCCTGTGGTTGGTGACCCTGCACATAGCAGGGGGTTGAAACTGGATGATCACTGGGGTCCTTTTCAACCCAGGCCATTCTATGATTCTATGAGTCATCTGTGAAATGTTAGCACTCTCAATCACTGTACTCTTCATGGCACAGACAGTTCTCAACATTTCCTGTTGAAGTACAGCTTAGCAAGCTTTCAAAAATATGAACACCCTTAAAACACAAATACAAGAGCATTCACGAATGTACAATAAAGAGTATATAACTTCCTGTTATTGTTTTTCACTTCTCATTTGCAAAGATGGGCAACACTTCATTCTCTTCCACTCTTTTTGCCAGTTCTACAACTAGACTTTGTAGCTTTTGGATAGAACAGTATACCCACTAACATGCTATAATGTGATTACAGTAAATCAAAAGCCATAAATTAAAACAACAGTGAAACTTCTATAAATGCACTGGAACTATGTAAAAATTGCATTTTAACTTTTGGTCAACGTTTCTGCTAAAGTCAAAGTCTGCTGTACAAAATTGTGTTATAATGCCTGCAGGAATAAGCCCCTGGTTTAATACTTTAGTTTTAGCTTAGTGTGTAGTAAGCCCGAACTACTAGTTTTCTTAAAAATAACAGACAGGACATTGTAAAGCTGTGTTTCTTCCCTACTTGAACCCGTCAGTAGATTCTGCCCTTGTAAAACCACATTCATGAGAAAAATTGCTGTGATATTCAAAAGAATTGAAGGCAAGCAAATGTGCGTGTGCAACAAAAGCTGTCAAGGTGACAAACGATTCAGTGGACTGCTTTCTTCTCCACCTGCAGCAAGCTTGAGCGTTGTTATCTTCCGAGGGGGGTGCTGAGGACTCTTACGAAGGTTGTCATCCATCTGCAGAGAAATAATGAGAGCCGGATCTGGCAAACAGTAGAATGTAAATTACACAATTAGTCTATTTGTCAGGACTCCTATCAAGAACTCTGGTTTGTTGTTTTTTGGGTTGTTTTTTCTCTAACTTCTTATTTTCTTTTAACCTTTCTTATTTTACCTAAAACAATGTCTCGATTCCTTTCTTCTCCCAAAAATCTGCTATTCATTCCATGAGCATATGACAAACATAAAGCAAACAGATACATTTCTGCTTTGCTCAATTCATTTCTTCAAGATTACCAAACAAAGCAACACTGCTGCCTTCTTCTAAGAGGTCACAGTTTCAATTTCATACAACAGCCAGACACTACTAGAAAGCAGATCAAAAGTCAAATTGCAAACATAAGTGGGTATTTTTCCATGCTCAGCGCCTTACAGAAAGAAATATTTTTTCAGCTTAGAAATGCTTTGGAGATCCTAGGTAAATTTATTTAGATCAGCTTAGATTTCAAAAACTATTTAATAAGTTAATATTTAGTAATTATTTAATATATTTTCCATAGCATAGCCATCTAATACCCTGTGTGTACTGCAGTACCAAAAAAAAAAAAAAAAACCAACAAAAAAACGAAGAAAAGATTTATTACTACAGAATAAGCAGAATCCCAGAGGACTGCATGGGGGAGATCTCCAAAGGTTGCCTAGTCCATCCTACTTCCTAGGATCAGCTTTACATAAACCATGGCTGATAAATGTCTACTTGCCTACTTTTTAAAACTTTCACAGCTACACGTCTATACAAGAAAGAGATATAATCAATACCAAATGCTGCAGAAGCTGAACATAATTAATGATCTTTTTTACTAAGTGCACTCTGTCCTTGCATCAGTAAACTAATTCTTCATAATTATTTTTAACGTTCACAGTTCTTATAGGTGCTGAAGCACAGCCTTGGAAATACAGGAATAAAAGGCAGACATGGAAGCAGGAGAAGGAAGGACTGTACATTAGTGACTGCAAAAAAATCAGCTGGGAGCAAGGAGACTGGGATGCTGATATCAACAAGACCAATTTCAGAGTTCTGCTTATCAGTTTTCTTGCTGAGGTCTTGCAAGACCATTTCTAATTCTGATCATTACATTTGCATTCCCCTCACATGGGAGATGAACTTGTGGAAAGACAACCTTTTACTGTTCATACAACATGCACTTGCAAGGTCATCATTGATTGTAGTAAAAATATTTTACATACAAGGCTTCATCAATTAATTTCTTACAAAATACACAATTTTCTTCCCTTGTACAAAGTACCTCAATAGAAAAGAATATATAAAATGTTCATTGTACCGTTGCAGTTGTAAGAGTATTTGTGAACAAATAACCACAAAGAAGCAGGATATTAAAGAGAGTGAAGCAAAAGTAACCTTTTCAATCAAGTTGGATTCCTTATTTACAAGCTGTGTGAGTTTCTGCAGATTAGCATCTGCTGTATCCTGTCCAGATGGAGAATGGCCTAGAGTGAAGGCAGAAAGATGAAGACTGAAGAGGTATTTACAAAAGCTTTTACATTCTTGAAAAGAAAGAAACAAACGAATATTGGAAGCAAAGTTCATGCAGTATTTTTTATCCTAAGATGAATTTAAATGGAAAAGCCATTCTTTGTCAGTGAAACAGAAACACTAAGCGTGAGCCACAGCACAGGTGCAAGTGGATTTTGCCAAGGCATGACAGGCTTTAAATCTGAGAATTAAGCCTTGCCTATAATTTCCAATCCTTTCTACACAACTGTAGAAGCTTCTCTACATCATTTCCCCACAGAACACAAATTTACAAACCCTTACTATGCTTTGGTTCAAATGTGGAAACCACCACTACTACTTCAAACAGATTATACATGAGCAAAAGTGGAAGAGAAACACAACCTACCTGTAATAGTTAACTTGAAATAGCAGGTTAAAATATCATCGCAGAACCGACACAGGTTGGTAAGCTGTTTCAAATGCTCTTGTAATTGTACTCTAGGGAAGCACACTTTATAAACTGGTGCAAGGAAACCAAACACAAAGGCATCCAACGTAGTAGGTCTGAAAAGAATGTCAGAAAAGAACAAAGCCCAAGTGTGACTGAGGTAAGACATCAAGACCTCCAGAATGGAACCAGTTTCTGTATACATCAGACAAAATTTAGGACGGAATCTACCGAGATTTTCAGGCATTGCATTTATCAGACATTAAAAGACACTTTGAACACACTATCTATTGATTTCAGAATGTCTGAATTAGGGACATGCTAATAAACTGAAATAGTTGCTTTAGCATTAAAATCCAATCATGTGTCATGCACACTGATAAACAATCCACTCTAGAATACATTTCTGGCAATACAAAAGACAAGCAGACAAATTGCATGCCAGTAGAACAGGATCCTTTCACATGATGAGGTCTAACTTTGCTGGCAAAGGGAACAGATTGTCCTTCTTGGGTGCTATCTTGGCAATATATGCTTCCTGTTCTATGTACACAAGCAAGAGCAGCCTTCTCAGACCTATGCCATCTTCCCAAGGAGCCTGGTAACACCTCATGCTTCAAGTACTTTTTTCTACAAGCAGTCACAGGAGGTGACAGTCACTGGCCAGAGAATAATTCCCTGGAACCCTAGAACCCTAACTCATTAAACATCCTACATGAGTTGATGTAGGCAGTATCTGCCACCCCATGGAAAGATGCAACATTTTTTATGACTCTGGACTTATTGCTTCCAAAGGCCACTGAAAAAGCAGCGTATGAATTGTGAAACTATTGTGCAGCACCTTGTAACATTCTAGCAGATTTAAAAAAAACAAGTGTTAAGCATTCACAGAGTCATGGCACCTGTTTATTAAAAACAACAACAGCAAACACCAACATTAAAAACAAAGAAAGCACACTCACGTATTTCCAAAGAAAAACTGAGATGTTCCCAATCTCTTTGACAGGAGATTTAGGCACTCCTTGGCATCTCTGTATATCTGATGAGACACAAAACCATTTAAGAGCCCTAGATGCAGCAAACAGTAGTAGACACTCTATCATACACCATTATCACAGTGTGCTAGTTTATTTCATGACAAATTCTTTACTATACAACATGTACCTGTGCTTCCACTTCAGTGAGACTGTAGAGAGGAGGGCCTCCTCTGGTCAGCAAGATCCTGTTGAGTGCTTCCCTGGACATCTTTCCAGGCAGATACAAACTTAACGGGAATGGAATCCTTGAGGCAAACCATGGTTTTGTTACACTGCAGTAATTTTCAGCCTCAACCCAAAAAGTGTGCAGCTATATCAACACAAGAAAGAGGATGACTGGAATCTGGGTTAAAAACATTAGACTTCTCTTAAAAGTATAATGAGTAAGATTTGTCACAGGAGAAAAAGGAATTATTGTATTTTAAAGCACTTAGGCTCTGCACAGGATTATATTAATCCTTTGAGTTTAAGGGTATATAATTAACGCCACAGAGCTAACTTTAACCTAAATAAAAAGATAATGCTTTATATATATGCACAAAATTGCATACACTGCCATGTGCACGCATGCAGATGTACACACATGCATATATTGTACAGAGAAACTGTATTACAACATAAGTTATAAATGTATAGGATCGGGTTTGAAATGTTTGAATTTTCTTTTGAAATTTTACATACATTTTAAAATGAAGATGTATTATGAAAATATGAATTTGAAAGCCTTGCAGGATAACTGAAGATGCTACCCATGACACTACTTGCTTGTAAGTACCTGTTCCTGCATAAGTTCAAGTCAAAGGTATTAAACAGATCAAGTGCCTGCAGACTTTTTTAATAACTATAACTTACGTATACTAAATTGGTGAGGGCGTGCAGCCATGTGTTATTTACTGAACCAAAAAATGAACTAGTGGTAGGTATTTCAATAGTTCCCACTTAACAGCTCAAAAGGCTTTCAGAGGTGTGCACCCCAGATCAGCCATACCACATGTTACTCCAAGCTTTTTCAAAAAGCCTCATGAAACAAAGAAATGCCAGAATAAGCTGTTTGCAGGATACTGTTCCCAAAAAGTATCTAAGAAAAAATACATTCAGAGGTGCCATTTTAAAAGTCTTTAAGTTCATTATTATGACTTCACACCTCCCACACACTTCTTTCTTCTTCAAAGTTGCTAGGCAGTCTTTTCAAAATTGCGCTAAGAATGCAAATACATTCAAGCCAGGACTATGGCTTAGAAACTTCTGTCTCTCACACTGGGCACCTCTTATAATACTTGTAAAATTCCAGCCATTATAAAGTATTCACTAGTATTTACCAGAGCAGGAAGCAATTTCTCTTCGAGTAGTGCAATATAAGCCAGTGTATCAGCTCCTTGTTTTGCAGACAATTCATAATCAGCATTGTATCTCTGTAAATTTAAAAACAAAACAACAACAGAAGACAGTCACCAACCACCTCACAATATACACAGTGTTACATGGAACCTTCCAGAAAGATGATCAACACAACCCAAAATAACCTCAAACTTAACAGCTGTTAAATATACAATACTTTTCTGAACAGAAGACATTCAGTTTCTGCAGCTTCAGTTCTGCAGTTTCCCTTCAGTTCTTCAGACTGACTGTGTTACTGTTCCTAATACTTTCCATTTCTACTTTCCCATTCTAAGATTTTGGGGTCCCCCCACTGCCAAAATAACTCTTGTGCTGACTTCCCTCTGCTTTCCAAACCACTGTCCTGTAACATGGAGGCAACTTTTCAGTATGTAATGCTGAGGCAAACTTCTGGCAAGACCCCCCATGTATTTCTGAGGATACATCTGTCACTTAAGTTGTTACAAGCACTAAAAAAAAGAAAGTACTTCTGTCTTTAAATTATCTTTTCATATGCTTTTATGAATTTTCATATTCATAAAAATTGAATGCTGATGATAAGGGGGATGAAACATACAGCTAAATTAATGTTGTTGTAGCTACCTGAGCTTTTGATTCAAACAATGAATCCTTTCAAGGTACACTGAAAGGGTTGGTAATCTTACGGGAATTTCACTAATTTAAAAATGGCAAAAACTGGCGTTGAGCCACCTTATTTGTAGGTATCTTAAATGCATGCATATTACTGGTTTACTTTGGAGTGAAACAGGTTGCTCTTTTTCCATCAGTATGGAAACTTTGGTATTCAAATGGATAGGAAACTGTAGTATTTTGAAAATACTGCTCAGTTTTTCAGACTAAATCCTTCTCCAGAGAAAAACAGAAAGTTTCACTAACTTGCCTTTCATCAGATAAGTCTTCTTAACTAGGCAGAAAAAGAATTTCTAATGTAAAGACAGAGCAGTGGGCTGGAAGACCATCTTAGAAATAAAAATGATGATGCTGTGCTTTATTAAGCATCTTTATGCTCATGAAAAGTAGAAGCAATGTAGCTTTACTCTTTTTGAATAAAACACTGAGAGATCTACAAAAGGCAGGCAAGATTTGACTACACAATAACATGATTGCATCAAGAAATGCCTGCAGACATTTTTATGCTACAAGCTACAGAAAAACTACATAGATTAAAAACAACACCATATGTGTTATCCTTCAGAAAAAGAAAAAAAAAAAAAAAAAAGAAGGAAAAAAAACCACCAGGAGATGATTACCCATTTGAACAGTTAAAACTATACTTCCCTAACTGTGACCTCCTAGGTCTGCAAAGCTACAATGACGTTCAAGTGTTATAATTAACAGCATGATGAAACTCAGTGAGAAACTGCTCAGTTGAGGCCAGCCTGTTGTCCTTTTCAATGAAGAATTTTCTTGTGCCTATTTTTAAATTTTTCATAACAACCAAACTTTTAAGCAGCACTCTGTGATCCACTACTTTGCAATTCTCATGTGTGTACAAAATATAGAAAAGCAGTGAGTCAGAACTGGTTTCCAGGTTTTAAGAAACCTGTATCAGTCTGTGTGGGGGATGCAAAAAATTCATTACAAAGTAGAGAAAACCAATCTTCTGAGGGCAACATACCTGCTTTCTTAAGAAGTTTAGTATTTTTGCTGGCTGAGAAATAACAATGTCTTCTGATATCAGGACGGGCACATCTGCTAGAAGGCACAAATAATGCAGTCAAAAGAACTTATATGTAGCAAATCTCATGAAACTAAAAAGTGATCAGTCACTTCATCTGTTTTCCCTTCCTGCACTGCATGCTCTGATTAAGCTACCAGTGCCTAAAGAAGATCTCTTCCAGAACCAAAGAATTTTCTTCACCCAGAAGCATATTAGGCTGTTTTTACTCATTAGATTGTAGAAATAAAGACTGCATACAGTAAATCTCTTTAAAAGAGGCTGCCTTATAGCACATTTACAAAATACCTGCTATAATGAGCCTTAAGAAGACTATTAAGCTAAATACTACTAAAATATTAATTATAAAATATTTAGATTTTTTAAATATATATATATTTTTTCCTGGTAGGGATTTTAATGATCTTGCCCATGAAGAAAACCACAAAACTCAAGAAATAAACCAAACTAGCTCTTGGTAGTTCTGCTAAGGGAAAGCAATACAGCAAACAGTAAGAGTGAAAGGTGCAACTGTCAAGTGGACACAGTAATGCCTAAGTTAAAGACGTGGTAAGTTTAAGTGACAAACTGTGCAGTGACGTTACTTGTCTGGAATACACCAACACAATGACCTAAACACTCAGCAAATAGATAAGCACTATGTAGAAATATCCAATGTAAAGAAATCTCTGACAACCCATCTGGCATCGACTTTATCAGCTACCTTTCCCAATTCAACACCTGTAACTTAGCACAGTACCAAATATCCAAGCTGATGCAAGTTGCACTCTTTCAGGCTCATATTCTACTTCCACCTGCACAAGCTTGTTAAGTCACATGTAATTAAAGAATGCTACTTCCATTATGCAAGTCTGGTAACTACTATATAAATATTTTCATTCAACTGCTTTCAGTGTATCATCTCTTCAGGCTGCCTGACAAAACAGGTGTGTGCTTTTGCATTACCACTTTGTTGAGTCTCCTCTGCATCATCCATACGCATTTTACTAAAGTGCCCTTTAAGGCATTCTATTTATATCTTCAGTTACTTGTCCCTTGCAAAATCATCACACTTGATTCTGTAAAGATGCCTATGAATATGGAATGAAAGCAGGTAAACCGCACAGGGATGGACAGAACATGAACACAAAACCAAAGGAAATGAAGAAAAAGAAACCTTGGGATTAGAACTCACACTTCTAAAGTAATGAGGATTATAATTATAATAGAAATGCAAATAAGGTACCTTTCGGAGTGCTCCAGGAATTATTTATAGTATTCACTGTCAGAGGAGCACCAGAGAACTTAGCATAAGCCTGCAACAGATTGCAGAAAATAATATAGTCAGCACATATAGGTTTAAGACAGCAGTCCAAAAAGCAGGCCCGAGCATTCCCATCAGCTGCACGGGGTTAAATAACTCGTTATAAGTTCACCAACACTCTGCACACCTGTGCTTCTGAACCAGGCACAGGCTCCTGCTTTTGAGGGTTCCTCTCAGAGCTCCTTGCAGGACCGTGCAATAACCAATAAGGACAAAACTTATTTAACGTTTCGGGCTGCTCGTTAATACCGGCTCACAGTGCATTGCGGTCCCCCGCCTGGCGGCTCCCCGCCGCACCCCGGGCCCCGCTCGGCCCCACCACATCCCGGCTCCCGCGCCCCACACCCGGCACAGGCCGCGCCCGGCTTCAGGGCGCCCCTCGGTGGCGGCGCCGCCTTCCCTTCCCGGCGGGAACCACGCGGCACAGCCACCCGGGCGCGGGGCAGCCTCCCTCCCTGTCGCCCTCCTCCCGGGGCGGGTGGCGGGCCCCGCCGTTACCATGACGGTCAGAGACTCCGGATGAAGGGACGGCAGCCCCCAGTCGCCACCCCAGCAGCTCAGCTCCATGGGAGCCGCCATCTTGTCCGCCGGCAGCGCGGGCCCGGGGAACGCGCCTCTACTGCCCTCGCATGGCGGCACCACCGGGAGGGAAGAACGGCGGGAGCGGCTCGGAGGCTTGTACCCACACATCCTTCCTTCCTACACAGGGAAAAATACTACTGGGCCTTAAATAAGAACAAACAAACAAACCAAAAGCAGCACTGACCGCCGCTATTCAGGTGGTCACAAAGAGATGAGGTGAGCAAGGGCTCTCAGTCTTCCTGCCTCCCTCATCAGATCTGTGTGAAATTTGTGTCACATTCTTCCTACACACTCTTTCAATGAAAGTGTGGCAGGATCAAACTCCCAAGTGTTGACAGAAATACTGAAGGTTGTGGTTTAGAGCTGTACTTAGAGATTTCACTTGCATTAAGGCCTTTCTATCTTAACTTTCTATGCACCCTGGTTTATAATCACCCATAAAACTCCATAAGAACAGTAAGTCTCCTCATGGATATTAGGAACAAAATACAAAACCCAAATTAAGCAGCAGGGATTCCTTCCTAACTCCTCAGTCACATTACTTGGAATCTGCATAGGCCACGGACACTTCTGCAAAGCAAAATATATCAAATTGGCAGCTACTATGTATTCTCTACACCTACAGTATTATTGGTTTATATAAAATAAGCAGGACAAATATTTTAGCAGTTGGGGCTCACTTGTAGATCTTCTATAACAAAAAAAGTCAGTCTTGCATTCCAGTTAAAAAATTCCTTATAGAAGTTTCCTGAAAGTTTCTTGAAGACAATAGTGCCCAATAAACACTTTCTGATTTGTATTCACAATATCAACCTCCAGTAAGTTAAGCTGGAGTTTGTACTTCAGGGAAAACACAAGAGTGGAAAAGAAATGGCTAATATTCCATTGTTGTTATTGAAAATGATGGTTACAAGGTCAAACAGTCCCATCCAGACAGCAGATAAACACTATGCTTTGTAAAAATCCCTTAAAGAAGGTTTTGCTTGAGCACAAAATCTCTTCCAGTCTGTAACATACTCCAATACTAAAAAATAAGAACTTGGAAAATTGCAGTGACCTTTGTGTGTACTGGATAACTTCATTTAAACATGATCTTAAACTTCTGCTTATGTACTTTATGAACTTGTTCTGTTTTGTTTTATTGTGTGGTATGCTCTGTTGACCAAATTTTGCTCTAACTCACATGGTGAATAAGCACAGCGAGTAAGCAGGCAGAGGAAGAACAGAATTTGGCTCTGAAACATCAAATAGCACAGAGAATACAATGCCACAAACAAGATCTTCCTCACACTGAGTTGATTAGTACCAGTCCACAAGACTCCACTGTAAGTAACTCAGAAGTGAAAAACAAGTTAAAATGATTTATTAAATAGTTCAGGAAAAGGGAACTTTCCAAGAAAGCATTTCTTACATTTTGATAAACTCAAAGCAATTACATGATAAGTGGATGCAAATAATTGTTTGCATTCCTCCAGGCAGGCAAACAGAAAACTTTTCCATCTAGCGTCCTTTTTTATCTGAAGTAGTCACTGAATACTTTACATGGATCTGTGCAGATTTTGCAGATCTTCATGATTTTTCTGTGTTAGGCATTTAAGCCTACTGTCATGGATGGAAACAACTAGACTATACACTTCACTCATGGAAAAAAAAAAAAAAAAAAAGCAGAAATATAAGCAAGGTATAATGCAGTGATCTAACTGTAACTTAACAAGATTGGAAGTGACTGAATACGCTGCATGGAGGGTAGGCTTAAACAACTTGATATAGGAAACTCCTTTTGAGCCTCAAGGCTCAGAGCAGACTCATTTGCTTTCTAAACTTGAACCACAGAGGTAAGGAGCCAAGGTGGATCCACACCTCGTGCCAGACTTGGTCAGCAGTATATGGCTAAGATATTGTATGTGCACAGTAAATGTAGGATACAATCTCAGAGAAGCTAAAAAAACTTAAACAGTTAGTGACTTTTTGAGGATATCAATCAGCAAGGTATCTTAATGTCAAGGTGTATCTCTACACAGGTGTAACCTGTTAAGGCTTCTCTTCTTAAAGGGAAATCTTGACTACAATCCACTACCAAGTAGATAAGCTTTGGGGGCTATAGGCTGCTTGCTGTTTATGGGGTAAGATGGTTGTGTCATAGTTTATTCTTTGGTTCATGCTCAGTTGGCCTTCAGATGTTAAACCAGGTGTCTGCTATCAGTTCTTTCAGTCTCCCAACTTTAAGATAGATTTGTGGTTGTTAATCTGTCTTAGCAAGAGCATTATTAGTATTGTTGCTTATCATCTTCCTGTGCAAGGCCTGTATGTGAGACCAGGCCAAGGAGGAAGCTGGGGAACAAGGAGGGGAGGGGGTCACACTGTCAGACTTATGTTGTCAAAGATGCTCTTTGGTGACAAAAGGGTTTCTCCTTCATGCTAACTAATGATAGGGCAGTATCAGTGCTGCTGTACATCCATACATTAGCCTCTGCTAGTAACTTGTGCTGTCTCCATCATTTTTAGGGACAGGTTCTGGGCTGAAAGTTATTCCTGGGATACCTGTGGCTTTGTTTTTCCTTTTCTTTGTTCCACATCCTTGCCTCCTGCTCTCTCCCTTTCAGCCTCCCCCTTCTTCCTGCTCCATAATGCTCTAAACTCGCTGCTCTGTTTTCCTTTCTCTGCGGTGCAGCACTCTGCCAGCCCATTGGTGTCACCGTGCTGCTTCCCCACTTCTACCATGTGAGCAGGGGTGGTAGGAGTGAAAGCAAGGCATTTACTAAGGCATTTTGCGTTGTGTGGAGACATACGTGGAAGCATAATGTGGTGAGGAAGAACACTCTGCTCGGACATGCTGAATATAAGGGAAGCACTCTCCAGACACTTAATAGGCAAAGACAGAAATGTGCAACTGAAGGAGAAGGTCAACACTAACACATATAGACTAACGATATGGGTGTTCTGTGGTATGGGGAAAGTACCACGTTGGAGAGTGTCTGAAGGGTAAGCAACTAGAGGCCAGCAGAAGGTATTTGAGAATCCCACCACAGACACATTGGAGAGGAGCCCATGCTTGCACCCTGTGCAACTGCAGGGCTGCTGCAGCCTGCTCTCCTCTTAACAATATGCTGACAGCCTCAGCCCTGCAGCATGCTGCGTATTGCCCTGCACACAGTGAGCCCCCAGGTGGTCCTCCTCAGTGCTCGTTAACTGTATGCCATGCCTGGTGTGCTGAATATTAATCAACACCACTTTGCTCATTTAACATAAGATCTTCCTGCTATTATTGCTCCTGTTTTTATGATGCAAATGATATCAGACATCTCACAGCTATTCCAGCTGTGCACTGGGCTGCAAGCTGGCAGGGGAGCAGCCACAGCTCCCTGAGCTGCTTCTGATGTGGCAGAGGTTTGTCTGTGGGCTGGGGTGGGTGGATGAGGATGAGGAAGGGAGCACAGCAGGCTGGGAGCCCGACACATACAGTCAGCCCCTGGTGGGAGAGGTGCCCAGCAGGTAGCTGGTCCCTGTCTGGCAAGTAGGGTGCAGGGAAGCACTGCTTAGGGGTGGCTTCCAAAGGACATGGAGCAGACTGGCAGCACAGCCCACAGAGGGTTCACTTGCTTGTGTCGTGCTTCCTCAGTGTCAGCAGTGCTGAGATTGGAACCTTCTAGGGGACAGAAAATGGGGTAATTACATCTCGTGAGCATATCAAGTACTGAAAATCCATGTAGTTGAGAGCTGGTTGGGGTTTTGTTGTGTTTTTACTGTTGTTATTGTTGTTTGTTTTTAACAGAACTTAAGTCCTGAGGCCTAAGGGGTTGTTAAGACAAGCAACCCTTCCTAGTAACTCCTGTCCTGTTGGTTGGAGCTCTCCCACTATCCCTGAATTCTAAGACAAATGGCAGGAGGCAGACTCCGTGTTCCTAACAGTGATAGTCAAGGCTTCTAGAAACAGAAGTCTTATGGGGAACCTGATTGCTGAGTCTCCAGAAGAGGAGGCTCAGGGGAGATTTTATTGCTGTTTACAATGACCAGAAAGAAGGCTGTATCAATGTGGGCACTGTCCTTCAAGGTAACAGTGATAGAGCAAGGTACACCAGGGGTGGTTCAGATTGGATATTAGAACAAACTTCTTAGAAAGAGTGGTTAGCTATTGGAACGGGCTGCCCAGCGGGGTGGTGATGTGGTACTGAGGACTAGATGATCTGAGGCATCTTTTCCAACCTCAACGATTCCATGGTTCAGTGACACCTGGTTGACTCCATAGGGCAATCTGCACCACACCTTTCAATGACATTCAAAGCAGGTGAAACCAAAATCGAATCAACACCACGTCTCCGCACCACAGCCACCTGCACCACCTCAAACAGCAGCGCCCTGCCCCGGCTCAGCCCCCGCCCGCCCCCGGGCCAATGGCCTGCCGCCCGCCCCGTCCCTCCCCACACGCGGGGCAGCCCCCGTTAAACGCGGGTCCGGAGCGGAGCGGCGCGCCGTGCCGTCCTGTCGCGCTGCCCGGCCCGCGGCCGCCATGGGGTGCGAGCGCGGCGCCGCCCTGCTGCTGCTGCCGCTTGCCCTGCTACTCTGCCCGGGCCGTGCCGCGCCTCGAGGTAAGGGCCCCGCGCCACCCGTCCTCGCTTCAGCAAGCTTTCCTTCATTTTTTATATCGGTGTATTGGGATGGGGTTGCCCTGAGCTAGAGGAGTCGGGGCGGCTGCCTGCAGTGAGGGGAGCGGTGCGCGCCGACTTCTTCACCCACTAACGTCGTCAAAAACAGCCTGGTTTTGTGGGGTCCTTGAGCATCACAAGGCTGTTTTGCAACTGCAAGATGCAGGCTGTCATAAATGAGAGGCAAAGTGCTGAGCTGTGGAAAGTCGTCGAGAAAAGTCCGCTCCGTGAAGCAGGACTTGAGTAGGAAAAAAGGTTTCTTAGTCCAGCAGCAAGTTGTACGGCAGCGTTACGGACACACTGAGCCAGCACCTGCTTTGTTTTAGAGCTCAGCAGCTGCGTGTAGCTGTGGAATGGTGTTTGACGTTTTAATAGGTTGTGCTTAGTCGGGCACTTGAAGAGGGTCTACAAGAGAGGTTAATTTAGCCGTGTTTGCTTTAATAAAGTTCCTCTTGATTGAAAGTATTTCTGAGAATTGTACCGCTTAAAAAAGCAGAGGCAGAAAAAAAAAGAGTTCAACAAAAGGCAGACTTGCAGTTTAGCCGGGGCAGTGGCCAGAGATGGACTCTGCTCACATCCTTTGATATTCCTGCGCTTCAAAATCAGGCTCTGGGTTTCACTGCTGGTGACAAGAGTGTCGTTAACCGTCTTGGAAGGTGTTGAGCAGTAGTGATGTTTTCATACTATGGATAGTTGTGACTGGTGGGCGACCTTGGAAGGGTTCTGAAAGCTGGTATACTGTGTCAGCAGAAATAAAAGGAAAATCTTTTGTTCACTGTTCTGTAACTGATTTCTCACCCCTCCTTAAGGCTTTCTGCCATGTACTTTAGTTCTTGCCTTAAGTGTTGAAAGTTTGAGGACCTATCTACAAAAAGTGGATTGCTGCTATTTAATGATATTGCTGTTTTCATGGAAGGTTGTGCACGATCCTTCAAAAGGAAGGAACAACAGCAAAGCAGGGAAAGCAGAGGGGATAAGACTCCTGGACTATGCTGCAAGTGGGCTCATTTCAGCTTGGTGGAAATGCACGCACACACTTGTGCTTACAGGCATGCCCAAGTCTTCCCTCCTAGTGCACTTATTGAAACCAGATGTTCGTGCCTTCCAGCTTTGGCAGTCCTGTCCTATTAGTTTGTTTTCAAGCCTCTCTTTTGAAGGAGTGGAATGAAAAGATGTGATTCACCTTAAAAAATGAAATCTGAAATCCCTGTAGATCTCTCTTTCATGCCCCACTCAAACAAGAAATTGTCTCTGTAAGGTTTAAGAGTTGTGTTCCTGCCAGCTCTCCTAAGGATGGAGAATGAATTATTATAGCATCACTGATCTTCTATGCATATTTGCTGGCATGTGTAGTTGACGTGACAGGATGGATTCTGACATATGCACTTGTGAAGGTACTCCAAGAGAGAGTTCAGTAGTGTACTGCTGAAGGATTGTGGAAAGCAAATACCAAACAAACCAAGTATTCATTTATAAATACAAACTTAAAGAAGTTTTTCTATAGTTAGTAGTTACTTTTTTAGTATTTTAGTGTTTGATATGAGGTCAGCAAACAGACCTAGGATGGAAAAGAAGCATGTTGTTACGTTTTTCACTGTAAGAGAATTCAGTGCTGTGTTCCAGTGATGCAGTTGTATTTTAAGAATGTTTGTTATCTCCAAAATGATGATGTACACAATCACAAGTTACATTTTGGTCTTTTGCTTGACCAGCTGCTTTGCTTCATGTAAACCAAAACTGATGAAATGTTTAAACTTTAGCCACTGTTGTCTGGTTTGCTGGTTTCAGTGGGAGCAGTGGTTGTCCTGGGATGCTTATAAGTCTAAACTGTGGAAGAAAGGAAATTTGACAAGTTAATTTCAGATGTTTGTTGACAACAATATTACTAATGCATGCAAGTCAAGTACCTGATTATTTCTGCATATTGTCTTGAGAGAGAATGACGAGATCCTTGGAGTCAGTAAGGATTTAGACGTGAGCTATGATCTAGATTTCATTGCTTTTGAGAGGTGAAGGGAAAAACATCTTTACTTCTCTTTTTTTGGAAATGACATCAGTGTCCAAATGGATGGATGCTTCAGAATGAGCAGTGGAAACAGTATGAACCTAGGCTGTCATTTGAGTGAACAAGGTTTACCATGTGGCTGTGGGTAGCACCATATACCTGTGTGATTGTGCTGTGGATGCTCTTGAGTCTCATTCTTCTACTGGTGTATGGAAACACTCTTGTGTTAGGATGGCCTTGTCTGTGGAGTAATAGTGGTGTGTGATGGCTAAATATGCCCATGTATTTTCATAATGCTTGCACATAGTCATTGATCAGTCTTCCCTGGAAGGTCATAATGTATATACTACTCTGACAGCTGTAGGCTCCAATGGGAGATTGCTAGGTTTCCTAGTAGAATAGTTTTGAGTTTGGAGACATCATGGCTTTAGAAACATTGAGGAAAAACTAGCTTGTTGTTTTAGGAGCGTAAGAGAGCTGGCATACTTAGTAGTATAATGTTTAGACCCTTTGCTGCTGCAACATGTAAAAATTGAGAAGAAAAATTGGAAATAGCTTTCACTCTGCCATAGGTTTTTTATTTTTTGTCAGACCTCTCTTCCTTATCTGTGCCAGAGGGGAAAGATGAGTTTTATTTATATAATGCATCATCTGAGAAGTCAGTGAAGTGAGAAGGAGGTTATGAATATCATATTACTTACCTGGTTGTTTAGCACTTTAATTGATGCCCTGCAAATGCCGTCAAAATAATTCTTAGGATAAGCACACCAGAAATCTGTCTGAGAACTTTGATGCTAGATTATGAATGTAATTAAAAACTGACGAAAGTACTCCTTTTAATTTATGAATGCTGGAATTGTTGGAATAGCTTTTATGTTGGGATATATCTCAAAAGATACAAAAATCTTAGAGATCTACCCAGAAGTATTTGAGAACCTCATTTTGAAGACTAAGTATTTATGTTTTAATAAATTATCATGGAATAGAATCTCAGAGTGGCTTGGGGTGGAAAGGACTTTACAGATTACCTGGTTCCAAGCCTTTGCTGTGAGCAGCATTGCCACCGACCAGCCCAGGCTGCGTAGGGCCCCATCCAGGGGTAGGGCATACACAGCTAGTCTGGGCAGCCAGGGCCTCACCATCTGCTGAGTGGAAAAAATTATTCCTAGCATTTTAATCTAAATCTCTCCTTTTCCTTTGAAACTGTCCTACTTTGTCCTGTCACTGTCAGACTAAGTAAAAGTTGCCCTCCATCTTGTTTGTAAGCTCCCTTTATGCACTGAAGGCTTCAGTGGGATCTCCCTGAAGCCTTCTCCAACACATTGCAATAGTGGATGAACTGGCTTCAGGATACATTGTTCTTGGCTCATTATTGTATTCAAACTGCTGTTGAAACTTCTGTCTTTCAGTTATTGATCTTCTTTCATATGCCAACAAGAGAGAGGTAACAAGCGTCCTGCAGCAAGCACTTGGGGATCCTACGCTGAATGAAGTGTTCTTGCTTTCAGCGTTCAAACTGCAGCCAAAGAGCACAGCCACTGTATTTGGCCTATATTCACCAGCTGATGACAGGCAGTATTTTGAGTTTACAGTAATGGGACGGATGAATAAAGGTGAGTTGTTTGTATTAAGCAGGGGAAAATTAGGATCGGGTCCATCCTTATTGGTTTGTCACAGAGCAACGTGGAAAATGATGTGATTAGCCTTTATGCTTGGGACATTCGTGTTGCATGTTGCCACCTCTCAAGGTAAGTGTTGGAAGCATCTTCCCACTCTGCTGCTTTGTCCCACTCACAGGATGCTGTGCTCTCCTGCCCAGGGAAGCAGACCCCACAGTCAGCTGGTATCACAGAGCTGGGAAATGGGGTGGGGAAAAAATATCAGAGAGAGGAATCGATTTGTTTTTCTTTATTTTTTTTTCTTCCCCTGGGGGACAATCACTGGTTCTTATTACTCAGGAATGTGAGGGACACATGCACATGCTACCTCATGCATATGAAAGGCTGGTTCTTTCAGTGACCCTGGGGGTTAGATGTGACTATGCAGAACAAACATTCCTAGCACTTAAAGGACTTTTTGGGTAATTTGATCTTAATTTATTGAAAATAGTTCACTAGAAATCAGAGTAGAAACTTGGGCACATTTTTAGAAATAGACCATATCCATGTATATAAAATGTATTGCAATATTGCAGTCCAGTGAAAAATTACTAAGTGATGTGAGTTATTGTTGTTCCACTGACTTCGCCACTGCTATGATTATTTGCTGCTGCCATTATTGTAGTCAGACAGCTGTGTAAGCCTAATTATGAGAAACTCTACTGAAAAATTTAAGTTCAGATGTAGGAAAACTATTCTACGTGCTGAAGAAAAGCACAGATTCTATTTGGAAACTGCAGAGAGGTAAGCAGGTTAAAACAATGATATTTTTGTCAGGTCTTCCCAAATTCTTCTGAAGTCAGAGAATAAGACTTTTTCTGATGTGTGCCTGTTGAGAGTGGGTGAGATATGGCCATGCAGTTGCATTATTAACTGTAGTACAGTTCCTTATCACTTAATTAAGTGATGTATAACACATACTTTCTGTCCTTCCTATTTACACATGCACACACAATTATACCTGTAAATGTTAAGTAGAAATACAAATATATGTATTTGTGTGTGTAAATTATTTTAATCTCATCACACTCTTCATTTGATTTGCAGGAATACCCACATTCCTGACAATTATTAATATACTTTAACAGACTTGGTGAAGCTTTCTGATGGAAAGTTGTATGGTTTATTTTAGTTCTGTCCTTGGTTTGTTAGTGTTGTATTTGAGAAGTACCCATGACAGGCTTGTGCTATACAGATGAGCAACATGAAGAAATTTTTGCTCTTAGTGACTAGCACTGTTTTTTACCTTTGGTAGTTGCAGGAGTCTTGAAACCTACATGTTTTGAAGGGCTGATGGATCATAGAGAGGCTTTTCAAAGCAAGTGTATTCCACAGAGGTGTCTTCACCTCCTTTTTATTTTAATGCACCTTGTTTGAGATGTGTGGCAACGTGTGAGTAGTAAACAGTGTTTCACAGTGATTCCATATGCAGTTTCTCCAGAAGTGTCAGGTATCCCATATGGCTACTTCAAACAAACACATCCATGAGATCATCATGTGAGTAGAAAATACAGAGTGTAGGGGCTTCTTATGATCCTTTCAAGGCTGGAGATTGTCACTTCAGCGGTGAACCAACGTTGATGTCTTATCAAAATGTAATGTCTAAATATGTTGACTTTGGAAGGGTACATATGTGTACCTTCACATGGTAAAGTCTCATCTGAGTAGCCCAGATTTTTACAATATTGGGTATTTTACAATGCCACATTTATTTGTGGGCTGCATTCTTCATGGTTTGCTGATGTTTCATTTTTATTGTGGTAGTAAATAGAATATGAAGTGTTTTTTAAAGCATGCATTTAATGTGAGGTTTTTCTTTTCCTTTTGATTTGCGAAGTCCATGTTGAGGTCTTGCCTGGCTCAAGATTGACTTATCTACATTGTGTGCCACTGAGAGTAAGATTTTGCCACTATATCCATTCAGTTTATGTTATAGTTCAACTCTTTCTATCACCTTTGTGTGGTATTACTGATGCACAGTGGATTGTTACATGCATGAGTTAAGGAACTGCTGGTCAATTTGTTTTGTCCAGTGTATTTTTTGAGTCAAATTGCAAATAGAGTCCTTGGATTGCTTATCAGTTTTGAATGGTTCCTTTCTGAAATAAACATTAGTAAATGCATAAAACATATAAAATATTTTATAATAAATATATAATAAATAAATAGTCAGCGAAGTGGTCCCGATTTACTGTCAGGATTAGTAGTTTCATTGAATGTCTCTTAAACAATGTGGATAAGACGCTTACTCTGGGGAATGCCAGTGTAAGGCATCATAGCAGCAACAATGAATTCAAGGTCTTGGATGGGTTAAATTGTACAGAGGCTGTGATCCAGCAAAATCTCCCTTCAGGACCTACTCTAGTTTACCAGATGGGTATTTGGCTTTGGCTATGGAAGGAATACTTTATCCTTCATCCGAGCCAGACTGCTGCTCGTCTTGAAATTATTCTGGCAGGATCTGTTCAGAGCCCTGCTGCCATCTCCTCCTCCTTTCTCTAACTTATTGCTGCATTTAGTTACTCTGAATACAGGGCCCAGATCTGAAGACCCTGCTATTTTATGTTGCAGCGTGCATAATATTTACATAAGTAAAATGCTTGCAACGTACTCTGTCTTGCCAGGTCTTAGAGCTGGCCAGTAAACACTGTTAGCAAGTTACTGATGACCTCATGCACCTTTGCGGAAATCTCAGCACTGGCAGCATCTTGACTTAGACAACAATGAAAACATTCCTGATATTGATCACAGCTGCTGAGGCTTTAGTGCTAGTGTAGACTTAAAAGATGGAGACATACTCTGCACTATTCATGCTGGTAAATCTGGGATATTTTAACTCGACTAAGCAATTAGAAAAATTGTGAATCTTTGAGTTACTGGATACATGTCTGCTGCTGACAGAGATATCACAGCATGAGAAAGTGTATTAGTAGTGGAAAATTGATAGGAAAATTTGTTAGCTGAGTAGAGTGAATTCACTGTTAGACTCACGTTCTCTCTGAGGTTGATAAAAGCATTTTTGTTTCACTGTCACCACAATTTTTAATTGTCCTCATTTCAATTTAGCTGTTCATTGGAGGTCAGAGTATGTGTGAGCTCCCGCTTGGTGCAGTAGTGGCAACCCTTGTGACCTGAAACAGATGCTGAGAAGAGCTAGCACATTGCTGTAGAGGCATCCAGAGTCTGTGGCTTGACTCCTTAGAATCATAGAATTACTCAGATTGGAGAAGACCTTAAAGATCATCAAGTCCAACAACAACCTAACCATGCTACTCTAACAACCTTCCACTAAATCATGTCCCTGAGCACCACATGCAAATGGTTTTTAAACACATCCAGGGGTGGTGACTCAGCCACCCTGTAGAGCCTATTCCAGTGCTTAACAACCCTTTCAGTAGAGAAGTTTGTCCTGATATCCAACCTAAACCTACCCTGGCACAACTTGAGGCCATTTCCCCTCATCCTGTCACCAGTGGGAAAAGAACAGCTCTGCTCTCACCTCAGAGTCACCTTTCAGATAGTGGAAAAGAGCAGTAATGTCTCCCCTCAGCCTCCTTTTCCCCTGACTAAACAGCCCAACTTCAATCGTTCCTCATAGGGCATGTTCTCCAAGCGCTTCACAAGCCTTATTGTCCTTCTTTGGACCAGCTCTAGCACCTCAGTCTCCTTTCTGTATGGAGGTGCCCAAAACTGAATGCACTACTCGAGGTGGGGCCTTACCTCCCTACTTGGTATAATCTGCAAATTTATTGAGGGTGCACTCAATCCCCTCATCAAGCTTGTTAATGAAGATGTTAAATAGAAGTGGCTCCAGTACCAAGCCCTTGGTGCACAATACATTACTGTGAGCAAATAATGAACTTTGCAGAGCTGGTGGTCAGTGGGATCTTTGCTTAAAGATCTTTTTTGCACAGCTGAATTGTTAAGTGATGTCTGGATGCATTCATCTCATGGCTTCCACAGCTATCTGCATGTTCAGAGAATCAGAGAGTTTTGTGGATCTGATCTAAGAGACTTGGCTTGCAGATCTTAGCTTACAGATCCAATTTCATAAGGAAGGAGATGTTTTAAAAGTATTATTCAGTGTAAAAGAGGTTTTTTTTTCGTATGCTGTTCTGTTTTTGATCCCATTTTGTTTCCATTATCTATTGTGTGAAGTAGCAAGTAGGTAATTCACTGAAGCCTCAAATTTAAAGGTAGGGTAGGGGGCAGTCATCTTTAATAGTGGGGATTGTATTTTCTGTGTTGTATTTTTGTTTTCATTTCCAATTTGTTAGCCTGAAATGCAGATTATGTGCTTGGAATCATACTTCCATTGCTTTAATGATGCATTTGGATACATGGTCACATGGCTTTGCTGAGTGCAGTAAACATCCTGGAAGTTGATTTTCTAGCTGTACATCTCTGCTTTGGGATACTTCTGGGGCTATCAGATGTGTACATGCGCTAACATTGATAGCAGGCTGTCAGCTACACCTGTTACCTTCATCACTGTTTTTTTAGAATGTTACATAGTTTAAGATGATATGTTTATTTGTTTCAGCCTATTAAAAAAGCATAGAGAAAGCAGTGGAAAACATTCTCTGCAATATCTTATATATATTATATATTATAAGATATTATGTATCTTTTAATATTCAGCAAGGCATTTGATACTGTCTCCCAGGACATCCTTATAACAAAGCTGAGGAAGTGCGGGGTAGATGAGTGGACAGTGAGGTGGGCTGAGAACTGACTGACTGGCAGAGCACAGAAAGTCGTCATTGTCAGTGCAGAGTCCAGTTGGAAACCTGTAACCAGTGGTGTTCCCCAGGGGTCAGTGCTGGGTCTGGTCTTGTTCAATATCTTCATCGATGATAAGAAGTTGTGAGGATTGGCTGACATGCCTGAAGGTGTGGGAGCCATAGTGGTGAGGCTGGTCTCTTTTCAGTAGTGCACGGGGACAGGACTAGGGGTAATGGGATGAAAGTACAGCATAAGAAGTTCCGCATGAATGTGCGGAAGAACATCTTTACAGTGAGGGTGACAGAGCACTGGAACAGGCTGCCCAGGGAGGTGGTAGAGTCTCCTTCTCTGGAGATATTCAAGATCTGACTGGATGCCTACCTGTGTGACCTGGTGCAGGGAATGTGCTTTGGCAGGGGGTTTGGACTCAATGATCTCTAGAGGTCCCTTCCAACATGATTTTGTGATGTTACAAACCAGGAGCTGCACAGGAGTTCCAATGATTCTGATGTGAAAGCCGGTGTCCCATTTATTCTTAGCATTTATGTCTGCTTTTATTGAAGATGACATGAGAGAAAAATACCAGAGCCATTACAGATTTCCACAGAATTTTGCTTTATCTGTCACCCTTTGATTATTCTTTCTCTGTATTTTGTGCCAGTGGTGCTTCGCTATCTGAAGAATGATGGGAGGTTGAACTCGGTGATTTTTAGCAACGTACACCTGGCTGATGGGAAACCCCATGCTGTCATCTTGTGGCTGAGTGGCCTGCAGCAGGAACTGTGTACAATAGAGTTGTATCTGGACTGCCTCCAAGTAGGTGCCATTCAGGACCTGCCAAAAGCATTTTCAACTCTATTGGAGGGATCGGCCGCAGTAGAGTTACGCACCTTCCTGAAGAAACCAGAGGTGAGCAGGAATACTGGGAGCAGGCTGAGCACTTGGAGGGACCAGCAGAGATCTTCTGGATTACAGAATCCAGACTTCTGAAATAAATTTAAATACAAGTTCCTTATGGAACAGCTGAAATCTCATTTTCACTGAGCCCAGTAATCTACTGTTCATTTTAAATGTAATTTTTAGCTTATTAAAAAAAAAAATAAAATCACAGTTTCTGTCACTTCTGGTGTGAAGTAAGTACTCCTTGGGGACTGAACTTTTGAAAGCTCTTGGCCAATGCAACAGATGCAGCCCTTCATGACCATTTTAGAAGTTCTCTTGGCTTATGCATGTGCTTTTTTTTGTTTTAATGGTGATCCATGTGGAGTGAGAAGACAAAAGAAAGGGCAGCTCAGGTGGTGGTAGATGAATGTCAAAACCTCATCTGTTTGTCTACAGCTAGAGCTTTTCTGCCTCTCTCCCAGCTAGGGATTGTCATTGCCTCCTATCATTTCCGTATCAATAGTCCAAGATAAACAGTATCTTCCACAACCATCTTCCATCATCCTTAATGTAAAATGTGCGTTAGAAAGTGAAAATGCATTCAGCCCTCACACTACATCGTTGCTTTATTTCATTGCAGACCTGAACACTGGGAATCACTAAGGTGCCCACTTACTTGACTTGAATGTAAAACATGTTTGAGACATGAAAGATTTCTTTGGATTCAGTTCAATAAAATGACTTGTATACTGCAGATGTAAAACTAAACTAAAAAACCTGAATTTCCTGGTATGTTAGATCACATGATTTGGAATAGGAAGGTGTGTGTGGGGTGGGGGGGAAGAACAAAAATCACAACTATATCAAAACCTGTGAGGCAGAAGTTTGAGATTTCATTACAGTTCAGATAGTGATGAGTGGTCCTGGAGGGACAGCATAGGAGCCTTGCATACTAAGGAAGTGGAGATCTCTATGAAAAATTATCTTTCTCTGATAGTTCATGTCACTTCCACCATTGTACCCAAATTATGAGCCTATTTTTTTTCTCACTTCAGGATACACTGGATGAGCTGAAGCTGGTAACTGGAGGAACGCTTGCCGAGGCAAGAAACCTGCAAGATTGTTTTCTTCAACAGATTGAATCTGCTCCTCAGTACACTGGTAAGGCCAGCAACCAGTTCATCAGATACCAATGCAGAGAGACTGTGATGGTGAATATTAAAAATGAAGATAAGCTCTGTAGACAAGTAATAATAATTATTTCACTCAGTTGCATCCATGATAATATCCCGTGAATATTTTATAAATAGCTCAGTTTGGAGAGAAAACAAACATAATTACCAGTGGTAACACACAATGCTGTTAATCTATGAGAGGAGGTTGTCTGATGATTAAAAGAAGCTTTTTAGCATAACATCATAAGACCATACTTCTGTTATGTGATCTATTTGTGTCAGAATTTATTGACCATCTGAATGCCCTGGACATGGTAAGGATGAGAGATGAGGAGCAGCACAGGAGTCTTGAGTGTATGCTGAAGCAGTTACAATGCCTGTGCATCTGTTTGGGAAGAAACAATGCAAGCCAGACATTATAGTTCTGGCACTTATGTTCATCTGCTGGGCTAAAAATTGGCTGCAGGACCAATTCCTTGTCTTCCTGTGCTACGTATTATGAAGACTGAGCTGGGAATAGGGGAAGAAAAGGGAGCAGGGGCTATTGGGATTCCTGCAAGGATGCACTTGGCTGAATGCAGTCCCATGTGACAGGCAGGTGTGCTCTCTAGTCTCTCAACACAGCGAACCTGGGCTGGACTGCCCTATCTGAACTCCTTTCTAGTCCCTGTTAATCTATTTTTTCTCTGAAAGATAGCTGGAGGACTTCATGCTGTACATACAACATGTAAATGTGTGGCTTTGGGGCTGGGGGGAGGGAGGAAGTGGAAATAAAAGTTTAAGGTCTGAAATAGGATTCAGGAAAAACTCGTTTTCTCTTCCTTTCCTGTCTTCTGCCCTAACCCTGTGGTGTTGCTACTTTAGGTTAGAGTAGCTTTAATGTCACTGGGAGACAAGATGCACAGTTTGTGTGAGAGCGTCTTGCCTATCTTATGTGCATGGAGGAACTGATGCTTCACAGTTGGAATGAAATGTTTTTGGCTTGTAGCTAAGTAAATCCTCTGTTGCACACGCTTCTGTTTTCTTGCTTTTCGACGTATATGTGTCTAAACAAAAAACCACAGCTTTATTATTGAAGGTTTTCCTTTGCTTTCCTGCAAATCAGCAGGGATTTACAAATACACAGGAGGGTAATTCTGTGATGTATTCTGGAAAAACTCTGCTTTCTGAGCAGCGTTTCCAGATTGCAGATTTGAAGCTTTCTCATTTATCACTTTTTTTTTCTTTTTTTTTTTCTCATTATAAATAATGTGACTTGTAGTAGTAGAGAAAAATATTGTTTCTCCCTGGCTGCCTTCACTGTGGCTGAGCAATTTGGACTAGCAGCTCAAATTCTGTTGTTTATAACTTCTGAGTGAAATTAGTATCATATTAAACCTTATATTAAAAAAAAATATATTAAAAAACCTTCACAAATTTATTCAAAGTCTCGATAGTCAAATCCAGTGAAGGAACAGATGCAGATGTTCCAAAAGCAATATTAACTCAGCTGCCTTACCCTTTGTCCCTTCTACAGAAGCAATATATTACATTGCCACAATTTTACCTTCAGCCAGAAAAAACAGAAATGTAAATGCTTCTTCCATGGGTGTATAAGACCTACATATTTTGGTAAAAACATGTTTTCATATTAATCAAAATCACTGGAGGAGAGCTTTTGAACTGAAGAACTGCATGATTTTGACTGTGTGTCTGGTCATTGTTCACTGTGGTAGCAGTAGCATTCCTTAGTGCTCAGCATGTGATACTGGAACAATTAGGCAGTATAGCAAAGAGCTATCACGTCAGAATGGACCTTTCGAGGACAACTGGTTCATGTAGGGTGCCTGAACATGGCATTGTGTTAAATAAATAAATAAATACACTAATTTGGTGCTACACACCAGTTTTTAAGATTTTGTTATGATTTTTTAAACCTATCTATACTTAAAGACTGTGGCAACACACAGACAATAGTAGCAATAGTGAAGAGAGCTTTGGAGTCTTTGTATTTGATGGATGTTTTCTTCCATGGATTGGTCCAATTTTGAATGTACTGTCTTCTGGAAAGAAGTTCATTACATGTGTTAGGAGATGCTTCCTTCTGTTTGTTTTGAACATGCCTCTTTATAGTTGTGTGTTTAACTTCTGTATACATCTTATTTGTGTAGCAGACTGACAAGTAACCAGTCTGTTAACTACTGTTCATCCCTCAGTCATGGCTGGTTTCCAGTTTTGGCCTAGTAACTAGGATCTCTCTGAACAATGCTTCAGGACTAATTTTGCTGTGGCGGGGTGCTTGAGCCAGCTCCAAAGAGAGCTGTAAGAAAGCATGGTATGTATGAGGTATTTCAGTGGCCTGAATTCATACAACCTAGTGAACCTGGCCAACTGCTCCACATCCAAGGACCTTTAGAAGACCCAAGGAGAATGCTTTAATAAGCTCTCTCCTACCTGAAGAGAATATCCCTCACTTCACAGTCACACTTGATTCATTTCACGTCATCACTTTTTTGGCAGTACACGCCTTTGTGAGCAACTGCTGTTAAGGCTGAAGCACAGGAAGGGTAGTATTTCATCAAAAGTCTCTGATGAACGCATTGAGAACTCTGTAGGATTGACAGCCACTGCCTTTGAGCTGGCCTGATACATTATTAGTTTCACATAAGCAAGGTTATCCCACTAGTTTTATGCTTTTATTGCTCCCTGTTTTTTTCATATTTTAATAAAAATTACATTTTAAAAAATGTTATTTGTAAAATATATAACAAGTTTAATACACATGTGTAGCCCAAGGCAATTTCTGTTTGCTCTGTGTGACCCAAGCAAGCCAAAAGGTTGGACAGCCATGTTTTAGATGTCTAGGTCAAGAACATGGTTTAATGGGGAAATAATGGTGATAGGTGGATTGTTGGTCTAGATCTTGTAGGTCTTCTCCAACACTGTGATTTCTGGATTCTGCTATTGTGAAAGCTATTCTGGTAGATTGTTACTGACTCGTAGACTGTAGCTGTATTGGGGAAGTACAGAAGTAGGACAGTTGCAGGGGAGAATGGGTAGTAGGAACCGGATAACCATTTAGCTTCAGTATGTACCTGTGTCTTACCCTGCCCACTCCCAGGAAAAATGCCACTCCTCAGTAGATCTTACAACATGCTGTGTCCCAGCAGCGCCCTGAAGGACCTCTCCAGATTTTCACCATGAATCATCAGCCATTCTGCTACTGGTAAGGCTTACCATAGGTCTTGGCTTTAAGTGTAGGAGGAAAAAAATATTAGTTGGTCACCTGCTTACGCTTTGCTACCTAGATTTGCCAATAGGATGCATAGCTCATAGCAGTATAACATGTTCGGTCTGCCTTAACAGTGGACAGTCTGCAAAATTTAAGTGTGAAAAATAGACCTACTTTTTCATTCAAATGCTAGCCAACAAAGAGACATCTGAAATCTTGAGATTTTTTTTTGTCTGATTTCAGTCTGTAATGCCAAGAATATTCTATGCTTAAAAACAATACAAGCAAAACAAACTCCAGTATCTGGTCTGGCAGTTTGCGTGCCTGCCAAATTCTGCTAGGGGATTCTGAAATACTCATAATATTAACTTCTGCCACCTTCCTGCCCAAATAACAATAAGAATGGGGCGGTCAGAGAGGCAGGTTAGATTGTTCCTGACTCTTTACACTTGTTGGTGAGAAAATATGAAATGAAGAAGTAGCATACATGGAATTGTACAGTTCACACTAGAATGTTTGAAAACATTGAAAAATGCTCTGAAGTACCAAACAGTGAGGTAAACATTAAGAAAAGCATTTTTATGCAAGCTTTCAGTACTCTCAAAGTAATACATGAATAAGCCTCCCTGAAGCCATTGGGCATAATATCAAAATATCCAGCCTGCTTAGAATGCAAATCAGCGTGTATTTGTTGCATTTGTTTTGGCGTATAGACTTTGAGAAGGAAATAATAGGAAGTAAACAAATAGCTGCTTGAGGTAGCTGCAAACTCCTAAGTGAGCTACAGACTGAAACTAGTGTGCTAAACATGCTCTTTTGTTCTTCCCTGGCATTGGGTCAAAACTAATGTTTTGCTTAACAAATAGGAATCTTGTGTAAAAATTGTAGGTCAGTTCTGTTCCTTTCCTGTAGTTCTTTATGGATGCAACTTTTTTGGGCTTTTCTCAGAATTTTTAATTATTTCTTGGTATTGAGAACTGTCTGTTGAGAATTTGTAGCCTGTTGAGTAGCTGCTTTGTGTACCCCTCTAGAAGGAAAAGTGACTGTGGAACTAGTGTGCAATGCATTGAGTAGTAGTCTTTGGGAAGAAAAGCCAAGTGACTGCACAGGTACTAAAAAGGCTGCTTTGGTCAGAGCTGCTGGTTTTTGTACATGGAGCTACATGATGAGCTGGCTCTGAATGTTGAATGGTTTCACTCTGGAAAGTGTGCAGGAATTGGTTGTGGTGACATGGATTGTATTTAGGCAGTGTGACTCCCCCATCATGTGTAGAGATGCTTCATGCCTCTCCCTTGCCTTCCTTCCTAAATGAATTATTGCAAACAGTCCTCTTCAGTCATAAAGTTCTGGTTTCATTTAGGGTTACTGGTCTCAGGCTGGTGGCATTAGTTGCTGTCGTTACTATATCTCAGCAGAGAGCCTTAATGGTGATAAAACAGCAGAAAAATCATATTGATTTTCTCTTTATGTGAGAGAGAAGTTTGTGCTTTCTCTAGCCACTTATGTGGCATACTGTTGAGTTCAGTCCAGTAGAATCTTGTTCTTGCAAACTCCGTAACACTTAAATACTGTGTTTTCTCTAAGCATAGCTACAGGATTTAAGAAACAGCGGTGTCTGGCCTTGGCTGTTCAAGATGTGACCATCCTGCATTTCAGAGTCAATATTGACAAATGAAAGAATGTTATGCATTGTGTGCTCTTCTATTGCTGTTTCCCTACAGGTGATTTTAATAGGCAGCTGATGAATCAGATGGTGCAAATGAACCAGATACTGGGAGAAGTGAAAGACCTTCTCAAACAACAGGTACTGTGTAAGGACTTCAATGTGAAATATCCCAAGCTTTGTGACTTCAGTGGGGTTAGCAAAGAATTTGTGTAAGCAGTAAGCTTCTGCATAGAGTTCATTGCCTCAGATGCATGACACAGTGGAGAAGAAACAACCTGGTGGATCCTTGTACAGGTATATTTGAACTGAACATGAATTTGTTCCAGTTGTTCCTTGCTCTCAGTACTGGGTTGCAAGGCTATTCTTAAGCATGTCATTCTTAATGAACCTACTGAACTGAAGTATTACCGTTACCACTGTCCTTAACTTTATGGAGTACAAATAACAACTGGTTTCAAGATGTATTCAAGATATTTCAAGATGTATGTATTTTGCATTGTCTGAGTGCCATGTTGGGGAAAACTGTAATGGTTCTGTCAGCCAGATGTAAACTACCTGCAGCCAAACAGTGTTTATTTTCTGTATTCTTAAGGTCAAGGAAACAACCTTTTTGAGAAATACCATAGCTGAGTGCCAAGCATGTGGTGAGTATTCTTGCACTGCTTGTAAACCGCAACTATATGAGATGTGCATTCATTTAAGAACTAACATCAGTTTTACTTAGCATCTAAGAAGTACGTTTAGAAAATCCGATATCCAAAGTTCTTAGATATGTTGATCACAAAGAGAAAAAGCTTTATCCAGTAATCCGATTATCAGATGAAAAAAGGTTTTTGTACCTCAGTAGGTTTATAAAAACTCATAAATAAGCAGTGCTGCCTAACAGTGCTGTCAGTCCTTGCTTTGCCGTGATGATGTACCACATGTTCCTGGGGAAGGAGGCACTGTCATCAGTCTTAGTGGGAAGACAAGGGAGGAACCATATTCTGCAGTAGCTGGTGTATGTCAGTCTGAGGAAAACCCCAGATAGTGTGTCTGAAAGTAGTTTGATTCTCTGGGTTGCCACTGGTTGACAGCAGTAAGATCCAAAAGGAAGTGTCCACCTTTCACTAAATAAAAGAGAGATATTCCCAAATGCTACAGCACGGCCCTTTTACACAACTGCAGGACTCACATGCTCTCAGTATAAAAACAGAAAATAGTCCCTCAGTGAGTGAACTAAAGGGCCTTACAGGTACAAGGTCTTTTAAATTGTTTGTCCCAAACTATCTGCCTTAACAAGATTGAATTGAGCTCCAACCAAGTTAAACTATGCTAGTGCTGGAGAAAAAGTCTTTAATCTTGCACAAATGCAAAGAAGGAGTTCACACGGTGGTACCAGGTGTCAACACCAGCCAGAGCCTTGGGAAATCTTAGTTTTGCACAGTGTTGGTCTCTGTGTGTCTGACCCAGTGTGCTTACGTGTCCAAGTGTGCATTCATGGGCTGCCAGCTGTTGTGTCTTTATTCCCTCTACCTGTCAGATATGTTTTTATAAAATCAGGGCATTGTTTTTCTTACAAAGTAGTGATGTTGCTAAATACCCAGGAGAGTGCCTCATACCTTCAAACTTGAGCATTTTTTGGTCATCTGAGGACACTGGCTTTCACAGTTTTCTTCCCTGGCCAGCAGTAGATCTGTACTGGGACTGACCTAGCAGGAGGGCCTCCACACGTAGCCAGGAGCAGCATGGGAACCTAACAAAACAGCCTTAATTTCCCGCGTCTAGGGATGAAACAACCTGCTGGGCCATTGCCAGCATGAGATCTCTTCAGCCATAGCACAGCTGGGAGCAGTGTGTAGAAACATGAAGTCCCAGCTGAGCAGCATCCTGGGGATCTTTTCAGAACATTTGCCAGCCGAAAGCCATGATTGATGTTTCTTTCAATTGCTAAAACTGCTCTTCTCTCTGCATTAAAGGTTTGGGAGCTGTGAATTTTCCAACTCCGCTTCCTAGGCAGAGCAAACCCAAGTGTGAAACAAGTTCCTGCTTCAGGGGAGTCAGGTGCATGGAGACAGCTGAAGGAATTCAGTGCGGCCCATGCCCTGAGGGACTCACAGGGAATGGAGTGACATGCTCTGATATTGATGAGGTAAAATAGTAATTTTCACTGAAATAAAAAATGAAAAGCAACTGTTTCATGTATAGCAGTGGATTGCTGATGCTTCCTGTTTGTGACATTTGCTGACTGCTTGCATAGTGCATGTTAATTCATTCTGATTTGATTATACCTCCCTGTTTTGCTGTTGCTACAACTGTATGGAGGTATATGTGTGAGAGCTTGAAATGCCCTGTTGGGCAGGGAAGTTAAAGGAGTCTGTTCCACAGAAGATTCAGTAAATTTTTACATGTGCATAGCTGCAGGAGAACTTACTGTTGATGTGGGCTTTGTGTCTTTCAACTGCAGCAATCCTCAACTGGCCTTGGAGACTTAAGACCTCTGTTAACGGTAGTTGTGTTTTCAGCTTAAGCCTTTAAGATCTGTGGCAGAAATATCCAGTTATTTCTTCTTATGTTTCTTGAGCTGTGCCCAAACAGACATGTAGTTCCTCTCTGCTGTTTTCAGTCTTGAAGCAATTCTACCCATGGTGGCAGCATTGGGAAAAGAAGCCAAGGCTGATGTATGGTGTCCAAGTGATTAGGCTCCCTTGAGCAACCATGGTGTACCACCACTCTGCAAGGCAGAACTGAATATTAGAAATAGTGAAGAGTTTTGCATAAGCGATGTCATACAGATAATGCTGTGCATGCATGGAATCTGTATGTGGACTCTGCTACTAAAATGACAACTTGTTGCTGCATTTTATTCAACAGAAAATAGCTCCTGTAGCAACTGGATTTTCACTTATAAAAGCAGAGTGAGAAAAGAGATAATAAATGGCAGTAGCCTTTTGTTGCCTAATAAAAGTGTCTCTGGCGTGTTACTTGTTTTCCTGGGTTAGATGAGGCTGTAAGCAAAAAAGTTCATTTATGAAGGTTCTCTAGGAATCTCTTCCAGTTTAACAGCTTTCTGCTGAATGAACTATTTTTGTTCTTCATAAAAATTGGCATTTTAAAAGGTGCTCTTAAAGAAATCTATGAAAGTGAGGAAGTTTCTAGATTTCTTTAAGAGCTACTGTCATCCTTCCAGGGACTGTTAACATATCTGCAATGAGATCCCTTCTTTACCATCTTGAAGATGTTACTTTTGTAGGCTGTATTTTGAGCTGTAGCTCTACTCTATTCATGATGTAATTTGAGTGCCCTCTCCTGGACACAATAAAAGTCTACATTAAATAATTCCCTATGCTAACTGTGGACATAATTCCATTGAATTGTATGCTCAGTATGCAGTCTGTAACTGCACAGGTTTCATGTTTGTTATTTTATGTGAATGTCCTCTGGCTTGTTCTACCTTCATCTTTGAATATTTTTGTTCCTGCTAATTATGGAAGGAGAAAAGATGCTTTTTTTTTAAAATACTTTTTCTTTTTCTTTTTTTTTTAATTCTTTCAGTGTTTCTTATACATTGTTTTCTCTGAGCCATAAGCAGTGTGATGATGTGTTAATGTTTTCAGTACTTCTACAGGTACTACTTAGTGGATAGGTACTACTTAATGTTGATACTTAAGAGGCAGCAGTGCAGGATGCAGTTCCTGAACTGGCACCCACAAGGCCACTGAAATTGAGTTAAAACCATTCTGTAAAACCACACAAGGCAGTGAACTAAATAATGTCTTTAGTCTAAGGGTGGTGCTGCGAGTGTGTGGTATTTTGGGAGAAGTGCTGAGGTTTGCCCGTGGGCTTCTGGTTTAGAAATGTGTGGGTGCCACTACCACATGCCTGTTCATCTGGCTCTTGTATTTGGTTTACTTCTGACTATAAGATTTGCCCAAATACAAACAAAAGAAAATGCCACTGCTGTTTCTGTGTGTACAAAACACAACTGCAGGACCATTTGCAGGTTGCAACCTTGCTGCTTTCCTGATAGCGTCTAGGCCCCTTCAGTGAGATTCTCATCCTCCAAAGATGAACCTGCCCAGAAAAAGGAAGGATGAGAATCAGAGCTCAGGGCATCAACTACAGGCAAAAATGAAAGAGTTAGCTGAAGACCAGCTGGAGTCAGGCATACCTGAAACTTCATTCTGCAAGTCAGCTGTGAACAGAACATGGAAAAACATCCAGGCATTTAGTGTTGCATTTAATGTTATCTAGGCAGGTTGACTGAGAGGTTTATGCACACAGTCAGAGTCTGGAAATTACTGAAGTGCAAACAAGTGCTCATTTGATATTTTATTTTATTTTATTTTAACTTTTTTCCCCTCGCAGTGTCGTTACAGCCCCTGCTTCCCTGGAGTGCGTTGTGTGAATACTGCTCCAGGTTTCCGTTGTGAGACCTGTCCCCCGGGATACACAGGACAAACTTTGCAAGGAGTAGGACTCAGCTATGCCAAGAACAATAAGCAGGTGAATGACAGTGTCCTTGCAGTAACTTCCATTGCTTGGTGATAGTTTATATTAACTCTGTATTAGTATTGTATTTTATTTATGTTTCAGTCATTCTACAGTTACCTTAGAAGATTTTAAATTTTATTTTCCTGTCTCTGGTGTGAGTATTAAAAGTTTATTAATTGGGAATAGTGTGGAAATTCTCTGTATCTCACAAGTACCTTTTCTGATTTTATATGTGTTTGGAAACTTGTCTGCAAATTAAGTAAGTGGGGCATGTCTCTGCCATTCTAGAAGTGGTTTCAGGAAAGGCTGTGGCACTCCTCTAGACTTAAACTTTGGTGGCTTTTCTTCAGACTTAGATCTCAAGTTTTTTATTATGTTGCTTTGTTTTATTACTAGGTCTGCTTAGACATTGATGAATGTCAGAATGGCGGCCATGGGGTCTGTGTTCCAAATTCTCATTGTATAAACACTTTGGTAAGAAATTTTTCATTTCTGACTTTTTTTTTTATGATTGTTTAAAATTTTTTTGGGTCTAGAACTGGATTTGTGTCTCCCACTGAAGAACTGAATAATATATTCTGTTTGTTGGCTACATCTAAACCAAAGAATCTATGTCCCTTTTTGTAAATAATAATGAAATAATCAATACTTGATTTGCATCCATGTGTCTACCTGAGCAGTATATGGATCTTTTTCCACGAGGACTGGTAATAATTCTTCTTTCCACATCCTCCCCTTACATGTACTTGTGAGCGTGTTATGGTAAGGAACCTCCTTTCGAAGATTTGGCCTTTCCTTCCTCTTCTTTTCCCATAAGGAATTGCTGCAAATAAACTGTTCCTCAACAAGCTTTTGTGTAAGAAGTCTCCACTTTGTAAGGATATTTATATACTAGATATTGCTCTATAAAATCATGGAGAAAAGGAGAGCTGCAATTGATAAAGCACATTTAATACAGGTGGATATTAAATCTAACAAGTATAGCACAAGTAGAAAGAGTATGAAAGATATTAGGATCAAATAGACTGTGTGTATAAATGTTTTAGGGCTGTGAAGCAGTTTGGATCTTTCACTTAACGTATGCTACTGTCAGTTGGCTTTTTTTCTGCTGCACCTGGCAGGAGAGGATTTTAACCTGAAGGTTAAATCGGGGTCCTGTTTTGCAACCAAATATTGTTGAGGCTGCCAGCAGTGTTCCATGTGGTGTGTTTTCCTTGCAAATACTGTTTCTAGGACTGCACTCAATGCTTAGGAAGTTAGTCTCTATGCATAGGCATTTTGGTGTCTGGATTGCAGCCATTGCATGTTACAGCATGTACTGCATGACTGACGTTCTTCTAGATGCTGTCAGGTCTGGATTGCACAGGTCAACTAGAGGCCCACCATCGGTACATGGATTTTTGCTCCTGTGTACTTTTAGAAAGAATTAGGCCTGGAAAAGCTGCCTTAAAGGAAGGTTTAATGCAGGGGCCTCATCCGCTCCTCATACATCTTCCTCTCTAGAACTTCCACTGTCTTTCTGGCCCTTCTTTGAACAGTCTGTAATTGTTTCATGTCCTTATATTGTGTTGCCAAGTTCTCTCTAAGGAATATGTATCTATCTCAGTTACTTTTATGTGAGAGACAAAGCCGCATTAGATGGCTACCCAAAGTAAACCTCATCAGCGTTTGTCTGCTTTTATCTTTTACTGTTATTATCTGAGCACAGACTAAGATTCTTTGGCTCATCTTCTTTGTGGTGTTTTTTTTTTCTATGAGAGCAGTACAAATGCAATTCACAGAAACGTATTTATGCTTCTAGGTAAACCACTGAGAAAGGTTGTGTGGATGTTCTTACTGCAGTGTAAATGAGGCTTTCAAATCCTGAATTCCTTTCTGAAGAACATGATTTATCTAATACAGGCTTAAAAGTGTCTACATTAAAAAATAATAGTGGAGTAAATACAAGAAAGAACTTTCTTGACTTTCTGTGATTATTGTACCCAGTTCAGCTTAGATAAGCAGCTGAATCAGCCTTATACTGAAGTAAGAGCATCCAATCTGAATGAACAGAAGCTGCTTAGAATTTTACACAAACTTTTGACCACTTGGAATTAGTTTATAGTGATACTGGCAAAAACAATGCGTCGTGTGGAACCTGCCGTTTCTGCAAGACTTTTCTTTGGCTAAACAAAAAAACTGGTCTTGACAGGTGTGAATGAGCTTGTTTTAGAGTTTGTACTGTGTGAGAAAAACCTGATTTCTGTATGAAAAGTCTGTTCACAGTGCAAGAAGCCTTAGAGGATGAATTTGCACAGCATAAGCAGTGTCACATGAGTCTTGCTCACACGCTTGCTTTAAAAAGTCTGTTAAAAGGGACTTGATAGTAACATTTTCTTCTTACAGGGCTCTTATCGCTGTGGCCAATGCAAATCAGGATACACAGGTGACCAAATCAGGGGGTGCCAGGCTGAGAGAAGCTGCAGAAGTCGAGCCCTCAATCCATGCAGTGCTCATGCCCGGTGTATTGAGGAAAGGCGGGGAGAAGTAACGTGTATTGTGAGTTCATAAATTCTTTCTGTACAATGAATAACAGCTGAAAGAGAGCAAGTCGCTGTGGTCATTTTATCAGTACAGTTTCCCTCCTGCAGTACTTCTATAAGGCAGTCATACTCATGTGCCGTATTTGCTGGATGAGCTGCATACGTTTGTGTTGATTATAGTTTTTTGGGAATGTTTTTTTATAGACCTTCTGTGTTCTCCTCAGAAAGGACTGTCTGCAAACTACTGCTGGGAACCTGCTTTTGCAGAGGGATTGGACTCGGTGATCCCCAGAGATCCTTTCCAACAACTGCAATTCTGTGATTCTTTGTGACTCACGAGTGTTGTTGTACAAAGTATACCACAAGGACAGTTCCCTCTCCTGGTGCTCTGTGGAGTGGAGGAATTTTTGCCTGTGTAGCCAGAACTAGGGATTCTGTCAGCATACCCACAGCGTTTGTATTTGTCTGCTGATAGAGATGGTAGACTTCCAAAAGAGATCACAGATTTTATGCGCAGTGTATGCTGTATTGTGTTTTCCCTCCCTGGGAACAGCAGGGCTCTGAGTGGCATATAATAAATAGTCTAACTATATTTTGTAGCTTTTTTGAGGTTGCAAGGGGAGGGGAGAGTGTAGCTGGTGCTTGCTTTGGTCTCATTTTAAGGCCATCTATTCCAAAAAAAGAAATGAGGCTATTTTAAGTCCACAAAGTAGTGGGAAGATACCTAGAAACTTGTGTCAGGCAAGTCCTTGTTTTCAGAGGAGGTCACGTGAATTTCTCTGCATGTATGTTCAGTTACAGATTATGGTTTGCTTTGAATATCTCATTGGCTAGGAGAAACTTGTGTGCTGATGTACTTGTTATGCCAATGCAAACTCAGTAACTGTCAGAATGGTTTTCTATAAAAATATCCTCTGGTCCATGGATATAGTCTGGAGATACTGAATAAAACATCCAGCTAATTCTTGGTCCCTTGCTGAGGTACTATGTGCATGTTCTGTCTTGATGCAACATTTCTTTTTTCAAACTACAGTTGAAGAACCAAAACTTATTCTTGTTGATTACTGTAAGAAATGTATATCCACTGAAATCATTAGTTATTGCAGGCAGACAATCTACTTAAAACAAAGCATTAGCTTATTCTGGCTGTTCCTAGATACAGAGAGCTTGAATTACAGATTTTCTTTCCACGCTGGGAGATGCTGAGGTGCATTTCATTATACTACAATGCCTGTTTATGCATCCTGCATACTAGTGTTTTCAAAGTTGATATTACTTCATCGACTATTAATCTTTTGGTACCACTGCGTTGTTTTATTGATAGTGTGGCATTGGCTGGGCTGGTGATGGTTATATCTGTGGAAAAGATGTTGACATTGATGGCTACCCTAATGAAGAGCTCTCCTGCCCTGCTGAAAGCTGCAGAAAGGTGAATTATTTCTTAATGCTCTACTAATTCTAAGATGTAGGAGATGAGGAGAAATGTAAGAAATGTAACAATATGTATTATATCTTTTTTCAAGTTATTGAATTCCTCTGAATAAATTCTATCTCATTTAATTAAAACAATAATTAAAAAATAAGATGCTTTCATAATTTTAATGACTTCATCTCACAGTACACCTAACACGTCTCACTTCTTATTTAGGACAATTGTAAGTTTGTCCCAAATTCCGGACAAGAAGATGCTGATGATGATGGGATTGGAGATGCCTGTGATGAAGATGCAGACGGAGATGGCATTCCCAATGAGCAGGTGCTCTGTACAGATTGGGGTATACGAGTCTGTGCAGACAGAAGGATCTCAAATTAATGCAGTAGGCAGTGAATTTGAAATCTAATTCTCTTCTATTTGCTGAATATTCAGTGCAGTTCACTTTCTGCTGCTTTTTAAATCCTGCTTTCTTTTTTCTTTCTTTCTTTCTTCTTTTTTTTTTTTTTTTTTGTATTTTTTTAAATGACACCCATTTATAAGACCTAAAAACAACAAACTAAAACAACAAAAGACACACAAAAAAAACTAAGGCCATCCTCCCAGCCTTAAGTCCCACCTGCATAAACTCCACTAGCATGTGCTAGCATCAAATTCTACAGCTTTTTATTCTCAGAATTTAACATCCTTCTTTCACTGTCCCCTAACATGACCTTTAGGAGCATTACTTATGTTACTGCCTTTCTTTTTTAAGAGCAGTTTGACAAGACACCACAATCAATGAGAGATACAAAACCTGCAGAAATCAATGGCTGTCTTGCCAGTAACTTGAAAAAAAGCTTTGGATCTTGTTCTGAAGGAGATTTCCGTGTGGGGTCACTACTGCAGAATATATCAGAACATAAGTTCAGTTTGTAATTTTCTGAGTGTTTTTGCTTTATAATTGAGTCTCTACTGGAACAGGGCCACCAGCTTTCATTAAGAGCATCTACAGACCTTGACAAATGCAGCTGAGGTGCAGGTTACTTATGTGGACCCATCCAAAATGAGAATCAGCTGTCAAAGTTATAAATAAATCTTTATGGTACTCAGTATTCATGTTTAGTGTTCCTGTGGTGTGTATTACAAAGAAAGCTCTGAGGGAGGTAGTGAAGTCTGGCCCAGAGCTAATATTCATGTAAAATATCAAATAGCTCACTGAGATGGAAATGCAAGACTCATGGCTCCATTCATATCTGATTTGGATCAATGCCTCTTGCAGGATAACTGTGTCTTGACTCCCAATGTTAACCAGAGAAATAGTGACGATGATATCTTTGGAGATGCCTGTGACAACTGCCGCAGTGTCCTGAATAATGACCAAAGGGACACAGATGGTGATGGGAAAGGAGATGCTTGTGATGATGACATGGATGGAGATGGTTGGTAACTCTTCACTTACAGCTTTTCTGACGTTCTTAAAATTTACCGAGAGATTGCTGTGAATTACAACAACTTTCTGCCAACAGCTCCTGTCATGTAACACGTTGCCTTCATGAAATCTCTGCATTAAGTAATTTTCTTTTAGATCAATTTATGCCTTTTAGCCTCCATCTGAAGTGCCAAATACTTCATAACAGATAAACATGGAACTAAGCTTGGTTTAAGTTAAGGTCATTGGTCATTCAGTAACTCCTTAAAGGCACTAACATGCCCTAGAATATCCAGCTGCTGCCTTTGTCGAATGCTTATGGGCTACGTGATGTATTATGTCTATTGCTTTAGGAGTCTTGAAAGAAAAGACACTGTCTTTCAGGTCTAATATTGAAGATAAAATATTTGATCCTATATTGTGACTCAGAGAACAAGACAGGATGAAGTGTGTGTAACTAATGAGGGATGCGTGATTGCATTGAGAACTGTTCTTCAGCAAGATGTTTCTAAAAGTGGTTAAATAAATGGATACGTGTAAAAAGGATTTGCTGTGCAGATTTATGATGTCATTGAAAGATTAAGTAGTTACTGAAAAGGATCAGTGTCTTTTCTATTCTTGATACTGATCATTTTTTTAAAGCTAACATCCTGTCCACTTTTTGCTAGGTATTAAGAACCTTTTAGATAATTGTCAGAGGATCCCCAACCAAGACCAGGAAGACAAGGATAACGATGGTGTTGGTGATGCCTGTGACAGCTGTCCTACAGTCAGCAATCCAAATCAGGTTAGCAGGCAGAAGGAATAAACATTCACGTACAAGGAGGGGGACTGCTGAGATCCAGAAAGACCTAATAGAATGAGGCTGCCCATGCAGACAGCGTTTGTCTTTTAACAGAAGGAATTTGGGAAGCTTTTGCAGAGATTCACGTGCTCCATCAAAATGGGGAGACACCAGGTGTATTCTTATATCTTTAGATATTGTTAGCATCACTTCCCTGCGGCTGTCACCAGTGTTTTCCACAGTCTTTCTCCATGTGAGCCTGCTCCAGTATGACAAAGTCCACTGCCAGACTCCACACAGTGGGGTGGTTTAGTTACAGTCAGAATTTCTTTCATGAGGGCCTAATCATGATGTCCTTACTTAGCAAAATCTTCATTGCTTGTAGGTAAGAAGTCAGTGACAGTTTTGATTTAACTTCTGATTAGACTAACAAATGCTGGAAACTCTAGAGAAATTTGTTAGATTTCTGAAGTCACTTTAGAAATGAACCTAGGTTAAAAATGTGTGGTATGTATCTCTAGAAACTGAGGAATTTTACTTGTGTTTCACCTCTTAAACTACTCCAATCTAATTTAAACCTGCTTATTCATCATTCTGTTTTATTTTCTGTAATAAAGCGGCCGTTTTGGTTAGAAGTATGATGCAAAGAAGGAAATAGTTTTTACAAAACACATGTTTTTCCATGGTTTCATTTTAATTGCAGTTGATTTACTTAATGTTTTATTTTAATGCTGCCATGTTAATAGATGCTCTCTGCAGCTGATTCGGGAACTACCTCTGTTTTCTTTTGCAGTCAGATGTCGACAATGACCTGGTTGGAGATTCTTGTGATACCAATCAGGACAGGTAAGCTGTATTATGGCTGATAGCAACAGAAGGGAATTGGAAGAGGCTAGTTTTGAGCTGAAGCGTGGTGGTTGCTGGAGAGCTTCTATCCTTCATATGAGGCTTGATTTAATTACTTCTCACAAGAACATAATTTCAAAAAACAAAAACAAACAAACAAAAAAAAAAAAACCATGGGATTTTAAGCCTTGTTGGTTCAGTTGCCTGTAGCAGTACAGTAGAGGAGCCCTTTACCCCTAGCCCCATGTTCACACATAGTTCCTTTCAGTTCCTGAGGAAATGACATTCATAACAGTTTTCTGTCCGTAAAACCCAGAGCACTGCTCAGATCGTCTTAGAGAGGGAGCATGCTTTTTTCTGCTTTTCTTTATTTTCATCCTTTATTTTAAGGTTTAGGGTGCTGTGGTCCCAGATGGTGAGTGCAGGGGAGCCTACTTCACCACCTCTGCCAGGAGCATTCGCAGTCTTGGTGTTGTAGCTAAAGGGGGCCCCCATTTTTTTGGGAACTGTATTAATAGATAGGCCTTGTTTATTTCTTGTTTTCAAAGAAGGACATTTTGTTCTTTCCTGAAACCTAACTAGTGTATAGGAAGCATCTTCTGTTAGACCACATAAACCTGAGGTTAACCTTGCAGTAATAGATAAATGTATACAGTCCTCACTGCATTTCACCCCGAGAACTTACCGAAAATGTAAGCCCCATTTTTATCAGAGAAGAACAGGAGGGGATATGGATACCTGTAATACCTGTATATATATATACATTGAAAACAAGTAGTGAAAGCCTTTTTCTTTTTTTGCTTCCTCCTCCTCGGTTATTAAGCTGTACTTAACCATATAAATCGAGGAACAAGGCACTCGCTCCAAATCTTCCCGAACTTTTCAGTAGCCTGTGTCCCCACTACTGGCTGCACTTCATGTAACCAGCTGATAGCACAATGAATTGGTGTGGCATGTGGGAGGTGCAGAACAATCCCCCTACTGTGTGGCCTCCTGGGGAAAAGTAACATAACCAAACACAGCCTGCAGGAGGCTGAAACTGTTGCTTAGTTTTAAACAAGTCTGATTTCTGGGGCTCATGCAGATTCTGCCATAGATTTCTCTCACACTCATGGATTCCTGAGCTCCAAAACACTTGTGGACACCGGAGATGGTTGCAGTTGACCCCTTGCTATGTCACCTTTGTGACTTTGAATTGGTGATACTGCAGTTACTGGAAGCACACACTTGTTAGGTGTAAATGTCGTGTGGGATCCTGGGCTGTTGTACCTATCCCCACTCCTGGTCAGGCTTCCTTTTATTTCCCAATCTAGGTATTTTTTAGCTTCAGGCCTAGCTCTACATCTTCTGCCAGCTTATTTTACAGCCTTCTTGTCTCCTTCCTGCCCAACTGCCCCAGTGATACCAGGTTATGGTGGCCCCCCTTTTCAGTTTCCCAAGCTCCTCTCATGCATATCCTGTTCAGGTGCTGTTGCTCTGCCCATGCAGAGGTGGGAGCTGATGCCTCTTTTTCTTTTTGTCTTTGTGCTTGCAGTGATGGCGATGGACACCAGGACAGCACAGACAACTGCCCCACCATTATCAACAGCTCCCAGCTGGACACAGATAAGGACGGGCTGGGTGACGAGTGCGATGAAGATGATGATAATGATGGCATTCCTGATCTTTTGCCACCAGGCCCTGACAACTGTAGGCTAGTCCCTAACCCAGGGCAGGAAGATGAAAATGGTAAGTCAGGCCTTCAGGAGTGGTTTAGGTGCTTGCACACCACATCCTTCCTCAGCATATATGCTAGCTGAGACTCTGCTCAGTTGCTATGTGCATGCAGGGGCCCTTGGGTCAAGGCAGAGCTCCGTGTGTCCCATCTGCAGACACTGTAGCTGTCAGGACAGAAACTCTGCCTGTTCCTTGGACATCCAGGTTCAGCAGCTATGTCAGCGTGACTACTTGCTGCACCGTTAAGTTTATTATCACTTCTCTGGTGTGTTCAGGTGATGGAGTTGGGGATGTCTGCGAGTCTGATTTTGACCAGGATACAGTAATTGATCGGATTGATGTCTGCCCTGAGAACGCAGAGATCACCCTGACGGACTTCAGGGCCTATCAGACTGTGGTGCTGGACCCAGAGGGAGATGCACAGATTGACCCCAACTGGGTGGTTCTAAACCAGGTAAAAATATACGTTTGTTTTTTTTTTTTTCCTCACCTAAGAAAGAGCATTTGAAAAGCTCTGTACTTGTCAAACCTCTTGCAAATGAGTGAGAAGTGGAAGCTGCTGGTTTGTTGAGTCTTGTACAGGTATTAACAGTGGAATAGTTTTCCTTCAGTGAATGGTAACTTGAAGCTTGGTGCTGCTTGCTTACTCCAGAGAACATTTAGTAGGGGGGTTGGACTAGGTAACTTCCAGAGATCCCTTCAAACCCCTATAATTCTGTAACTCTGTAATGAACTAAAATAAACGCAGGCTGATCGAGTAGTTCTAGATGTGTTTCACTGCTGACAGAAGTCAAACACAGGACTTGTGTCACTCTATTGACAAAGTACAATTTCAAAAGTCCTTTCTAGAGTTTGAAAGTCTGACTGGCTGTGTAGCAGAGCAGCTGCTCCTAAGTGAAGTCCAGTAAATGTTGTTTATACTAACACATTTTAGTCCTCAGGAGGAAAACATTTTCAGAGCCACAAGAAATGGACATTTCACTCCCACTGTCAACATCTCTGCCAAATCAGCTGTAATGTATAAGAAACCTTCCTCTGCCTCGTCCTGGCAGCCAGTTTAATCCTCAGCACTGTGATCAAATTCTGTGACTGAGGCCCTGCAAAAGCCCTCACCTCCCATTTGTTTTTTCCATCTCATCTCCAGTCCTGGCCAGATTCAGTGATTTCAGAAAAATTAGGACAGGGAAGGAAAGAACACGAATAAGTCCAGTTCTGCAGGAAGAGAAAAATCATTCCCAACTCTGTGCACGCAAGGAGATGGAACATGAGGATTTGATTATAGCTTTCTTTTTAATTCAGAGCTGCAAGTGTTATAGACATGTTATGAGCATGGGGAGGAAAGGCATGGAGGGGGTGCTAGCAGGAGGCCAGAAGAGGCTGCCAGGCTTACCCAGCCCAACTTGTCATGCACGCTAACCACCCTGAATTTAATCTTTACAGGGCATGGAAATCGTGCAGACTATGAACAGTGATCCTGGCCTTGCTGTTGGTATGTGCACTCTTTTGAGGTTCAAGTTTTACAGCAGCAAATCAAGTAGCATGCAAAGGCTTTTTCTGCAGACCTAGTTTTAACCTTGCATCTCCCTAGGTTACACTGCTTTTAATGGTGTTGACTTCGAGGGCACTTTTCATGTGAACACAGTGACAGATGACGACTACGCTGGTTTTATTTTTGGCTATCAAGACAGCTCCAGTTTTTATGTGGTAATGTGGAAACAGACTGAGCAGACATACTGGCAGGCAACTCCCTTCAGAGCTGTTGCAGAGCCTGGCATTCAGCTGAAGGTATGATAGTGCTTCCTTGCTGGGGGTGCAGTGGTCATTACAGCCTGGCTGTGGGCTATGCCTTCATGCCAGGCATTGGCCCTTCTGACTGTGGTGAAGTCGTCATGCTGTGTGTTGGCATTGCTGCCCGGCTGCTTTTCTTTTCCAGCACTGGGTACCAAAACTGTCTGTGTAAGCAGTGGCTGCAGTTACACGAGAAGTTACGGGCTTGTAAGTGGGAAAGAGGGTGCTTCTGCAACCTGCCCACTACAGTAGACTTAGTGCTGCTGGAAGTTACATTTCTCTGTTGTCAGTGCTTGAAACATGTATTCCTGCAGGCTGTCAAATCAAAGACAGGCCCTGGCGAGCACCTGCGCAACTCCCTCTGGCACACAGGGGACACCAGCGACCAGGTCAGGCTGCTGTGGAAGGACCCTCGAAACGTGGGGTGGAAAGACAAAGTCTCCTACCGCTGGTTCTTGCAGCACAGACCCCAGATTGGGTATATCAGGTGAGAATAAAGAAGAGATGAGGTGAGAACACATACACGTCTGCCTAAACTGTTGTGTCTCAATGCTTTTTAAATAATCTGAATATCTATGGCATGTCTGTGCTTTGCAGTCAGGAAGCTGTATGAGCTACCAAACCACTTTATGGCTTTGATGCCTTGTTTCCTCAAAAGGCATCTAAAAATGTCGTAATTTTGATCTTTTAGTTGGAATTGTAATTTCAGTAGTTTGTTTAGTGCTGTTATCACGGAATATGTAACGTGTCTGGCTTTTAGCTGCAGTGGATTAAGAATGTTGGTATTGTCAATGACAATGTTCTAGCCACTGGGTGGCAGATTTCTGGGTTTCGTTTAGATCAAGCTGCTCATGAAGCTGCTTCCCAAGCAGTTGTCTGCCTGAGGTTGCGGTCTCTCTAGGCAGCATAATTGACTTGCAGCTGAAGAACGGGGCAGTGTTAGTGTCACGGAATCCTTCAAATCAAAGGCAGGCCGGCCTAAAGGAAGCCTCTGCCAGCACTGCCCACATCTTGCTGTGGTTCTTTTAGGCCTAATGCCACAGACCATAATGTGTCTCACTCACAGAGATTTTCCAAGGCTATGAGGACATCTAGGAAAAAAGCACTCAATTGAGCAACAAGCCGTATTCATTGTACAGATACTCCTGAACTGCCTCAGGAAATCAGCAAACAGGCACGATAATAATTGTTTATTTTCTTATTTTACAAGAAGTTTCTCTCCCTTCACCATCCACTGTTTGACTGCATGTCACACTGGCTCCTAACACAGCAGTATCCTTGCCCAAAGCAGGATCCTCCAGGTTCATCATCCACTGAGCTGTTTGTTGGTACCCGGAGGCTGTGGATGTGGTATAGGCAGTGCTGTGATGGCTCAGTGTGATCCTGCTCAGACCCCCAGGACACAGGGCATGTGCTTGGAAATTTGGCAGGGCACAGTTATTCCCAGAGTTATTTGGGAATTTGCTGACAGTTTTTGTAATAAGAAAGTGCCAGATCATCAAAACTGTTCCTGGAATGAATCATCCAAACATTTTAAAGAAATCCGACAGTCGGGGAAGCAGCTTTAAGATTCCACACAGCATGTTTGAAACTTTGCCTATTAAAAAATATATAGTTTCATACTGCACGAGACAAAATCCATCTGGCATTCAATTCTCCTTTTCTCCCATAGTTACCAGCTGTGGACTGAAAGAGGGCTGAGGGCAGGATCAAGCAGCAGATACCAAAACATGGAAGGTCTCCCTTTCTGCTGAGATCTTTCCTGAGTGCAGCATTGCTTTGTTTTCCCCCCTAGTCTGGCTGCAGGGGCAGAAGGCTGGAATCAACACAGATAAATGAAACTACTTCTATTAAAGCTGTGGGTTTAGAAAAGACCTAACACAGCTTCTGTTTGCTTTCATTAAGGGCAAGATTTTACGAAGGCTCTGACCTGGTGGCAGACTCTGGTGTAACTATAGACACCACAATGCGTGGAGGACGGCTTGGAGTTTTCTGCTTTTCTCAGGAAAACATTATCTGGTCCAACCTGAAATATCGCTGTAATGGTAATGTTTTTTTTCTTTTTTCCTTTTTCTTTTTTTCTTTTGCTAATATCTAACAAGTGACCAGAAAGAATATGAATCCAGCTTTTGAATTAAGCCATCTTGCATCTTTTCCTTTGATTTTCATTTACAAGTTCTTTACGGCTGTGAAGTGCCTCCCCTGACACCGGTAAGGCACTGCAGCCCAGCCAGACGAGAACTAACACCCCATAACTGCTCCTCCCAGAGCAGTTGCTGTGCTGCAGAGATTGTGCTAACTAAGTAGTATAGCTGTCATCAGTGAATTAGAAATGTTATTTAAAGCCAGCCAACCGTGAGAGCTGTGTACACACAACATACTGAGGTCATCCTGTGTGCAGGGTGCCTCAAGCTTTGAAAACAAGGTGAAGCCAATCTGGAGATCTGCTGGGATGGTTTGTGTACTGCTGGTTGCTCTTGTGCTGCTGGTTGCTCCTGTCTGCGAGTGGACAAGATCATGAGATGCCTGTAGGGATGGAGTCCTCAGATTGTGGGAGTACGCTGGCTCTCCACATAGAGTAAAATCCTCAACTCTGACTTGATCTCCCAACACGTTGTATAAATCCTGTCTTGTTTGCTCACACAGAGGCTGGTCACGTTGGGCTATTTCTGGCTGGTAACTCATTTTCCTACCGCTGCCTTTGTCAGGGAGGGGGTGATGCTGAGACAAGGGTCAGCCCCTGGTGCCTCCACTGTTAAGATCAATTGCTGATCAATTGCTAATGGGGCAGAAATAGCTTGCACTGTCCTGTGAGCCCCTCTGCTTTTCAGTGGCATACACCAAAACTGAGGGCAGTCCCAGTTCATTCTCAACGTGTGAGCAAAAGACTGGATTCATTAGCTAAAAAGATGCAGCTGAGTGGCGTTAAGTCCTTTTTGTCATAAGGAGACTGACCTGTCCTGTGTTTTCCTGCTTTCAGACACCATCCCAGAGGACTTTCAAGAATTTCAAGCTCAGCAATTTGGAGTTGGGGATATTTAAGAAGTAAAAGCAAACTAGTATTGCTTTGTTGTTTGCAGTAACAGTGTATTTTAAATCCTTATATGATTGTTGTAAGAGTGCACACTTCAGCTTGTTCTTATTGATGTGATTATGTCAGACTTTTTTGTATAAAAGTGAAAATAAAAAGAAGACAAAAACATTCTGAGGCTTCTCTTGTTTTCAGATTTGCCCTAAGATGTAGTGGGGGGGTGGCACATAATGTAATGATTCTTAAGCCATTCTCAGGAACTGTTTGATTCTGTTGCCATTCTGGATTCAGTATTAAACAGCGTCAGGGAGAAAGGGCGAATTTGTCTTTCTAACTTCATCTCTGGTGTGTGTCAGAAATGAAAGTTTGAAATAGAAGAGATGGGTGCTGCCAAGATCAGATGCTTCCCAGTATCTTCTCCATCCCTGCTTGCGCACAGGTCAGAAGCTGTTCTATCACCTTTGGAGCAGATTAAATCTGCTTTAGCCCGTTACCTTTGGCAGAACTCATCCATGAACTCTGTCAGACTTTCCTGTGCTCCTGCTCACAGAAAATTATGAGTACATTTACAGCCTGTAAAAACAAAAAAGCTGCCTGCAGGGAGCTGCTGTCAGATCTCATCACAGTGCATGACTTGCACGTGATTTAAAGATGGGAAGAAGCCATAGTAAGTAATCCTGCCTTGCAAACTAAAAGCCAGGTTTTGATTTGCTCACCCTGCTCGGAGCTGAGGTCTCAAGCAGTACTAAAGTGATAGTAATTATTTAAGGTAAAAAAACACTTAACAATTGAATTAAGTGTTAACAACCATCAGGAAAGGGATGGGAAACAAAAGCCAAATAAGAAAGTGTCCCAATGCACTCTGTAACTTGGTTAGGTTGGATACTGTGTGTTTTTGCTGCATCCTTTTCCAATATGGAGGCAGTACCAGCTCCAAGGACAGCTGCACAGAAGGACATTGCAGGCTACAGAGCTGAGCTGACACCACGGAACCCACAAATTCAGGAACTGTGAAGTTGGCCGTTGTGGACAAAGATGTGACTCAGGGTCATACCCAGGGCCTGGGAAACCCCAGCACTGCCCACACATCCATCAGAACTGGTGTGTGAACACTTTCACCACAGCTTTCAGTAGGTGATGATACACATACAGATCCCTTACACTTGATGTCATGACACCTTGCTGATATAGAGCCTCAGAAAACGACTGCTAACAGTTTGTGAAGCTGCGGGACCTTTGTTAAGGTTCTGTCTTAGACTGACTGCTTATTGCATATCTTTATATATATATATGAAATTTCTCCTGAGTTGACTTTTCAACTTTCATATGGCACAAACAATTTCCCTTTGTAAGAAAAACTTTATTGGTCCATTAAACATTAAACCTATAACAATACATTCACTCAGTATACAAAAGGAAGTGTCCATAAAAACCATTAACATGCTTTAAAAAGACGAAGCTATTTTACAGTGAAGTTCTTAGAATTCTGAAGCTTTTGCCAATCCCTAAAAGTCCAAGTGTTACAGTCACTACGGATCACAACACTCACAAAAAATGTTAAATTAAACTAGCAAATCTCCACTTCGCTGGGCTACAGACTAATAAAACCAAACCACACAAACACATGAAAAGTTCCCTTGAGATATTAAGAAAAGGACTAATTGAAACCCCCTCTCCATTTAGAAAAAGTGTTCACGTTTGGCCTAGTTTGCATCCAGTTCTCAAACGTGGCGTACACGTGACGGATGGCCGTTTGTTTCTGGTAAATAAAAAAGCACACGATGAACCATATGTTCCTTGTAAGTATTCTCTCAGCTTGCATACGACAAGCTGAAAATTGTTCTCTGAACATCAGTTTTCCCTGCCTTAAGACTGCGTGGATGTCCAACGACACCTAAGCACCTGGACAAGTATCAGAAGGAGGAAAAATAAAGCTAAGGCGTGCGTAACAGAACATTATTTTCCCATAGCTCTCCAACATTTTCCTTGGCTTCGGACTGAGACTTCTTTGGCAAACACACAGCCCGAGTGCTGCGCCCACAGCTCTGCCTGGCGCAGCTGGAGCCAACGCGGGGCTCAGCCGCAGCCCCTCTGAACTCTGCGCTGCAGCGGTGGGAGCTATCGGAGGATGGTGAGTGGGGACGTCAATGTGGTTTGCATTTGAGAAAATAAAAAAATCTGACATTTTAAAGAAAAAGTATCACTGAGCAGATGTGGAATGATTCTACACCAGGACTGGGAAAAACAAAACAGAAGAAATGGATTACGCGGCCTACTTGAAACCTTACAGTTTCTTCTGGCACTAGGAGGCCGCCATCACAACCCAGCAGGCTCCCAGTGCAGGGCCCATAGGGGCTGCACCAGGCACTGTGCTGTGTGCCTGCATCCCCTCCCAGCACCACACCTTCCACCTCCAGGACGCTGGAAATGCAGCTGCAGCCATTCCCAGGCTACGTGTCCTGCTAGGAGTACAAAGAACCAAAGCTTTCCAAGCACTTGACCCCTGGCAATCCCTTGTACAGTCATATGAAACACTGAGTTCAAATTACTGTTTACAAAACTGAAAACACAAAGTAAAGTTTCACTGCGCTGATGGTGTGTTTTCCTCCCACAGGAACTTGCAGGACGACTCGAGAAAACAAAGATGCATTTTCCGTACAGGAAAGCTGATCCATACGCAAAGCTACGATCCTCGACTGCTTCAGCACTGCAGAGCTGCTCGTACAGAAAGGCAGGAATCAGGAAGACCTGGCAAAGAAGCCTGTCAGTTTCTAGGAGCAGTGACATGGCCATGGCAGGCAGCGGGATGGGAGCTGTGCAGATTTGCAGTGCCTCCAGAAAATGAACTCAAGGAGAAAAAGGCAAACAAAATGAAGAGGATACAGCCTGCATGGAGAACATATCGCTTCTACAGCCCACAGAAAGACAGCCAAGTTTTAGCTGCAAGTAATCTTGCTCACGTAGCCACGTATGTACAATCTTGCAATCTTTTTGCATCACCAATGCATTTAAGAGAAAAGCGCAATAGCCCATAGCATAAACTCTTCATAGCATGCTTTAGAGCCAATCAGTGGATTGCTTTGTCCCCAGTTTGTTCAGAGATCCCCATAACGCCGCAGGCTGCTTGCCACAGTTAAAGCAGCAGTACCTTCAGTTCCTAGACTTCCCTTATGCATCGGTTGAAGTCAGACAACTGTTAGGAACCAGAGGTTTGTTTTTTTTCCTCTCTCTCTCCAAGTGCAATGGTTCCTCAATCTATAGCCACGCTCCAGCCCAGGAATGGCTGCACAAGTGGCTGGCGAAGCTGCTACAGGTGCATAGCTCATACTGTCAGAGCGCTTCAAGACTTGTAAGAAGGTGCTAAAACACAAAATAAATAAATAAATAGACATGCAGTGTTCATGATTCTGCGAGGGATTAAACCCTCTCTCTGGACTACATGTGCATTAAGCAACACCAAATTACCCGTTTCAGACAAAAGTGGCCCAAAATCAGCTAGTATTTATTGGAGGAGCAGGGCAAGTACGAGCTTTTTGACCCTCGTGGAAATGCTTGAAGTAAGAAGCTAAAAGCATCAGAAACGCACAACTGATTCGTAAGCACAGTGAAGTTCCTTACTCAGCATCCAGCTGCAAGGGCAGCCTGCGTGCTTGGAGGAACGAGGTGGTAAACAGCAAACACGTCCATCCGCTTTTCCGTATGTTCTTCATAAGGTTCTGTGGTCTCATTTGTCAGTCCAGTACTTGGATTCACAGACTTGTTCTCTGCGTCCATCCCACTAGTTTTATCCCCAAATAAGAAGCAGTCATCACTGTCTCAGCTTCTGGTTGCTTTCACAAGAGAAATGGCTCCAGTCACAGGCAGTGGTGCAGCAATGAGGTTCCACGGAACCCTTTTTCGAAGGCAATTTTATCAAGCAGGAAAACACCAATACGCTATTTCATTTTACAAGCAGAATTAACTTCAGCCAACATGGTTCGTTCCTCTAAGGGCCCCGTGGACAATGACACTAGCTCAAACTCAAGTTTAGCTAGAGGAAATGTAGCACAGCCTCCAGCCTTCCTGTCTTTATAAACAGCAGCTTCCTCACTTTACACAGCTCAAAAGTACCAGGAACCAGAAATGCTGCAATGCTGCCTTATGTCTGGGAACAAATTCAAAGAACAGCCGTGGCACAAGGTGAGATCAGTGCAGGACAGACGCTGCACTGCTGGCTGCCTCAAACAGCGCAGCCCTTTCAGGCACAGTGAGAGGATGTCCAGCTGCTTACAGTGCAAGCAACAGCCTTTTGTCACCACCTGTGAGTTTTCCTAGTTCATCTTCCACTTCACTTTAACACCCCACACATAAGTCCTCAAGTCAACAACTGGCCAAGCACTAGTTATTTGGTCTCCCACATGCACCACAGGCATCAATGCGTGCTGTATGCAGCAGTGAAGGCAGCAGCACCACGTTGCAGGCTCAGTCCCGGTTTTCCAGTTCCAGTGCCACTGCTCTCATGGCAGTAGGTCTGAAGGCACTTGTTAAAAGACTCTAAAACCCCATCTCTGTGAACTGCTAGCAACCAATGACTTGAGCATTTGAATCTTAGGCCCCAGCCCAGGATTTTAACTAAGTGGTTGTGTGTGGAAAGTTCACAGTAGAGATTTCACAACAAACGCTACGGCTGAAATCTTTGCCTGGACAGCAAGAGGTCGTGCCTCACTGAGGCTCTGTGTATCGAGCTGCCAGCAATTATTGACTCCTTAGGAAGGCCTGGAGATGCACAGTCAGATTCGAGGTCTCAGAATTATTTCCCCACAAGGCTTGCTCAGATGCACAGAACAGCGCAGCCTGGCACTGCCCTGTTCCACCCTCTGTATGCCCACAGACATGTAAAGTCAATAGCTGGTGGGAGGGTGAAAGAACAACTCAGCAAGGCAAATCTGTGTAAGAAGGATGAATCCAGGCCTCACTGTGGAGTTTCCTCCTACAACCCTGTTTCCTCTGTGCAAAATCTATTTCCCCAAATACAAGTTATAAAAAGTGTGCACGAGGAGGTGCATCAAGTCCTTATGTAGGCAGATACCATCCACATAAAATAAGCATTTTTATAATCAAACAATAACATCTGTTGGCCGAGATATGTATTAAAATAATCCAAATTTGTGACTGAGTTCCCTTTTATCAGATTCAGAGAACAGCTGCCATTCACTGACTTAAACTTGACATACTGCATGCCTGCTTCTGTAGAGCTTCTTGCCCAGATTGTTCTGCTCGAATAACATCACTAACTTTAATAAGATATGTTTGTTTTCTCATAGTGCAACATAACTGACACTAGGAGGCAACTCCTACATGCCCCTCTGCATTAGAGAACAGCCTTCACTTTCACCAAAGAAGGACTGCAGGGCTGGACTATCTCAGTTGCAGCTCACAGTTGAAGTTCTGGATCAAGACTGTTTGTCAGAACAGCTGCTACTAGTAAGGCGATACAATATTAATCACTGCACAGTCCATAAGCTCTTATCTTAGATATGGCACAATTAAATGCTTCCTGATGGCAAATGCAGCAACAAATGCCTTTCTGTGGCAGAAGGATCTGCTTTGCTGGATTCCAAACGCAGCCAAGCGTGAGGACCCCCTGCTAACAGAGCTCTTAACAAGACCAGTGACTCCCAGCAGAAGCAAGAAAAATGACAAAAACTGGCCACCAGTTTTTAGAGCTCTGCAGCTGTAAGAGATTCCTCCTACCCTTGGTCTTCACACTGGAGGTATTTTGAGACTTCTAGTCACTGTGGTAGGTAATGTCCAGGACATCCATGCCTGCGGATTTTCCTTGAGGTAAGAGAGTAAGAATTTGGGAATATAACACCACTATCAAACTGCAAGCAGGACAGGAGCTCTAGGATACCACAGCAAAAAGACAGCTGAAAATGGCAAACAAAACAAGAGCAGAACTGAGACGTGTTATATGAAGATCACTCACCAGATGTGCCTTAGCTATCAGTTATTGCAACAGAACAAATAAGGCATGTAAATATTTTGGCCACCTCACTGGCCTCTGTGTTGTGCTTTTGTTTTGTAGAAAGCATTGGGTGAGCACTTAAGGCTCGATCGTGTCTTTCAATAAACAAAACACCCTATGCCTGCTAAATTAATTCTTTTGGTTCATAACTTTCACACTTTGCACCGTGTGTATGTACATGTATGTGTACACATACACACAGAAAAAGAGAAGAAAAAAACAAAACCCTGGGGGTGACTTTCAGTTGTAAGTTTTTCCCCCTGGTAAGTAGATAAGCAGGTTCAACCTTATTCAGAACTTGAAGCATTTGAGCTGCTGTCCAACCACTAAATTGTTTGCTAGAAGAAAAAAGATACATACATATGTATGTACATATACATGCATATGTATACGTATACATACATATATATGTATGTCTATAGCAGGCTTTATGTTGTCAAGTCAGTCATTTGTGCTATGGCAGCTGCTTGTCACATCTGTGTTTTCTGCTTTTGTTTTCCCAACTCCTTATCCCGCTGCTAGAAATAGGAGCACTCTAAAAGAAGTTCTGTTCCCATCAAAGGATCCGTTGGCTATCTCCCATTGCAACAACAAAACTAATGCCAACAGAGAAGTATGAAGGGACAGCAGTTAGAAAGATCGCTTCCAAACAACACAGGCAGAAAAGGAGGATGACTGTAGTCCTTTTTCTGTCTAGCACTGTTTTCAAATCAGTAACAGAAACAGAACTGAAGACCCTGGGGATCCTTAGACACAAACTGAGACAGCAGGGTAGAATAGTAACTGAGCACTCCACATTTAACGTTAACAGCAACTGGCAGTGCTCTTGTAATTAATATTTCCCCAGCAAAAAAAAAAAACCACAACATTTTGAATAAAGACTGTACCGTATCTCAAATCTTTGTACAGTACACAAAGCTTGCGGTTACTAATCTTAATTTGGCAAAGCAAAACCAATCCAATTCAGAGCTCAAGAATCTCTGTGCATAGAAATCCCCTCTGTTAATAACTGGATAAGTTATGAGTTGAATAAAATACTCAGGTGCCTGTTTAAGTTACAGTAGGATAGATTGCTTTCTCAATCTAGGAAATAAAATAATTTATAGTACATTTAAACAAAGTTTAGATGTTTTTGGCAGTCAAACTTTTGTATATTCTCTATTTCTACAGAAGCATTCGGGTATGTTTCTAGAAAAAGGGATTTGTACTACTCACAAGAACTATAGTCCGTACAAAACAGCAGTTCACATCATCATTGCAAAAGGCGTGGTTAATAGAAGAGCATGGAAAGGAATGCGTTCTGCTAGGAGGTGTGTCTTCTGTGGACGTTGGATATCTGCACAAATTATCTTGCCAATAAGGTCAGAGAAAGACCGTCAGTTATCCTAAAAGCATTTCACTTACTCCTGCTAATGAAACAACCTCGTTCCTTATACTACACGCATCAAGCTTAAAGAGTTTTAGAAGAGAATCATCCCCTTGGACAAATGCTGACAATTAAAAACAGGTTAAAAAAAAAAAAAGTTTTCAAATATTTTAATCTAACTAAAAAGTTACTATCTGGTATATTAGGATAATGAGGAAATGGGTGTTTCCTCATCACAAAGTGACCACTGAGCTTTATTTGTAACAGGGAGGAAAAAATAAAAAAATAAAAAATAAACAAAAAAAGATAAAACACTCAGAAAGTTGTTGAGTGTTCACACTGAGAACCCTCTGGTTGGGCAACAGAGAGGAGCAATAAGGGTCCATAAATAGAGAAAGACACAAAACCAACAGGAGACCATCTTAATCCAGAAGATGGACCAGGTTCCAGTGAAGAATTTCTCAATCTGGGCACTTTCATAGCTGTTAAAGAGAAAAAACAAAACAGCAATAAACTCGCCATTCGTATCACAAACTGTAGCAGACTCTGTATCTCCAGGCAGGTCACACACTTCAACCAGGTTAACACAGCCACAGAGGAGCAGAGGGCAGTTATTTGCAGAGCGAGAGCTTGCTCTAAAATAACCCAGGAAAGACCTGTACCCTCTCTTGCAGCTTCTGACTTTATGAGAGGAGATGCACTAACAGCATGCACTGCCACTCAGATCTCTCATCTCAGTGCACACAGGCATCAGTTTATCAGCTTTAAAAGAAATGCACTTACTGGAACCAGTGAGTTACTGTCATCATTACGTAGAGTGAAGCCAGGAAGAAAACAAAGTGGAAGAAGGTATAGCTGTACACTGTGCCTCTCTTTTCATCATAAATCACGGTCTGGCCTCCCCTTTTTTCAACATGCTCCTCAGCATCAGCTGTAAGAGACAAGAAAGAAGAAAATTTCTGCAGATTTAACGAGAACTGAAAATAGTGGCTAGAATCACGAAAAACAGAACAAAATGTCTAGTGTGATTCTGCAACGCAGGAGACAAAGCATTTTCCTGCCCACAGGGCATGGGCTAAATCCTTTAGCAAAAAAGAAATGGGAGTGTCACTGAAAGGCTGCCCTGCATCAGACTGCTTGTACTGACATGTTTTGGGTTTTTTTTGAGTGTCTGGACTATTTATTTGGCATCTGGGCCTACTTGTAGGATATTCTCCTGGCAAGTCCAGGTTGATATCCCTTCATGTACCAGTTCTGCAAACAGGACACACCCTTCCTGACCTCCCCCCTGAGCCAGAATCCCTGTAGTGCTGCTGAGCCAAAAATCCCACAGTCAGTCACACCCACGTTCGTGCAAAGAGCAGTGATTTCTTTCTGTACGTTGGATTGTCAAGTCATTTGTTAAGCAATTATTAACTAGTCCATTGTTTTAAAACACTGTTGATATATGTGCTACTTTCCTCCTTAGTCCAACACTGAATATTTCAGCTGTTTCAGTTGGACACGCTGCAAACTAAGGACACAACAAACTCTCTATGCCTGCGCCTTTAACTCTCTTTGATCTGAAAGCCACTAGGTAAATTTTGCAGTGAAAATGCAATTACCATCTCCATCAAGCGCGCAGCAAAAGCAGCACCGAGCTACCTGTGGGATAAACAACAGGAAAGGTAAGTCAGTGTAGGAGCAAAGAAGCAGAACAACTGGTGAAGAAGACCTTGTTATGTCCAAGTTACAGGCACTAATTGAAATATCTGGTTTGTATTTCCAACCAGCACAAATCTCCAATTAGGATTTGCTGAGTTGTTTGTAGCAGCAGCTTCTAAGCTTTGGGAAAACCTACTCAGAAAGAGCTGGGAGCTCTTTCTTTAAGAACTAATCTCTTTTTAATATAATTCAAGATCAAGTACTGGCAGTGTTACAGCACCAACTATGATAAAATGGTGGAAAAGCTAATGTGGTTGCACATGAAGGATTCAGAAGGACACTCCATCTAAGTGTTATTTAAATAAATCCTTTGCTGAAATGAAGATACAACAAACCTGCAAAACTCTGCTGCAGGCACTGGGAGTAGCAGAAATGCAAATGCACTTATCTTTAAAAAAAAAATTCTGAAACGGATCCAGGCTCCGTAAAAGCAGAAAGTTGTTTTTAATGCTTCGTTGAAAAGAATATTTTTTAGCTGATAGAAAAAGGAAAGCTGAGACTGTCTGCAGAAGGGTCAGACACTCCCTGTGTTGAGTGTTAATGTAAAGGGAAAGATGGTGCAGAGAACAGTAAACTAGGTGCACATTTTCATTAGACAGCAGTACAGCTCAGTACTGTGTATTGCACCACCTATGTTATTTTCTTCTGATAAAATTCCTCTCTAGGATTTAATTTTCCTGCTGTCTGATAAAGATATCATGTAGCTTCTGGAGTGCATTAAGCCTTCAGAGTTTCCAATGGAAACGAACTACAGCTTTCCCTTCACATACCTGTGATTACATGCACTCACTGGGTTCATAAATTAATGAGAAGTCAAAAAGCTCAATCTTGTTTCTTAAGGGACGAGTCAAGAGTTTGAGGAAAACTCTTATTCTCTATCTCAACAAATTAATGGGCTCTTTCCACTGTTACAGCAGACCTTTAGCTTGAGTTTTCCTCTGGCTGTATTAAGATCCTGAAGAAAGTCCTCCGTTCCCTCAAACCTTTTAATGAGTCGCATTTGTCAAAAATTAAGTCCTTGCACACACACAGTGATGCTAATAGTAATGCTGGCACACATACAACTCACCCTTCCAAGCACTCACTGTCTTCAGAAAGACACAGAAAGACTTTCTGTATACCACTAGCAACTGTAAAGCTATATTTATATTCGTGGTTGGGAAAACAAAGGACCTTTATCACAGACAGAACAATCAGAATGCAATTAGTTGCTCTCTGCCAGTCACTTCTTTACATTTACGTTCAGTGGCTCTTGTACTGCTCTTTAAAAGCAAATGGTGCAGAAATAATTATGTTGGCAAGTGCCACTGTGCAAAAGCTGAGCCTTCCCAGTTAATGGGTTGCATCCAGCAGCTTGTGCTCCTCCTGCAGCAAGGCACACGTCAGCCCCAAAACCACACTGCTATGAAGTCATGGCTTATGTGCTTTTTCCAGAGGTAAAGAGGAAATTCTGTAGCACCTAAAGCTAAACATGTTTTGCTTTCTCATATCCAGATGCTGCAAACACCATCTGCATTCCTGGATTCTCACACATGCTTTGAGCTTTGTGCCCCTGTTTTTCATTTTTTAATAGAAGTTCATGTGCACAACAAAGGCAATCAGGATTAATGATGTTCAGGAATGTCTTTAGTTTCTTAGTGCCCAGCCGACTTTTTCTTTTAATGAGGAAACACGCTCGTGAGGAGAAGAAGATTTACAGGAAGTCCACAATGCTATGCAAGCTGCTAAAATGCAAGAGCAGCAAATTACTTCACTACTTAAAGGCACTGCCAAGGGATGTGCAACAGCTGCAGAAAGGCCAGAATGGAGAAATATTCACACAATTCCAGACCCGGAGGTAAGTAGCATGTGTTCTTTGAACACTCTTTTGTTTTTTTAACCTAGTTACAGATTAGTTAGCCATGAAAATAACAGCGAGAAAAGCACACAAGGAAATCTGTGCAGACAAAGCAGGAACTCACTTCAGTTTCAGGTGCTGCATATATCCCCCTCAACGTCTCAGAGCTTGCACGTGTTGTTGAGGTCAAACTAAGAGCAAAAGAAGACAGAGTGAGAACCCTCTGCATAAGCCTACAAGGGTGATTTTTCACCATGGGAAACACAAGTACTAAGCATGTGAAAAGTTTCTTCTGCACAAGCATAAACCAGCCTGACAGACGGCCACAGGCCAACTCTGAATGAATCACAAGCTTAAAAGTAGGTCACTCCTGAAAGGCGATGAATTCATCACCTGCAGACAGCGGCAAACAGCTCATCACTCCAATTTGCATTTCAGACAATATCTTCCCTGCTGTGCTCAACTAATGCTTTTATATTAATTTCACAGCCATTGCTTGGGCTCAGCATTCACAAAATGCTTCTCTGAATGCTTTGCCAGTAAAGAAACCCGCTGCTGGCAGCAGTCAGCTTTCAGCAGATCACCAACTGCTTGTCAGTATTGCAATTGCTAAAAATCACTTTCTTGCATTACAGTAATCGTCTGGGGAAGATCTCTTCTAGTTGCCTTTGGTAAGAAAGTTCCCTGGTCCAGCCAGTCTTCCCCTCTCAGGATCATAAATTGAACTTACTACTACCCACAAAGAGAAGTGTGCTAATGCCCTGCATGTGCTCATCCCCAGTAAGCATCAGGTCAGAATTCCTTTTGAATTCCTTTTTACAGCCCTCATGTTCCCAAATTCATGGTGCATTTCCCCAGCAGGTTGGATACCTGAAAGTTACTCCCCAAACACACTCCTGATGCACTGGAAAATACTGCTCCCATGAAAACCATATTCATAGTGCAAATCCACATATTTGATATCAGAATTAAATGGACAAACATCCATATTTGATGGCAAAAGTTTTGCTGTGCTACTTCTTCAGAATGCCTCTTGTATTCATTTTAGAATTATTAGAGTTTCAGTACACAAACTCTGTACTCATTCAGAAGCAAAAGCTGCTCAAAAACCTGCAACAGACAGGCACTGCTGTTTCCTGGCAACTCACACGGTCAAAACAGTAATACATTACGTTTTTACGATCAGCAAATGCCTTTCCCCTTGGTCTATGATTTAATTTATTGATGCAAGCTGCAATAACTCCAGGTGAGCATCACAACACTATGGGCAGAGACAGATTTCAGAGAAGACATTGTTGGCAAATGCTGACAGCACTCCTGTACTCACAAGTTGTTCAAAAGAAGCCCTAAACCCTCCCACATGCATTTGTTTATTGGTTTACTCCAAAAAGTCCAGAAGAACGGTTGTGATAGCTCCTGCCAGGATATTACAGAAATTACAGACAGCTTTCTTACACAGACATATCTGCATGGAGTTTTTCCTGCAGTACAGTAAAATCAGAATCAAAACACCTTGAGACTGATCACCTTCTTGGACAGGTATAAACATTTTCCCTCCACCTTCAAATGTGAATTGCTCTACTCAGGTTTAATAAAACATGGTTGTTTCAAAAGCTGTATTATCCTGTTGGTATTAAGGGAATTTAAGGGAAATTAAGGGAATAGGAACCTTCCATCAAATTTCTATTTCTTGCCATTACTTTGCTTGAGGACTGCTATGAGCTGTCATTAGATAGACAACATTGCATTAATAGCAAATCTAAACGCCAAGACTCACCAAGAATATATAATGCAGCCAAAGAGAATGGTAGTACCCAGGCCTGTAACCAGGTTTTCATCTCCATGTAGTCCTTGGCTAAATTCAGGTGCACATATTGTGATGTTCTGATTGTTTTCATCCAGGACTTCAAAAAACAAAAATAAAATGAAAGTAATGGTTATCGATGCTTATTTCATGGTATTTCAAAGGACTGTTCTCAACAAAGTTTTTCAGAGAATTATTTTTTTTATTTTTATTTTTTACTTCTGATACTGAGTAGATACAATTCAGTTGCATCCTTCTATCTTTAAGAAAAATAATAAATTCTGCAAACCTAACCTTACGGATCAGTTTAAGAGAAAAACAGTGAAACTTAGTAGGGTAATAAAGCTTGTTCTTAGTAGGGTAATAGAGCTTGTTATTCACTCAAGCTGACAAACAAAGCAACAGACTCGTAAAATAAGAAGCTGGAATTTTCTTAGCACTTCACCCAAGACTACAAAGCCATATAAAACCAAGATATTATGCACCCAAGACTACGAAGCCATACAAAACCAAGATATTATGCACCAGAGATCATAATTTTTGCAAATGTAAGGGCAAAATCAAAGGCACACTGTGATAAGCAGAGGTTCAACAGATATTTCCTTTTGTTTGCCTTTTACTTCTGACATTTGTAACCTTGCTGAATGTTATGAGCAAGTATTTGTGGTGTGCGTTTCCTTCAGATCTGGTTTGCGCAACAGCAGAATTGGAGATCCCTGATTGAGGAATGAGTCAACATTAAATCAGTGAATGGCAAATCTGAGTGATGTGGTACAGGACATCTGGACATCTTAGTAAGTGTCAGCTCCAGCGTATGCCATTGTAAAAGCTGCACAAGCCATTATGAGAGTTAGTTTGACAAAGACTGGGGTGAACACAACGAGGAACATCTGATTCAGGGAGTTTGAAAGAGCAAAGAGCTTGATGCAAACTCTGCCAAATATAATAACCATGCTTGCAGTGCATACCAGTAAGAATCAGAGCACTCATTCATTTAACTGCTAAAAGCTCCGATTGTCACAAGCATGAAATAACACAAAACTAATGATTTGATATCATACATCAGTTTCTTCTCTTTGTTTTCTTGGACTGTATCAAATCTTATTAATTCGGTTGCCATCTAACTCAATTCCTATATTCATTCAAAAACATTGCTTACATTACTAAATACACCTTCCACCAAAGCAGCCTGGTTTTTGTTCTTAGCTCTGGAATATGTTTGTGTTACGTGCCAGTGTCTACACAAATGTGAGAGATTCTTCTGCACTTTTTCATTTTCCCTCCGAGCACGTGTCTGTGAAACTTCTCATTTCTGCCACTGGGCTTCTAGATATCATTGCTTTAGATTTTCAATAATGAAAGCTGAGCAATAATAGGTTTTTTTCATTAATGATCTGAATCCAGATAAGTCTTCTGCAAATGAGAAAAATATTCCCCATCCACACCAGTGACTCTAATTGTTAAATGGGAAAAGGAAACAGGTTGCGAAGAGCATGGTGAAGCCAAGGAATCCAACAGAGTAATTTGATATACCAGTGAGTTATGTCAAGCAGGTATTCCCTTAATACACTGCTTGCATGGAGGATTACTCCATGAAACATGCCCACCAAGGAAAGAGGCAGCTACACTTTTATAGGCATAATGTATACATGTTCATTACATTTCCAAGAAATTGGTTACATATGCGCTGGATTTAAAGGAACTTGTTAACATATTGTCCCACCCTTCCAAATGCATCCTAAAATATGGGGAAGGTCTCTGGGCCCCGTCTGGTGGTCAATGGATGAAGGCTGTTAGTCATCCTCATGAAGGATCCAAGTCTTTCTCACTGGGAACTTTTAACTCTGTCTCTTTATCTTCAGGGGACCCTTCACTGAGCTGCACACAGCAACTCTACTTATCTTCTTGGGACCTCACATTCCTATGGTTTCTGTATTCCTTTCCTAAAGTTAGCTGTTTGCCTATGAGGCCTAGTTTAAACAAGATTATACATTGTCTCTTTGATTCATAGTAAAGTCTTGCTGTGTTTTTGCAGCATAAGGGACTTAAGACTATAGGAAGTTCCTTACTTCCTGCTTGCAACATAAATAGTTAAAATGTACGGAGTACAGGAACTCAGCTGAAGAACAGCATGACTTCAAACAACCGTGGCACAACTCCAGGTCTTTACTCAGAATGTTCCCTTCCAGAATGAAAGATGAACAATAGTCAAATCTTTGTTCAACAGAATAGCAAAGGCTATCTAGTGTAACAATTCTAGTAGAAACAAAGAGATTTTAGTATCCACTCTGATTGCCAGCACAGCAAAACAGAACAGAGCCACTTGGGTACACGGTACCATAAACTGGTGCAGATCTAGTAAACTTTGGGGCTGAGCTGGTGACCTGACCTCATGTAGAGGCAGTTAAGAGCCATCTATCCAAACTCTTTTCCTATCATGTGGTCAAATATTACAAATTGAGTTACATCCTATTATATGAGCACATGCACTTGCCACATGGACAGACTGCAGGACTCTGGGAAGTTTATCAGTAGAAAACAAGCTAGAATTACTCTCATGCAACAGATGCAGTCCACAAACTCTGAGTTACGCTCCCCTGGAGCAAAGCACTGACACTACAGGGAGAGTATTTACAGTCTCTCAAATGCTGCCCAAAATTATTATCTACAGTTTCTTTTGTGTAGGCCAGAGCGGGGAAAAAAAAAAAGCACTCCTATGTTCCTCAGTGCTAAGGTCTCCTAACGGCCTTCTTGGTTTTAACACATGGTTTGTCTGAAAGGATTTAACACGAAGCACTTACTGGTTTCTGGGGGCTTGCTGGATAGTGCTGAGAAAGTGAGGTACATGACGTAGCAGCTGATTACTCCTGACTGCAGCAGACCAGAATTGGGCTGGCCTTTAGAAGAAAGAAAACAAGATCATTTTTGTAGACATTTTAACAAGCTGCAAAATAAATTTACTTCCCTTAAAGAACATCAAGCACATCAGTGTCTTTCAAAAGAGGGGAGTACCATTTATTTTTTATTTAAAGCAGTTTGTAAGTTCAGATACGCTTCCTCCAGCAAGTGAAAAGAGTTTAACTTTTAGTTCTGCCGGCTATTTTAGAAAGGCATTAAAGATTCCCACATAAGAAATGAATCACCTCTCTGGTCTTGCCAAAAGTACCAGCTTTCCAAAAAGCTATTGACAGGCTGCCACGATAGATTTGTTTGCCCGCAAAACTTGTTTTGGAGCCACTTAAATTACTACTTCCAGGTCCAATATATGCAAGATATTAACAGCATACATTGAACGTACCGGAGAAGAACGAAATACTGCTGTCAACTACTTCAGGCCCAAACTTTACAGATGGTAAACTGAAAGCAGCCAAAAGCAGATTCTAAAACAGAGGTGAAAGAGTATTACTGCCATTGCCTCAACTGCTAATGTTACAAGTGTTACATAAACTCCTCTACACCTTACCAGCCATCAGCACAGGAGCATTCTTTACAGTATAGGTGCCTGATGGTGTGCCCAAAACATCTAACATCTCTGTAGTTTTAGCAGCTGAACTGGTGAGCAACAACAGCACAGCACAATGTTGATCAGGAGACTGGGATAAGAACAGCACTAGCTCTGAACTATCACACCTCAAGGCATGCAACGTCAGCAGCACTAGAAAACCAGAAGGTCAGCACTCACGATTCTGGACACAGGGTGATATGGCTACCAGCGACACAAAGAGGCACAGGCCACCGTTGACACCGATCAGGATCTTGTTAGACAAGCAACCCTCTGAACGCGTGTAGAAAAGAGCCATGAGGACCAGGGCTGCCACAGCAACAGAGTACAAGATGAGAGTGACCAGAGCGAGCAAACCACTCCACATCTGCTTGTGATTTGCGCTTGCAGTCCTGGGGAGACAGAGACAATCACATTACTTTACCTCCCCTTCCCAAAAAATAAAGTTCTAATAGTTAAATAGTTCATGCTATCAAACACAAAAGACAGTGCTTATGTTCCTGAAGTGTGTGTATATCACCACACTAACAGAAGCCCCTGCTAAGCTCCATTCATGAAACTGAAGGAACTCTCCTTAGCACTAGTGCTTTTTTTTTTTTTTTTTCCTGATAAAATGAACATCTCTTCAAGAGAGTTCTGATGCTAAAAGCTGATACACAGAAAAGCAGCTGTCGTAATTAGCTGTCAAAATATCAGCCATGTAAGACCTCCACTCTTCCTCCACGAAAACAGATATCTAAGAAAGGTTTGCTAAAACCCTTCCTAGCAGTCAGCATGTACATACCAAAAAGTATAGAGGAGGCAGTGAGAGTTCCTGTATATACACAGGTATTCATATACATATTCATATATGTATACATACATTCATATACATAAAATTCAAGTATTTTAATCCATGAGCAGAGACTAAAAACTAGGAGCATAATATCAAACTGAAATTAAGTCAGTGCTAAAACATGGTGTGTGTGGGTTGACAATGGAATCTTGTATGTTTAGATAAAAACAAATAAGTTAGTGAAAGCAGCAGTTCTCACAACAAAAAATACATAAATATCTAACTAAATCATATGATGTGCATTATGCTAACACACACACACACACAAAAACAATAAACAGGGTTTACCACTTTGTATCACTGCATTTAGTTTCAATGCTACACTTTGCGAATCCTGTTTTATTCTCTCGCAGCGCTCTGTTTTCCTAGCAAGTATATTATCACAGAAAACTGAACAGCTTAAAACAAAGAGTCTGCATCCCAACATGCTACTACTTATTGGAATCGTAACAATTGAGATTAAGAACATATCAGCACAGAGTAGAATAAGGAGGAAATACTTCCCCTCTGAGGAAGGATGAAAGCAGATGAAACAAAGCACAGTTCTAAACACCAGCATTTATACTACTTTCCAATGCTTCATTTCCTTTGTTCCAAGAGACGTGCTGTTCAGGAGTCCATCATAATATTATGTATTATACTATTATATAGTATATATTATACATATTACATAGTGTATACAAATAACAGAGTATAATAATACATTACATACTATACTACATTATATATAGTTATAAACAACTAATCGTGCAACACATACCAATTTTTATTCCATTTGTGTGCAAACTCAACAAGCAGGATGAGTTGAATGGCAATGAAAAGGAAACCTCCTGTGGCTCCTACATAGCGCCAGGCTACAAGGGCAGAAAAACAGAAAACTGGTCAAAACTGTAGCCACCTTCTCCTCAAGATAAGACGAAATTGTTGTCTACCAGGTGAAGCCATGACACAGTTTGAATATCTCAAGCCCACAGATACAGCAGGGGATGAGAAGTTTTAGCCAAAAGGTCAGCTCAGCTATCTGAAGATTAGCTCCCTGTTGAATTCATCTTGCAAGCTATTACACACTCAGAAGAAGCCTGTCAGGACAGTTACAGAGACTCTCTAACCCAGATTTTTATTTTTTTTTTCCACACACAATGTTAATATAATCAGACAGAAAATACTGAAACTTTTATTTGTGACTGGTAGGGGTGGAGGACTCCTGAAGGTATTTTCCTAAAGCCTAAACCCTAAAATTGCAAGGTACTGGAACCTAGTGCTAAAAAGGGCAGATACTTCCCTTGATTCCAGTACCACTGGAAAACGAAGGCATGGCTCATCTATTTACAAATGCTGTCCTGAGCCACTCCCAAAGGAACAAGAACACTAGGTATTTATCGACTAGTTTTAAGACAGGTTATTTGACTACTTAACCACTGACCTACTATACTGTATGTGGTTTACTGCTTGAATACTTTGGACGGTAAATATTCTATGAGCAATACCAAAGTATCAAGAAGAAAATTAAAAGAAACAACTGTGCAAAAACAAAACAAAACAAAAGTCAACCACCACATTAAAAGAGAACACGCCTAGAAGAAGCACTGAAGGAAAAAGCAGACCACCAATGCAGCAAATAATTAAATAGCCAAACTCTCAGTAACAACGTCTTATTGCCACAGGCAGGACACTGGGGCATGCTTTATGGAGCCCCCACAGACAAGGTTAGCAGGCCAGTGTTGGGAATTCCTCAGGAGCTTCCTGAAGAACAGTTTAGCTGGATATACAGGACTCTGCTTTACAGAGAAAGGCCAAAAAGCAATTTGGGGATGAGAGCTTGTTATGCTGTATTTCCACACCAGGTTAGGCTGTAGTTCCCATCAGCGCAAGAAAAATTGCTTCACTTCTTCCCCAAATACTTCTTGGTGACTTTTTACCATGGAAGAGATTACTCAAAAGATGATAGGGTGTCTTGCTTGCTTGTGGGTGTAACACAGTGTACCACCTAAACCAAGCAGTGATTAGATACTAATGACCATTCCATACAACCAGCATGTGACTTTGCAGGAAAAAAAGGGATAGAGATAAGTGTCCCTTCACCTACGAGTCATCAGACTAAACTAGGACCAGACATAAACAGCCAGTAAGGGCAAGAAGTTGAAATAAGCCTGTCTGTGGTTTACTTTGCTGTTTTATGCAGAGCTACCTGCACAAACCAAACTTAGACACAGCCCTATGCTCTCAAGTGAACAATTTCTTCTGCATTATTGAAGTCTCTGTTTATTGAAGAATTTGCATAACAGCTCCGTGGTAGTGTTTTACCAGCCCACTTGGCCACCTTATGGTTATCACCAACAATGAGGGGTTATTCTGTTTGCAGCTAACCCCAGACAGCTTCAAATATTCTTTTTCTCCTGAACTACAATGGGTTTACTTGAAGTAATACAGCTGTGCTCACACTGAGCAGACTTCGAGGATTTATAACCACCCTCAAGGCAGTACAGAGAAAAGCAGCATTAAAAAAATGAGAAGGACGTACCATTGAGGAAAGTGTCCTGATCAGGAATGAAGAAAGCTCCTGAGCACATTGCTGCCAGAAGTAGAAGCTTTAAAAACCAGAATCTGGATGAGAGAAAACAAAAGAAATCATCTGGTTATAATATGAATTAGAGGTCTTCAGATCAAGTGTTATGAAAAATGTCTAGCCCAGCAAGTTAAAAAACAAACTGTGTTGATTGACTGCTGTTCTTTAACCTTGACTGCTTTATACACAAGAACAGTGAAATCGACCTTTTTTTTTTTTCCTTTTCTCTTCCTTTTTGCCTAACACTACACCCAGTTGGAAAGTAAGCAACACAAATCAACAAAGACTGGAAATTAAACAAATACTCACCCGTTATGAACATATGCTCGGCAGCTTTTGCTGTTGTTAATTTTGATGGTAAACAAGCAGAATAAAAAGAAGAAACAGGCCATTCCAAAACAGACTTTGTAGACTGCAGAGTATCCCACCAGCTTCTCACACATCTCACCCGCCTGAATGCCCTTGCACATCTGCTCATAGAAGGGAAACTGAAAAATAAAACACATTACTAGCTGTTAGACAGGACATAGAGTACCTCACAACTACGCCTTCATAAACTGGTGCACCACTGCCTTTTCACTTTTTCATTTAACACTGATAATGTTTGTCACTACCTTCTGTTGATACCCCTCAGCCTGGATTTGACAGTTTAAAGGATATAGAACAATGTGAAAGACAAATCAGAGCTTTCCAGAACCTCAACTGTCAACTACTTCCAGATGGCTTTGGGGGTACAAGCCCCCTCATTTTCCTTCAGCTCTGTTGGCCTTAGTCATCACAGTCCCTTAATACTTATTCACTCATTGTAGGATCCTCTCTCTTCTCCCCATGTTTTACAACAATAGATTCAGTTTCAGTAATCCAGCTTACATAAAGCCATATTGGCATTTTCACCAGCCAAAGGGGCCACGAACAGGGAAGGAAGCTTTGCCTCATGCTTCCAGCACACCCAAGCAATATGGAAACAAGTTCCCTCCCTTGCATCACAGCTTCTGAAAGGGAGTTGTGCCAGTTGCCCTGATTTTATGTTAAATTAACAGAGAGGCAGGAAAATTCCACTTTCCTCTTGACTCGTTAAATATTTGCTCTTGAAGCTTTATGCTTGGCTGTAACGTAATGTAAACTGTCACACATTTTGGCCTTGGTTTCACTAGGTAGACGTGACTCTGAGTGCCCAGAAAGCAGGACTTTGTGGACAGGACTGAGTTCTCTGCGGTGCCTTTGTGCAGACCGACCCCTGCCTTCTCACAGCCAGGAAGTTGTGCAGAAACAGAGGCATTTAATTAGAAAACCACTAGCTATTTCAAAGGAAGAAGGGCCTCTCTGTATGCATAAAGTGCTCAGCCAAGGCCAGTGAGACCAGTTGAGCAACCCATCAAAACCTTTGGAGCTGATCACTGCTACCTGCATGGGTAACAGACAAAATCAAGAAACAACACCAGCTAGGACAAAACACTGTACAAATAAATCAAGCAGACGAAATGGGAATCAGATGTGAGAAAGTATCAAGCCAGGTCTGATTTTTTTGGAAGAAAGGCATGCAAAGATTGTGGGCAACACCATCCTTGAATGAAAGAAGAGAAGATACCTGTGTCTTCTTCCTTCAGCATGCTGGTAAACCTATGAAAATGGGACGGGGAAGAACAAAAAGAACACAGCAGAAAGGGATCAGGCACCATTCCCAGCTGGGGAGAGAGCCATCCAAGATGCAGGAAACATGGGATTAACACATAAGCTCTCAGCTTCCAGCTGCAAGGATTTGAAAGCGAGCTCTCCACAATACATGCTGTGCAACTTTCAATTCTGTAACCCAAAACAGTCAACAGCCTCCTTAGCAGTTTCCCAAAAGCAAGTATTTCAGTAGCTCAAGGCAACACACGGTTAAACTGTTGCTAAGTGCAGCAAACAGAGGAGAGCCAAACTATGATACTGAATTAATCCTAGGTGGGCTACAATCAGAGGAGGAGATGAAAAGCAGAAGGTTTCAGCACAGCTGTCTGGCATTACAGAAATGAATCCAAGCTGTGCCACCCTGAGATGCTCTTTCAGAAGCAACTCAGAGGACTAGCCAGGACTTGAGAAGTTGCACAGTAAACAAGCAGCTGTGGCACAACTCTCATACAAAAACATTAGAGGGCTAGTAAGAAAACATGTGGGGCATCAGCAGTGCCTTTTCTTAAGTCTTGAAAAGCAATGATATGTCAAACTGTCTGAAAGAGCCAGCATTCCAAACAAGCACATGGACTGAATGAAATAATTATGAGACCTATCAATACCATACCACTGCCAGGGCAAGCCATGGGGCCACAGAAACAACAGGGAAAACAACTGGGCTGTTAGCTAACCTCACAGTCCTTTGCTTGTAATGACCATCCATCAGCACAGATTAGAAAGATGCATGGCACTGAACAGTATTTCTGAGAAAAATCAAGTTTTTTTTTATAGAGATGATCACACTGATTACACAGAGTTTCTGTTAGATCTAGACTTGGTACCAAGTAGCATTTTGATTATAAGTTTTAAAACAAGAAAAACACCAAGACACTTGACTAATCAGCTAGTTAGTTAAAAACAGATCTCTGGATAGCTATAAATGGGAAACTTCTAATTGCATGGATTTCTACTGAAGTCTTGATGGGGTTATTGACCCTCTGTGTTCTTTTCTGTATCTTGCAGCAGTTTCCTTACAGATCAGGCTGAGAGAAAATGGATGAATTCACAAGAACAACAGCTTACTTTGTGCCTACACGAGCAAAAAAGACCTCAGCACTATGGAGGATGCACAGCATTATATAGTGATAAATGATGGCCACAAGAACACTCCTTGTGCAACTAAACACCTTTTCAGAGACCAGTGATCCTGAAGTAACAAATCAAGAACAAAACCAAACAGTTGGTGACCCCGGCAGATAATAAACATGAGTTTAAAATGAGTAAAAATGCTGGGGACAAAAGGGTTGATGTGATGAAAGGGACATCTTTCACAGCAGGAAAAACTACTGCTGTGAACGACTTATAAAGCCTTACAAGCGGTCTTAATCACTGAAGGTTTAAAAAGGAGTTCTGTTTTGAAGTTTTATCTCTGAAAAACACTCAGCTGCAAGCAGCTTGTCCAAGCCAAGTTTTTTTATTATGTTTTCTTTTTGCTGTATAGTTTTGCTGGCTATTAAAATCAAGGATTACTTAGCCAAGCTCGATGAAGTACTTACCTTCCTCCCTTTAAAAGTAACATAAGCAAATTCCCTGGCCTCTGAGTAGGGGACAAGGCACTCTTACTGCAAAAAAATCAGTCTCTTCTTGGATAATATGAGTACCTCTATAGCTGCACGTGCAAATACATCATCAGGTTGGTAATTTTTTAAAGTGTGTTGAAACTCTTTGAGACAATGGCAACAACTACAAGAACAAGGTTAGACTACTCTGAGCAGGAACATCTGCAAGAACAGGGTCAGACTGCCCTGAACTACCTTTCCTATCAGGTCAAGTTGCTGGCATCTTAACTAACTGCGGTGCAGCAGCAAGCTGGTGCAGCTGTGCTTTGTCCAGGCTCAAGGCAGCTGCGTTTTGGCCACCTCCAAGCCTGGGTCTACTTGTGCCCAACAGCACGAGTGTGAGCATGTTGGAAACCTCTCAACATGTGAGGACAAAGGGCCTTAAGAGCCAGAGGAACCTGCAGGATGTGCCCTCAGCCAACTGAGAGAGACTGTGGCAGATGAAATTTGTTATGGAAATGGAGAACGTATAGAAGAACATATAGAAACAAAGGGAAAAAACATGGGTAAAACCCCTTGTCTTGAACAGATGAGATATGGAGTGAAAAAAAAACAAAAAACCCACGATGTGATCAAAACATGCATCAGCTTGCATCTACAGCTTAATTCTTTTCCAAAACAGACATCAGGCAGCTTAATTTAAAAACCTGGGTTTGGTCACAAATTTACATTTTAACACACTGTAATGCAGTTATGACTGGGGAAACAAGTCTGAAAACATGTTCTACCAGAACTTATAACCGTACAGAACTGAAATGCTTTGACAATAATGAATTGGTTTTCACAAACATTTGTTTTCCTGAAATCCTCCTTCTGATTCTTCTTTCATTATTTAAGGAAATGGGTGCTTTTAGGATTAAACCAGTAGTTTTGAAACAGCTTTGACATTAAAAAATAATTTTTATTTTTTTAAATTAGCAGTTTTTTGACAAACCAAACCACCATCTCCCTCCATTTGCATCAACCATCATTTCAAAGCCTGTGAAATGCAAGGTCATGCTTCAAAAGAACGTTTGCCAGTAAAGGTGTACCTGGTTCTCACCAGAATAACTGGAAAAATATACACATGGATCACAGAGGCCATTCTTCAAGTTGAGTCCTGCTTTGCTTCCTTTTGGATCAAACTCAAATTTTAAAACCAACTTTTATAGCTGTATTGTCATCATTCATGCCTTGCTGTCCACATTGCTAAAGCTTTCACATCTTGATGCTGTATGCCACCTTTTGCCTCTGAAACCTAATTCCAACAGTTTGAACTATTTTCTTCTCCACAGCCAACCACTCCCTCCCTCCCTGTTTCACTCCCTGTCTACTCCCTCACCATTGCTTCCGCCCCAGAGATCAAAGATAAATGCCATAGTTTCTCTGCATGCTTTTCAGAACTTAATTCTTCAGGCCTCTCTCCCTTTATGACTCATGGGCACAGGAATGGATTAGATAAGAAGGAAAGATGAAAAGAACAGAGAAAAACCTACCAAAAAGAAACTATAATTACTCTGTTTGAGCAGGTTCCCAACTCTGGGCTGGCACCTGCTGAATTTGACAACTGGGGAACTAAAAATCCTGTCTTAAACATATACTAGTAGACTGAAGGCATGACAGTGTAGACAAATGAATTATTATAAAACAAACGTTTTAAAAGTCTCTTTACAGAGTCCATAAAAGATGTATGCTGCTGTTGTTTCCTCTCAAAATAACTTCAAAGATCCAAAGGTTACAGTGCTACAATATTTTCACATCTACTTCAAGCTTGGGAATTTGTAACCAGCAAACAAAACAATCAAAATTTCTCCACTGACAAGGTGAGATTCCTTTCGCATAACATCAGTGCAACTATGAGATACTTGGATGGATAAAGGTAAGATTCCTTTCACGTAACATCAGTGTGATTATTTGATTTCTAAATTGATAAAGCAGACTCGTGGCTTCCTACCAACGTGATGGCTCCATGAAGAACAGCGCTGAAATTTTAAGTATTATTTTAATAAAGAAATATAAACAAATTTAGTTAAAATATTATGCCCCCTTTCAAGAAGGAGAGCACAAGGTCCGAAAAGCATTTTGTAAAGTACTTGCTTACAGTCTGGCTTCAGGATTTAAGAATACTCTGCGATCCAGACAAAAGCAAAGGAACCAATAAGTGCCCTGCACTTTCAAAACACAGTTCATCTTTGGGAAGCCAAGTCCAGTTTGTCTGGATAAATATTTTGAAGGTGCACTTCACAAGAACAGGCTTGAATTAGTTTCAAGAGTCTGAACAGCCTGGAATTATTAAATTGGAGAACAGAAAGACTACTTTCAGATGGTCAATTTCCAATTCAAAGTCTTCAAATGCTCTAAATTAAGAAGGTAATTATCTTTCTACTTCACACTAGCAGTTACTCTTTGAGACATTTCCTCCTACACCAAGCTTTAAAGACTACAAACTGGAAAAGAAATTTGGCAAGACTGAAAAGCACTCTGTTGAAGCCTGCTTGAATCACTTTTCTATTGGACAAGGAGACAGTTTTGTTTTTTTTTTAATTAAGAACACAAACAGCATTAAAACCACACTACTCATGGAGAAGTGACTTTATGAAATTTGGATACATATTAGCATATAATTTGTATTCCACATATTTCAGTTCATTGGATTATTCACTTTATTGCCAATTTAAGCATCCAGTAAGTCAAAGTAAATCCTGGCAAGACACTTCAGCATCACACTGAAAAGTCTTTGAGCTGCAGCTCACAGTCAAGCATCTTGTCTGCAGTAGGCGCTCTTACAGGACTGACTGCAAGTTCTGGTGACCAGAGGTCAGAGAGCAGCATTGCGATAATCCAAGCAAAGCAATACTAAAGAAAATTAGTACAGAATGTACAAAAAAGGCATAGTGGGGTGAAGGTCACTGGCACCAAACCCTCAAGATAGCCCTATGTAATCTTGTTGTTTCACCTTTCTTGCAGTTACAGGATGTTACCACCAGCTTCTGTCCCAGGCTGCTTCAGAGGGATGTTTTTCACAGCTAACTAAAAGCCAAGGACAGAAATTAAGTAGGGCACCAACTCAGCCAACAGTCAGTAAAAAAAAGGGAAATGAACATTGCCATGCTCCCTCTGGGACTCCCTCTTTAGGAAGGAATACAGAGAACAACTAGATGCTCAAAGCAACTAAAGTCTTCTGAATCTTCATGGTGAGTACAGTGACATCCTCAAAGCAGACCTGATGCCAAGCTCAGGACAGAAAAGTTTCAGTCCCACATTACTTAATTTTTAAAATGTAAATTATCCAGCCACTGTTCCCTCTACTTAAAAACAGCTTGCATAGTGAGAGAGAGGATTTATGCAACTTAGGTGGTTTAAGAAATGAAACCAAAGATGAAGTACAACAGGTCTAGCATCTGACAAGATGGTGCTGATCATGCACAGTCCCCTAGGGTGGGTAGGGAGAATGGACTGCCTTTTATGAGAAGGAAGTGCCCTCTTATACAGGAGAAAAGAGAAAGATGGAGCTCCATTTCCCCTCAGAATCTGTAATGCGTGTCTTACTTACGTGTGTTTTCATTTCATTAGCTACTGTCGTTGACATCATGACACAGCAGATAATAGTCACCAAGATGAAGTAGAGCGCGTACATGAAGCGTGTGCTTGTTGACTGCTTTATCTTGGGGCAGCATTTGCAGCACAAGGCACAAGCAGCAGTACCACAGCAGCAGGCCAACTGGAAAGGAAGACAAAAATCCAAGTCATTCCATTATCAACAGTAAGTTTCTATTGCAAATCACATGATCAAACTGGGAGACTTCCTACAAACTCCAACATCAAGAGGGTAGATTTAGGTTGGATATAAGCAAAAAAGTCTTTTACTGTGGTTGCCTAGAGATGTGGTAGAAGCCCCCGCCCTGGAGACATGCAAGGTCAGGCTGAACCAGGCTCTGGACTACCTGATGTAGCTGTATGTGTCTCTGCTTGCTGCAGTACTAGATGACTCCCAAAGGATGCTTCTAACTCTACAGATTCTATGCTCTTCAGTCCACCAGAACCACACTGCTCTCTTAAAAGAAGTCTTTTTCCTGATACATGCACAAGAATTTGTAAACTACTGAAGATTTTAAGCAAATTGAATGTGGTGAAGAAAAGCTGCTTAAGCAACACCTTGGGATAGCTGTGCTTACAGCTTTGAGAACAGGTAACAATTACAAAAACAAGTAAGCAAAAATGACATCGACAGTTCTGAACACCCTGTGTAGTTGAGAAAGCCTGGAAATAATTTGCTTACTGCAAACAAAGCAAAGCAAAACAAAACAAAGCAAAAAAGAAGAAGGCTGACAGTGAAAAACTGAAATGCAATGGCATAATCTTACACTGAAGAAAGACAGAACAACTTCAAACTCAGCTGTTTAGAAACAATTTAGCAAAGTTTAAATTAGTGATGTTCATCTTTGCAAAAAGAAGAGAGAAGAAGCAATGCATAACAGCTATAAGCAATACAAGTACCAAGTCTTACTTCAGCTGATACTGTCTGTAATATTTAAATGCTATTAGAGATGGAATTGTATGCATGTTTTTGTTTCCTTTCTTCCTGCCACTGCATGAGCATCCAAGACAAAAAAAAATAAGTATTCCAAAAAGCAAATCATTTCTACATTCAATAGAGGAAAAGGCACAGAACAAGTCCTGTGAATGATTTAGCTTGGGGCTCATTATTTCCATGCTCTTGACAGTATCATTAACTTCCAGAACAGCTGAACTCACCTTCCCTTCCTTCTACCTTAGGAGAAGTCATAGATAAAACTACAGATGTATGTGTTATTTCTGTACACAAGGCAGCAGTGTCCTTGGCTGGGCCTTTCATTGCAACAAGCACCAGTTTCATATGGCCCCATACTTCACACACAGCAGATGCATCCACAGTAGTTTCTGGACATTAGCAGGCACCCAGGCACTCCTTGTGCCTCTCCTCCAGCCCATGCTGCAGGTCCAAGCACCCCCACTGCCTGCACTCCTGATTTTGGGCTGTCGATGGCCAGCACTCAGCACAGGGACATGCACTGGAGGCGTCAGGGGCTCAAGAATACCCAGAGTACTGTCTGCACACACACATGCCCTGCAGTTCCTCAGCCTTCTGACAGGGTCACGGGCGGTCAGAGGACCTTGCTGCTAGCTAGCAAGTAGCTGCAGACAGCTATTCTTAACCCTTGCGAGAGGCTTCAAAATGCACTTATTTGTCACCAGGGGTATGCTCTAAACAGCAAACAGCCTGCTTGAGTTGCCCAGGCACACACACACAGCTTTCATCCTAGTACATCCTCCTCCAGCAGCAAAGCCTGTCTGACCCAGGAGCAAAAGGTGTCTCTCCTGTTTGTTTGCAGACCTGTGACTCTGATGCAACCCCACAGCGTGGCCCCTAGACTGGTTGATCAAAGTGTATCTGACTGTGGCAAAAGAGAAGTGTCTTTAAAAGAGTTTCAGCTTGCTATTTCCTTACCACTATTATCAGTTGCAACACCCAAGCTCAGACTTCCTGTCCTCAACCCCTACCTCGCTCCACAGCATATGGGTGGCTCACACAGCAAAACAGAGACAGCACAACCCATTCTGCCTTGCTCTGGGTTCACTGCTGCACCTCACACCAGAGATGACAGCAGCCTCCTTGCAAGCAGCTTCTAGAACCACCACTACTGGGGAACAGAAATCCTCCCAGTAACACATGGAGCTGTGAGGGACAAGCACAACGGGCTCATGTTGGCACCCAAGTTGGAAATGAAAAACACAATGTGCATAAGCACATCAGGCAAGTACATTAAGAGAAGATAATGCAAGCTGAGTGAAATTAACTTCTAGTGCACTGACTGCAAATCCAAGAAATAACTATGCGATGGTGATCTATTTATTCAGCAAACAAATGGAAAAAACAGTACTTCCAAACAAAAAAAAAATCTGAAAGAAAAAAAAAAAAAAAAGATTAAGACTGAGTGTTCTTTCAGTCTGTATCAGCCAGATCCAAAGTATCTAGGAAGTATTTCAACTGCTGGCTGTACTCAGCGTACCATGAAAAACTATACTAAAGTATGGAAAAGTTACACAGCTTTGGCATTTTTAGGAGTGAGAGTGGAACATCATTTTCTTAAGTGCTACAGAGCTCTGCCAGTGAAACTTCATCCATATCCAGCAATGTGTCTGCTATTCCAGTCCTGGGAGCCCTCCAGTCTCAGGAGCTGCTATTTATATTTAAATAGTATATATAGCTCACTAGCACATTGCTTCTCACTATTTAGTGAAACTTTAATTATAACTTCTAATAGCCAGCACGCAACCTATAAGTTGACAGTATTTGTGAAAAATAGCAGTGCATCCATCTTATTTCAGAGACACTCTGGCACTCTGATACTCAGGGCATTCTGAATAGTCATGGAAACCATAGAAAGTTGGTTAGGTTGTTCAGCCACAGCCCCACATTTTTAAAAAAGAAAAAACAGAGTAACTCTGGTTATGATTAACTACATTCCAGAGTGAGCCGCAATGAAAATAGGTGTTATCCAAAAATATATGAAAACAGTCTCTGTCCCAAAGAGTGAGATGCTGGCTGGCTGCAAGCCACTGACCTGAGAGGTTTCAGAGATGTTATCTTTGGATGGCAGACTTCAAAGTCCAGCTCTGCAATGAGCTCTCTGTTCAACAGCTGCTGCAGTGCACAGCTGTGCCACCACTGTCTGATGCCACATGCCTTACTGTGGGCATTTGCCCACCTGGCTCCAAGGAGCCCAAGGCAGAAGCACTGGGAAGTCTGGCTGCTGTGGCATCAGTCTGTCAAGCTTGCAGTGGTGTCTGGCTTCAGATCTCACAGGTCCAAAGACTGCCACAATTCAGGCAACTAGCACAAGGACATGTGGCCGCCTGGGCAGCAGCAGCTGCAGACAGCAATGTGGGAAATTCTTCAGTTAAAAATACTTATGCAGAGTTTCATAGACATTTTTTTCTGCAGGCCAGGTTGGCTCAGCAGCTGCTGCTGCCCTAGCCCCGCTCCCTGTACCCCTGCAGTGGCACTGCAGCAGCTAGCAGCTGCTAACCAAACAAAGGAGCTAGATGGCTAAAAAACAAAAGAGGGCAGAAACAAATGCCTTATCAACCCTCCTCAGCTGCCTGACAGGATGTTCTGTGCAACGGCAGAAACAATTTATCCTTCCATCTGAGGGGCCAGCACACAGGAAAGAGGGCAGTACAAAGGCGAGCACTCCACACCATTCTCAGTGACCCACACACTCTGCCCTTCTGAGCAAGTATTTTGGTGGCAGGAGCAAAGGCACCAGGTCTACCAAGCTGTGCACCAGCTCCATGTTCTCTGCAGTAAATGCTCCACCAGCACACTCTGAACATCCGCCCTGCATGCAAGTCTTGGTCATGGAGAGATCCAAACTGATCCAACCTGAGAAATGGCAGAATTAGAGAGGGCGGTAATGCTGAGCCCACACATGGCTATTTACACACACGACTGAGAAGCAAAGTGGACGTGTACAATCTATTGCATTTGTAGACACAGTGACATTTTTAGAAGGTATGTTCCAGAGATGTTTCCAAAAAAATCTTGAAGGTCATAGCAAATATGTTCTGTGGCCATTAAAACAAAGTGCGTATCCATGAGGAGTTTCAGGCTCACTACCCAAAATAGCCCACGGTATTTTTTAAATATACAAGCCACAGGGAAGTACCAAACTTGTCACAACAACGCTCTCTTCCTTTTGGGAGACTCCAGCAGAAACTGTAAAAATCAAAGCCAAAGAAGATCATGTTTAAAAATAAAATAAAATAAAAATAGCACATTATTAAAGGAAACGAAGACCTAGCAGAGTTCCAACAACCGCCCAGCATCTTCACAGGGCATCATGCTTCCTGAATCAAAGAAATCCATGAGAAGGGACTTAAAGCTTTATTACTGTTAAGCAGGTATTCTTACTGGCAGCACTGGGTGCACGGGGGTAATCCTCCAATCACACATCACTTACACAAAGCATCTTCAGCTTATATACATTACTTGTGTTACATACACAGAAGTTTCCCAGAAGTGTGTTATGTATCCAGTGACTGCCAGCTGATTTGAAGAAGAGCACAAAGTATTTTGTAACTTGTTTTTAGAAATAGCTGATTTGAAGAAGTAGAAATACTATATATTTTAGTAGCATATTTTAGAAATATAGTTGCCATGTTGTTATATTATGTGATTAAATCTTGCTTGCAAGACTGTGATAGCTTTTAGATGTTGCAAATACTACAGATGCAGTGTTACGGACTAGTAAGCATGTTGTAACACTATTCTGTTTTGATAAGAGAACCTCCCCAAAAGAAATACAATAATAGCCTCCACACAAGGCCAAGTTATCTCACTCTGGGATTAGGCTGGGATGCAACAAGCAGGCATCATGATACTCCCCTCTATCCTCCTTATCTTCTACTCCCCGGTATATATCATTAAAAGACAGATTATCACCCCAGTATATATATCATTAACAGACAGGTTGCCAAACTTATCTCTATCCAAGGACAATCAAATGTCCAGAAATAATGCCCAAGTACTGAGTGAGCAAATGTTATGATTTTGGTACCTATCAGTGACTCATAACAGGCATTCTCCTGCTGAGCATGTGTCTATGAAGTTAATCTGGAGAACAAGCGAGGAAGATCACTGGATGAAGTAAATGACTATCAATTGCACTGCCATGATGCTGAAACTATGCTTGATGGTAGAAAAGACCATGGAATAGAAGACTGGAGACCTCATAAATCACTGCCTGAGGTAGGCATGTATATGTTATTTGTCTCACGTGTAATTGATGGATACGGACTGTCTGTGGAAATACAACGGACTCTGAATCATGTAATCTTTGAAGCACTTATGGTGGAAATATCTCCAGTGCTGCCCTGCGCTGCTAATAAAGAATATCTGACTTAACAGTGACAAAACATTGCTGTTAAGTTTCTACATGTCAATTTCTTCAATACGCAACCTCCATCAACTCTAAGCAGAGCCTCCTATTTCCTTGGTACAAAGCTTCCTTAACGCCTTGGTTCAGAGACACAGCTCTTTCTGATATCTAAAGAAAATGACAGGGCAGGGGTATCCATAAGGAAACACTAACAAGCTTAACAATATTGATTCAAAATTGATGTGTAGAACCTTAATAGCAAAGTTCTGCTACTGCTATGCAAGGTGTTCTTCAATTCAATATTGTTATAAGTTGTATCATGTTAAAGCAGAACAGTCCTACAATATGCTTCCCCATCCATACCGCTACATCACAAATACCATCCTTAGCAGCTAAGGGCTACTATAGTGCTGCAAGCAAGCACTGTGCATATTATACAATAATTCAGTGGCTACTCCTACAAGAACATATGAACAGAATGTTTTGTGTAATGACTTCTTCAAATCATTCCTGACCATGCCACAGAGCTGAGGAATGTGCTGCACTGAAGCTTCTTTTCAGTGGGGCTAACAGCAGCTTAGCCTTTGTACAGTGATTACTTGACCACAAGCATTACCCTGGCTGTAGGGTTTGCAGATAATGTGATTACTGATTTGTTAAAGTCAAAGTCTGCCAGAAATGGCCCAACAGACACTCAAAACTAAACAAAGCATCCCAGTGGGCTGAACCAGAAACAGCACCAGCCTGGCACGGCTCACAGCTTCGGGAAAGAGTGAGAAAGTGAAAAAGCAAACCTTTATGCTAACACACTGTTCCAATAAGTGTGTGGTGCCAAGCAGCCTAAGCTGATGAGCTGGGATTACTGAACCCTCCTGCAGCTACACATACATCCTGCACAAATGTCTCCAACTGGCTGCATGGTTACATGGCAGATGGTTTGTTCATGTAAAGTTGAAGCTTTACTTCCTTCTTTGCCTACCTGAGATGTCTCTTCACTGCTGCTTTAGTGACCAGGTGGCTCAAGACAAGAGATTCAGCAACCAGTACATCAGTTAACTAAGGACTTATTTTTGGGAGCACCCCTCACATTGGAAGTTGTGCAAAACTACAACTGACTTCAGACACACATCCTTACAGAACACTGCTTTCTGGGGAGGCCTTCTTGCCACGATCTGAGGCAAAATGGAGGTTCATGCCCTACACCATGAAGCAGGATGACCATGTGGCCATTAAACATGCAGACCAAAGCCTACTGGAGGAAGCAGAGTCTGAGACAGTCACACCAACAGCACAGTGAAGCTGCTGACAGATGCTGGCAGAGCGGAAGTGAAGCACTTGGCTGGACTGATTCACTTCTGTCAAACAGGACTAAGTGGTGACTCAGCTCAACATTAGCAAACAACATCACTGCCAAATTTCTGGATTAAAGACTGGACAACTGCTTTTCTCCTGATGGTTATGGAAAACTCAAGGCAAATGTTTAGTCTGACCAGAGCACTACAGCGCATCACGTCACCCATCCCCCCCACTAGCGTAGCTATGTCTCAGTTATTAAATTTAATATAGAATATCTCAAAGGAGATGGGCAGTCCATTCCTCCAAGCCATTATTTGCATTTCTCATTAAAACGAACAAGGAAAAAATATATTTGTCTGTTACAGTTCCCTGGTTCTCATTAAGGCTTTCTTGACTAGCTCAGAGTGTCTTTTAAACCACAGAAGCACAGAATGGCTTGTGTTGGAAGGGACCTCAAAGCCCACCCAGTCCCAACCCACTGCCACAGGCAGGGATGCCACCCACTAGATCAGGCCACTCAGGGCCCCACCCAGCTTGGCTTTGAACTTGGTCTTTTCTCCTTGCTCATTAAAGAGGGAATCCAAACCGCCTATCCTAAGTTTCTCATCCAGAGGCCATAAGACATTTCCCACCAGCAGCATAAGGTTGTGTTTCTCCCTGGATCCCCTTGCTTCCCCAGCACCTCCTCCATAGCTATGGACATGGGAACTGCACTCTCAACCTGAGTGCCTCTCACAGCAAAAGAGGGAGCAGCTGGGTAGTGGAAGACTTAGCAGCGATGGCATCATCTGTAGATAATTTGAGGCTGTCACTCCACACAATGAGCACTTTTTCTCTATGATATCTCTTTATCTTGAGTCATGTAGCAGCACACAGACACAATGTGGTGTATCAGTGGGCACAGAAAGAGCTACGGGCTCAAATCGGTGTTCCACAGGAGTGAAGAAGCAGGTTAAGTGAATTTCTTCATGTAGTGATTTACAAGCATGTAGCTGGAACAGCTGCTTCACTTCTGAACAAATGAACAGCTCTGAGCTGTCCCACAAAAATGCTGTGCCTTTAAAAACTGCTATTGAATTCGGATTTTAAGGGAGAAAAAAAGAGATTCTAACATTTCATGTGAAATGACAAAAGACAATAAATTGTTACTAAAGATTAACTATTTTTCACCATATTTTATGTTTAAAAAACGCCCACAATCTAATTGCTCACAAAGTTGCTAAAGACGTTCCAGTTTATATCAGAGTCATAACAACCACCTGCACTCCCATTTCTAATCAGGCAGCTTCAAAACGGAGCCTGCTCACATCTCCCCATCTCCTCCTCACTGATCAGCATTTTTTAAATACCATTACAATGACAACTTCAGAAGTATCTTGAACAGCACTCCCGAACCACTGCCTTGCCAGTTGCAGCAATATAAAGAGAAAAAAATGAGACAAATCCTCTTCGCAAACTGTCAGGAACAGTTCCCATTAAAACCTGGCTTGAGAGGTGACACACTGACACACTTTGTGCAGTTCTACTGCACAGGGGAAAAAAAAAAAAAGCAAAAAGCTTCTCACAATCAGGCTGTGAACTCTTTTATATGTTTGTGCATATGCTGTCCCTAATTGCTGTGAGCTCAGTCACAAGCTGTAAACAGCACCAGTCCTAGTGAGTTATGGAAGTGAGATTGTCAGGAGTGTCACAAGAAAGGCAGCACCACGCTTCCATCGCTGCTGTTGTGACACTGTTCCCAAAAGCCGCCCATCCCTGCTGCTCAACACCCTGCACTGCAGCGCAATGCAGCCTGCAGAGTGCCCAGCACTTTGGCTGCAGAGAAGTGACATGGAGGATGCATTCAAGACTACAGAGATTATCTCAAATTAATGAGTCCAAATAAGAAAGGCCATTGTGCTTCCACCACAGCAACTCAAGGACATCCTCCCTCAAAACTAAAGTGCTCAGATTGCTGGTGCTGAAATCTGTTTCCTGGGTGACCTGAACAATGCCAGTGGTCAGAACAGTCCATCGCATCCTATATATCTAGGAATATGTAGTATGGACAGTACAGCCCAAATGCCATCAACTCAGATTTAAAAGGGCTTTGGAAGCAACCTGAAGCCCAGGCACCTTCACACAGCCAAGCTGCAAACCTGGAACACATCTGGGATGGCAGGAGATACCAGCTATAGGCAGAACCTCCAGCTCACACTTGTACTTACAGCCAAGGCTTTCACTCAGCTGTTCCCCAAAACAAGCACATCTTGCACTGGCAACTCTGAGTACATCCACTGCAGTGACAGTATCAGTAATGAAAAAAAGCATCCTAAACAATAATAATAAATAAATGCAGCAGTAAGATGCAAATCCTTTCACAGAAAAGTATCACCTTGCCCTTGAAGGTGCACTCTTGCACAGCCTTCACTCCCCAGCTGTATGAGTATGGGTGTTTAAGCTGTTTCTTTAAACACACAGCACAGTCAGCTGACAATATGGAATGCAAGACAAAAAAAAAAAAATGGGGAAAAAAAAAAGTGTGAATAAGAAATTAAGCAGGAATGAGAAACCATATTGTCTTCCTCAAAGCACTGCCAGGGAAGGGATTACTTTGAATTAAAGCTAGCAGTGCAAATGTAAGACAATACAACACTTACATGATCTCACTGCCTTTTGGTTATTGTCAGCTCCCTTCCCAATCACTTCTGGATCCATCAGCAAATTTTATCCAGCTACGAGAGGGCGATGGGGCCTCAAAGGTATTAATTCCTCACTATTTTCATGAAAATAGGCAGAAGGCCTAGCTGAGAAAAATGATGTCTGAAGCTCGAACAAAGACGAGGCTGCAGTATTTAGTAGAAGAGGAAATTGATGTATGATACCTCAACCTCAGCATGCAAAGCTGTAGGACAGCAGGCTTCATTAATTTTGTTGTTTGGGCACCCATTTGCTTTAGAGCAAAGCCTCCACGTTTTTACAAATGAGGGGGAAGAAGAGGAAAGCCCTGTTTTTAATGACTGTACCTTTGATACCCCAAACCAGACCTCAGGCAGCCAGCTGTCCCTTCACCCACAAGTGTTGGTGTCCCCTCCCTGCCCCAGAGGCTCCCAACACAGGGAAGTATGAGTATGAGCTAAGCCCTGGATTTGAGTATGGCATTTTATTGTTTTTATAAACCCAAGTTAATGGCCTGGGCATAAAAGACAAATCTCATATTCTACTTATGGAGCATCTTACTGCGTTTACTAGTTGATACGATTTCAAGTGCTGAGCAGCACTAAAGACAGCACGTGAGATTTAACAGACCTACAAAAATAGTTTTGAACGCATTAATAGCTCTAATAACTACCAATTCTAATTGAAAAATCCATCTTCTTCAGCAAGCCAGCTGCAGCACACTGCCCCCTACAAACTAAACAGTAACTATTCAAATTACATTTATTTAACTTCGGGGAAAAAAAAACCTTTTTCATTGTAATAAAGATTTTCCGCAACAGCTGCTTTTCTTAACCATGATCTCAACTTGATTCTCTTGAGAATAACTACTGAAGAAAAGCCAAATGTAAAATCCTGTTTCCTGTCAATTCAAGCAGATGTTTTTATGTAATCAAAAGCATTGTGGAGGTCCAAGCTAGACTGTACTCTTGCTGCATCCTGAAAATGGGTCTACCAAAGAAATACCTGCAGAATAAAAAACACCAGCAAGACTTTTAGAGCAGAAACACCCAAAGATTGCCATTTTCTGCAAAAGTCAGTTTGCATTTTATGTGACAAAAGCAGCTGCTGAAGCTAAAGTTTGTCAATGGCCAAGTTCCTTGAGAGCAAGTTCCCATGGTCCACTTGGCAAGGATGCAAGTCATACAGTGATGTTAATTAAGATTATTTAAAATTTTATTTTTTTTTTTAATTTTTTGTGCAAAATCAGCATAACCAAAGTACACTAAAGTTTGGCTGCCAGCCACTGTGTGCTTTAACAACAGGAACTTGGGCTGGGAAACCTGAATAAGCTCATTCAGACAGGCATCATCAACTAGACACTGAGCACAGTTTGGTCCAGACCCAAAAGAACTGATAACTCATTGTCTGTTTCATATTAGAAGATTTTGCTGGCACTCTGAATGGAGAAAATTGATAGCCAAGTGATAGTAACTCACAACAATATTTTGGTATTGGCTACAGACAATAACATGTAATACTTGTGCTTTTCCAGCTCACAAGGAGAACACCAAACCTCTCTAGTCACTTCTTGCAGAGCAGAACCACAGAAACACAGCACAGCAGAGAGTGCAAGGCCAAAACACTTCCTAATAATAGGAAAACAGCCCAAACCCCAGAAAAAAAACCAAACACCATAAGATATCAAACCCATACAACCAGTATTTTGTAGACAGACAGGAGCGACCGACAAAAGGGCTGTTTTTCAGAACCTATTGCATAGATTCCCATCTTTCCTCAAGAACTTCATTACTGTTTCTGTAGGCAGGATTATATTTTGAAGAATACAAAAGGACAGGACAAATTCCTTCCTGATTTTCCAGCATGATTAACAGCACTCTTAAAATGCCTGAAAAAGTTGGATTGAGAAAGAGGAACTTCTGTCCCTTTTGTTTTTGTATATTAATTACACTACACCAACACCCTCGCCTCCATCAAGGTTGGATTTATTCTAGCTGTAAACTCAAAAACCATTTTCCCTCTTAAGAAAAGTTACACTGCACACCACTGAAACATATTTTATATCATTTATCATTTTAATCTGTAAAAAGGTTATCCACATGAAGTTTGCTGGTGTAAATCCAGCAACATGCCATATTTAGCACAGATAAGTCTCACATTAAAAAAAAAATGTTTCATCCAGCAGAATACATCTCCCCAGGGTATTGCATAATTTTGGCACTACGACTGCATCCACTTTAGGGCTTTTGCTTAGGCTCCAAAATCACGAAGGAGTTCATTTTCTTTCCAGACTGAAGTTACGCATCAGTGTCAATAAAACACATTACTACACTAGAAGATATTACTACACAGGATATTAAGCGTGGTTTTAAGAATTCTTCGAAGTTCAGCTGTGCTAAAGCAAGCCATTCACCATATGAGCCTCAAAATGGTTTTGATCTTTCAGTTTGAAGCTATTCCTCCAGGAGGTACAACAAAAAACACAGGAAGACACGAATAGCCAGCAACCACCTAAAAGTATCTACCACCAGCACTTTGTTCACTTCACTCCATAGAAAAGACCAAGTAGGTCCAAAAATTCCTTCATCTGCTGCAAAACTGCAGGTGAGGCAGCAGCCCAGGAGTCCAGTCTTTAAGGGGAGCAGTTCCTGCTCACAACCAGCAATCTTGGTTTGGTGCAGGGCATTTTGTTTGGAGGACAGGTTTATGGAGGCACACTGCCTGCTGAACACTGGAACAGCCAAAGGACGAGATCTAGACTGGGCTTTCAAGCTGCTGGCACAAGCTGGAGTTCATTCCCAGACAGCTCATACAAAAGCAGGAGAATAATCAAAAGCTGAGGTTGGGCAGCTGCCAATGGGGCAATACCAACAGAATTTGGACCTTGCGATGATCGAATATGCAAAAGGCTGTTGTAAACCAACAGAATTAGCCTGCTGCTGTCAGGACAAGCAGTGACACGTTAATGCAGCAGAAGTGAATATCTGGGAAAATCAACTAAAGAATAAAGCACCGGCGGGGCGAGTGCAGTCTAACAGTCGTCTAGAGACAAGGGGCACAACTGCCGTCCTTCCCTAAAGCAGATGCCGGCACCTGCCGAGCCCTTCCCCGAGCGGTGCCTGCGGGTGAGCACAGCACCGCGCCTCCCTCGTTCCTCCCGCAGGCAGCGGCTGCGGGGCGCTCCCCCGGCTGCCCGCTCCGCTTCGTTCCGTCCCCGCGCTGTGCTGCGGCATCATGCCCGCTCACGATGCCGCCGCTCGCCCTACCTGGCCGGCGCAGCAGGGCGCGGACATGCCGGCGGTGCGTCTGCCTGCCTCGCTGGCTCGTTGTGCCGCTCACAACAGCGCGCTCCGAGCCGCTCGCCCCATGCGGGTGCGGGCTGGGCCGTGCCGCGCACGGTACCGCCGAGTTCGGGCGGAGCTGCACCGCCTCTGCCCGCAGCCCTCGGCCCGGCCCCGCCGCGCCGCGCCGCTTCCGCTGTCGTCAGGGAGCGAGGCGCCGTCGGACGTGGAGCGTCCCGGTGCGTGTGTCAGGAGCGGCTGGGGTAAATTGTAGGAGACACGATCGACGGTGAAGAAATTCTGAGTCGCAAATGCAGCGCCCTGCCGGCAGGAGAGCACCCACGGAGACGGCACTGCGGCTTTTGTACATCGTCTCCCCCTACTTACCCCCTCCCCTGTCTCTCCATTGGCGGGGTACTGCGGGTTCACAGGCTTACCGAAGGTTTACATTTGTTAATTACGTTCTCACACTTGCTAATTCGCATTCTGTCTTGCCTCCAGCCGGTCGCCATCCCGCTGTTCCCAAGATCACTCATATAGACATGGTGATGGCTCCGACGTCTCTTCCCATTCCTTGCTTAACCAAGGAGCACCGGGTGGGGGATGCCAGGTCTTCCCCATGCTTCTTTCTGGTTGGATATTCCAGGTTACAATTTTACCCGAGCTTTGCGTTTGTTAATTACATTCTGACGCTTGTTAATTCCTGTGCTAACTTGTGCCAGTCGGCCGCCATCCTGCTGTTCCTGTTTCCAAGATGTCTCGGTACTCTTATCGTATTGATATGTTGATTGCCTTCAAAGCTTCTTCCATTCTGTCCGAGGGACACTTTGTTAAACAAAGAGCCCCGGGGTTTGGGGAGGGAGGCGAGGGATTCCAGTCCTTCATGGTAGCTCCTGGATCTTCTGCTTTACAATTCTGTGCTTTCTTGGTAGGTTTACTCAGCCCTCCCTGTTTACATATCCTCCATAACTCAGGTGTTGGAGAACCATCTGTCTTATCATGAGACATCTGTTAATAAAGCTGCAAATGTATATATATATATATATATATATATATATATATATATATATAACATATATGTGTGTGTGTATATATATATGTTTGTATATATAAAAGAAATCCCGTTTTCACTGCTTTTAGGATTGTCTTGAGTGCCTTGGTTTCCTGCACTGCCCCAGGAATCCCATTCTCCCAGGTCATCTAGCTGCTGTGTTTTTTCAATTATCTTGTCGAGGAGATTTCCTGTCTCATTAATCTGGTGTGTCATAATCACATTTTTATATGCTGGTGCAGAAGTTTTAATTAAGACTATTTCTCATACAAACAGAGTATGTATTCCAATAGAAATGGCCAGTTTCATCCCTTCTTCCTTCATAATTTGTATGCAGTCTCACCAGTATACCACTGACATTCAGATCCTGGCCAGTCATATTCTATGGGTTATTTAGTATTACATCCTTGAGCTGCTAAGACTAACAAATCAGTGTCATAAACAGTATTTCAAAATGCATCTTGCACAAAGCAGTCTAAACTCTCAATTGAAAACTTTTTAAAATCCCCTGTCCATGATCTTGATCATAGAATGGTGAAGGGAGGATCATAGAAGGGAGCTGATGCTCCCTTATCATACAAACACAATACCCAGGGAAGCAGAGGCTCCCCTGATCTTTGTTTAAACTCCTCAGTTACAACATTTCCTTTATTCTGAATGTAATCCTCTATCACATCCTACCTCACCATTAGCATCTAATTCCATTTTTCATCCTCATGCAGGTTTAACACCTGAGAGTTCATCTAGGAGCCCAGCCTCATCAGAATCCATAGAATCCCAAATATCTCTATTCCATCTGTTGGGATCTCATTGCATGCCTGCTTCTGCTACCACTAAATGTACATTCCTATGATTCACTCATCCTCTTATATCTGTACTACACAACACAAACTGCAGTCTTTTCGGTTAGTCTGGTAAGCATCCAACTTATTGACAAAGCAACTGTATTTTGACACTGTAACATTACAGTTTGATTACACAGATCACACACCTGATCCTGCTTGTGATGTTGATTTATGTTTTGCCAATGGACAGGGTTGGCATAAAGGGCAAGAACAGCAAGTTAAAGAAGTGAGTTTATCTTACATTTAAAGCAATAAAATTCTAATTGAAATGATACAGCAAGAATAAAACAAACTGAGGTAATGCACGTAATTGTTACTACATAAGATTAACTACAGTGACTAAGAAAGATACATCACTGATTGCCCTTATGCTTTTCCATCCTCCAGATCCATAATGGCTGAGGAGCCCTGGTTACAGCAAGGATTTGGGAAACCTTTCATGGCAGTTTTAAGGTCCTGAGCAGTTTGTCCACTCGTGGTTGAGGTCTTCAGAGTTACAGCGAAGGGGTCCAACTTTTACATAGATGAACAAACAAGTTTACGGAACTTCAAATCTTGTTTCATCCTTTTGGATTCTACCCAAAGCCTGTGCAGGTCTCTAGGAGGAACTGAGGGAGCTTCCCTATCTATTTAGGCAGTAACCACATGTTTCTCAACAAGGTCAGATGTCCGGTTTCACGCTCTTGCAACATGCCCTAAGATCCATTAACTGTTACTGTTAAACAAAAAGCGTTACAACGGGTCTTTCTGAATTGCCATCAAATATATATGTTCATGTTAAAATAGCAAAATAGATAAGTACTGCATTGTGTATGTCGTATAGTGTTTGGTTGTGAGGTTCATCTAGAGGTCAACTGTTTCAGAGCCTGTTGTTCAGGCTTTAGTGTCTCAGGCCTTTCAGCATCTAAAGGGGGGCTATAAAAAAGAAGGGAACAGAATTTAGCTGGGTCTGTTGCAACAGGATAAGGGGAGACATGCAAGACCAGGCTGGGCAAAGCTCTGAGCAACTTGATCTTGCTGTGGGTGACCGTATTCATAGCAGGGGAATTGGACTAGATGACTCAATTCTATGAGTGTATGACCTTCTCAGGCACAGGGGTGAGGCTGATCACTTGGTAGTTCCCAGTGTACTCCTTCATACCCTTTTAAAAATGGGAGTGATCTTTCCGTCCTTTCCAGTCATGAGGGTCTCCTCTTGATTTCTCAGCTTTTTTTTTGGTATGATTTCAAGCTATCTTTGCTACTGCAAACAAAGTCAGAAAGAGTAGCAATAAGGTTCCCTGTAGAAAGGCCTCCTCACTTCATCTGCTTTATCATCAGTGTTTGTGTGCTGTAATATTTAAGACAACTATTTAGAATCTTATTTCTAGTCTCAAAATACCCTAATCTTAGGAACTCTGAGTCTATTACACTATGTTTTTATGTAGATAACATCAAAAAAGGAAACAGGTTATAAGATGAATCAATGTTAAATTTGGTGTTCTGCTGGAACCTGAAGAGCTCAGAATTAACTCTAGGAGTACAGTTTATTAAAGGCATACAGGTGGTGCTCTGCCATCTACGCATATTGAAGATAGAGCTGTGGTATTTACCACAGTCATGAGATTATTTCTGTCAGTCGGGTGGTTATTTAATTGCAAACAAAACCAGCACACAGGGATCCTGGGGGATCCCACCACAGTTCAGCACAGTCACAGCAGCTGAGTCTCTTTAATAGGAAGAACATCAGCCACAACCTCAAGGGAGGTCTCCTCATGTCAGGGTTGGTGGTAAGAGTCTAAACACAGGTCCTCTAATTTACTGCTTCTTTCCACAAAGTCAGCACTGAAGAGAAAGAATCAAGAATTGAACAGCAGTCAGGAAAATGGTGTGGCCAGCAAACACATGATAGAAAAACAATGGTGCTTTTAACTTTGAAACACTGTCAGGTTCTTGAATCGTGTGGTTTTGACAAGCATTACAGAATGTGAACTATATTTCTCCTCTATTTCTGTTCCAGACTTCTTGTACAATCACAAGAAGCTGACTGGTCAGGGTTGGCTTAATTTCCACTAGTGCAAAATTAACTCAAAACGTGAAAGAGGTTTTATAATGAAACCGTCTTGCAAGGGGAGATTGGGAAAGGGTGATGCATGGGTATGATGGGAGAGTACAAGCATTAGGAGTTTGGTGATGGAGAGAAAAACCTCTCTCCACATCATGCAGTCTGTTGCTGTTTGAGTCACCCTTTCTCCTCAACTAGCATGAAGGCCCAGCTGTATCCCACTCTGAGCATGACAAGAGGGAGCCAGATAAGAGAGAAGAGAGACAAAGAACTGCCCGTATTAATGACAGATGTCAAACTTACATCATCGGAGACTTCTTGCAGCATCCTGGGGACGCACACTGCAATTTAGCAGTTTACATCTGCTGTCTAACCCAATCTGTTTGCTCATCGTACTGCCCCTCCTCAGTGCTCTCAGAAAAACCTCATGCTCTGTGATAGCAGCAAGCATTCCCTGGGTGGGGAACACCATTAACTCAAGCTCCATTCATGTATCTTCATGCCAGCACTGTTATCCTTATGTCAGTGATCTGACATAAATAAATCCAGCCTCTGCGCTGAAGAAAACAGTGGAGCTCTGTAATGGACTTGCTAATTAGTTGGTCAGAGCCTTGGGATGTACTCTGTGGCTTTTATAATGAAACATTTGTCACGAGAAAGGCTGGGATTTTCCTGCTGTGTCAATGGCAAGCATTAAACAGGTTAACAGCCAAGGGACAACCAGATGTTACTGTACGTAAATAACTGTTGCTCTGAAACTAACATGCATTTAGAATATGGTTTAACCATCACATGTAGATTCTGAAATCAGATAACATATCCGTGTTCCCCAAATCTGATTAATTGGCCAGAAATCTTCATCCAGTAATTCCAACCTCAGATCATCCCCATTGGCAGGATAAAGAGCATGTCTTTGAAGAAATGCTAAATCTGATTTATGGCTTTCAAGTGATGGGAAATGCTCAGCTTCAACAGAGAAAGACAAGGTGCTTTGGTCTTTTTTTGAGTAAGGGATTTTAAAAACGTAGCTTGACTGAGGTTTGATGAGTCAGGGCAGGAAAAAGACATACATGTAACAGCAGCAAAGATTATACTGCCTGAACCTGTCACACTGGGAGGTGAGAGGCAAATTGAGGCACTAAATGGTCAACTTCAGGAATTCCGAGGAGCAGATTTCAGTCTCTGGACTCAGTTTGGATGTTGCGGAGCAAGGAAAGAAGGAAAGTGCTTGGTTAGCTGTCCTAAAGTTTTTGCCAGCAAAAATGCTAGGAAGAAGCCCGTTGTTCTCTGGGAGCAAACCAGTTTCCACTCTCAATAAATATACAAACAGCATAGTAGGACATGAAGCCTCAGAAACATCTGCTTTTGAGACATCCACCTTCAAGTAACCTACAGAACTGCCTGCAAGATTCTAATCCTGTTTCACACACACTAGTGCCCTTCTGTGGCCCATCAGCTTTGCTCAAGCTGCCAAGAAAGGCATTACCCTTGGATCCCGAGTGCAGCTTCACTTGCAGATATTGCAGTTTAATGTGCATCTGTTTTACTTACTCCCAACTAATTTCTGCATGTATTATTGTAGCAGAAACCAGGATTCTCCCCATCCCCCTTCGCTGTAAGAAGAATGCAGTATTACCAGTTCTATAGAGAACTCAGAAGCTGTTCAGTGGTAAAGCAAAAAGCTTTTTGGCACAGCACAGAGAAATCATAACTGAGCAGGAACACACAAGGACTCTGATTCTTGAGGACTCACACAGTATGAACAGTATGAACAGTGTATTTTAATGTAAGAAAATTACAAACTGTGCTATTTTGTTCACACTTCCTGAAATGAAGCTGCAACTGCAAATGGTCCTTTTTCTGTAGTGAAATTCCATGACTTTTTAGTAATTAAAAATAATTTGGTCTGTGCCAACTGGCAAAGAGAAGGAGAAAGGCTGCATGCAATGCGAATAAATTCACTGCTTGGCCATATTTCAGGTGAAATGAAATACGTAAAAACTTTCCAAATATAAATGCAATCAGAAAGAAAACAAAACCAAATCTATTACATGTGGTGGTGACACATACAGTTTGTTCATTTTTATAGTGTAAATCTATGCCTCATATGCCTATTAACTTACATACAATTTTAGATTGCTTTTTAGGTAAAAGCGTGTTTTGCTTTAGCCTAGAAATTAGACAGCAATCAAAAATGTGTTTATGGGAAGGAGGGGAAATGTGTGTGTACAAATGCACGTGCACATGTTCTGGAAATGACCGCTCAGATCCAAATGGGACCTTCTACACAGCTGATGACATAACCACTGCAATGTTTCCTAAAACAGCTTCCTGTGGAAAACATATTCCAGTTAAAGGGAGCACCATTCAAAGGTGCCAACAGACAGCAAAAACAATCTATGTACAACCTATGAGTTATACCTTTGTGCTACTGCAAGACCATCCCTATCTCACAGTCTGGATTACTGCAGGACACAATAAATATACTCCTAATTTTTTCCTAAGTGTGCACCATCACCTCTGTTTACCTGGAGATTGCTGAGCACCTCTTCCCAAAACCTATTAAGTAGCCAAGAGCGTCCAGAGCGCTTGGAAATGTTCTAGAAGCCAGTGCATGTAAGAATCATATCAGGATCTGTTGCCATCGCATAGTCCATTTGTAGACCTGGCAAAAAGCAACTGGGAATAGCCCACTTGAACACAAAGGTTAGCAGTCACAGCATCTTATTTGTTTTAATGCTTGGCTAAGTGCAGGAAGCCCAAGAGAAAGGTATGGCCTATTGCACTATTTGCCAAGGGCACCAAGTTCTTTGCTGATCTTATTTACAGCTCTGGGAGGAAAGGAAAATGCAAAAAGGGAAAAATCAAGAAGGAAAAAAAAGCAAGAAGGGAAAAGGCATTACAATAATGGCTCTAAGGGGTTCGCTGGCACTAGAAAATTAATTTTCTTCTGTCTTCTGATGTATGAGCTTATAGAAACAGCTTTCAAGATGCTGTGAACCTCTGTAGGGGCTGGAGACACTTTCCAGAAGCAACTTTAGGAAAACTGTAGAATCATAGAATGGCTTGAATTGGAAGGAACCTTAAGGATCATCAGGTTCCAACTGCTCTGCCACAGGTAGGGCTACCAGCTGCCAGATCAAGTACTAGATCAGATTGCTCAGGGCCCTGAACGCCTCCAAGGTCAGGGCACCCGCAGTCCCTCTGGGCAGCCTGTTCCAGCATCTCACCACACTCTTGGTTAAGATTTTCATGCAATAGAACCCTTAAGTCCTTCTCAGCAGGGCTACTTTCATGTACTTTCAAGTACAAAATGCTGCACTCTGCTTTGTTGAACCTCATTAGGTTCACAAGGGCCCACCTTTCAAGTTTATCAAGGCCCCTCTGGATGGCATCCCTTCCTTCTGCTTATCAACTGTACCACTCAGCTTGATGTCATCAGCAAACCTGCTAAGGGTGCACTCAATCCCATCATCTGTGTCACCAATAAAGATGTTAATGAGTACTTGACCCAAGACGGACCCCTGGGGTCACTGCTCATGACAGGTCACCAACTGGACATAGAGCTATTGACCACAACCTTCTGGCTGTGAACTTCCAACCAATTCTTTATACACCTTTATTATACAATTCTTTAGTCCATCCTTCAAATCCATCTCTCTCCAATTTAGAGACAAGGATGTGATGGGGGACCGCGTCAAAGGCATTGCACAAGTCCAGGTAGATGATGTTACCTTCCTGCTATTCTGTGATTTTGTGAGGCTCAGAAAGCAATGGTAATAGCAATGGAAGCACTGAATGATTTGCCAAAGCAAAGCAATATAAAGAGACACCTGAACTGCACGGCTCAGAGACTGGGTAGGATCAGAGACTGCCAGTGCATGTGGAGTCAGATACATACATGTAACCAGTCTTTCCAGAACATCAAGTTGGACACAAAGCCAAATGATGCTATGGGTCACTGTATCTTTATCAGTGCTCTGTAATTCACGCTAATCTTTTCTATGTGTTAGTAGCTTAAAATAAGTAATAAGCAGAAGGGGGGGAAAAAGTCCATTTGCTTTAGTAGTCAAATTTGGTTAGATTCTATTGGATGAAATGTTGTACATTGTTGGACTTGAAATAAAGTACTTGGTAGAATTTTAATGTTTTAATCTTAAGAACATATAAATCTAGTATTTCCAGGCAAATTTGCTTAGGAAAGGTTTTTTAAGAACAATAGCCTAATAAACTGGTTGCTTTTTTTTTTTTTTTTTTTTTGTGGTGGTGGTGGTTAGGTCTTTAGATTTAGATTTTCTGTAGATTTTATTACTGGAAGGAAGAGACAGAACCCCCCAAGTAATCATTTGAGAGTACAAAATTGTCTAAAAAAAAAAAGGTAATAGTTTTCTGAATAAGTTGTCCACAAATGGGCAATTAACAAATGGGCTGAACTGAACACAAACAACAGGGTGACACTTCAGTAGCATCAGAAAGGAGATTTTATTCCAGTTCTACCTGGAGAGCTTGAAAAGCAGATGGATATTGGCATTGTAAGATGAACAAAGTTTGGCCATTTTGGATTTGTTAGACAAATGCAAGCCTCAGCTTTTGAGAAGCAAGGGACAGCAAGAACAGAGCTGCTCCTGGAGCCTTCTGCTGGTGGTGGTGGGTTATAGGAAGAACAGATCTAATTTGCAGCAGGCTTTTGTGAAGAATAAACAGGAGGTTCTCCTACTGTTCTTTGTGCTCAGAAGGACTACAGCTGTGCATATATCTTCCCTAGCCTCTTACACTACTGGATACCAACAACGCATGCATCATTAAACCTGTGAACAGTGTTCAACTTAGCCCTCCAAGAAGTTTCCCTATCTCAATCTGACAAGCTAAATCCAGACTTATTCCTGTTTTATCCTGTGATTTTATTACAGCCATATGGAGAGCATACCTTGCTTACCTCAGACAAAGTTCATGTAATCAAGAGGGAACAGAGGGATTCAAAGAAAAGAGGCTCAAATTATAGGGTTTTTTTTTGGTGGTAATTCCTCCCTTTCCTCAGAGCAGCAAATGTTAAGAAGCCGCTGGTAAAGCTTGCTACTATTGTAGAGATTTATAAAGGCATCTTTATATTAAAGCACACACAGCATAAGTGACCATGCACCACCAGAAGCAATTTATATTCCAGTTTGCACAAGTGTACGAGATAGACATTTGTATAAGCGAGCACACCGCAGGCTCAAAATAAATCACACTTAATTGTTGCCATTCTGAACAGAAGCCAAGCAGGTTGCAACAGCCATATACTCAGTGAGCTGGCATGATAAAATAAAGCTGAAGCATGATTTGCATGATTGAAAGCTTGCAAAGCAAGCTTGTCACAAACAGTATCCAGATGACTAATTGCATATTAAGCTATAGCTACCAGATGACCTAAATATTCCTTCCAGAATTCTGACTGAAGTCACAAAAGCTAAGTGAAACTATTCCAAAGCCTGGAATAAAAGAATAACCAACAAAAAGACCTTGTGCTGATGGTTTATCTTATTGTGGTGTACATAATACTCTATACCTATCTATCAAAAAAGGCAAGGCAGTTTTTGTTCATGAAACTGAAGGCTTCATAGTGGAGCAGGCTGCCCAGAACGGCTGACAAGTCTCAAGGAAAAGGGCCATATTTCCCTTTTCATTTATCGGAGGGAGTACACTCTTCTTTGACTGTCTCAAGACCAATGTAAGTAAATAAATCCTTCCTGTTTTTTACATCTCTTGCCAAGCTTAATCCCATCCGCACCTTGGCTTTCCTGATCCCATTCCTGCACATCCTGACAGCATCCCTGGATTCCCTCCAGGTCACCCATTACCTCTCATCCAGGTCATCAATAAAGATATTGAACAGGACAGGCCCCAGCACTGACCCCTGGGGAACACCACTGGTGACCGGTCGCCAGATGGATTTAACCCCATTCACCACCACTCCCTGGGCCTGGCCCTCCAGACAGTTCCTCACCCAGCCAAGTACCTGTCCAAGCAACAGGCTGAACCCTGTGTCATATTGCCAGCCTGCAACAATGAGGGACATTTTATAAGGGCATGTAGCAACAGGATGAGGAGAAATGGTTTTAAACTGGAAGAGGGTAGTTTTAGACTGGATATTTGGAAGAAATTCGTACTGTGAGGGTGATGAGACACTGGAACAGGTTGCCCTGTGAGGTTGTGGGTGCCCCAAGGCCAGGCTGGATGGGGCTGTGAGCAACGTGGTCTAGAGGGAGGTGCCTTTGCCTACAGCAAGGAACTGGAACTAGGTGATTTTAAAGGTCCCTTCCAACCCAAACCATTCTGTGATTCTCTGATTCTGATTGAACAGTGGATGTGCGCACAGGGAGGAGGTGGGTGATGACTTTCAGCAATGGTGACAGTGATGTGAAAGACAAGCCACGTTCCAGACAGCCATGCACAGCTGCCACACCACAAAATAGTGAGTGCCTCCATCTGTTCATTCACTCAGATTGGTGAGTTAAGACCAGGGAACTGTGCACAGATCTGAAAATCAGCTTCAGTGTGTTGGAAACAGTGGTGGCAACACTGGAATACTGTGAAGTTTGTGCCAGGTAGGTCTCACGAATGCTCACTTAGGTACACAAAGAAAGTTTTTCAGATCCTACTGAACCAATACAAGGCTCAAACTTCCAGTCATACCAGAGAGGAAGATAACCTTTCTCTTTATCACGATAACAACAGGCCCCGTACCAGTTTGATAACCATGGAGAATACTGCCAGTCTTGGTTAGACTCTCTTACCCCACCTGCTGTACAGTTTGGATTTGACACCTTCCAACTTCCATCTGTTTGAAATGATGAAAGATGGAACTGCATGGGCAACATTGTCTAGGAATGACAGATCCTAACAGCTGCAAAATAGTAAGCCACCTCTGCTGGTGCAGATTTCTACAACAGCATGCAGATTGCTCTTCATTGCTGGTGAAAATGCACAGTAGTGGTGACTGTGAAAAAACAGTGCTCTGTACCTGTAAATTTGATCTTTCAAATGATGTTAATGTGCTCTTTATATGTATATATATATATACATACACACATATTTTTATATATGGTTTCCACAGACACTACAACAGCGTAGCGTAGTATGCATTGCATAGTCTTCCACAGGAGACATCACTTTCATGGCAACCTACACGCGTTAGAAGACAGAATGCTAAAAGCAGGTAATAGGTGGGAAAACAACAGTGCCTCACCAGGCATCCGAGATCCACTGCACAATGGTGGGTGAGTGTCTGTAAAGGACAGCATGTGACTTAACATAAATGGAACATAAAGGGTCTGCAAAATTGGCACACAGGTGGTTTAGACTTCTACCTCAAAAGAACGAGACAGCAAACCAGAGAGAGGAACCATCTTGGTTTTTTTTTTTGTGTGTGTTTTATTTAAGAAAAATTAAAAACTTCTTTCCTATTAATAAAATATTACAATAGCATTTAACATACTACTATATTCTAAGAATAACCTTCGAGTGACTATTACAGCGTTTTTCAAGGCTGGGACTCAGGTCATTTGAGCTCTCATTTTCCTCCACCATCCACAGCAATCAAAAAATCAACTTTTTTGGTAATCCTGAAAAGTGTAAATCACATTGTTACCACAGTAAAGGTGCTGACAGCCCTCATCGAGGCTTTTGCACGCATTTAATACTATTGTTCAGATCCATCTACCCAGAGATAGTTAACGCTGTTCGCTGCAGCAGTTGTACATAACCATTTTCAGTAAATCTACAGGAGAGTGCTAGAATCCAGGCTGAGTTGCATCAGTAGGTATATTTCAAGTAAGACCCAAATTCCATAGTTATTAATTGCATTTGGGATACACTTGAGTGTTTATCTTTCTTGGAAAAGTTAGCCAGTTAAACCTACATTTGAGCCTAAGAAAGGCATTCTGTTCTCATACATCACCTGTACACTCAATAACCTTTTTCACATGCTGTCACTACCCAGCAGAACTGTCTGCAGGAGGAACAACAAATAATTCCCACAAACCTTAAGCAAACACCCAAATTACAGAATTACAGTCTAACTTTAGATATTAATAGGCTGACTTTTATTTTTTCAAGCCAGTGCAGAATGGCACAGGAAACCCGCCTAATCTCAGATCCATATTAAGTGAGGAAAGAGATGACTGCCATATCTTCTACATGCTCAATTTCATGAGCTTACAGCTCTGTAGAAATGCAAATTATCAGGACTGGAATTTGTGTCCTGACTAAGAAGTGCTCCATTTGACCATTTCCCAGAGTGGAAAAGATGGACAATCAGCAGACATCAGTGCCTCCAGTACGTCACTGATCACAACATTTAAGTTCGATGAGTGCTCCCCAAGCCTACAGTGTTTTTCCCTTGTGAAAAAGCAGCACTTCATGGGGATGGCTTCAGTGCAGTCTTAGCAGCCAGCCTCTGATGACAAGATTTTATAAAAGGGTACCCACCGCTTCCCAATTTAGGCTATTCAGTTTCTGGAGTGCCGTCTCAACAGAGCTGAGAAAGATGCTGTGCAAGACACAAGCATTACTTTGAAATTACTTTGAAACGACTTTTGCACATTTCCACCCTCAACAGCAATAAAGATGCTGTGCTTCTAATTCTATTTATAAAAAAGACTATGGAGCTGTTCTTCCAATATTCGCTTTAACTTCATCTTAACTTTAGATTACTGTGCCACATAAGGATGTCAGATGAAATCCAGGATAGTAGTTCTGCAAGCACTAACACTGGCTCTTCTCTCTTGCTACGTTGTTTGGGACTGCAAGATCTACCCTTTTGATACATCCCTTCTCTGTCAGCAACAGAACATAATTTTCTGAGGTGCTTCAACAAGCACTTGAAGCAAATGAAACATACTGACAGTAAAATATCTCAAAAAGTAATGCTGAATTCTTAAGTGCTTTATTTATTTTGAAACTCTGAAGTCCTAGCCTTGTCCAAAGTCTAAGACAGAAGTCTGATTTCCCCTTGTTGAAGAGCAGACTTTTGTGAAGACATTACAGCAATTAATGTTGTGGTTCTGATACGGCTCTGGAAACTCTGCTTATTGACAAATGCAAGATTTCAAACAGTTAAATAGCAAAACTCGAACAGTTCTTCATCTTTTCTGTTCTTTGGCTAATTGGTACATTCTAGGGACACGGACCTCAAAATGCTAATTGCAGACACATGGTGTTGCAAGAGATAAAGAGCTTCAACTAATGACTTTAATTAATTACCCATGGTACTTGACAAGTTCCCACATGGCAGCTGACCCATGGTACTGAGGTCAGCAAAGAGCATGCAAATAGTTAACAGATTAAAGATTCTAATTTCAAAGAAAAATTAAGCCAACAAACTAATGCATTTTACTTGTAATTTGACAGAGTTTAAGACACAGTGGGTTTAAGTGCTTAAACAGTAAGATGAACTGTAAAAATTTAGTTGTCCATCTGAGCTCACGAGGAAATGCATTTTCATGGAAGCATCTCCGTTCCAGCAAGATACCACACTCTTGTATTGAAACAGCCTCATCCTGGTAAAAACAAAACTGGTATTAACCTACTGTCTAACCATTAACCTAACCTAATTGCTATTATCTAGCAAATTCCTGCTGCCAAGATGACAAATTCCAAGCTTTAAAACTGTTTGCCTCTCTGCTAGAAGGGCTGACTAGTTTAGTGTCAGATACAGCTGTCGAGTCCACACAGCTTTTCTGGCTATGAAGGTATGAAGTATATGCTACTGTTTGAGGAAAACTGGAGGTTCCATATGGAAATACACGTTAGGGGATAGGCTTGCTTCTTAAAAGGATCACTGTAATGTATGGAGATCTTCCTTGCCCAATGTGGTCATAACAGCTTACTTACTCCAAGGGAGATAGCAGCAATCTCTCTAAATCTGATTTACATTCTCTAATCTATCACCTAAAAGAAATACCATATTTCTTTCTTATTTCTCCCTTTAAAAAAAAAAAAAGTTATATGAAGTTGATTAACTCACTAAGAATTTTCTTGTTTGCTTGAGAAACAAGAAGTCTGATAGCCTCTAACTTAGTAGATGATGCCACACCTCATTAAATTAATGGCATTAAGAGATTTCTTCTAATTAACAGATCACTACGCATAGTAAAAGAGCCTTTCTGGTACCAATTCTGTTAGATCACTATTAAACCATCCTCACCTTCAAGTGTTTATCCTAAAACATAAATCCTAAAGGGCTCCAGATGGTCCTGGTGCCCAGGGATATTATCCATTCAAAGAGTTTTTACGTTCTGAAATACTGAAAGTACAGCTTTCCCTCTGAGTTCCCATTTTAAAACAGGTGAAACATTAATAATTTACCTTGATCCATTCCCTCTCCTCGTTTCCTTTTTAAATTCAAAAGTGCATGTTGCTGCTCCTTTACAGCTTCCACAGCACAGTTGGGTCTGGGTAGCAGATTTCCTGGAGTGGGTCCTGGGCGATTACTGAAATACTTCTGTTTCAGTGCCTTCATAATCACAGAAAACAAAAAAAACCCAAAAAAAAACCAAGAAAAAAAAAAAGTGATTAGTATAAGCATCAGAACTGAGATCAATCTTACTCAAGTAAAATGGAAACCGAAGTACAGATCATGATGATGGATAAAATCACCAGATGTCCATTTTAAAAGAGAACCAGAAAAGTTTAAATTAAATGGAGACTGAATGAATTAAGGATGAAAATATTTTAAAAGCAGGGAATAAAACATTCTATGTTATGATTTATGTTGCAAGCTTTGTAACTGAATTTTGAATATTGAATATGATAGTCTGGCTTATATGCTTTTTAGTTGTCTACCTTGGCTACACAGTTGGGAATGGGGATTATCAGAGAGCATTATTCCAAAGTTCTCTGTATAAAACGTGGGAGATATGTTTACTGTATACAGTTAACAGACAGAACTATATGACATTTCATTTCAAACCTGGCTTCTTAGCTTCAAAACGCATTTATGTGATATTTAGAGTACATTAATGAACACTAGAACACAAACAAGTGTACTATACCTGAGTGGCTGTAATTCTAGAACAAGGATTAAATGTAAATAACCCTTGTAGAAGACTAAGTAAATCATCACCAGCTGCACTGAAGATATGTTGAAGAGGCGTTCCAGGGAAAGGCTTAAAAGTGATGTAATCTGGAAGATTTGCCATCCCCTACAAAGATAAGAATGGGATATCTATTTTTCAAGATTGAAAGAGCTTAGCATCTCACAGAAACAGAACTTCATATCCACAGCAGAAGCTAACCATTCTTCAGGACACCCTGTTAATATCTGGTCACAGAGCATAGGAATAACAGGTCACAGAAATTACTCTAAGAAAAGAACTGACACAGTATCCATTACCAAGTAATCTTTCATACTCTTGCTTCAGTAGTGAGTAGTACAACAGGAAACAAAGGAAGCATATAGGAACTTTACAGTGAACACAGACAAAGTAAAACTAGCAATTGGCAGAAGAGAGGAGATTCAAAGTGTGCATTTCCTCCTGGCAAGATACTGTCCTCTACCGAGTTTGTCATCCACCATTAGCATTTTGAGCTACTTTTTGAGACACATGTTCTGTTTGTGGACTACAGGGAAGGAAGGTAAAACCAGTTGAACAAAAGATGAACGGCATTTTTCCTCCCTTAAGTACAAAAAACCCAACCCCTTGTGTTCAAATTTCATCATAAAACCAAACCAGTTACAGACAATTACCTAGATGTCAGTATTTTAAAACTTTAAAATCAACATATTTCAGTAAATACATTCATTAAATTTATTCAAGCTAAACATAATATTAACACTGTATGTGTGCAATCAGTTACAACTTTGACAGTAAGGATTTCAATACTTGAAAAATAGAGGTTTGGAAACAAATTTGGGAATGCATTATCTCTGTTGTGCTAATGAATTGCCTGTCTTCTTTTCTCACCTCCCAAGAACAAGGAAAAAATCACTGCAAAAATCTTTGCACCTTTCCTTTAGAATCTTAGCATAACAGAAATGCTAGGCTAGTATTGCTTTACACAAATTTTTTCATGTGGCTATAGATCAATTTGGTGACCACAGAGCTGAGAGAGCGTCCGAACACCATTCATACAAAGGAGAACTGGCATACAGGAGGAACAGCTGTACAATATAATAACCACTGATCCCGCAGGGGTCGGTCTTGGGACTGGTGCTCTTCAACACTTTCATTAATGACACAGGTGATGGAATCTCTAGCAAGTCTGTAGACAACACCAAGCTGAGTGGTGCAGTTGATACACTGGAGAGAAGGGAAGCCATCCAGAGGGACCTGGAAAGGCTGCAGAAGTGGGCCCATGAAAACCTAATGAGGTTCAATAAGGCCAAGTGCAGGGTGCTGCACTTGGGTTGGGGCAATCCCAGGTATTTATACAGACTCCTGAAAAAACTCCTTTAGAGCTGCCCCATGAAGAAGGACTTGGAGGCCCTGGTGGATGAGAAGCTGGACATTAGCCAGCAGTGTAAGCCTGCAGCCCAGAAGACCAACTGTGTTCTGGGGTGACCAGCAGGGAGAAGGAGGTGATTGTCCCCCTCTACTCAGCTCTTGTGAGGCCCCATCCAGAATTCTGTGTCCAGGCCTGAGGCCCACAGTACAGGAAGGATGTGGAGCTCATGGAGCGGGTCCAGAGGAGGGACACTAAGATAATCAGAGAGCTGGGGCATGTCTTCTATGAGGAAAGGTTGAGGGAACTGGGATTGTTTAGCCTGGAGAAGAGAAGGCTCCGGGGAGATCTCACTGTGGTCTTCCAGTAGTTGAAGTGTACATATAAACAGGAATGGTGGATAGTGATAGAACAAGGGGAAACGGTTTTAAACTAAGACAGGGGAGATTTAGGTTAGGCATTAGGAAGTTTTTAACCCAGAGGGTGGTGACACACTGGAACAGGTTACCCAAGGAGGTTGTGGATGCCCCATGCCTGCAAGCACTCAAGGCCAGGCTGGATGTGGCTCTGACAGCCTGATCTGGTGACTCTGGTGCCACTGAAAGCTAGTAGTGCCAATCATTAACAAAAAAAAAATAAATAAAAGGGTCCATGTGGGGGACAGACACTGATTGCTGTGTATTACCACAGAGTTACTCTGCGAAAACATTTCCCCTCAGAACTGTTATTCTGTCTTTTACTGGATCCCAAACCAAAAACCAGGACAGCCCAATTTAAGGTCCAGTAAATTGCTCCCAATTCTGAAAGCAATTAAAGCCTCCCAGGTTAAAATATGAATATATCAAGCATCTCAAGAACATTAAGCAATCAATATCAATTTCATACCAATAGTCATACGAAACTGTGGACCATGAAAGGAAATTAAGATGTCTCTTAACTGCTGCTTGATGCTAACAGTACTGTTGTAATGATTAGATTTGCTGAGGTAGAAATCTCAGTTGCTTATCCTCTTCCACTGTGAGAGAGGCAGCTGTATTTTAGATTTTACTCAAATATTCTGACGTATTCTTTAATTTAATTTCAAAAGCAAAAATAAATATTGCATCAAGTAAAATTGAAGTCAGGGTGTTAAACAGAAAGACTCACAGGCCACTGTTCTTCTGTTGGAGTGCCCAGTGTTTCAAAAATCCTTGTCAGCTGGTCAAGATCAGAGTCTCCAGGCAAAAAAGGAACCTGGAAGAAGGAAACAGCATTACTCATTTAAATAAATTCTACACTTCATTCTAGAAAGTAACTTAAGAGTCGCTCCTCATAATTGCATTATGTATTCAACTTGAATGAAAAATGTGACTATATCTCTGTCGTACCTCAATAAACCCCATTTTACCAGAGAGAATTATCTCCTCACCTCACAATCACACCTCATTAACACACCCTTGCTTTTTGGCAGTACATATATACTTGTGAACAACTGTTTTCAAGGATGAGGCACAGAAGGAGTAACATTTCATAACAATTTCTGATCAACTCCAAGGCAACTCACTAAGAATTGCAACCACTGCTATCAGACTAGGCTAATGCACAAAGGCAAAGACAAATGTTTCACTAGGTCAATGTTGTTGTTGCTCTTTTTAGGTTTTAATAAGGAATATTAAATAATAAAATAAGTTTTGTTACTCATATGCATTAACTATATATTTCATGAGGGCTGCTCCAAAAGTAATGCCTTTTATTTTGTTATGTTGGCCCACAAAGTCAGAGGCAGATGATGATGGTATGACAGTAGAGGCTGAACCTTCCCACCAGTATTTCATTACACATTGCTGTGTGACAGACAGCAGCAGAGGGGTACTATGACAAAATGGCATCTGACACAAACACAGATGAAGCAAGAGCTGCAACACACTCCACATGGGAAAAAAAACAGCATGCACTGACATCCATCAACACTTGCCAAACATTTATGGAGACCAAACAGCAGATGCGAACACAGTGAGGAGGGTGGATGGTGCATCTCAGCAATGATGCCATCACAACAGCTGTGGAACAGTGATTACCTCCACAGGAACAGATTTCTATAAGCATGGCATGCAGGCTCATGTTCAACACTGGGAAAAAAGCACAGCTAATAGCGGTGACTACACTGGAAAACACTGTTTTATAGCTAAGATTTTGCTCTACCAAACAATTATTGTGCTATTTGTATTAGTTGTTGTTTCCATGGAAATAAACAGGAGTCATCACTTCTGTAGCATTCCACATATGCAGCCCAAGATTATCCCTGTTCACTCAACATGGCCCAGGCAAGCCAAAAGGCTGGACACCTGTGGTCTAATCTATGTTTATGCATGCACTACTGGTGCACCCCCCACCTTCATTTCCTACTTTCATGTTTTCAGAAGAGCTACGTAACAGACTGCTTACTCCTATAAAGCCTATTTATGGATGATTACATCTGTGTATCTTATGTAGGAGTGATATTATGTAATCTTGACCATCTTCAGCTTCACTCCAGCCTGTGAACTAGACACATTTTACAACAACAACAGAAAATTTTCAGCTCATTACAAATAAATCCACAGTTGATGTACTGGTGGTAATTATTCCCAATTATTGGGAAACAATTTATGAAAAATAAGAATGTACATGCACACCTACACTGCCAGATTTTCTAGAAATGTCATAAATGAAAACTGATGAATGGCTGCGTGAAAGGCAAACACCAAGAGGACTGGAAGAGTAACTCTTTAATCACCTTCCCCAAGGCAGAGCTGTGACACTGTGTTGTACTTTTTCGCCTACCTGTTCTTTAAAGTTTCCATTAATTGTAATGATTTTGGAATCTCAGCTTATGTGAAAAATTTTGTTTCCTTACAGGTAGCAAACTTCTGGGAGGTGTTCCCTCCCTGCTCCCTTTCATTACCTCCAAGAAAGTAGCTTAACTTTTTATTGGTGACAGTACTGCAGGGCAGAAGAAACCTACAACTAAGACGCACTGAAGAAAAAATAAAAATTCTTACATTTGAAGACTTACCCTGAGAAGCAACTCAGCTAGAATACAACCAACAGCCCACATATCGACACCAACTCCATACATTCTAGATCCAAAGAGCAGTTCTGGAGATCGGTACCACCTGAACAGAAAAAATATTTTAGGAAAACATCCTGGTATCACTTGATGTCAAGTGCTGCATGCTGCAGCAGTGCAGTAATTACAAAAAAAAAATTAAGTGTATTTTTATTATTATTTATCTTTAATAAATGTTACTTTAAGACACAATTCCTTTCAGCTTTCAAAAACATTACTAGCAACAGACTTATAGATTAATTTTGTGCAAAATATATCCTGGCAGCAATTATTTGAAGCTGTCGGCAAAACATACACTGCATTTCAAACAACAGTTTCACTGATGCCTTTTAATTGAATGAAGATGTTAAATAGTTCCACTGTATAGTTTCAGCACTACAGTAGACAAAGGAAACCTTATCTACTCTGTCTCTCTGAAAGCTAGATTTATAGGTAAATACATGTTAATTTCATGTGCTTCAAAACCATATCATTTCACAGAACAACCATCAGGGACATAAATTCCAACCATTCTTAGAGAGACTATATTAAAAAGCACTTTATTATGCTTTCTGTTATGAAACTTTTTGCCACTATAATCATAGCACTTGAGCTAGAAATCAAACTTTAAACATGTTGTTTTAACATGGCGTATTTCACAAGGTAACATGTAATAGTTACCATCAATCTAAGAAATGTCTTACCTTGTTACTACTTGGTGTGTGTAAACTCTGTTTGGGCTTCCAAAAGACTTTGCCAAGCCAAAGTCAGCTAATTTCAAAACACCATTTTCATCTAACAACAAATTATTTGGTTTAAGATCCTGTCAGGGCAGAAAGCAAAGAAGGAATCCTGTCATTGTTAATAAAAACAGACATACAGCGAACATTTCAGCAAGAGTACAGTAACAGTATTCTAAAACCTACTCTTCTGAGTATATTTTGATTTTTTATGCTGTGATGAAGAAAACAAACAAGACATCATTTCCACATAAACGAAAATAAAAACTAATCACACATCTCAATTTGAATATTAAGCTATTTAATTTCCAGAGTTCAAAAACACAAATTTATGGTAGGTGTTTGCTTTGCTGCAGGAACATTAGTTCTGTCTTACTGCACTGTTAAAAAAAAAGAATAATATAATCCCTAATTTTAATGACAGCTGGAGATGTCATGGGATTGGTATAGTTCAATACAGCAACAGTGTTGTGGGTTGGCCACAGCCAGCAGGCACATAACCATTGCTTGCACTGCCAACTCCTCACACCCAGGTGGAAGACAAAATTTACTTATATCCCAGCATTGTTAATTATCATTATTATTATTTTACACTGTTGTACCACTGGCAGCATTTTTCGGGGCCACCTGGGTCAGCTGCCCCACGTGCTGCATCCCTTCCCAATTTCTGGCCCACTCTAAGCAGATTTTGTTGGGTTAGAGAGAGTGGAAAAAGGCTTGACAATGCGCAAGCAGAGTTCAACAGATTGAAAAATGCCATTGTTTTAAGCTACAAATTCAAAACAGAGCATCATGCAAACTCCTGTGTAGAAAGTTAACTTCATCTAAGCCCGACTAGATCACAATTCTAACCAAAAGTCTCACTTGAGACTGTGAACTGAATCCTTCCGTGTGGAAAGAAAATGAATATTCTCACTGATACTTGCTGAATGTTTATGGAGGCCAAACACTGGATGTGAACACAGTGAAGAGAAGGGTGGTGTGTTTCACCAGTAGAGACAGTGGGTGATGTCTGCTGGAGCAGGTTTTTATGAATGTGGTATGTAGGCTCTTGCTCATTGCTGATGAAAACGGTGCTGACACTGTTTTGTAGCTAAGAGTTTGTCCTGCCATATA